>NC_143572.1:37647222-38298333 GCF_054136105.1 Typopeltis vanoorti | reverse complement strand
ATATATATATATATATATATATATATATATATATATATATATATATATATATACACACAAACATACAATTGGGACCAAAGGTAATTGTAGTTTTTCGTACATGAAAAAAATAAAGTTATTTTGATGTCGATGGTTTCAAAAAATCTAATAGATTCATCTTACAGCATAATGTCTTTTTCTTGTCACGCAAAATTTCTTCATAGCAAGCTAATGATTTTTATATTCCTTGCCTTTTGCCTTGTGGCTACAGTTCATTCCTCATTAGAATCTATGTCCTCCAAAATCTGTAAACCTTTCTTTTATGATTGTTCTTCTGTGGATTCCTGTAGATCGAACTTCTTTGCTAGCTCACAAATTTTCATTCCGCCTTCAAAATCCTTAATAATGTTGAGTTTTGTTTCCAAAGTCAATGTTTTTCTTTTCTTGCTAGCTGTAGAACAATCGGACTTGCTTCTTTTGGATGACATTATTATTTTTTATGTGATAAAATTTTTATCAAGAACATAACATTAAACAATCACAAGGTTTGTAGACTATAAAAATCGTGTATGAATGGAGACCACGCAAAACATGTCAGTGCTTGTTCACAGCATGTGAGACACTGGCAAATGCGGCCAGCACCTGAAGGATACAACTAGTGGTGAGGCGTGAAGTGGGATGGGAATACGTACATATAAGAAACTGCATAACTCTGAATTCGCGTAAGTCAGGTTAGCGTAAGTCAGGGTATGACTGTGTATATATATATATATATATATATATGTGGCGATTAGTTTTTACTCGGTTGTTATACATTTCAAAAAATAGATTTAATGACTCCAAGACCGAGATAACATATAAAGATTTTAATGATAAATACTACTAGTTTCGGCATATAGCAGCCTTCTTCAGGTATTTATAAAGGAAAGGAATACTAATAAACATTGAATTATTTAAATAAACAAACTGGAAATTACAGGTATAAATTGCCTCACATAATCGATACATAAAAACGTTGATCGATTATGTGAGGCAATTTATACCTGTAATTTCCAGTTTGTTTATTTAAATAATTCAATGTTTATTAGTATTCCTTTCCTTTATAAATACCTGAAGAAGGCTGCTATATGCCGAAACTAGTAGTATTTATCATTAAAATCTTTATATGTTATCTCGGTCTTGGAGTCATTAAATCTATTTTTTGAAATATATATATATATATATATATATATATATATCCGTTTTTCCATCAAAAACACACAGAACTGACTCTTGAATGACTCTTAGCCATCTACGTTTTGGCAATACACAAGTATATAATATACTCAACTGAACACAGCTGCTCCTCCGCTTCAAATGGGTGCTGGATAAATGGAATGCATACAAGCAACTTCTGTATTCAGGAGAAGAGAGTTCAGAAGAAGACTGCAGCAAGTGTGCTTTGACACACCTTAGTGCTGATATTCTCTGAAGGCTTTCTCCATTACATTCAAAAGGCAATCACATTTCTTCTAGAAAAAAAAAAAAAACAGTTGGACAACCTGCTCAGGACTCTTCAACCCTCTCAACAAATGAGGCCACCCTTTTGTTTTTTGTTTTCTTCCTTGAAAACAACATCACATATTTCAGGATCATCTTCCTTCTTAAGACACTTCAAATCAGATCTATGCAACAACTTTCAAATATCTTCTGAAATAATCTCATACTATCACAATTCATAATCCTTAGAATGGTCAGCACTGCACCTCAACCTTCCAAACTACCTTCATTCTATCAATATGCTCTACAATGCTGGAAAAGCACAGAATCAACACAGTCAACTGTGTCATACAGAGCCATAATCAATTCCCAAGCAGAAACACAATAAGTCTTGGAACTGGCCAACCTTCTTTTTCCTGCATGGAATTGGCAGAAATAAGGATCATATGAGACCTCTTGACCCAGAACCAAAAGTGGAAAATCTTTCAAATGCCTACTGCTGAAAACCCTGAAAGCAAGAAATGTGTTACTGAAAGCCTCACCATCACTTCTTTCTGAAAATTTCAAGAAAATATACCACTTCTTCACATCAGTTCATCCAGCTTCACCCATTACAGATGCATCCTCACCTTTATCTTCCTTGGCATACCTAAACATGCCACTCTGTTTTCAGTGGGATCTCCCCCTTATAAAACAAAGTCTACCAGACCAATGTAGGCATACAGTGGAGTCTGTTACAAAATACCTTTTTTGCCTACTTCAACTAAGTTCCACAAATTTCAACTATGAGAATAAATCAGATTTTTGTCTCTTCTGCAGAAGTAATTATTAACTATGCCCATGTTACTACCTCAAGCATCTGCAACCACATATACAGGCAAAAAAAGAAGACTATTAGTATCTGTTCCATACAGATATGAAGAGATACAGAATATATTACTTCCTCTAGATCTGCACCTATGCCATAACCTACAGCTTCTACCTTAAACACACAGAAAGATGATCAGTAACCAAACAGAGTAACATCTCATGTAGTACATATGCAGAAAACTACAAAGCAGCATTTCCTTGAATATCATTATGAGAAGGAAAGATAAACTCTAGCTAAATTTAATGAAGAGTATAATCCAATTTAGTAACTGGATGTGGATTAGAGAAGACTGCACTTCATGTAGCTCAAAATGATTTTGAATGGTAATGTTATGAGAAAGAGTAATCCTTTCTTTCATTATTATCCTAAATTGCCTGTGTTCAATTTAATTTTTTAATAATATTTCCCTTGTAATATAATATAATATAATAATAATAAGTGAAATTGGTTGTCTGAGTATCATATACTGTTGGGACTAGAAATGATAGGATATAGACTTTTCCAAAAGAATAGGAAGGTGAAGAAAGGGGGAGGGGAGTGTGCTCTTGATTATAGCAGAAGAATGTGTCCTTTAAGAGAGGAATTGGAAAATAGTAGTACATGTAGAGATTTTGAAGCTATTAGGTGTGAAGTTGAGATCAGTAGAATAGTATATCTAATAGGATGTTGTTGTTGAAAGTTTATTTTTCACTTGGTTAGAGTATAATAAATTTAGTTTAATCCTTTATCCAAGTGTGAGCAAACAAAGTTTGCACCTGAAAGTATCTTCAGGACTGGGGTAAGGTGGTGCAACACCAGGGTGCTTCACCTTTGCAAGGAGTGTCCTGGTGTTGCACCACCTTACCCCAGTCCTGAAGATACTTTCAGGCGCAAACTTTGTTTGCTCACACTTGGATAAAGGATTAAACTAAATTTATTATAGGATGTTGTTGTAGACCAGAGAATGTGAAGAGCATTGATTGTGAAATGTTTAGACAATTAATTGGGCAAGTAAAAAGAAAGGTAATCCTAATGGAATATTTTAATTATAGGAATGTGCATTGGAAAGAAATATGGTAACAAGGAGAGTGAATTTTTTGAGTTTCTACAGGATAACAGTCTTAAGCAGTATGTGAAAGAAGCAATACAAGGTTTTTGGGTGTTAGATTCGGTGATATAACATGACATGATTGTTAATGAGGTATCAGCATTGCTGCTTGTTGATTATGGTGATTATGAGGTAATAGTTTGGAAGTTAGTCAGATGGGGGAAAGGTTGTTATTAAAAAAGTATGAAACCATAAGGTGGGTGATTATGAGAAGCTCTGTAGTCAGCTAGCATCAATACGTTGGGTTGATGAGGTGTGTAGAAAAGATGTTGACAGTGAATGGGAAATGATAAAGCAGTAATGCATACAAAGAGATCCTCCGGATTTACGCTCGTTCATAGACCCACACTTCATCATGCAGGCATTCAAAACCAAAAGCCTACAGAAGAGGTTGGTTCATCCTTATTCCAGAAGTGTCTTATGTCTGATGTTCACAGGGCCAGTTTGCCTGTTTTGAGGGACAAGGGAAAAACCTTCCATCTCTATATGAGACTGGCTAACTCACCATTTGATTGAAAACACCTGATAAAGGTTCCTCATGTCATAGATGTGACTCAAAGCTGGATCTTTCCAATCAAAGAGTTCATCTAAACCAACTGAGCTACATAGGCTCAATACAAAGAGTTAAGCAAATAAACAGAGTAAGAGGAGATGGATGAACAATGAAATCAAGCAAAGCAGTAAGGCAAAAGAAGTTATTATGAAGAAGGTACAAAACAGTTTGTAGTGAGCAGATACAGAACAAATATAAACTGCAGGCCAGAAAGCTAATAAGTATGGTTAAAAAAAGAAAAGTAGAATATTATTATTATTATTAAGAGAGACCTCCGGGATGTCAGGGACTCATCCAGGGAGACCATATATTACGTATGCTTGTTATCATACTTGTTCTTGAATTCATTCACACTGCTTGCACACACAACATACAATGACAATTCATTCCAATCAGACATTTCTATGAGAGAAAATCTAGCCCTTACTCCCTTCTTCCCAGCATTCTGAGAAGCTAAGAATAGCTTCCAAGGATGCCCTCTTATCCTTTCCCTGCCATCCATAAAATGAAAAATTCCATCAACCAAAATTCCGTATGACCTTTTCAGAAGTTTGTATGAAATATGAAAATATGAAAGGAGATTGGCCAGTCAGGTCAAAGATAATCGAAGGGTATTTTTCTGCTATGTGGCAAGCAAAAGGAAAAATAATTTTGACAAGTTGACACTGGCAAATCGCAAAGGATATAGTGAAAGTATTTAATGAACACTTCATCAGTGTATATTTTGCTGGTTTGAATGATGCTGTGCAACATGTATAAAGGAGGCAAGTAATAGGAGATGTTGATAAATTTTAACAGTATAGATGAGAACACAGACTGATAAGAAAATAACTATATGTTAACTTATTGCTGATATTTCACTGGTATTCTATCCAACATCTTCAGAGCACAAAAACAGTTTGTCACAGTACTTGAGGCACTAGTTTGAAATAATTTTAATGTACAACACAAAGACTAAAGTCCTAATTAGGCGCTATCTATGTTGAGGAAAAAAAAATAGAGAGAGAGAGAGAGAAAGCAGGTATTCATTTGGTCTTGAGATGACTGTCTCCCAAATCTGTGGCAAATTTATACAGCCATGTTGATTCCAGGAACAACCTCTCTGACTTATAAAAGCTTCTGTGCAGCACTTTTGTTGAAACATACTCCAAAACTATTAGAGTTCTGCACTGAAAGAGAATTAGCAATCACTAACACTATGTACAAACAGCACAAGAGGAGACTATACACATGGATAGTGCCTGGGAATCGATGTAAGAATCAAATCAACTACATTTTAATCAACAGAAGATGGAGGACACTAATCAATAATACCAAAACACTGTCAGGTGCTGACTGCAGACTGTAGATCAGCCTATCAATTATTAATTTCTAATCTAAAGTTCGATCTGAAAGCAAACAAGAATAACAGCAACAAAAGATATGACTATTCATGACTTATTTTTCACAGTATCAACAACACCACAAACACTTTTATCAACAAAGCTGTTTTATTAATGCTTATATTTCGCTGATTTTCAACTCAGCATCATCAGAGCACAACACACATGTAAACACGACAGTGAGTGAGTGAAACAATATAATTGCAAAAGACAAAAGATCTAAAGTCCTATTTTTTGGTGCCCTCTAACGGAAAAAAAAAAAAAAAAAAAAAAACAGCAGTTATCCAGGAGTTTTTCTTAGGATAACCATCTCCCAAATTTTTGGCAAATTAATGCAACCATATTTGTTAAGGTCGGGAGAATTCTTCAAAGCCATTGCTGACTCAAAAAATAATCTTTCAGATCTATAACGACTCCTAAATAGCGCATTTGTTTTCCTCCATCTAATCCTGTGTGAAGGAGTGTCCAAAGCGTGGTCTGCCAGACAGTTATCCTAAGAAAAACTCCTGGATAACAGCTGTTTTTTTTTTTTGTTTTGTTTTTTTCGTTAGAGGGCGCCAAAAAATAGGACTTTAGATAGATCTTTTGTCTTTTGCAATTATATTGTTTCACTCACTCACTGTCGTGTTTACATGTGTGTTGTGCTCTGATGATGCTGAGTTGAAAATCAGCGAAATATAAGCGTTAATAAAACATCTTTGTTGATAAAAGTGTTTGTGGTGTTGTTAATACCATGAAAAATAAGTCATGAATAACCATCAACACCTAAGCTTATGTGTTAGATTAAAAGATATGACTTTTCACAAATGGACAACAAATTTACAATGGACATTAAATCATAGCTCGAGAAACATTGAGCCATGTTTCTTGAGTTTCTGAATAAAGCTATTAAGAAATCCTGGGAGTTGGATATGTGGTGAGTGAGAGAAGGGGGAGTGCATATATGTGCAAAATGTAGGCAATGGGAAGGATTTAATGAATTAGATATTTCGATAACCGACCTAGTTGCCTCAGAATTACAAGGCACCCATGCTTGCAACTTTATTCCTTTGCCAAAAGAGCTTTCTTCAAACACAGTTCTCTTAGCGCAGCCTTTTGCTTTTCATCCTGTTGATTGCCACCACGTGACCCCTTTGTATGTGATTCGAAAATTTGAACATGTACATGCTTTCAAAATCATAAGTTATACAAATTGCCACAAGCTGATTTGCAGTCATAATCTTCAGAAACAGTGTTCATCCTTAGGTTTTGGGCACCAGTATATAAGGGAGACTCATATACAGTTATTTTCTTGGACTTTGCAAAGACATTTGGTAGATTACCACATGACAGATTTTCTACAAGCTTCAGACGATGGAATTGGATCACTGATTGGTTAGATGGATTGAAGATTGGTTTCTGAAAGATACCAGCATGTTATGAATGATGGAGCAGTGTCCCAGGAACTGAAGGTATGCAGTGCTGTGGCTAAGGATTCTGTTCTTGGATCCATACTATTTAAGTTATTTGTTAATGATAATGATATTTCATGTGGATTGACTGGGATCTTCAAATATTTACTGATGATGCAAAATTAGGTAGAATTATCAGGAGTATTGCTGATGTTAATTTTCTACAGGAAGATTTCAATAGACTTGAACAGATATGCAGGATTATGGTTTCAATATTAATAAATTTAAGGTGCTACACTTTGGTGTGCAGAGATAAATCTACGTGCTATATTAGTGGAGTCCCCCCCCCCCTCAGAAAAAATCATCAAAAATACAATCAGATATACATTGATTCATATGGAATAAAACCAACTGACTCATACATTAAGCTCTGTCTGTCTTTTTAGAAGGGTGTCAGTTGAGTACAAGATAGTCTTTCATACCTTGTTTTTTTTTCGCAGTATTCAAAATCACAAAAAAAAAAAAAAAAAATTCTGTTATTCTGAGAATGACAGCAGTTCACAGGAGACTACTTTTTACGAAGAGGTCCTTAAAAGGTGGAAAATGCTACACCTCCAACACAAAGTAAAAGCAAGCTCACTTCCTGAAATGCTCGGGGGGGGGGGGGCCTCTCTTCCACAAAGAATGATAAGAAATCCCATCACAACAAGCAGCTCTTTTTTCCTGCATGGATTGTCATGGTGTGAGAGTTGTAGGAGGCATCTTATCCTTCCCCCAATCCCTAGCAACAATGGAATATGGAATCTAGATAAACAGATTGATACCACGAAATCTGCACTTCAGATGGCCATGGGAGAAATCATATTCAAATCAGACCTTCAACAGCTAACTGCAGAAGACTTGACATCTACATATATCTTGCAAACCGGTACAACTATGGTGTCACTCAGCTTATCTGACAGTCACAATTTATATGCAACCTTAATCCAATAGACTGCAAATACCTCCATCAGAGAACTCCTTATCATCTTGGCAATCATCCATCAATTAGGATCCCTACTGAAGTACAGCCACTAAACCCAGTGCAGACATACAATTGCAAATGTGGTACATTGTCATTCTCACCCATACTAACCACACAAATTTAATCTGGATTTGCCAGAAAATTGTCTCTTCTATGACCGAATTGGAATAGTCAATGCAGCACATCTGTCTAGAGTGCTAATAATAGATCGCTAAATTAGAGTGCACCGCAGAATGCAGATGGCTGCAGTTTTCCCAAAACAAAATCAATTTGCTGTTAATGGATTTCATCTTGAGAAAACTGCAGCCATCTGCATTCTGAAGAATACCTCAACCTTATACATGAACAGCCAAGAAGCTATACAATACGCAATTGTCTTTTCATTACTGCGAAAGCAGGGATATACAACTTTTACCTTCAGCATACAAGTAGCACAGATAGCACAACAACTTCTCTAAGAGAAGCAGCTGTCTTCCAACAAAACCCAAGAAGCCACCTTCTCTGTTAACTTCGTCACCATCACCACAAGGAGAACTACACTCTTGACCTATTCCATCAGCACTGAAACCAAATAAATTAACTCCTGACTAGGTATAGCAACAGTATTATCATCAGCTTTCCAACCTACAATAAACAATATCATACTCTTCCAAGGAGGTAAAGAGTAGTATGTACTAGGATCATGTAGCAGTGATCCAAAATTGACTTTGCTCTTTTAATAAATCTTGTGAATGTTAACATAATTGTGAATTGTTAACATAATTTAATAAATTATGTTAACAATCAGTATGTAAACTTTCTGCCTGAATGCAAAAAAATCCATTTTAATTGATTCCAAGTGATTTTTGTATATAAGATTATTTTTCAATGATAATAATAATAATAATAAATTTAATAAATCTCTCTCTCTCTCTCTCTCTCTCTAATATATATATATATATATATATATATATAGCAATTTGTAGTATTAACTCGGTACTAGGATATGTTCATATTTATATATACTGACTATAACCAAGACTAGAATAACAATTAAATTTATTCAAAATGCAACATGTTTCATCTGATTGTCCGACTTCTTCAGGCATGAGAACATAGAAAGTAAGTAAATACTATAAGAAACATTGTATCACTATAAAATGACTATTGTAAAATTCAGTTAGCTTTGAATTGTAGCTACAGTCCATGTTGAAGTTCTATTGTTAAGTAGCTGCGTGCATCTGATTTCATGCATGTGCCAATATCGGATAGCAGAGCTGAAAGAGTCCAGTAGATTCTAGCTAAGGTTATTATTTATGTGATGAGGGTCCATAACAATTTCCTTAGACTCGACTATGCGTTGCTCTACCTTGTCGTATATATGAAGGTTTCAGGTTGTTGTCCAGTTTATCTCATGTTGACAGCCTTCATCATTTGTGTTTACTGAAAACAGTACATGGCTTGACAGGGCACTTGCTCTAGTTCTTTTGTAGGCAATGTCTCTCTCTCTGGTGTTCTTCCAGACGTAGGAGGATGGATTCTTCAGTTTGGCCATAGTATTGCTTCCCGCAGTCAGACGTGATTTTGTACACTCCTGGGAATTGTAGAATGTTGTGAGCTTGTTTGTATTTGCTTAAAATCGATCTTTGTTTAGGAAGAGTAGAGAAACAGGTTTTTATGTTGAACTTTCTTAAAATTCTTCTTAGTTTCGTGGAGAGCGAGCTGATATATGGTAAGGTGATATAACCTTTTGGATTGTCTTGTGTTTCTGCGATGTTTTGATGGCGGCGGTATAGATGCTTATTAATAGTTTTCGATGAGTAGCCATTACTTGTGAAGGTTCTTTGTAGATGTTGTAGTTCATTTTTTAGATCTTCATCATCTGACAGTATAGATCTGGCACGATGTGCTAGGGTTGAATGATACCCACTTTGTGTGCAGGATAGTGATGTGAGGATGCATGCAGGTATCTATCTGTATGTTTAGATTTTCTAAAGATTGATATTTTAATTAATCAGATATTATGAAGATTAAGTGGGGTTAGTTGTTCTTGTGTTATCTTTAGCGAATTAAACTTTCTGATAAGCTTGTGTTTGTTTAAGTTTTGAGATGTTAATGCCCGACGTGTACTTATTTCTTGAACGTGATTCCATGACACGTAGTCTAAGGAGGTCGCTAAATGGTTTTATAAGGATGATTTTTGATAATAATAATAATCTTCATGGAAGAAATAAAAAATTAGTGATAAACCATTCGTCATATGTTCTAAATCATAACGAAGAACAAATTCTTAAAAAAGGTCTCAATTTTGTCCTTGCGCCTAAAACTATTCCCAAGGAAATGTTTTTAACTAAGATGGAGAAAGCTGCATCACTACTTCCTGCTGCAGACACCAGTTTACTTTGCATAGAAGCAATACTTGCGATTAATAATGCAAGACCTCCATCTGATAACATCTCCCTTGGCGAAAGGCTAGCCATAAAAAGTCTTAAGAATAACAAAGACATCATTATCACACAAGCTGACAAGGGCAACACAACTGTAGTGCTAAATAAAACAGATTACCATGAAAAAATCTTGGCATTATTAGAGTCAGATACATACTTGGAAATTGAGAGAGATGCAACGAAGGAGATACATAACAAAACAAACAACCACTTACAAAAAGCCACAGAGCTTCTACGAAACATACGCCCTGCCACTCGCTTTTTACATCCACTCATCCCAAGGTTATATGGTCTCCCAAAGATACACAAGGAAAGCTGCCCACTGAGACCAATTGTAGATAGTATTGACTCGCCTACCTACAACTTATCTAAGTTTCTGGCTTCATATTTAAGAGGTGTTTTACAAGAATTTCTTCTTCATATACAGGGTGTCCCAAAATTCATGCAAGAAGTAATTTTGATAGAAAACACAGGTTTTTAATTAAAAATTGTAATTTCTTATTGATTCATAAAGTATACAGTATAGGGTTATGCATGGAATAACATATCGGGTAAATGGCCTCCACGGCTTTGCTGGCACATATGCACTCTTTTGTCAAAATTTTCCATGACTGTTTTGCATAAATGTGGCTGAATTTCATTGATTCAGCGCTCATTTTCCTCCTTCAAGGCATGGGTGGTCGTGGGCTTGTTAGCATAAACCTTAGACTTCAAAAAACCCCAAAGAAAAAAGTCCAACGGCGTTAAGTCACATGATCTGGGTGGCCAATTCTGATCACCAGAACGGGAAATTACATGACCAGGAAATGACTCATGCAGTAATTGAATTGTTTCTCGGGCTGTATGGCATGTGGCACCATCTTGTTGAAACCACATGTCGTCCACATCCATATCTTGCAATTTAGGCACAAAAAACTGGATTATCATGTCGCGATAGCGAGCACCATTAACTGTTATTGCCTTACCAGCCACATTTTTGAAGAAGAATGGACCGATGATGCCTCCAGCCCCAAATCCACACAAACAGTGACACGTGGATGCATTTGTTTCTCAACAATCATTTGTGGATTTTCTGAATCCCAAATGCGACAATTTTGTCACTTAACAAAGCCATTGATGAAATTGAGCCTCATTGCCGAAGATGATTTTGTTCGAAAAAGCATCCACTTGTTGTTGTTCCATAATCCATTCAACGAACTCTCTTCACTGTGTGTGGTCAGTAGGCTTCAGTTCTTGAGTCAATTGAACTTTGTAAGCATAATGATGCAAATCTTTCCTAAAAATATGCTGTAGAGAGCTTCTCGATATGCCCAATTCAAGACCATGGTGCCGAATTGATGTTCCTGGACTCTCAGCAACACTCTCACGAACTGTTTCGATGTTTTCTGTTGAACGACTTGTTGAAGGACGGCCAGCGTGTATAAGATCACTAATTGATCCAGTTTCCTTGAATTTTTTAATTAATCTTTTCATAGTTGATGAAGTTAAATCACTATTCTGATGATATTTTGTACAAAAATTGTGAACTGTAGCTGCCAAACTTTCATTATTTTTAAAATATTGCTGAACAATGAAAATGGATTGTTCTTTCATGTAGCACTCCATTTTTAATAACTGTCAGCTGTCACGCTGTCTTTTTTTTCTCATTGGCAACATTTTACCGCACAAATGGCACTAAATTTAAATTTTGCATGAATTTTGGGATGCCCTGTATAAAGAACTCAATATATAGATTTCGTCTCGAAAATCAAAAATTTCAAACTCCAGCCTTCGAATATTATAGTGCGCTTTGACGTGGTGGCTCTCTTTACAAACGTACCAATTCAAGAGGTTCTATATTTTAAAGAACAAGATTTCAAAAAAGATGTTTTCCATGCTATCACATTGCGTTCACTCCGGCTACTTTCAATATGAGAAGAAAATCTACAAATAAAATAAAGGGCCGGCAATGAGAACATCTTTTTTGAAGATTTCGAACAAAAGGCAATATCTCCTCAGCTACTCTTAAATCAAAATTTTGGCTGAGATTCGTAGATGACATATTTCTTATCTGGGAACATGGCACTGATAACCTTCAGTCTTTTTTAAATCATTTAAACAACTTCTACCAAGATATCAAATTAACAATGGAGGTTGAAGAAAATGGATCTTTTCCCTTCCTGGACGTAAGACTTACTAAGACATCTGATTATATTAAAATATCAATCTTTAGAAAATCTACACACATAGAGATAGATACCTGCATGCATCCTCACATCACTATCCTGCACAGAAAGTGGGTATCATTCAATCCTAGCACACCAGATCTATACTGTCAGATGATGAAGATCTAAAAAATGAACTACAACATCTACAAAGAACTTTCACAAGTAATGGCTACTCATCGAAAACTATTAATAAGCATCTATACCGCCGCCATCAAAACAACGCAGAAACACAAGACAATCCAATCCAACCTTTTGGATTGTCTTGTGTTTCTGCGTTGTATCACCTTACCATATATCAGCTCGTTCTCCATGAAACTAAGAAGAATTTTAAGAAAGTTCAACATAAAAACCTGTTTCTCTACTCTTCCTAAACAAAGATCGATTTTAAGCAAATACAAACAAGCTCACAACATTCTACAATTCCCAGGAGTGTACAAAATCACATCTGACTGCGAGAAGCAATACTATGGCCAAACTGAAGAATCCATCCTCCTACGTCTGGAAGAACACCAGAGAGAGAGACATTGCCTACAAAAGAACTAGAGCAAGTGCCCTGTCAAGCCATGTACTGTTTTCAGTAAACACAAATGATGAAGGCTGTCAACATGAGATAAACTGGACAACAACCTGAAACCTTCATATATGCTGCGACAAGGTAGAGCGACGCATGGTCAAGTCTAAGGAAATTGTTATGGACCCTCATCACATAAATAATAACCTTAGCTATAATCTACCGGACTCTTTCAGCTCTGCTATCCGATATTGGCACACACATGAAATCAGATGCACGCAGCTACTTAACAATAGAACTTCAACACGGACTGTAGCTACAATTCAAAGCTAACTGAATTTTATAATAGTCATTTTATAGTGATATGATATTTCTTATAGTGTTTACTTGCTTTCTATGTTCCCACACCTGAAGAAGTCCGACAATTCGATGAAACATGTTGCGTTTTGAATAAATTGTTATTCTAGTCTCAGTTATAGGGGCAGCATATATAAATATGAATATATATATATATATATATATATATATATATATATATATATATATATATATATAATGTGTGTGTGTGTGTGTTCTAATTTTATGATTCCTCATAGCAAGTTTTATGAATTCTAAAGAAGTATATATATATATATATATAATGTGTGTGTGTGTGTTCTAATTTTATGATTCCTCATAGCAAGTTTTATGAATTCTCAAGAAGTATATGAAGATATATCTGATTTTGGTGCTTTAAATTCATACATTAATGATAAGCTGAAAGAATATAACACAACTTCCAGTGCCCTCAAGATGGACCTGGTCCTGTTCAAAGATGCTATTGAACATGGTAATTATTAATCTAAATTTATTTCTCTAGCACATCTGCACTTATAAATAAAATATATTAGAATTTAACTGATATGATGTCATTAAATATAATATCAACACTACTCTCAAACTATTTCAAGCTTGCTCAGCACATGTCTTATGTTTTGGAAGTATCATAAATGGTCACATGAGATGATGAGCAAGCTTGTGAGCACCAGAAAATAGGAAATAAAAGAAGTATCAGCTTGCTAAGGAGTCAAAATGAAATTATGAAAGGTGAACTTCCAAGCAATCCAAAGAAAATAACAGACAGTTATTTTGTTTTTTTTAGTGAGTAATAGGAAGAATGATTTTGGAAGGACAGCTTTGATAAGTTATTATTATTATTATTCAGAATCTCCTTGGAGTCATAAGACTCATCATGGGAGGACCACCATTCCTTAAACTCATTCACCATTTGTGCTCTCACTGTGCTATGAGACATAGCATTCCATGGTCCAGCCATATAAGTGCAGAAGATGTAAATGCAAAAGAAGCTAAACATCCAAGTAATTTATCCACCATTATCCCTATGTCCCTGGCCTCATCAGTTTCCTGCAATCCAATTCCATCAATATGATACACCATATGCAACCTTTTCAACTGGAAGTGCATAACCTACATTTTGTGACATTAAACTGATAGTCAATATCCTTTGATAGCCAAAGGATATTTTAGATCAGGAGAGATCTGCATGGCTGAACATATAAAAGATGGCAAAAAAAAGAAGGGAACACAAATCAGTCTTAGCATTCCACACAACGACTACTGGCCATCGAGTACTCTGGCAACAAACAAACATGTCAGATGTTGATAAGAACTGTTTCAAAAGAAAATTTAAAGAAGCTGCAAAAATGCTTAGAATCCCTACAAAATGCAAAGGCAAACCAAGACTTGATTTTACATCAAGTCTGGTCTGCCTTTATCAAAAATGTAACTGCCTCGGACCTCGGATATAACACCCACAAGCCACAGAACGTGACAACAACTAGCATTGTTCCAACAAGCATACAGTAACAAACGTATCATTTTGTATTTGGGTTCTCAATTAATGAACAGCTATGAACTGTTAATTAAGTTAAAAAAGACACCTATTCGACTACTTAATTTGGTTGTTGTGTTCAACTTTTATACACCATTACCTCTGATGATGTAAGTTTTATGACAAATGAAACTTGTTGTGTTATTTACTCTTTTATTTTTTATTGTTCAATAAACATGTGGTCTCAATACCAAAAACTATCTCCAGTCAATATCCTTCGTCCACAATGCCAATTCATTTAAATCATCCTGCAGGATATCTACATCACCTGTATCAACTATTGCTCTCCCTAACTTTGCATCATCAGCAAACATCTAGTGGCTCTAATACCGAACCGTGAGGTACTCCACTAGTCACCATCATTCTCCTATATTCTGCCCCACCATATACTACTCTCTGCTGTCTTCTGTCTGTCAGCTCCTTCTCCCCCCCCCCCCTCCATCCATACTACTAGCCTCATATCCATTCCCATTTGCTCCAGTTTTTGTAATAGTTTTCTGTGTGTTATTCTGCCAAATGCCTTCACAAAGTCAAGCAGTATCGTGTGTAGCCATTGCCTTTATCCAGTTAGAATTGAATAATGGTAATGGCTACACTACTGATATTAATGATATATGATATATGATGTATGATTAGAAAACATAGCTGGCACCGTCTCTGAGGAGAAACAGCCAGTTTAAAACAGATGTCAGGTCAGCAAAACCTTATCAAAATGGACTAATAGAAACAGAATATCTAGATGTTTGGGTGACACCTATGTTTTCTAAGTAGTCCACCCTAAGGCAACTCATGAATGCTGGTGAGTGTGTTCCTGTAA
Source organism: Typopeltis vanoorti (assembly GCF_054136105.1). Classification (NCBI taxonomy): domain Eukaryota; kingdom Metazoa; phylum Arthropoda; class Arachnida; order Uropygi; family Thelyphonidae; genus Typopeltis; species Typopeltis vanoorti. Next base: position 38,282,715 of record NC_143572.1, on the reverse strand, counting down.
GCTCTCTAGTCAACTTATTTTTACAAAACTTTCATAGTTTCCATATTCAGCTTTGAATTAATGCTGGATCTAATATCCACTTTACTTATATAATTTTTTTTAATTAAAATTTTTTTTTTTCACTAGAGGTCAGGCCAGTAGAATAATCTTTGGACAATTCATCATCTCTTTGACATACTGTTTGCAATGTAATATACAGCTTGTCTCGGTATATATATATGTGTGTGTACGCATACTCCAGAAGATATGACCTTAATATGAAGGTCAAATGTCGGAAAATTAAAGTAATTATTTTTAACACAGTTGTAGTCTCCATAATTTTTTTGAAAAGATTATTATTATTGTTATTACTCAAGACCCCATGGAATCAAAGACTCATCTAGGAGATCCTTTTATCAAAAACACACAACTCATCATACCATGATTTAAACACACTCAAATTCTCTGCAGACATCACACTCTCAGGCAAGGCATTCCAGTCATTCACAACTCTGCATGAAAAAACCTTCTTCTCACTCCCCTACTCACACCCTCCTTATACATGTTCCAGAGATGACCTCTGGTTCTCCCCTGATCTCCCACTGTTTTTCTGTAGAATCTCGCCAGCATTGATCCTATAACAACCCCTTAATAACGTGTGGGTCTCTATCATGAAATAATAGAGATCTATCATGAAGACTGATCATAGACCTATGAAGACCTATCATAGAGACCTATCATGAAATGAATGCTGATCACCATGAAACATTAAAGTAAAGGATAAATCCCTTCTTGTCAGAGAACTCTACATGTTTGGCAACTTCCCTGAACAAGACAGCATGGTCTTTCTTCCCAATTATAGGCAGAGTGCTTACAGTTATGGATACATCTTCTGATGCTATTAGCAGATCCTACGCCCTCAAACCCCCTTGTTCCCTCTATAACATGTTATTTCATGTAATTATCCCTTAGTAACTGTATGAATCCCACTTCTATCTTGCTATGTCCCTCTTTCCTCCCTCCAATCAATGTTCTTATATTGAAAGTCTCCCTATTATAATACATGGCATCTTCCTGTGGAGACCCCCCCTCCCCGAGTCTATAGCAGCTCCCAATAGCATATACCAGTGGTGTTCAACCTTTGTTACTACGTGAGCTACTTTTCTATAAAAAGTTAATTGCCGATCTACTCTCTTATATATAAGTTATTCGGCAATCCACTCTCTTATGTAGATCACATTCCCTCAAACTGATGTCTGATTATGCACAAATAAACAACTAAAAAAAAATACACAACTAAAAACTTTATTTCTGTATTTAAAAATTTATTTATCACTTTTAATTATTTTAATACAACAAAAAAAAAAAATATATATATTGGAATAAAATATTTATTTCTCTATTTTAGAAAACCAAAGTTAGAAAAAACAACAGATTGATTACAAACTCACAAGTTACAGGAAATGCTGTTTGATTAAAAAAAAAAAGTTAATGTGAAATTTGGCATTGTTTGGACCTCGCAATATTTTCATAGTCAAGCTGATATGAAGAAGTGGCCAATCACAGACAATCATCCACATGATCATTTGTAATTTGGTTTCTTAATTGATTTTTTATGATGTCATATTTGAAAAAGCGGATTCTGACAAGTATGTCAATCCGAAACACGACAGAATTTTTTGTGCAATATCAGTTAATATTGGGAATTTTTCATGTGCATACTTCCAAATGACTTCATTGTTTATTGATTTTAAATTTAAACTATTCTGAATGTTTATTATCTCAAGTTCTACTTCAGCTTGGTTTATATCAAACAGCCCACTAATTTTATTTGAAATTTCTGTGATGTTCAAGTTTTCTTGAAATGGATTATTGATAAAAGATACAATTCAGTTTTATTAAAATCTTTAAATCTTGAATTTATTTCTTCCTCAACTAATTCTATTTCATGAATAAATTCTTTTAAATCATTGCGAAGCATTTCTTGATTTTGTTCAAAAAATGTTAATAAATATGGGAGATGTCTAAATTCGCGGTCATTTATATTTTTCTTTAATAAAAGTAAGTATTGTTGAAAGTTTTTATTGAACTTAACGTGTCAATTAAATTTTTATCTCTACCTTGTAACTCTAGAAATCTTTCTAAAAATTGACTTCTGCTGAGCCAGCGAACGTTATTATTGTACAACAGAAATTCCCTATCATCATCTGCGTGTAAAAAAAGCCCTGCCCATTGCAGGGCTTTTCCTTGAACAGATTACAATTTTAAATGTAATATCCAAAACATCTTTTGTGTTTAATCTTTTACTACACACTACTTGTTGGTGAATAATACAGTGGTACATTAAAAAATCTGGATATTTGTCATCGTTTTTACATAATGAAATGAAGCCTGATTTATTGCCTATCATTGCAGGAGCATCATCAGTAGTAATAGACACGAGTTTAAAAAGTGAAAGTTTGTGTTGTTTTACAAATTCATCAAATGCCGAAGAAATGTCTTCTCCCCTAGTCTTTCTCAATAATGGTATAATTTTCAAAAGTTCTTTACTTGAATAATCTTGAAATACCATGCGAATAAATACCATTAACTGAGCAATATCAGTGAAGTCGTTTGATTCATCAAATTGTTATGAAAATGCAACACACTGGTGAATGTCTGACATTAACCTGGCCTGGAAACTTTTCTCTGGCATTTGTAAATAATTTTGGCAATTTAAAACCTCATCTGCAGCCTAGAAGTAGTCTCTCTCTAGCGACATCTCGAACCGAGATGCTCTTTTCTGGAAGCGGGAAACTCCTCTCTCAAACAACATGGATCTGGGCAGTCTCTCTGATGGTGACTCTGGACTGGGTGGCCTCCTCTCTGACAGCAATTCTGGAACCGGGATCCCTTCTGCTTGCTTCAGTCCCTTTTTATTAGGCCTCCTCTGAGACTTCACATAAAGTTTGGCAACCCCCAAAGAATCGGTATGAGTCTTTTATCTTAAGTTTCAAGTTCGGCATGCCTTTTGTTCTCCTCTGCTTTCTTTTGATTGCAAGTTGCCAACCATCAGAAAGTCGTTTGAACTCTTTCTGACAGACTTCGGAGATGTTTACACTTAGAGCCCAAGCCTTTCTCATACATACAAGTTTCAATAACAATTTTTCTAATGCTGCCATGTACATCTTCCGCGACAAAAATATTGCCTTTGTTTTTAACACTCTAACATATTCTTATTAAAGCAGTATATACAGTTAGCTTCAAAAGAGTTATTTACAAAAACATCTAATACAAACTATACCGAGACAAACAAAGTTTATTTTTTTTTACAATATTCACACGGTACTTAACCTAAGTAAAAAATCGATGTAATGTGCTTTGGAATATTTAATATTTAAGCTACAATCGAGTTTTTACACTTTGCTTATAATCGTATTCACTCAGCTTGCTGTTTGACTTCCACTGATCCAAATTAATTCATTAACCTGGACTTATAAGAAAATTACTGATTTGACAATTTTAACGAAAAATAAATAAATAATAGCAATACACTTAAAGCAAATTAAAAATAATACAAAATAATGATAAATAAAATATTATGTTTTCAGTTTTAATTAAATTTGTAAGTAAGGAGGAATAAACAAGAAAGTGACCAAAAATTGCTACGCGATCAATGGGTTGAACACTCCTGGCATATACTGTCCTCTTTTCCTCTCTCACACGAGACAGCATCAAATGAACCATATCCTTCAGACCTAAAATCTTCTAACTTCTAATTTTGTTGGTTGTTGGTTATTTGTAATTCTGCAGCTATCATCAGCAATATCCCACCTCCTGTCCTGTTCCTTCAATTTTCCCTGAAAATAGAAGGAACAGTGAAACAATAACCGAGAAAGCAATAAAATTTTTCAATATATGACAAATAACCAGAGAACTAAGGGCCATCCATGGAAGTTGTGTAAGAATGTGGTTAGTAGGGGTGTGTGGACCAGATTTTTTGTGTGGAGAGTGGTGACTGAGTGGAATGGATTGCAAGAATTGGTTTGTGAGTTCCCTGTCAGTGAATGGATTCAAGGAGAGGTATCATAGGTATGTGTGTATGATGGTCGATTTGGATCTCCCACAGTGATTTACAGCATCTCCATGGTCTGCATGGAGATGCTGTAAAATAATAACAATAATAACAATAATGATAATAAAGTATTTTATTATTAGCCCAAGACAAGTTGAAAGCAAATTTATATGTTTTTCTTAAACCTACATATGTTAGTGCAACTTTTCTTTGAAACTATGCTTTCTGTAGTGTTTAAGCTTAATGGAATTGTTTTTAAAATAATCAGTATAACTCTTTCTATGTTTCTCATATTCTTCACAGTATGCAGAATTATGCGAGTAATTAGCCAACCCAAAGGAAATATGATGTTGATAGGAGTTGGAGGCAGTGGAAGAAGAAGCCTTGCCCGCCTCTCTGCTTATATCATGGGTTATTCAGTTTTTCAAATCAGAGTTACTAAGAACTACAATGCAGAGGAATTTCAAGATGGTGAGTTGTAATATTTGAATGAAATGGCAAGTGATTTTTTTCATGATAGATGTTGCTACTATACTAGTAATTTGCTAACTTGATTATTATTAGTAGTAGTATTGGTAACAACAGACTTACATGAAGTCAAAATACTCATTGCAGGAGGTGCACACTATCACACACACACACACATGCACACGCACACACACACAAAAAGCTCATCGAGCTGTACTTTAAACTCATTCACCATAAGTGCATACACTGCATTCTCAGGCAAACATTTTACTTGTCAGACACTGTCCATTCAAAGAACCCTCTCCACACTCCTTCGCTCACATCCTCTTTATATAGTTTCCAAGATTGTCCTCTGGTTCTATACCCTTCTCCCATTCTATGAAACATTTCTTATATGTTAGTAACAATTACCATGTTAGTATATGTTAGTAATGGGTTGTTACCGTGTTAATATCTGTAGTCAATCTCAATCCAAAAATATTAAATGGAAAATTCCAGAAATAAACAACACCAGCAAAGTGAATATTAGCTCCAACATTATTTCAAAGCTGAATGTTTGCAAGTTGACCTAAGAGCTTACGAGAATATAATCCTTAGTATCCCCGAGTTGTCTTAGCTTGCACTACTTGACTTAAGTAATTAAGACAAGTCAGGGATGATGAGGATTGTATTCTCTTATGCTCTTGGGTCAACTTATGAAACTTTAATTGTGTCTACAAACATTCAGCTTTGAAATAATGTTGGATCTAATATTCACTTTGCCGATGTAATTTTACATTGCCAAAATGAAGCTGTATGGCTCTTTCTTCTCATAATAGATGATTCATAAGTTTTAAATTTCATGCCTTTCTGAATAGTTCTCAGTTTTCAGATCAACTGTTGTGGTATTGCACTGCTTGTGTTCAAGTAACTCTTATTTTACTTAATAATGGTCCCAAAGCACAAGAGTAGTAATGCTGGCAATTCAGATATGCCAAAGAGAAGCTATAAGGTGTCTCCTTTTAAGTGAAAAAGGTGAAAGTTCTCGACTTTATATAAAGAATCACTTTACAGCTTCTCTCTTTGGCATATCCGAATTGCCAGCATCACTATTCTTGCATTTTGTAACATAAATAATAATAATAATAAAGTATGCTCCGGTTACTAAGATTCCATTCACATTCAGATAACTTTTATTACAGTATGTTCTTAATCTTTTATTGTGCCTAATTTATAAATTAAACTTTATCATTGATATGAATGTATAGGGTTCGGTACTATCTGCAGTTTCAGGTAACCACGGGGGTGTCTTGGAACATATCACGGATAAGGGGGAACTACTGTATGTCCAAATCATATCTCTTCTTCTCATCCTCGAATTCACGTGGCTTTGAAATTTGCATTCCCTCAATGTGTCTTCATATTCTACATTCCAAAGTCCAGTTACCACTTTAGCCAATCTTCTCTAGACCTTTTATAATGTATTCTAATCACCATCCATAATGAGGCCTTATTACAATGGAATAACCTCTTTATTTGTGCATGTTAAGGACCTCCACATCATTGCCATAATCAGTTACAATGACTTTGCAAATTATGCAATGTGCCCCTGAACTTCTCTTGTTCATTACCACTCCTAAATGTCCAGTTTCCTTTGAAATTTCACCACCAAGTGTACACTTTGTATCTCATCATTGCCTAGCAAGTTTCAGAACCTTACCCTTTGAAACATATAATGACATTTACTGCACTTATTAGCCTACTCATACAATATATTTAAGTATTCCTGCAAGACTGCAACATCTGTTTGATTTGCCATTCTTCTGTTCAATTTTGCATCATCTGGAAACAGTTGCATATTTCCAGTTGCATATTCTCACTTGATATACATGTTAAAAAACAGTGGCCATAAAACAGACATCCTATAAACAATTTTATTATAATTATCTGACAGCCAGTTTAATTACCAACTTGTTGTGTTGACAACCTATCAAAAGCCTTTACAAAATATAAGTATACCACTGTATATGAGTACCCCTTGTCCAATACATTTATCACTTTATTATAGTACCTTAGAAAATGTTAACGGTTACTATCAGACCAGTTTTGACTTTTATTTACATCTCATAAGTGGGAGCCAGACCCAGAGGTGATACTAAGGCTAAAATAATGCAGAAGTCATATTTTCATATATGAGTAGCCAAAAGGTGTCACACCTTATTATTAAAATATCTGGATTACAGATGGTTGTTGGGTGTTTTTCCCACTTGGTTATACTGTAAGTTAAAGATACCAAGAAATTGTTCTACTGCATAAATGTGGTGATAAGGATGTAGCTTCAAATTATAGGGTGGTCTTTATATCTGAAGTTGTGGTGAAGGTACTGGAGAGATTGGTGAGAGGTAGGATACAGAAATGGCTTGATAACAGCAGTATTCTCTGTGGTTATCAGCATAGATATTTTTTAAGGCAAGATCATGTTTCACTAACTTACTTATGTGCATATATGAGGGTGGTCTGAAACGTTCTTGACCTCGACCATAGATGCCAAAACTATCGGCAAGATTTTTTTTTTTCTAAGTTGGTACGTCTGTCATAAGCATCCATGTGAAATTGCAGGTCATTCTATCAAGTAGTTTGTTTTATACAGCTGTCTGAAACAAAAGTGCTCTCTGCATCCCTTGAAATGGATAAAATTGAGTATTGTGTGGTTATAAAATTCTTTGGAAAAGAAAGTTTAACGCCAAAAGAAATTCATTCGAAGTTAATAAACATTTATGAGCACTCTTCTCCTTCGTTTTCGACAATTAAGAGATGGGCTGCCGGGTTAAAATGTGATCATATCAGCCTTGATATGGCCACATTTAAGATCCACATGAAGGACTCCAAAAAGTGTAACAACACCAGATATCATTGATCAAGTGCACAAAACTGTATTGGATGACCGGTGAGTCAAAGTGTATGAAATTGCTGAGACTATGCAAATTCAGGCAAAATATATCCTACATTTCAAAAGAACATGTAGGATATATTTTGCCTGAAGAATTGCATATGAAAAAAAGCTTTCCGCAAGATGGGTGCTGTACTTGCTCGCAGCAGATCAGAAACGAACTCACATGAAAATCTTTGCAAGTGCTTAGAGTTTTAACAAGAATAAAACTGATTTTTTGTGTATCAATTTATTACCATGGATGATACTTGGATTCACTATTATACACCAAAATCCAAACAGCAGTCAAAAGAATAGGCAAAAACCGGTTGTTCAGCGCCAAAGAAGACAAAGTTGATTCCATCAGCAAGAAAGGCCATGGCATCGGTCTTTTGGGATGCTAAAGACATTTTGTTTATTAATTATCTTGAAAAGGATAAAACAATAACCGGGGAATATTACTCTGATCTTTTCTCATGAATTTTTTCATGAGAAAAGACCCATTTGCAGAAGAAAAAAATCATTTATCATCAGGACAATTCACCTGCCCACAAAGGGGTTTTGGCAATGGGAAAATTAAAGGACTGTGAATTGTTGGAGCATCCACCCTACTCCCCAGATTTGGCTCCTTCTGCCTTGTATCTCTTCCCAAAACTAAAAATCTTCCTTGCTGGTCAGCAATTTTCTTTGAATCAAGAGGTGATTGCAATTGTAGAGGGGTATTTTGCAGATCTTACTGAGAACCACTACAGGGACAGGATAAGGATGCTGGAGCATTGCTGAAAAAAATGTATTAGTCTTAAGGGAGATAATGTTGAAAAATAAAAATAATTTTGAAATTATAAATTCTTTTTTTCATTGTTAGGCCGAGAACTTTTCAGACCACCCTCGTACAGTGGTGTACTTAGATTTTTCAAAGTTTTTGATAGACTGCCACATGACAATCTCGTATATAAATTGAAACAGATGGGATTGGATAACAGACTTCCAAGTTGGATCAGTGACTGGCTGTTGGATAGGTATCAGAAAGTTTTATATGGGGGGAGTGATATCTGGAAAGAGAAAGGTCAACAGTTGTGTGCCACAGGGGCCAGTTTTGGGGTCACTGCTGTTCAATATTTATGTTAATGATATTGGGCTGGGTTTAACTAGTTATATGCAGCTGTTTGCAGATGATGCAAATCTGGAGAGTGCAATGCAGAATCAAGCGAATGTTATGGCAATACAAGAGGACTTGAATAGATTGCATGAATGGGCAGGTAAGTGGAACTATCAGTTCAATGTTGCACAGTGTAAGGTTTTGAGATTTGGTGTGCAACGATGGGATGCAAAATATACACTTGATGGGGGAAACTTTTTTAATGGAAGTAGTGGAGATGAGAGATCTAGGAATAATGGTGGACAAGGACCTGAAATTCTGGAGCCACATTGCACAAGTTGCAAAGACGTTGCATCGGATAATGGCAATGATGCAGAGGACCCTGATATGCAGAAATAGAGAGGTTGTGATGCCATTGTATAAGGTCTTAATCAGGCTTCGTATGGGATAATAGCAAAGATGCAGTGGACCCTGACATGCAGAAATAGGGAGGTTATGATATATAAGGCCTTGATCAGGCCTCATATGAATTATTGTGCACAGATTTGGTCACGAGTTTTCATTGTGACAGGGATAAGTTGGAAAGGGTTCAGAGAAGATTCATGAAGGTGGTAAGTGGTCTTTGGAATATGTGGAGTATTTATAGAATATAAGATTTAAAGACAGATTTGGAGAATATTAGTTGCAGAGCCTCGTGAATAGAAAGAAACGGGGGGATATGATTGAGACATATGAGCTAGTCAAGGATTGTTATCGCATCGAGATGGAGCAGATTTTTCATAGAATAGGACAGGGGAGGGGTAAGACAAGAGGTCATCGCTGGAAACCGTATAAGGGGGGTGTGAGCAGAGGAGTGACGAATACTTTCTTTGTATGGAGAGTGGCTGGTGAGTGGAATGCATTGTCTGAGTGTGTTGTGTGTGCATAGACACATTGAATCAGTTTAAGGTATGGTTGAATGAGCACTGTGTGCAATACAGGGTGTTTCAAAAAGAATGTCAAGATTTGAAAATTGTATATCTCTGCAACCATGAACCACAAATGAATGTGATTTGTACTATATGAATGGCCTTGGCCCAGAGTTTCATATGAAGCTATACAGATTGCAACTGGTGCAAGCTCTTCATGTAGGTGACAAAAAAAGAACAGATTTTTGTGCTAATCTGTTAGAGGATGTGGAGGACAACACCTTCTTACAAAGGTTGATTTTTAGCGATGAAGCAACCTTTCATCTAAGTGGTAAAGTTTCGCATCACAATGTTCACATATGGGAACGTGAGAATCCACATGAAATTGTACAACATGAACGTGATTCACTAAATGTTTTTTGCATGGTTTCTGTTAGAAAGGTTTATGGCCCTTTTCTTTTTTGAGGAAAACACTGTTATGGGAAACTCCTATCTTGAAATGCTGCAGGACTGGCTACTTCCACAGCTGAATGAAGAATCTGAAGATTACATTTTTCAGCAAGACAGAGCACCACCACATTGGAACCTCCAAGTTCGTCAGTTTCTAAATGAAACATTGCCTCAGCATTGGAGTGGATGCACGAGACCCCACGACTTGGCGCTACACTGTTGACCTCCAAGATCTCCAGACATCACACCATGTGACTTCTTTTCATGGGGATACGTAAAAGACTGTGTTTATGTTCCTCCATTACCCACTGACTTGGATGAGCTCAGAACCAGAATCACGGCTGCAGTAAATTTTGTGACAGACACTCTCAGACGCATTTGGGATGAATTCAGCTATCGGCTTGACATTGTCCATGCAGCAGGTGGAGGGCACATTGAGCATTTGTAATTGTGGTGAGTGAAACTGTAGGCATTACTTCATACTTGGTAATTTATTTTGTAACTGTACCTCATTTTCATTATTAAATATAATTATTTGCAATCAGGTCATTCTTTTTGAAACACCCTGTAGTGTGTATCTCCCACGATGAGTCTCTGACTCCATGGAGGTGAAATGTTAATAATAATAATAATAATAATAATAATAATAATAATAATAATAATAATAATAAAATGGTAAAACATGACTGCCCTTTAACAAAGCTATGCTTACAATCACAGAGAATACTATTGTTATCAACCTTCTTCTGCACCTTAGCTCTTTCCAGTTTATCAAGCATCTTAAATACAACTTCAGATATAGAGATTGACCAATAATTTGTAGCCTCAGTCTTATCACCACCTTTGTGAATTAGAACAATTTTACCCTTCCACTTCTTTGTGGGACGTGTGCTTTTCCAAGACTTGATAAACAGGGAAGCCAAGGAGGATGTTAACTCCCTGGAACATTCACTTAAGACGTGGTGATATCATCAATTCCTATTACCTTATTGATATCAAATTTGCTTAACACCTCAAATACTTCTTGCGTGCTGTCTGCCTTCTGAATTCCTTCCAGGTATATCCTCTGCAACAGTTACGAGTCTACCATATTTATCCATTAACATCATCTTCCCGTAATTGTTCTTCTCTCTATTGGCCACATATTGAAGAAGAAACTCACTAAGATTTTCTTAGCTTGATTTCCTTCTACTGCACTTTTTTTTTTGCTGTCCTTACCAACTGATCATCTTTCTGACCTCAGTTCATCTGGTTGTTACCATTATTCATCTTATGCTGCCTCTATAGTGCTTTCTTCTTCTTCCTATTTCATGCTTAATTTCTATATTCATCCTCTTATCACCTACTTCATTCATTCTTTTGATCTTTGGAATACATTCACACATACATGCTGTTAAATATCTCTTTGTCAATGCCCAGCAGCATTTATGTCCTTCCCACTTAATTCTCCATTCCTTAGTTTTTCATTATCACTAGCCTTGTACTTTCCCAAATATCCTTTCTTTACAGAAGTCTTCATATGGCTGGTCACCATACAGCTGACACTAACTACAAGTCACAAGAGATTACTTATGATGAGGGTAGAATCAAAGTTGAATACAAAAAAAAAAAAAAAAGAAACAAACAAAAAAATCTGCAAGCCTTTTTCCACCTTTAGCCCGCATGTTCGGATTTTGTAAAGTATTTCTCATATGTTTCGTACTCCTCACATCCTTCTTCACCACATCTTTATACAACTTCCAGGGATGGCCTTGTTCTTCTCATCTTAACATCCACTCTTTTTATAATTTGTTGTGTATTAATCTAATAGAACCCCTTAACTAACTTAAAGGTCTCTATCATATCTCCTCTTTTCCTTCTATCTGCCAAATCCACATTCACTCAAATGCTGTTCATAATCAACACTCCAGAGTCCAGTTTAAATACAATGAAACTAGGTGACCAAATCTGAACACAGTGGTCCATATGTCGTCTGTCGAATGCCTTGTATAGAAACACTCCCACCTTCTTATCCCTACATGTCAATGTACATCATGAAAATTATAAAAACAACTACTGCATTAGAGTAAAACTTTAGTTTAATATAAACCAAAATAAACACTCGACATTTCCACCTTCACATTAAGGTCATCTTCTGGAGTATATCATCCCCCATTCATTTGTCTTCTCCTATCTAGAAGGTTGACTACATGATGTGACTCATGGTTAACTATGGGCGTAACGATGTCGTGAAGACCCTTTCTCTTCCTCATATTGTCATAAGTATTCATGACTGTAATCTGTGTGTGTTCACAGGGCCAGTTTGCCTGTTCTGAGGGACGAAAAACCTGAGTTTCCGGATGAAAAACCCTTTACCTCCTTATGAGACTGCCTAACTCACCTTTAGTCAAAAGAGACCAGATAAAGGTTCCTCACGTCATAGATGGGAATCAAAACCAGGTCTTTTCCGACCAAAGGGCTTCGTCTCTACCGACTGAGCTACAGAGGCTCTCTGGAGTATACTCATATATACAAAGAAACAAGTTGCACTACAATCTACATGGTATGCTAAAGTTACTGACCAACCGTCACAACTATTAGCCTGACCTCTGGTGTAAAAAAAAAAAACCCTTACTACATCAAAGCTGGAGTTTTGTTATTATTATTATCTATTATGTTACAAATTACATTAAGCTGGAGAGCAACGTATTTACCACAAGCCTATGCATACCAGCCAATATGTACATGCTAACTTATATCACTACCCTTCTCAAAAACTTGGAGTCATTAACACACTCAAAAACAGAGCTATAACAATTTTCTCTAATGAACAAGCTCTTTAACAAGAACTAAAAATTATTAGCAATACATTTATAAATAATGGCTCTAGTAAAAATACTATTAATAAAGTTCTTCATAAAACTTGATAAAAAAATATTATAGATTATAGTAAAACCATAGCTATCCCATACATTAAAGGGTTATCAGAAAAAAATTAATAGGATTCTACACCATTATAATCTTAATGTCACTTTTAAACCACCTTTAAAATTAAAAAACATATTCAGCTCCTCCAAGGATCCTCTCTCCCCATTGGCACATCCTAGAGTTTATTGCATCTATTGCACCTATAACTTACCATATATTGGGGAAACTGTACATACAGTCCCTATCTGTAAAAAAAAAAAAAAAAACACAAGCAAAGCATTAAATTTAACAAGTTTGGAGAAGCAGGCCTCCCAGACCCTACGCAAAATTGATTGGTTAAATACTTGTTCTTTACATCATACAAAAGCATGGGATGAATGGAAATTTAAAGAAGCATGTGAAGTTTTGATTAATAACCCTAATCTTAACAATAATGGTAGCATAAAAATCCCAAAAATTTGAATGGCACACATTCAACCAACTTAGTTTTCCAGCAAACCCTGACTTTAAGACTATAAGCAATTTTCAGCTTTTATCGGCTTCTATCCATACTGGTTTGTTGTAATCTGTATACTTATATAAGTAATTTTTTTGTGTAAACATGTTGCTCTCCAGCTTAATTTAGTTTGTAACCTAAATTATAATAATAATAACAGAACTCTAGCTTTGATGTAGTAAGTTTTTTTTTTTTTTTTTTTTATACCAGAGATCAGGCTAATAGTTGTAACAGTTGGTCAGTAACTTGATCATACCATGTAGATTGTAATGCAGCTTGTTTCTTTGTATATATGTGTATACTCCAGATGATGACCTTAATGTGAAGGTTGAAATGTCGAGTGTTTATTTTGGTTTATATTAAACTAAAGTTTTACTCTAATGCGGTAGTTGTTTCCATAATTTTCATGATGTATTTTGATCACCGTAGTATAAGCATAAAGGAAAGAATACATGTCAATGTACTTTTTATTATAGTGGTATATGATGTGCAGTCTTTGTAACACATACAATGTGAAGTTCCAAGTGTACATTGCATGCATTACAAAGACTGCACATCATATACCACTATAATAAAAAGTACATTGACATGTATCTTTTCCTTCACGCTTACACAGTGATCAAAATACATCATGTCCACCATCATTCCAAGATCCCAAATCTCATCCACTTTCTGAAGTACAGCTCCTCCAATACAGCACATAGCCTTATATCACTGCATCCCAAAGTGTAACACCTTGCATTCATTAATATTAAAACTGCAGCTCCATTCATTTGTCCAAGCTACAAGTCTATTCAAATCTTATCTATAATCCTATAGAGAATTAACATGAGCACTACTTCTGATAATTCTACCTAGCTTTGCAACATTGAAAACATTTGAAGATCCCCAGTCAATCCACATGACATTTTTAACAAACAAGTTAAACTGTATGCACCCAAGAACAGAACCCTGAGGCACACCACTGGTCATCTTCCTTTTCTGAGATGCAGCTCTGTCATATACAGCATGTTGGTATTGCTCAGAGAACCAATCTCTTATTCATCCTACAAAATACTATCTGTTCCAATCTCCTGCAGCTTGTACATAAACTTATCATGTACATAAACCTATAATTTATCATAGTCCAAGAATATCACTGTATATGATTCTCCCATATCCAACAAATTTGTCGCCTTAACATAAAATATAAGCAGATTGCTAAAACAAGACATGCCCTTCACAAACCCATTGTGACCATCATAGAGAATATTGGGTTCATCAACCCAATCCTATTCTATTTCTAACCAATTCTTTTAACACCTTGATCACAAGTGGAGATATACAGATGGGTCTATAATTGAAAACTTCTGTTCTTGAAACATGCTTGTGGAGAGGTATAATTTTCCCTTCTTTCCACTCCTAAGGGACCTTCCCCGCTGTAAGACTTTCATTAAAAATCCAGGACAAGGACATGGCTAACTCATTTGCACATTCTTAAAAAATATGTGGTGATAAGTCATTGATTCCAACAGCCTCATTAACATCTATCCCAAGCAGCAGTTGATACACCAATGATTAATTCACCTTTATTTCTCCTAATTCTTGTCTTCCTTTATACATGTTGCATAGCATCATTTACACAACTATGATATATACTGACGAAGTGTTCATCAAATAATTGCACTTGTTTACAGTGCTGGCTCTAGGGGTCCTGGTGCCCCGATGCAATTTTAAGTTGAGTTCCTCTTGCTTTTTTTTTTAATATACTTAAAATTTAAAGCTTAAAAAAAAATCAAAATACATATATTTGTATGTAAAATTCTGTACTTTGAAAAATACATATGTTATCCTCCCTACAGGCCAGGACACACACACACACACACACACACACACACACACATATATATATATATATATATATATATATACGTGTAGCAAAACTTGGATGTGATTCAAACCCCCTGTTGAAAGAACTTGGATAAGAAGTGCAATTTAGCCTATCTATCTATCTATGTAGGGATGGATAGCTTGAGAGTCTGTGGTTAGTTGATAGATGGAGAAGAGATGATATGATAGAAACATTGAAGTGCTAAAAGGCTTTTGTACAATTGATGCAGGGAAAATATTTCAGTAGTGGAAACAGTGGTGGAAGAACAAGAGGTCATCCCTGGAAATTAAGTAACAGTGTGGTTAACAAGGGTGAGAATTAGATTTTTCACTTGGAGAGAGTGGTGAATGAATGGAATGCATTTCCTGACTCAGTTGTGAGGGCTTCGTCTGTCAACGAGTTCAAGGAAGGTTATGATAGATATTATTATTATTATTATTATTATTATTATTATTATTATTATTATTATTATTATTATTACCCTAGAAGTCCTTTTATCACACACACACACACACACACACACACACACACACACACACACACACACACACACACACACACACACACACACACACACACACACAGCTCATCATACTGTGCTTTAAACACACTCAAATTCTCTGCAGACACTACACTCTCAGGCAAGCATTCCAGTCATTTGCAACTCGGCATGAAAAAAACCTGCTTCTCACTCCCCTACTCACACCCTCTTTATACAGTTTCCAGGAATGACCTCTGGTTCTCTCCTGATCTCTCACTATTTTCTATAGAACCTCTCCAGCATGGATAGTTTGTGTCTCCTGCAATGAGTCTTCTGAAGCCATGGAGATGCCCATATAATAATAATAAATAGTTTATAAGTTTTTGATAATAAAAGTGAAATTTCAATTATTATAAGTTAATAAATTATTTTGACATAAATATTGTATCAGAATGTAAAACAAATCTTGGTATTTCTATATAGGATATGATTGAAGACAAAACCAGACATTGTTGATATATTATTGCTGACTTATTTCTTTTGCTCAAACTGTAAAATGAAGTAATAGATATAGTGCCTTTGTAGGGCAATTGGAAGAAAACAATGGGAGGTTGCTCCTTTTGATTGGAAAAGGCCTAAATTCAATTCTCGTCTTGACAAGAGGAATCCTTACATGTTTTTTTTTTTTTTTTTTTTTTTTTCATTTGAAGGTTAGCCAATTTGAGAGCCGATTTGAGCATTTGAGAGTATCTCATATGGGGGTAGCAGGGTTTTTTCTCCTCGAAACTCAGGTTTTTCATCCCACATACAGACAAATTGGCCTTGAGAATACACAAATTTACAGACAAAAAATACTAGTGGTGGTGGTGGTAGTGAATGGTAGATATCATTGGTGTAGATTACGATGGTAGTGGGGGGGGTTGCACTGTAGTTGGTGGATTAAGTGGCGGAGATGGAGAGTTGTAGAGTAGGTGCTCTTCCTCGATGAGTTTTTAAGACTACTCGGAGATGTCGTGAAATAATAAATAATAATAAATAAATAAATACAGTAATAATATTGAATATTATCTGTGAAAACGTTCAAACCAGTAGAAAATTAGATAGAGTAGTTATTTATAATTCAGTTCCAGGAGTTCCATTCTGAAATAAAAAATCTGTTGAACAAAAATTTGGTAAGATAGAAAAATAAATGTAAATAAAAAATAAAAATAAATGTAAAATAAAAATAAATGTAAATAAAAAATAAAAATAAATGTAAAATGAAAATAAAAATAATGTAAAATGAAAATAAATGTAAATAAAAAATAAAAATAAATATTTAAAGAAATGCATAAATTTTTCTTTGATTTGTAAAGGGTTAGGTTAAATTTTGAATCTATAACTCAGTGTAAATTAACTACACATTCACTGTGTGTTTAGCAATCAACAATTCGATGATTTACAAACAATGGCCAAATGTCACATCATAATAGAGTTTGAGCTGGGTACATGTGCATGCCTCACATACTAAAACTGGCAAATGCCTACTGCATGTAAAAAAGAAAGTCGGTAGTGTAAGGGGGCCCCCCCCCTGTAACACGACTCCCTGCTTGTCTAGTGCTTCTGCCAGCTCTATACTACACATAACAAAAAACAACTTGCAATTTTTGCTAAATGTTATTAAAAGCCACAATATTTATTACAATATATTTAGTGCATCCACATTTAATAAACACTAATATTAAAACGTGCTTTTTTTTCTTCTCACTTCAGCACTCCTTGAAGAAGGTGCCCTGATGCGACGCATCCCCTGGCCCAGCTTGTTTATTATAACTTTTTAATATAGTTTATAACTATTGTTACTCTGATACCATAACTATTCACTAGCATCAACCTGCTATAACTTTTTTTCTTGCTTGCCACTTTTCAGAAAAATTCCCTTGGATTAGCTTTGACCTGACTGGTCAATCTCCTTTCATATTCTACTTTTTCTTTTTAATCATACTTATCTATTTTTAACCATACTTTTCTGGTCTTCATTCATCTGTTCACTGCAAACTATCTTTTACTTCCTCCATAGCAATTTCTTTTGTGACAATGCTTGCTTGATCCCATTCATCTATCTCTCTTCTACTCTATTTATTCCCTTAACTCTTGGTATGTGTATAAGGCCTTGATCAGGCCTCA
Source organism: Typopeltis vanoorti (assembly GCF_054136105.1). Classification (NCBI taxonomy): domain Eukaryota; kingdom Metazoa; phylum Arthropoda; class Arachnida; order Uropygi; family Thelyphonidae; genus Typopeltis; species Typopeltis vanoorti. The sequence goes on along the minus strand of NC_143572.1, from coordinate 38,264,929 downwards.
TATCGATTATTGTGCATAAATTTGGTCCCCAGGTTTTCATGATACAAGGATATGTTAGAAAGAGCCCATAGAAGATTCACAAAGGTGGTTAGTGGTTTTTGGAATGCGAGCATGAGGACAGATTGAGTGAATGTAAATTGAAAAGACTCGTGAATAGAAGGAGGAGGGGGGGAATATCATTTAGACATATAATTGTTAAATAACTGAGATATTATTATTATTACCCAAGACCTCATGTAGTCAAAAACTCATCTGGGAGGTCCCTTTATCACACACACAGTTCATGATACCATGCCTTAAACACACTCAAACTCCCAGCAGACACCACACTCTCAGGCAAGGCATTCCAATCATTCACAACTCTGCACATAAAAAACCTGGCTCTCACTTCCCTACTCACACCCTCTTTACACAGTTTCCAGGGATGACTTCTGGTTCTCCCCAGATCTTCCACTATTCTCTGTAGAACTTCTCCAGCATTGATCTTATAGCAACCCCTTACCAACTTGTAGGTCTCTATCATATCTCCCCTCTTCCTCCTGTCCACCAGACTGCAAATTACATCTTCTCAATCTTTCCTCATACTCGACATTCCAGAGATCAGAAACTACCTTAGTAAGTTGCCTTTGGATCCTCTCCAACACTTCTTCATCCTTCTGAAAACCAGGTGACAGATCTGGGCACAATAGTCCATGTGTGGCCTAATCAAAGCCTTATACAATGGAACAAGAATCTCCTTACTTCCACAAGTCAGTGTCCTCTGCATCATTCCCAGAAGCCTTTGTGTTGTCTTCACAACTCTTATTTGCACCACCTCCAACAATATGTCCTCACCAAGCATAAATTCTGCATCCCATCTTTGTTTTCCAAATTTTAAAACTTTACACTTTGCAACATTGAACTCATATCTCCATTTCCATGCCCAATCACTCAATTTATTCAGGTCCTCTTGTAAGGCCACAACATCTTCTCCCCCTGTTTATGGTTCGTCCCAACTTTGCATCATCTGCAAACAATTGAATATCCCTATCTAAATCCTCACCAATATCATTAATATACAAGTTAAACAGCAATTGCCCAAAAACAGATCCCTGAGGCCCTCCACTAGTGACCTTCCCTTTCCTGGATATCGCTCCCCCATAAACAACCTGCTGATACCTATCAGTTAGCCAGTCTCCAATCCAATGCACTAAATATGATTGAGACACTAGTTGCTTTGCAATAAGAAGTAGCAATGTGTTTGAACAGTGTTATAAAAAGTGTTTTTTTTCCCCCTAAATTATATAGTTTAGATTTGTATAATAGTGCTTTTCTGTGATAGCCAGATTGGATATATTCATTGTACTCTGATATTGTAGTTTTAAAAGTGTTCACTTAAGTTGTTATCTTGATTAACGTTAAAGTGCTAGTTATCCTTACAAAAATGGCGGCAATCTCTGAAAAGAAGTGTACAACAACACTACGGACAGTTTCAACTCAAAGATCATGTTTTTCCCTGATTTTTTCGCAGTGGTTAAGGTGCAACAATTATTTTATGTATGTGTCCAAAAACGTTAAAGATTTATGGAGTGTTAGATCAAACAATAAAAATAAATGTATTATAGTATGTGAGAAGTGTGATGAATGGCTAGGACATTCTAATAATGAGAACAGTGCTACCAGGAATAATCATAAAATGGATGTAAGTGTTTCTGACAGTAATAATAGAAGTGACATAGACAGCTTAGGCAAGAGTTAATGAAAATGAAGATTCAGGTTAAATGTATGGAGGAGGAAATTTAATGTTTAAAGAAGAAGATAACTAATGTAAATGAGAAAAAAAGTTAACAAGAAGTATTTAGCTGTTTCTTATTAACTTAATATCTTTTTTATATAGGGTTGCTTTATACGGTGACTCAATCAAATAATGGCCTTAGCTATTTTCTCTTTAATAGTGAGATTTTTAATAGCCAAAAGATCGTCCATTAATTACTATCTGCTATATGTTTATGGGCAGTGTTGTTAATTTCACTGTACACAGTGTCATGCCTCTTAGAAAATTTGCCCACTAGAATGATTCCCAGGTCGTCTCTCGTGAGTTGCCTCGTTGTTGAGTGAACAGAATGCAATATTGAAAGCTAGTGCTTTCAGTATTCGCAACTATTGGGCTTTCAATATTGTCTCTGGTGGATCAAATTTTTACACTGAGACTTGTTCAATATGGCCACCTTATGAGAAATAAACTTTGTTTTTGTTTTACTGTAAACTGTACACTTCCCCATTGCATTAATCTTTTGTTGTTTATTAATTTTTTTATGTTTCCATATTATATTTTTAGGGCATTTTGTTTGCGAATCAAACAATATAACCTTTAATTTTTAATAGGAAAAATATAATTAACAGGCTCGATATTCAAATCTATCAGTCAATTCTGTTGATATCTTAGTTTTATTTTTATTGAATGAACGTATTCTAGATCTTCTAATGGCAAATAAGTTGGTTTAAATCATTGTATATTAATTAGATCACTAGAAAAGGTATGAGGAATGAAACTATAAGAGGGTGGTCTGAATGGTTCTTGGCCTCGACCATAGATGACAACACTATCGGCAAGATTTTTTTTTCTAAGTTCGTACATCTCTCACAAGAATCCATGTGAAATTGCTAGTCATACTATCAAGTAGTTTGTTTTATACAGCTGTCTGAAGCTAAAGTGTTGTCTGTATCCCTTGAAATGGATAAAATTGAGTATCGTGCTGTTATAAAAGTCTTTGTAAAAGAAGGTTTAATGCCAAAAAGAAATTCATTGAAGTTTATGGACACTCTTCTCCTTTATTTTCGACAATCAAGAAATCGGCTGCCAAGTTTAAACGTGGTCATACCAGCCTTAGATCATCCAAGTGAAGGATGTCCAAAATGTGTAACAACACTAGAAATCATTGATCAAGTGCACGATATGGTATTGGATGACTGGCGAGTCAAAAAGCACGAAATTGCTGAGACTATAGGCATTTCAAAAGAACGTGTAGGATATTTTTTGCCTGAAGAATTGCGCGTGAAAATACAGCTTTGCACAAGATGGGTGTTGTGTTTGCTCACAGCATATCAAAAATGCACTCATGAAAATCTCTGAACAGTGCTTGGAACGTTTTAACAAGAATACCTGATTTTGTGCTTCGATTAAGTACTATGGACGATACATGAATTCAACTAAACATACCAGAATCCGAACAGCAGTCAAAACAGTGAGCAGAAGCTGGTTGTTCAGCACCAAAGAAGACATAGTCGGTTCCATCAGCAGGTAATTTCATGGCATCGTGTTTGGGGATGCTAAAGGCATTTTGTGTATTAATTATCTTTATTATTATTATTATTATTATTATTATTATTATTATTATTATTATTATTATTATTACGGGTATGTCCATGGTGTCAGTAGACTCATCTCAGGAGACCCAAACTAAAAAACAATATCTATCATATCTATCATATTAAGGAGAATCCAAGACTATGGTTGCAAATTACGGACCGATCAGCATATCAGGAGTCGTTGTCAAGGTCTTAGAGAAAGTAGTCAAGGGAAAAATACAGGAATGGATTGATGAAAACGAGATACTGTACAGGGGACAGCATGGCTTTGTGAAGGGTAGATCATGCTTCAGTAACTTGCTCAAGTTTTATAACAAGGTGATGGCTGAACTGGATAAGGGAAATGGGTTTACAGTGATACTGCTGGACCTGGCAAAGGCGTTTGACAGGATACCACATGGAATACTAATCCGTAAACTACAACATATGGGAATGGATATAGGGTTGGTGAGGTGGATAGGTGGTTGGTTGATGGAGAGATATCAAAGAGTAGTTTATTCAGGAGTAGAGGCCAAAAGACGGCCTGTAACTAGTGGTGTGCCGCAGGGTTCTGTTCTTGGACCACTGCTGTTTAATCTGTCCATTAACAATATAGGGAAGGATCTAAGTGGAACAATTCATTTGTTCGCTGATGATGCAAAGTTGGGTAGGGCAATAGTGAATGCAGAAGATGTCAAAGTCTTGCAGGATGACTTAGATAGATTGGAGTTCTGGGCTAAGGAGAATGGATGTCAATTTAATGTGACAAAATGTAAGGTTATGCATTTTGGGGTGAAAAGATTAGCAGCAGTATGCCACATTGGTGGAACTGTACTCCAAGAGATTGATGAGGCCAGGTACTTGGGAGTGTTGGTGGATAGGGAGATGAAGTTTAGGGGGCACACTGAAAAAGTAGCTAAATCAGCTCATCAACTCACTTGGTTGTTGAAAAATACCTTGACGAGCAGAGACAAGCAAGTTATTGTACCTCTGTACCGAGCCTTGATAAGACCTCATCTCGACTACTGTGCCCAGATTTGGTGACCTCGGTTCCTTCTTGATAGGGAGGAGGTGGAGAGGATCCAGAGGCGAGTGACTAAGATGATAACAGGTCTATGGAATGAACCATATGAGAACAGGTTGAAGATTTGTGGGTTGCAGAAACTAGTTGATAGGCGGAGGAAGGGTAGATATGATTGAGGCATTCAAATTGCTAAAGGGATTCTATAGGATTAATTCAGAGGATATTTTTGAGATCAGGACTGGTGTTGGGAGAACTAGGGCACACCTATGGAAGCTGGGCAAAAGTGTGGTTAGCAGGGGTGTTAGAGCTGGGTTCTTTACTTTTAGAGTGGTAAATGAGTGGAATAAGCTGCCAATGTCTATTGTGGGTGCTATGACGGTGAATGAGTTCAAGACAAGGTATGATAGATACTGTGAGAATGTAATCGCATAGTTGTGTGGACATGATGTTTAGGGCCTCCCTCGATGAGTCTAAGGACTCCTGGAGTCGCCCGAAATAATAATAATAATAATAATAATATCTCTTCTTGAATGTTTACAGACAAAGAATTCACAACTGAGTCAGGCAATGCATTCTGTTCATTCACCACCCTCCAAGCGAAAAACCTTGTTCTCACACCCTTGTTAACCACACTTTTCCTTAATTTCCATGATGACCTATTTTTTTACATCACTATCAAACAGCTGAAATATTTTCCCTGCATCAATCTTATAAAAACCTTTTAGTAATTTAAATGTTTCTATCATATCCCCTCTTCTACGCCTATCAACCAACTTCTGCAATTCACAAGCTCTCAATCTATCAATATAGGGAGCACTTTTTATATCACTTACCAACTTAGTCACTCTCCTATGAACCCTCTCCACAACTTCCTTATCTCCAAGGAATCCAGGTGACCAGACTTGAGCACAGTAATCAAAATGTGGAAATATCAACGGCTTATAAAGGACAACAATAATCTCTTTATCTCTGGATTTTAGTGTGTTCTTCAATAACCAAGTAATTATATGTGCAATTTTGGACACCTTAGCAGTGTGTCTTCTGAACTTCATCTTCCTATCCACCAACACCCCCAATTCTCTAGCCTTATCAATCTCTTGGAGTACCGTTCCATCAATGTAGCACACAGCTGGTAATCTTTTAATCCCAAAATGCATGACTTTACACTTTTGCACATTGAACTAACATCTATTACCTTTTGCCCATTTTGCCAGCTTATTTAAATCATCCTACAAACTCTCAGCATCAGCTTGATTTTTTATTGTGCTACCCAACTCTGCATCATCAGCAAACAACTGAATATCTCCCTTTAAGCCATTTCCTATGTCATTTATGTATAAATTCAAGAATAACGGCCCAAGCACAGAGCCCTGAGGCACACCACTGGTCATCTGCCTCATCTTGTACTCTGCTCCTCCATACACCACTTTCTGGTATCACTACCTGAGCCATTCTCTTATCAATATCACCAGTTTAGTATCCATCCTCATCTGCTCCAATTTGCGCAACAGTATTCCATAGGCTATCCTATTAAAAGCCTTAGCAAAATCCAGAAGTAACACTGTACGGGCATTTCCTTTGTCCAACTCAGATGTCATTCTATTATAAAAAGTTAATAAATTACTAAGGCAGGACCGACCTTTAACAAAACCATGTTGGCCTTTATAGAGAATCATATTCTGATCCACCCAATCCTGAATTCTGACCTTAACCAACTTTTCCAGTACTTTTACCACCACTTCCGAGATGGTGATTGGTCTGTAATTAACTACTGCAGTCTTAGAGCCACCTTTATGCAAAGGAATTACTTTGCCTTCCTTCCACTCCCTAGGGAACATACCAGAGTTCAAACTTAAGTTAAATAACCAAGTAAGAGGCGTTGACAATTCCTTTGAACATTCATGCAACATCCAAGCTGATATTCCACTTAAACCTACAGCAATGTTTGCATTTAAATCCTGCAATATACTAAGTACCTCTAATTTATTAACTTGAATTCTCACATTAGTTATTGCTACAGGTACAGAGATATCCTCACTTGGGTGATAGACTTTTGAAAAGTGATCATTCAATAACTCTACTATTACACCTGAATTGGTCACCTCAATACCATCAGCACCCACTAAAGTTATCCTTCCAAAGTATTTTTCCTTTTACTTGCCACATAGCAGAAGAACTCTTTGGTAAAAGGGTAAAACAGTAATTGGGAATATTATTCCAATCTTTTAACCAGACTAGATAAAAAAATTCCTGAAAAAAAAGACTTGGTTTGCAGAAGAAAAAATCATCGTTCATCAAGACAATGCACCTGCCCACAAAGGTGTTTTGTCAATGGCAAAATTAAGGGATCTGTTAAGCCGTTTTTCATTGTTAGGCTGAGAACTTTTCAGACAACCCTCGTATATAATGTCTCCCTTATACAGTACCAAACAAATTAATCCAAACACATATTTCAATTGAGTTATTAGGATAATGTCAGGAGAATAACCTGTCACTGAAGCATCTGAATGTTGTGATTTTTGAGTAACTCTCACTCTTTTTGAAGTGTGGCATGGGGCTAGATCCTATTAGAAGATGATTTCTTTTTCTTTCTAGATCTCACTCTTTTCTCCAATATTTTTATGTATTTGTCCCTTTTCATCATACCATCAACAAGCACAAGTTATCCTTGACCATCATATGTAAAACAACCCCAGAATATCTTTTTAGCTGGGTATTTAGGATCTTGTTGAAGGTGGTGGGCGAAGTATTCTCAGCCACTGATTTGCGAACATGGGGTACTTGCTCTATCTCTGATATAAATAACTAAATCCCTATAAGTTTACTATCACCAAACTATACAGTTTTTACAAGAATAATACTCAGAAGAATTTGTAACCATCTGGACTCTGAACTACCATATGAACATGCAGGTCTGAGAAAAAAAATTTTCTACAATAGATCATCTATACACAGTTAATCAAATAGAAAAATATTTAGATACAATAAATTTTATATATGGCTTTCATTGGCTATTGCAAAGCATTTGACTCCATAGAACATTACCCCCATTTCTGTGCTTTGAATGACATAGGAATCAAGGAAAACATAATCCAGCTATTTCAAACCATTTATGGAAATAGGACATAGCGACTTCTTTAGGATGGAGAGAGAGGCATCAAACAAGATGATTCCATTGCTCCCAAACGTTTTACAGCAGCCCTCAAAGACATTTTCAGGGTCTGGATTGGGATGATTATGGTATTAATATTCAGGGAAAGATGTTAAACAATCTATTTTGTAGATGGCGTTGTTCTGTTTGCTGAAGATGGTTCTCAATTTAATGTGGTGATCAATGATTTAATCATAGAAAGCAAGGAAATATGTCTAACAATAAACTATCATAGACCAAAAATATTGACAAACCATAAACATATTCCCACTGATGTTGAAAATACTAAAATACAATATGTAGAGAGCTACAAATACTTGGGACAAATTACTCCATGTTAAATTGCTTTGACCTTGAAATCCAGTGCAGAATCAACAGTGCTTGGAAGAGCTACCAGAGCATGAAGCATTGGAAGAAAGAACCTTCCCAGTTGCCTTAAAAGAAAATTATTAGATATTATTGTCCCACCAACTTTGACTTATGGTTCCCAGCTATCAGCACTGATCATTATACAGACAATAAAGCACCAAATTTGCCAAAGAGCAATGGAGAGGAGTTTACTCGGAGTATACAGATTAGATAGAATAAGGAACAAGGACTTATGAGATCTAACAAAAATAAAAGACATCATTTGGAAATCTAGGAAATCAAAATGGGATTGAGCAGGCCACTTGGCAAGATATTAAGATGATTGATGGTCAAAGATAGCAACAGAATGGCTACTGAGAGGAGTCGGAATACCTAGAAGACAGACAAAAAGATGCAGACATGACATCGAAAAATGGCTCAGTGTCACATGGAGAAGAGTGGTCCAGGATAGGAAAGATTGGGAGAAGTTGGGGGGAGACTTTTGCCGGACATTTAGGCTAATAAAAACAACTTAAAGCCTTACCCAGTTTCACAGGAATATACTTTGAAAACATTTTTCCCAGATGAATAAGGGCTGAATAATGCATAGTCTATTTATGCAAACAATCACTGTACTGCTTTTAAAACACCACATCCTATTCGATATGTAATGTATTTTGACTCATTTGTCATCAAGCTGAATTCTAATCTTGTGAAATATTTCAATAAACCCTATCTATATAATAAAATAAATGTGTAGTTAAAATACAAACTTATTTATTACTGACCATTTACAAAACAAATTTACATTAGAGCCTACCAGTTTCACCAGCAAACTGTCTGGCTTTTTCAAGGTGTTTACGGAGGCATAAAAACTAGTAAATGCAAATTGAAAATAGCTAAGGTTACATGTTCGTGTGACAGAGAGGACTTATTGTTCTTATTCATTATCACGCATGCGTGTTTGTTGTAAACGTGTAATGTGATTACTGGCTAGCTGTAGTTTAGATTGATTTCGAGAGAGGATCAGGTTTTTCCACGAACTGTTTAGGATTGCACCCTGATTTCCGTTGAGGCTTCCACCGGTTATTAACACTATTGTGGCTTCCTTGAATAAACGATGTCTGTAGTTGTCATCCAGATATGGCATGGAGCTGTTTTGCCACTCTATTGTGTGGTTAGATGTACAGAAATGATGTGCTAAGCCGGAAGAGATACTTCTGTTGTGGTTTACATCACCAACATGTTCTTTTTGTCTGATTTCTAAGCTCTGTGAAGTTTGTCCGATGTAGGCAAGACCACAGGAAGAAGCCAAGGAATTCAAGGAAGCCACAATAGTCTTACATTGTTTTTTTTGTCATTAATCAGATATTTTCCATTTTTAATATTTTTCATTTTTGGGGTGATTAAAAAATTCAATTATAAAAAAATTATATCACTTGTATTTGAATAATATACATACTGTAAATATGAATGTATGAAAAATACATAATATAAAAGAATATAAAAACAAACTGAAATATTCACTTTTCAAATTAAAAAAAATGTTTTGTGATGGCTGTTCTAAGGAATGCTGTTCTACGGGAAGTTATACCCCTTTCGCTGTTGAAGGCTGAGGGTAGTCGGGGTCATCTGACTTGTTATCTTGACTTTGTTGTGAACGGCACAAACATGTCTAGAGTAGATTGGGTGGTCATATACTTCTTTTGCTCGTAAATGTCCTTGTTGGTATCCTCTTCCAAAACAGAGCCATTTCGTTGACATTAAATATTTGCTCAGGCAAATATTCCCTCTCCTCAATTATTTCTGCCAGAAGTTCGGGAAATCAACTTGCAGCATCTGCCCTTGCTGCCTCACCTGTGATTTTGATGCTATGCAGATTTGTACGTTTCTTGAATCATTCGAATCAGTCACTTGATATCACTTTAAAAGTGATATCAAGTGACTGAGCTAATCATGCGAGGCATCTACTACCATACTGCAATAAGGCTGTCAAAGATGCATCTACACAAAGCAGCAAACATGTTCATATGTGATAGTAGATTTATTACATAACTGTGAATTTATGTAAGTCGTGTGTTATGTAACTCGGGGTGTAACTGTACTCTTGTTCTACCCTTCTCCCATTCTATGAAAATTTTCTTCCACATTAACCCATTAACAACTCTTTACCAACTTAAATGTCTTAATCATATTCCCATTCTTAAGGCTTTGCAACTTCATTCCCTCAATCTTTCTTCATACCAAACACCAAAAAGACCACTTACCAACTTTGTCAGTCTTCTCTGGTCCTTTCCAATATTTCCTCATCACAATGAAAAACTAGGAGACTAATTCATATGAAGCCTGATCAAGGCCTTATACAATGAATCCTGAACCTCTTTATTGCTGCACAATAAAGTCCTAAATATCATTGCCATAATCTGATGCAATGTGATATCTTCACAGTTTGTGGATGTGACTTCTGAACTTCAGATGCTTAACTGCCATTCCAAGGCCTCTTATATATGCTCAACTTTCTCAAAAATTTCTCTGCGAAATGTATACTTTACATCTGATTGTTTCCTGCCAAATTTCAGAACCTTATAATCTGCAACATTGAATTGAAAGACCTATACTATTGCCTGCTTCTACAGTCTATTCAAGTTTTCCTGTAAGGTCACAACATCTGTTTGATCCCTCGTCACTCTCAATAGTTTTGCATTATCTGTAAACAGTTGTGTATCACCAGCTAAACCTATCTGAATATCATTAATATTTAAATTAAATAACAATGGTCCAAAAACAGAACCCTGTGCAGTACCAGTAACTTTCCTATTCTGGGAAATTGCACTCCCCTCCCCCCCCTCCCATACACAACTTGATGATACGTATTGAACTCACTATTTTGTTATCCAATTCAATTATATGTAATTTATTTTTTTATGAAATAGAGAAAAATGGAAACACGTTAGAGACTAATATATTATTATCTAATTACAAAAATTGCTTAGAAAAACTCCAATATTTTAAAATTACATGTTCATAATTTTCAAAAGTAAAGGACAAAAATTATTATTATTAATTATTATTAACATTTGACCATGGAGTCCGAGACTCATCGTGGGAGGTACTCACTATTGCATACAATGCTCATCCAACCCTGTATTAAACTGATTCAATGTGCCCACATCCACAACACACTCAAGCAATGTATTCCACTCAACAACCACCCTCCATGCAAAGAACCTGCTTCTTTGTTCTTGTTCTACTCCCCTCTTCCATTCTATGGAAAAGCTCTTCCATGTCTACCTGATAACAACCCCTGACCAGTTTATATACCTCAATCATATCCCCCAGCCTCTTCCTCCTGTTCATGAGGCTCTGAAACTTACATTCTCTCAATCTGTCCTCGTACTCCACATTCCAAACACCACTGACTGCCTTTGTGAATCTTCTCTGTACCCTTTCCAACATATCCTCGTCACCATGAAAACCTGGAGACTAAATCTGTGCACAATAATCCATATGAGGCCTGATCAAGGCCTTATGCAATGGAATCATAACCTCTCTATTTCTGCTTGTCAGGTTTCTCTGCATCATTGCCATTTTTCGATGTGATGACTTCACAACGTGTGCAGTGTGGTGGTCCCTGAATTTCAGGTCCTTGTCCACCATCACTCCTAGATCTCAAATCTCCTCTACGTCTGTTAAAGTTTCCCCACCAAGTGTATACTTTGCATCCCATCATTGCTTACCAGATCTTAAAACTTTACACTTGCCAACATTGAACTGATAGTTCCACTTACCTACCCATTCATGCAGTCTATTGAAGTCCTCTTGTAATTCATTAACATCAGCTGACTGTGCATTGCTTTTTCCAGTTTTGCATCATCCCCAAACAGCTGGATATCACTAGTTAAACCCAACGCAATATAATTAATATTTTGGGTTGGGTTTAACTCAAAACTGACCACTGCGCCACACCACTGGTGACCTTTCTCTTTCGAGATACTGCACCCTAATATACAACTTTCTGATATCTATCCGACAGCCAGTCACTGATCCAACACAGAAGTCTGTTATCCAATCCCATCGGTTTCAATTTATTTAAGAGCTTGTCATGTGGCAGTCTATCAAAAGCCTTTGCAAAATCCAAGTACACCACTGTATATGCATTTCCCTTGTCCAAGGTATTTGTCACCTTGTTATAGTACATAAATATACCCTCTGTCCAAAATGAAACCGAATTTTTTGAAATTAGAAGAAACTAGTGGCACCAAATGTTGTAACTTTTTGTTGTCCAAATCGGCAATCTTCATTAGTGTTGTGTCAACTGTTTATGACATTTGTTTCATTAGAAGCCGAGTTATAGTGCCAAGAGTGGCAGTGTGTTTTGACGAACGGTCGGAAAATGAGTTTCAAACTGAAAGCTTCGATTGACTTTTGTGTTAAACTTGGTAAACATTTTACCAAAACGCATCAAATGTTTCAAAAAGCATATGGTGATGAATGCTTATCCCATACTGAAATTTACGACTGGTTTAAGTGATTTCAAAGTGGTCATGAGACGCTTGAGGATGACGAAAAACCTGGCCATTCAGAAACTAGACTGAGTGAAGTTAGCATCCAAAAAGTGTGTGATTTCCTCAAAGAAAACCTGAAATCATCTGTGAGATTGATTGAAAATGAATTGGGGATTCCAAAATCAACTGTGCACAACATTTTTACCGAGAGTTTGAATTCACGATTTGTTCCCCGCAAATTGACCGACGACCAAAAAATGTATCGAATTGAACACCGGAAAAAAATATATCCTTGAAATATTGAGTAATTACTTTGAAAAATTGCTAAATGAAACTAGCAGTGATGAGAGCAGAGTAATAAACACTGACCAGGCATGCAATCAGTAATACATATCCATACTTGAAGTAGAAAAAAGCCATCAAAAGTCTGAAATGTGGAAAGGCAACTGGAGTAGATGATATTGACCAGAAATGCTCAAGTATAGAGGTATAAAAGTCTTACAGTGGCTGTACTGCATAGTTCACAGGACATGTATAGAGGGACAGATTCCAGATGATTGGAGTAGAGCTCTCATAGTACCCATATATAAAAAGGTAAATAAAACTGAATGTGAGAATTACAGAGGTATTTTTCTGCTCAGTGTTCCTGGTAAGATTTATGCCAGTAAATGTTGAGAGGGATTGTGGAAGAGAAGCTTGGTGAAGAACAAGCTGTATTCAGGCCAAACAGAGGCTGTCAGAGTCAGATTTTCACTATGCGACAGATAGTTGAGAAATCATGGGAATATAAGGAAAGATGCTTTATGGGAAATCATGGGATCATGCATGAAGAATATAAGATGCAGTCCAGGAGCATGACTAGTATGGTAAGGAAGGCGAAACTGGAATATAAGAAGAGATTGGCCCTAAGATCCAAAGAAAATCCTAGGGAATTTTTTAGCTATGTGGCCAGTAGGAGTAGAAATGACTGTAGAACAATGACATTGTGGGATGAAAATGGAAATAAAGTGACTGATGCAGAGGATATAGTGAAATTGTTCAATGAACACTTTATTGGATTATTTCATTCTGGAGGAGTAGATTTTAATACTAGAGGTATTGGGCAGGTTCGAGGTTTAGAGGTGCAGGAGGAGAGTGTGTTCCAGATGCTGAGTACTCTGGATGTTAGTGAAGCTGTGGGACTGGATGGTATTTCACCACGAGTTTTCAGAGAATGCGCTAAGGAACTGACAGCTCCTTTGACCTGGCTTTTCAATGAAAGTCTGGTTACTGGAAAGGCGCCCAGGGAATGGAAGGAAGATATGATAGTGACATTGCATAAGGGTGTGGTAGCAGACTGCAAGTGTCTAATTATAGGCAAGTTTGTGTGTCATCAGTAGTTGTTAAGATCTTGGAGAAATTAGTGAGGGAATATATACAGCCTAGGACAGAAGAGGGTAATCATCTGCCCTATGAGAGAGTATCTGTGAGAGTCAGCATGGATTTGTGAAGGGCACTCTTCATTTAGTAATTCTCGTAGAAAGGCTTAGATGCTGGTTATAAATGCACACCAAATAACTTAAGGAAATTACAATGTACAATAGAATATACATTAAAATAAACTTTAATATATTTCCAATATTTTGGCAATGTCACGTTGCCATCTTCAAAAGGAACTTACAATAAAGACACGTGCACACAGGCACTAAACACAGTAAATGAGAACGAAGCAAGGTAGCTATGATTTTCCTAAAAGTCCTGATAGTGCTGCCTGCAGCGGTCCCTGAGTTTACCTCCCATCTCAGTACACACCAAAAATACTATAAAAAGTCAAAACGACATATAGGGAAATAAATTAAAACACTATGTTTATTTTTGAAGTAAAACTTTAATTTTAACATTGCAAAATATTATTTTTCTTGATTTTCTGTTAGCATAATCATCAATGATATTGGCGAAGTCTATTTCATAGTGATGTAGGTAATTTTTAGTCAATTTTATTTAGAAAAACTCCTCTCACAACTAGCAACACTTACAGCAGTTCTGAGGAAAATTCACAGTAGTATTATAATATTTGGAAATGAATTCTCGAGACTGTATTTTAGAATTAACTGCAAAAGCTCAAAAAAAAGGTCCAAAGTGCTGCCCAGGGTGGACTGCCCCAACTGCACCTTGCTAGCTACGCCTCTGGATATAGTCCTTGTCCTGCTTTGGCCAAACAGGCAGGACAGCAAATATCAGAATTTCAGAACACAAGGACTACATCCAGTTTCACCAGTACAGTCACTCTGGTCTTGCAGACCATGCTCTGGATACATGCCACAGAATACGGTGGAAGAAAACCACAATAATACACTGTAGCAAATTCAAATATGAAAGACTATTCATGGAATCAGCCTCTGTCATAAGAAACATGCCAAAACTCAACAAGTTTGGTTGCATGAGACTACCCCCAACTTTGGGAAGATTACATCAGGAGACCTTCAGCCCAATGGACAAGAATACCAACATTGCCAGCTAGGGATCACCATCAGGACTTTTAGGAAAATCATAACTACCTCGCTTCGTTCTTATTTACTCTGTTTAGTACTTGCATGCACATCTCTTTATTGTAAGATCCTTTTGAAGATATGGCAATGTGATGTTGCCGAAATATTGGAAATATATTTAAGTTTATTTTAATGTATATTCTATTGTACGTTGTAATTTCCTTAAGTTATCTTGTTTTAGTAATATGCTAACCTTTTATAATGAAGTTACGAGAGCAGTAGATGATGGAAAGGCATATACTGCCATTTTCTTGCATTTAGCGAAGGCATTTGACAAGGTGCCACATGATAAGCTGATATTTAAGTTGCAGCACATGACTTTGGATCTCAGGTTGGTCAACTGGATTCAGGATTGGCTGTCCAATAGGTATCAGAGAGTTCTATATGATGGAGCAGTTTCAAAGAGGCAGAGGGTGAAAAGTGGGGTCTCACAGGGCTCATTACTGGGAACTATATTGTTTAACCTTTATATCAATGACATTGTCAATGGATTGCAAGAGGATATTCTGTTAAATTAAGGGGATATTAAATCCCACATAGTTTTAAAACCGAATAAGAAACTCAAAGATTTTGAGTTTCTTATTCGAAATTATTCGAAAGCATTGCCGAAATGAAGCTTAATAGCTCTTTATACTTAAGGATATTCTGTTGTTTCTGGATGATGTGAAGCTGGGAAGGGTTATTAGTAATAGTGCAGATGTGGTAGCCCTGCAAGAGGTTTTGAATAAGTGGGCAAATGAATGGGGTTTCAGTTTTATGCTGCAAAATGTGAGGTCTTGAGGTTTGGGACACATCGATGGTACGCTACATACACTATTGCAGGAGCTATTATTATTACTATTATTATTATTATTATTATTATTATTATTATTATTATTATTATTATTATTATTATTATTACCATCCCAAGACCTCATGGAGTCAAAGCCTCATCTGGGAGTTTCTTTTATCACACACACACAGCTCATCATACCATGTTTTAAACACATTCAAACTCTTTGCAGACACCACATTCTCAGGCAAGGCATTCCAATCATTCACAGCTCTACACGAAAAAAACATGCCTCTCACTCCCCTACTCACACCCTCTTTATAGAGTTCCCAGGAATGACCTCTGGTTCTTCCCCTGATCTCCCACTATTCTCTGTAAAACTTCTCCAGCATTGATCCTATAACAAACACTTACCAACTTATAGGTTTCTATCATATCTCCCCTCTTCCTCCTGTCCACCAGACTCTGCAAATTACATCTTCTCAATCTTTCCTCATACTCGACATTCCAGATTTCAGAAAGTACCTTAGTCAGTCTCCTTTGGACCCTTTCCAACATCTCTTCATCCTTCTGAAATCCTGGTGACCAAATCTGGGCACAATAATCCATGTGTGGCCTAATCAAAGCCTTATAAAATGGAATAAGAATCTCCGTACTTCTGAAAGTCAGTGTCCTCCATATCATTCCCAGAAGCCTTTGTGTTGTCTTCACAATTTTGGCGATGTGTCCCATAAAATTTAGGATCCTTATCCACTATCACCCCCAGATATCTTATTTCCTCTACTTCCAACAATATATTCTCACCAAGCATAAATTCTACATCCTATCTTTGTTTTCCAAATTTTAAAACCTTACATTTTGCAACATTGAACGCATATCCCCATTTCTGTGCCCAATCACTCAATCTATTCAAGTCTTCCTGTAAGGTCACAAAACCTTCACTAGACTTCATGGTTCGTCCCAACTTTGCATCATCTGCAAACAACTGAATATCTCCATTCAAATCTTCACCTATATCATTAATATACAACTTAAACAGTAATGGACCTAAAACAGATCCCTGTGGCACTCCACTAGTGAATTTCCTTTTCCTGGATATCGCTCCCCCATACACAACTTGTTGATACCTATCAGATTGCCAGTCTCTAATCCTATACTGGAGGAAGTAGGGGAGACAAAAGATATGAGGTTGCTGATTGATGGAAACCTCAAATTTAGGGGACATATTGCAAAGATGGTGAAGGTAACAGAGAGGATTGCTGCAATAATGAGAAGGATGCTGACCAACAGAGATAAAAGAGTTATCATTCCTTTGTATAAGACTCTGATCAGTCCACACTTAGACTATTGTTCTCAGATCTGGTCACCAGGATTTGAAGGGGATAAATTAAATGTGGAAATGGTACAAAGGCAGATAACAAAGATGGTGTCAGGACTGTGCAATGTTATTTATGAGGATCAGCTGAGGGAGTGTGGACTGCTGAGTTTGGTGGATAGAAGAAGGAGGGGTGATATGATTGAAACTTTTAAAACTGTTGAGAGGTGGTAACAGGGTTGGCACTGGGAAGTTCTTTCGTTTGATTAAACAGCAGGAAGGAGTCATAACAAGGGTCCCTCCCTGAAAGTTACGAAAGGAAACTGTGAGAAAGAGGGTGAGGAGTGGTTTCTTTGCATGGCGGGTGGTTGAACCATGGAATGCGATGCCTGATGGAGTGGTGAGAGTGAGAATGGTCAATGAGTTTAACGAGTGGTATGATAGACTTTCTGTTTCCTAAGAGTGACCTCCCACAATGAGTCTTGATAGACTTTGGGTTTCTTAGGAAGGACCTCCCACGATGAGTCTTTTGACTCCATGAAGGCCGGAATAATAATAACAGTAATATGAATGGAATGGAATGAAGGTAAGATAGCACCATTGCATAAGGGCGGTAGCACACTGGAAGTGTCTAATTATAGGCCAGTTTGTGTGTCATCAGTAGATAGTAAGATCTTGGAGAAAGTAGTGAGGGACCATATACAGCATTGGGCTGATGAGGGTAATGTTATCAGTGAGAGTCAACATGATTTGTGAAGGGGTGCTCTTGTTTTAGCAATATGCTAGCCTTTTGTGATAAAGTTACAAGAGCATTAGATGAGGGAAAGGCATATAGTGCCATTTTCCTAGACTTAGCAAAGACATTTCACAGGGTACCACATGATAAGCTGATATTTAAGTTGCAGCATATGGGTTTGGATGTCAGATTGGTCAAATAGATTCAGGACTGGCTGTCTGATAGGTATCAGAGAGTTGTGTATAGTGGAGCAATATCAAAGACGCAGAAGGTTACAAGTGGGGTTCCACAGGGCTCAGTACTGGACCTATATTGTTTAACCTTTATATCAATGACATTGTCCGTGGATTGCAAGGGGATATTTGGTTGTTTGCGGATGATGTAAAGCTGGGAAGGGTTATTAGTAATAGTGCAGATGTGGTAGCCCTGCAAGAGGATTTGAATAAGCTAGATAGATGGGCAAATGAATGGGGCTATCGGTTTAATGCAGCAAAATGTAAGGTCTCGAGGTTTGGGACACATTGATGGGATGCTGCATACTCTATGGAGCAGTTAAAGTGGAGGAAGTAGGTGTGATCTGGGGTTGATGATTGATAGAAATCTAAAATTTAAGGTACATATTGCAAAGGTAGTGAAGGTAACACAGAGGATTGCTGCAATAATGAGA
Source organism: Typopeltis vanoorti (assembly GCF_054136105.1). Classification (NCBI taxonomy): domain Eukaryota; kingdom Metazoa; phylum Arthropoda; class Arachnida; order Uropygi; family Thelyphonidae; genus Typopeltis; species Typopeltis vanoorti. Next base: position 38,246,556 of record NC_143572.1, on the reverse strand, counting down.
AGGGCACTGACCTGCAGAGATAAAATGGTTATCATTCCGTTTTTTAAGACTCTGATCAGACCACACTTAGACTATTGTTCTCAGATCTGGTCTCTAGGATTTGAAAGGGATAAATTAACTGTGGAATGGGTACAAAGGCAGGTAACAAAGATGATGTCGGGAAATGTACAATGTTAGTTATGAGGATCGGCTGTGGATTGTAGAGTTTGGTGGATAGAATAAGGACGGGGTCATATGATTGAAACTTTTAAACTATTGAGAGGTGGTCTGGGTTAACACCGGGGAGTTCTTTCGCTTGGTTGAACAGCGGGAAGGAGTCATGACAAGGGGCCAACCCTGGAAGTTATGAAAGGAAACTGTGAGAAAGAGGGTGAGGAGTGCTTTTGCAGAGTGAGGAAAAATGCAGGGTGAGGAGTGGTTTCTTTGCATGGAGGGTGGTTGAACCATGGAATGCATTGCCTAATGGAGGGGTGAGAGCGAGAACAATCAATGCATTTAAGGAGTGGTATGATAGACTTTGTGTTTCCTCCCTCAATGAGGCTAGACCTGTGTTTCTTAGAAATGACCTCCCACGATGAGTCTTTTAATTCCATGGAGGCCTGAATAATAATAATAATATAATAATGAAGATGTGTGTTTAAGTTTTGTAGATCTGGGAAAAAGCATATGACAAGGTTAACCCTTACATGGCCAATTTCTTCAAGATTCTGAGGACATAATTGATGTAAACAAGACATGGCAACAGCTACAACACGGATACGTTAAAAAGGAAACAGAAGGATTTATTCTAGAAGCTCAAGAACAGGCATTACAAACTAATGCAATCAAAGCAAAAATTTTCAACATCAAATGCAGATTATGCAATCAGAAAGATGAGACTGTAGAACATCTAATCAATGTCTGCAGCAAAATAGCTCAAACTGATTATAAATACCGCCGTGATCAAGTGGCCAAAATAGTTCATTGGCATGTATGCAAAAAATATGGCTATCCTACTTCTGATAACTGGTGGCAGCATAAAATAGACACTGTAATAGAAAACGAAACAGCAAAAATTCTCTTGGACTTTAGAATACAAACTGATCGGCATTTGGAACACAATAGACCTGACATCGCAGTTATTTAACATCGACAGGTTTGGATTATTGATATTGCAGTACCCAGTAATAACAACATCAACAACAAAGAACTGGAAAAAATTACTAAATATCGAGATCTGGCAATCGAAGTTGGCCGACAGTGGCTTAAAAACATCAACGTCATTCCAATAGTTATTGGTGTACTTGGTGCAACTTCAAAGAAGCTGTCCAACTATTTACAGCAATTAAAAATCAATAAAGTAGCCCCCATATGACCTACAAAAAACAGCATGATTTGGAACAGTCCATATTTTACGATGCTACCTGACGGACTATTCTTAGATTCTTGGGTAGGATCTGAATTGTTCTGTATCACCAGTCATATTTTTATTTATATGATATCTTGTTTTGACTGTGTATCAATTATGTGAATAAAATAATAATAACGAAGATGTGTATTTAAGTTTTGTAGATCTGGAAAAAAGCATATGACAAGGTGCCAAGAGAGAGAGAGAGAGAGATGCTATTCAAATAGCTTCATATGGTATTAGTGGGGCATTATATCAATCAATACTTTGTCTTTAATCAAATTGTAAGTCAGCAGTTAGAATTGAAGGAAGTACAGGTTTAATGTTAAATCTGGTGTCAGTCAAAGATGCACATTATCCCCCCCCTCTGTTATTCATTATCTATATGGATCATATTATGAAGGAAAGTGGTATTAAATCTGATATCAAAATGATAATGATAATCTCAGTTCTTTACTTTACACAGATGGTGTTATACTTCTAAATAAATTTAGAACATGTCTACAAGATTCCCTAACAAAATATAACTGTTGTAATAGATATGGTATGAAGGTCAGCAATAACAAGACAAAGACAATGAAAATAGGCTGAAGCATTGAAAATATCAACTGCATTGTGAATAGAGAACCTACAGAACAAGTAAAACATTTCAGCTACTTAGGCACAATTTTTAGTGAAGATGGTAAATTAAATATGGAAATAGACAACAGAATCAACAAAACTGGTAGGACGTCAACTGAATAAATGTATATGGAATAAGAGATCAATTAGCCAAAACACTAAATTAGCTGTATACAAGACAGTGTTCAAACCAGTTTTAACTAATTTATCTCTTATTATCTTATATGGGTTAGATGTAAAACACTTCACCAAAGACTAGAGACCACAGATATGAGAGTGAGAAAGATTAGGGGGTGCGAACAGATGGTATCAATGGCAATATCATATTAAAAATGAGGATATTAGGAAAGAACTTGACATTGTTAGCATCCAGGAATGTGTTAGCAGGCTAATCTCAAGTGGTATGGTCACTTAGAATTGCAGAGGAAAGATTAGCATATATGATCTGATAATGTTGAAGCCTTGACAGGTAATAGATTGATTTAGAGGAAAATTATAGATAGGAAGTTAGTAATGATGTAAATGTTTCATGTAGTACTATCATATCCTGTATACCCCTTGAGGGTAAATGTCAGGAATTTGATTATTATTATTATGTGACACCTCTAGGGAGTCCAAAGACTCATTGAGGGAGGACACCTACTCTACAACTCTCTGTCTCCCCCAACTACAACTACACCAACACCATTTGCCACCCACCTCGTCACTTCATTTCCATAGACAATCACAAACATCCATGCCTATGGTGGGATTCGAACCCACAGCCTTTTGGCTGGAAAGCAGATACGCCAACCGGACCGTCAAAAAATTGGATCCTACGAACCGGACATGATTATGTTCGTTAATATACTGCTAAACTCTAATAAAGTAGCAATTATGATAAATAATAAAAAGCAGATTATTTATCACTGCTCTGTAATGTGACTATAATTATAATTCCTTATTCTCTAGCAATTCTAATCTTCTTTTTAGAAGACTGGACGGCAGCGGTTAAATTTTAAACAAATAAGCTCTGTGGCCCTTAAAGTAAGGATCATAAATGTGAGGCTATTGCTAGATCATCACAACATTTTTTTAAATTTTTTTATTTATTTATTCTAGTGGAGTTTGTTTAGACCTTCCCCTTTAATACATATTAATCCATTTTTCCACTGTAATGCTAATTGAATATCCTGATATGTATAACTTGCAGCTAGCATCTGTACCTCTGCACATGTCATACACCTCAAACTACTATCCTTACAAAATTACCAATTGTATTTACCTTTGAATGTGATCCACTGGTTAAGTGTCCAGCAAGTCAGCAAATCTCTTCATTCGGTCAATGTATTAATATTATCGCATTGCAACTGATGGGAATTCTGTGTTTCTGCAGATTTGTTACGGACCTCTTTCTCTTCAGAAACTACACACAAACTGTCATTACAAACTCGATTTGTATTACCACTGTCTTCTGAGCTATTTTTCCATTTAAAGAAGGTACCAATACTTGACCATAGTTGAAATGCCATATTTACTTGAATATAACTCATCCTCACAAATAACGCACTACTGATTTTACTTTTTGAAAAAAGAAATTAAAAAAGTTTTGTATATACCTCGCACATGAAAAAAAGCTTAAACACGTTCACGTCGGAGTGATAGTAACTTGCTCCTGTGGTAAACAGCATGCCTTCCCCAACAGCCACTATACTGCAGAGGCAAAAAAAAAGTACTTTTACATATTTGGTTTAATCCTTTATCCAAGTATCAGCAAACAAAGTTTGCACCTGAAATATTTTTAAAATGTGGGCAACTCGTGGTAAAGGTGGTATAAGTTCTGATCACTTGCCTTAGTATCCCATAATGCAAAGCACATATCCTTATGTGCTTTGCATTATGCTATGCATAGATAATGCATATTCATGCTATGCTATGCTATGCTATGCATAGATAATGCATACCCATGCATTATGGGTTGTATTGCATACCCATGCATAATGGGTTATAATGCATACTCATACATTATTACCCATTATGCATATCCATGATACATACACATAAGGATATGTGCTTTGCATTATGGGACACTAATGCAAGTAATCAGAACTTATACCATCTTTACCATGAGTTGCCCAAGTCCTGAAAATATTTCAGGCACAAACTTTGTTTTCTTACACTTGGATAAAGGATTAAACCAAATATGTAATTGGTAGCATAGCCAAGTGAAAAAACTTAGATTAACAAGTACATTTATTATGTCACTGAATAAGGTACCAGCAGTCTGTGTAATATATTTCTCAACAGAGTTAGCTTGCTCCACCTTTGCAACTACTTGCCCGGTGTTGTACCACCTTACCCCAGTCCTGAAGATACTTTCAGGCACAAACTTTGTTTGCTCACACTTGGATAAAGGATTAAATTAAATTTATTATAGTCTAACCAACTGAAAAATAAACTTTCAACATCTTTCTCTAAATGCAGAGTAATTTAATAAAAAGGTGGCACATCGTTTGACAACTCCTATAGGTAGAGATGACTTTGCTAATGCTTCCGCCTGGTATCTCCACTTGGGCCTGGCTCCCACTGAAGAGACCTCAATAAAGGTCGAAACTAGTCTGGGTAGTGGCTTATAAGTATTTTACCGGAACAAGTTACCATAAGGTGTTTTACCCTTATTAGAGAAAAACCAGGCTTAAAATAGCTTGGTATCTTTAACATTTATTATACCCAAGGGAAAATACTTTCTACATTTATATCTCCTCCTGAGATTTTTATTTAATAAGGTTAAAACACACCTTATGGTAACTTGTTCTGGTAAAATACTTATAAGCTCTATATTACTAAAATCTTGGTATTTCTAGCCTGGCTCCCACTGATGAGATCTCAATAAAGGTTGAAACCGGTCTGGGTAGTGACCCCCCCCCCCTTGCCCTTAATACATAGCATCATACATCTCCTCAAGGAGATGGGCTGTGCATTAAGGGTAAATATTAAGAACAGTGATCAGAGTTTATTCTTCCTTTACCATGAGTTGCCTTGACTTGCACTACTTTGAGGGTCAGCTAGACTTGCAATACATGCAGGTGCAAACTTGACTTTTTTGTCTGTTTGCTTACTTGGGAAATGGAGTAAAACCAGGTTTAAAATATCTTGGTATCTTTAACATTTATTACACCCAAGGTAAAATACTTTCTACATATATATATATAATAGTTGTTCTTGAGATGATGTCAGGGCCTCCCTCAATGAGTCTGTCGACTCCTTGGAGTTGCCCATAATAATAATAATATATATATAATCAAAATCTTGTAGAAATTTATCCCAATGTAACCATTACCACCCTAAATATATTGTTAACAATTCCTGTTAGCATAGCAATTGCAGAAAGAAGTTTTTCCAAGCTTAAACTGATTAAAAATTATTTACAAACAGCAATGACCCAAGAAAGATTGGTTGGTCTAGTAATTTTACCTTGGGTATAATATATCGATAGAGGTGGACATAGCTTATAATTTAAATTTAGAAGAGCTTATAAACAGTTTTATTGTGTGATATCCCCGTAGCGCAAACAGTTAATTAATATTATGTAATTGTTTTGCATTAAGTTTTTTGTTGTAATACAAACAAAATAGCAGTTGGAGATTTGCTTATATTTTTGTCTTGTAAAATCCATCAAGGGGCAACAATATTTAATTGTTTGCCTCTGGGTGCGATCTAATCTGGCAATAGCCATGATTACTGGTAACTTTTTTTTTTGAAATAATGGGAAAGAAGATGACACTATTTGAATAGGATGCACACAAAGACACTACTCTCTAGGCTGGAAATAGCAATAGTGAATGGGACATTCTTGGTAAGTCAACACCCATTTTTGGTTTCTTCTTGAAAATTTACTTTCCAAAAATCCCCGCATATATCTGGCACCCCAATTTTTTAGTTTTAATTTTGGGGAATAAAGGTGCATGTTATATTCGAGTAAATACAGTAGAAGGCCTACATAAACACAAAAATATTACATGATTTTCTCTGTGCTTCTCACAGTCACAAGCTCTGATAAACAACTACTAATCTGCTGTTGTGTTGTTGGTTACTGACTGTTGTTGACAGTGTTGTCAAGCAGAAAAGTCCAAATATCGCTACGAGTCTATCAAAATTCCGCTACACTATGTAATAATGTTTGCTTGTCAATTGCTGCTAGATAATGCACTACAGGAAGCTCCAAATCTCCCCATCCCTTTCATCACGTGTTTGTAATCAGGCAACTGTTGATATTTACTTTATATACACATTCAAAACTATAAACAGTTGTTGAATAATAGCACAATAATGTAGGTATAATTACTGTAAAGGGAGAAAAGTCAAGAAAAACCAAGTTTCTGGGTTTTTTTGCAAACTGCAAATCCATGAACCTAGTTCTTTCCAACCAAAGGGCAAAAAATTCTTCTATCTCCATATGAGATCTAGCAGAAAGAGATCAGATAAAGGTTCCTCATGAAATGGATGGGAATAGAACTTAGTTCTTTTCAACCAAAGGGCTTTGTCTATACCGACTGAGCTATGGAGGCTCTTACAAATGTAATAAAATATCTAATACATATTGGTTTTAATTCTGAAATAAACACACAGCTGGCAGTATCTGCTTTTAAAAATGAATCAATTACAAGAAATGAATAAGTATGCTTATAAACAATATATATTTGACAACTGAATGCAATTTTAATCATGAGACCTTATTTATATATGATTGTTTAGACTTGGAGATGGTCAGAGAATAATGTCATGATTTGGGATTGGATATAAAAGTTTATAAAATATTTTTATAGGATGAAAAAATCAATGTTTTTTTACATTATGAAGTAAGTATAATTTTATAATTATTTTTAGACATTTTTTGAGTATCTTAGACTATTTTTCTCAATTTGTATAAATCTATCTTATTTTTATATTTTTTCCCCAATTTATATTCATTTTTTATTTGAATTCCCCCCCTCCCAATTTTATTTCTCTTTTCTCATCTTTATATATACAGGGTGTTCGGGATAAATTTGACATATTTATAATTAATTATATTTTTCCGTAAGTTACATGTATTAACACACACTTCTCTTCATTTAAAAGTTTGGACCCTTCTTCATTCATATACAAGATGTCAGAAAGGATGGATAGCTGGAACCCACCTGAATCATGGAAGAGAATAACTTGTATCATGATGATTCGTGCCCGCCATCAAAATAAGGATATTACGACTGCTGCCCAATGCTCCCTGAATACGGTAAAAACAATCAGGCATGAACTAGAGACTTGCAATGGTGACTACGAGGATGTAGCAAGAAGAAAGATCCCTAGCAGACGATCTGATTGCGTTCGTACAGCAGAATTCCTCGCAAATCTGCAGGAACAGGTGTTGAAGAACCCTGGCATTGGAATTCGGGCTTTGTTCGTGGAGTTGCTAACTGTAGTCAAGCCCTGGATAACAAGGGTAGCCAATGGTAGGCCGTATGTATGGCAGCAGGATTCGGCCCCTTGCCACACCTCTGGGAAAAGTCAAAAATGGTTGTCTGAAAATTTCTACGACTTCACCAGTCCAAATGTTTGGCCTCCAAACTCCCCAGACCTTAACCCCATGGATTATTTTGTATGGGGCGCAGTTGAAAAAGACACCAATCGCACTTCCAGTAATACAAAAGCCCAGTTAATGGATAAAATTAAAACAGTTTTTGCGGCCCTTCCCAGGGAGACTGTAGCATCAGCTTGTTCGAGGTTCCGAAGCAGAATTGAAGCTGTGATCGATGCTAATGGTGGTTATTTTGAGTAAATCTTGTTGATAGTATTGCAATTAACTCTGCCTGTAATGTTTTTTTGTCAATTCATTAAATTTAATAGATACAAAGAAGATTTTCTTTTTCCTTACGAAACTGTCAAATTTATCCCGAACACCCTGTATATATATATATATATATATATATATATATATATATATATATATATATATTTTTTTTTTTTTTTTTTTTTTTCTGTACCCTCTATATTTCTTATTCCTTTCCCTCCCCCCTAACTTTTCTGATCCATACTTCCTATACTTTTCCTGCTATCGCTTTCTTTCCTAACATTTTATTGGATGATGTTTTAGACATTATCAAACTGTTTGTACACTGCATCTGATCCAATTTCTTTTAGTAGAATAATGTTTGTTATAAACAACAGTTTGGGCTAACAATAGGTAGCCTCTTATTTCATCTGTCAGCTGATCTCTTCATTAGAAAAAAGTGTTACTAGCTCAAACAACTTTGAAATCATCCATTTGGTGAAGTATCATTCATTGTAGAAACTGCTATATGTATTGCGCCAAAGAATGTGAAGGATCTGTGACTGTTTGGCTAAATGAGAAGAATGAAAATGTCGACGTACGTGAGAAGTGTCGGGATAGTTTGGAGCGATAGGAATGGAAGCAGACATTGGGACTGTAGCAGAAGAGCTTCAGCAGGAGTTCTTGAAAATAAAAAATGACCTTCATCTCCTGCGAGAGGAATTGAAAATGCTCAGTAAAGAGGTTCTGGAAATTAAAACTGAGGTAAATATGTTGAATAGAGAAATTAGGACTATGGAGATTACTTTAGCTGAAGTAACTAGAACAGGATTAAGCAAGGGAGAATCTTTAGTGAATGAAGAAGTAATAAATAGTATGGGAGTGACTGGGGGTCAACAGAATGAGAGCACAAGAGGTCTAGAAGAAATGAAATGTCATGAAAGTGAGGGAGTTAGTAAAAGAGTGTTGAGAGAAAATAATGAAACTGGGAGAGTCATGTTGAAAAGTGTAGAAAATGAGGCCATGAGTGATGCTTGTTTGGATTTGAATGAAGTTATGAGTGGTACAATATATGGTGATTCTATGATTAAGGGTATGCCTGAGTAGTGCTTGGCTGGTGGAACAATAGAGAGAGTGACTTTAGCAATAATAAGAGAGCATGATGCAGAAAAGATGACGGTTATGTTGGGTACAAATGACCTGAGTGGTAGTATTAATCGGGTAGCAAAAGATTTAAGAACATTGTTAGAAGTCCGCGCGATTAGCCTAGTGGCTTTGCGCTTCGCAACCATATGCCTGGGGAAGGAGTGTCCTAGGTTCGATTCCCGTCCACGACGTGAGGAGCTTAAGGATCTTCCTCATCCATAGCCAAGTTAGCCGGTCTTGGGCGTCAGCAGCAGGGTTTTTTCCGCCAGTTTATCTGGGGTTTTTCATCCCGCAAGCAGGCAAACCGGCCCCGTGAACACACAGGTTACAGTCATAAATATTTACGGCAAGGAAGGCAACAGGAAACCACCTTGCTCATAATCATCTCTCCCTAGAATGGTAGCATATAGCTACCCTCCCCCCGGCCGTATGGCAGATGGGAACCAGAAGAAGAAGAGTTAGATATCGTGAAGAAGAAAAGTGTCAAAGGGAGGATAGTGTGTGTGTGCTGCCTCATTTTGAGAATTATGAGTTAAGTAGATGAGCGATCATAATGAATGATATGATTACAAGAATGTGCAAAAAAAGAGGTCTGAAATTTGTTGATGTCTGGAGTGTGTTTGAAGATAAAAGACAGCTGTATGCAAGAAATGGGTTGCATCTGAACATGGAAGTCATAAGCGATTGAAGAAGTTACTGTTTTTGGAATAAGTTGAAGTAATTGGGCAGGGAAACTAAAATTGAAAAGGTTGAATGTAAGAGGGAGAAACTTATGCAGTGAATGTATTGTTGATCCTTTTTCGTGGAATAATTTGAAGAATAAAGTAGATAAAAATGGGACTACTGAAATTAGTAATATGTATATCAGTTCTAAACCTGGTACAAGAACTAAAGGGAATCTGTAATTTTTGTATACTAATGCAAGAAACATTCAAAATAAGAGGGATGAATTTTTGGCATTAGTCAGTGCAATCTCACCAAAAGTTGTAGGCATTAGTGAAACTTGTCTATCAGCAAAATATGTGGTTACTGGAATTGAATGTGATGGGTACAGTATTTTCAGGGAGGATAGAGAAGATAGAATGGGGGGAGCAGTACCGTTGAGGATAGCTGATGAGTTGCAGCCAAAGAAAATAGTATATCAAGCGGATAGAAATGTTGATGATAGTTCATTTGAGGTGGTCTGGTGTGAAATAGTGACGAACACAATCAAATATATTAGATGCTACTATAGTCCAGGGAATACAGGGGGTGATATTGAATTTATGCATCAGAAATTAGTGCAATGAGTTCAGGGTTAGTGGTTATTATCATCATCATCATCATCATCATCACAAACCATGGGCTGACTGCCCATTGATGTATGATGCCTGTTTCACTATCTTCTTTCACCTTTCTTTGTCCAGTGCACAGTGTCACAGTTTTTGTACACCCATTCCACACCAGTCTTTTATATCATCTATCCATTCTCTGTATGGTCTACCTCTTCTGTTTAAACCATCCAAAATACCAAACATAAATGTCTTTATCCTCTGGTCCTCACTCATTCTACAGATGTGTCCAAATCATTATAGCTTCCATTTTTTAATCTTCTGCATTAGATTCTCTTTTGGTTGTATCTTCTGATAGAACTCTTCATTGGTGATTTTCTGTACCCATCCTATTCTTAGAATCTTCCTGTAACAAGTTCTTTCAAATGCCAAAATTATTTTTCTTGATTCTTTATTTATTACCCACGTTTCAGATCCGTACAGTACACCGCTGAAGATGCGTGTTTCCAGTACTCTTAGTTTTGTTTGCAGACTGATCATTTTGCTTTTCCAGATGTTATCCATGGCCTTCAGATTTGTTCTTCCCTTTGCAATCCTGATCTTTATTTCTTTTTTACAGTTCAAGTCATATGTCAGTTTACTTTCCAAATATGTGAATTGTTCTACATTTTCTATATCAGTTCCATCCACTTGTATCTTTTGTTTCATGTTCTTCTCACCAAATACCATTGTCTTTGTTTTTTCCAAGTTCATAACAAGTCCAAATCTCTTCCCTTCCTCATTTAGCAGTTTCAGTGTTTTGTAGTTCTCTCTCTCATCTTCTTCAATAATAACAGTGTCATCTGCAAATCTGAGATTGTTAATTCTCATTCCGTGTACAGATATTCCTTTGGCATCTTCCTTCAATTTGTCCATTGATCTTTCTAAGTGTGTGATGAAAATGCTTCGTGATATTGGGTCTTCCTGTCTAGTACCTCTGCTTGTTTTAAACCATTTCCCCAAATCATCACCTATTCTAACTGCTGCAACTGCATTCTGATAAACATTTTTTAATAGAGCTATTAGTTTTTTATCAATTCCATAGGATTCCAAAACTTCTAATGTCACTTTCTGGTCAATACTGTCAAATGCTTTCTGAAAATCAACAAAGCAAGTATATATGTTAATGTTTTTTCTCCTAACTTTCTCTGCTATTAACCTCATTGTCAAAATCTGTTGAATTGTAGTTCTATCCTTCCTAAATCCTGCTTGCTCGTCTGCAAGGTATGCTTCCAATTGTGTTGTCAATCTTTCTGTCAATATGATCATCATCACTTTACCAAGGTGATTTATCAAGGCAATTGTTCTATAATTTTTACATTCTAGCTTATTTCCTTTCTTGTGTAGTGTCACTAATATTGATTTCACCCACTCCTCTGGCATTTTCCCTTCTTTCCATACCATATTACATGGTGCATTTCTGTAACCATGCTTTCACCACCATATTTAATCATTTCTCCAGTAATGTTATCATTACCAGGACTCTTGTTGTGTTTTAGCCATCCTATTGCTTTTTCTACCTCTCCTCTTAAAATGCCCATACCATGCTCATTACCTGGTGGTGATATTTGCTTCAATTCTTCAGTCAGTTTCCCAATGCTATCTGAATCTAGTTTTTTTTCATATAACTCACTACAGTATCTTGTCCACTGCTGTACAATTTTTTCTTTATTCATCAATACTTTGCCTTTTTCATCTTTAATTGTGGTCTGTTTTGGTTGCCACTTTCTACTAATGGTTTTGATCATTTTGTATACCTCCCTTGTTTTATGCTCTCCATAGTACTGTTCTATATTGTTGAATTGGGCTTCTAACCATTTCATCGTATCCATTCTCACTGCTTTTTTTCACCTCATTACACTTTCTTCTATATTGCTCTTCTATTTGTTCTGATGTATCCCTTCTTATCTTCAACATTCTTTTCTCCTGTACTAAATATAATAAATTTAGTTTAATCCTTTATCCAAGTGTGAGCAAACAAAGTTTGCGCCTGAATGTATCTTCAGGACTGGGGTAAGGTAGTGCAACACCAGGCAACTCATTGCAAAGGTGGAGAAAGCTCTCATTACTCCTATCTCAGTATCTCCCACAATGCAAAACACATCTCCTTGCGGATATGTCTAATGTAATGCATTAAAGGAAGGGCCACTACCCAGACTAGTTTCAACCTTTATTGAGGTCTCTTCAGTGGAAGCCAGGCCCAAGTGGAGATACCAGCCAGAAGCATTAGTAAAGTCATCTCTACCTATAGGAGTTGCCAAATGGTGTGCCACCTTTTTAATAAATTACTCTGGATATAGAGAAAGATGTTGAAAGTTTATTTTTCACTCAGTTTGAATATAATAAATTCTAACCAAGTGAAAAATACCTTACCCCAGTCCTGAAGATACTTTCAGGCGCAAACTTTGTTTGCTCACACTTGGATAAAGGATTAAACTAAATTTATTATATTCTAACCAAGTGAAAAATAAACTTTCAGCATCTTTCTCTAAATCCAGAGTAATTTATTAAAAGGTGGCACACCATTTGGCAACTCCTATAGTTAGAGATGACTTTACTAATGCTTCTGTCTGGTATCTCCACTTGGGCCTGGCTCCCATTGAAGAGACCTCAATAAAGGTCGAAACTAGTCTGGGTAGTGGCCCTTCCCTTAATGCATAACATTAGACATATCCGCAAGGAGATGTGTTTTGCATTTTGGGAGATACTGAGATAGGAGTGTTGGTAACTTGCTCCACCTTTGCAAGGAGTCGCCTAATGTTGCACTACCTTACCCCAGTCCTGAAGATACTTTCAGGCGCAAACTTTCTTTGCTCACACTTGGATAAAAGATTAAACTAAATTTATTATATTCTAACCAAGTGAAAAATAAACTTTCAACATCTGCTGTACTAACTTCAGCATTTCTTGTGTAATCCATTTCTTCTTGATCTTCTCTTCTTCTGGTACTGTTTCTTCAATGCTGCATCTTCCATCGCCTTCATTACTCTTTTCACTCTTAGATTCGAGTTTTTTCTTTCTCCACACTTTTAAGTTTCTCTTCTAACACTGTTCTGTACCTTCTTCCTATTTCTGCTTTACTTATTCTTGCTTTATCTATTCTATTCTGATGTTAGGCTTTTTATTTCTTTTTTAATTTCAATTTGATGTTTGCAATCACTAAACTATGGTCCCAGTCTATATCTGCTCTCCTTGAAAAGTTCGACACTGCTGTACTGATGTTATCCATCTTCTTTTAATCATATCAGTCATGATTTTGGTTTTCCCATCATTTGATCGCCACGTCCATTTTCTACACTCCTTTTGTTGGAATCTTGTGTTACAGATCATCATCTCGTGGTCCACAGCAAATTCTAACAATTTTTCACCTCGTTCATTTCTTTCTCCAAAACCATATTTTTCCATGACTCTATTCCAACCATCATTATCTCTTCCAACTTTGGCATTCCAATCTCCTTCACTAATTACCACATTTTGCTTTGGTATTGTTTCTATTGTCTCTGTCAGATCTTTGTAGAATAAGTCAATATCCTCATCTGTGCTGTCAGATGTGGGTGCATATATCTGGACTATTGATATGTTGAATGACTTTGCCTGAAATCTTGCTACTATGATTTGTTCATTAACTGGTTTGTAGCCTAACAGTGCCTCTCGAGCTCTTTTGCTAAGAAGGAAGCCAACTTCTGCTTCGTGCATGGTGTCATGTCCTGACCATATTACTTCGCATCCATGATCTCTCCAGATGATGCCCATCTCATCTTTGCCAATCCTAGTATACCCCACCGATATCTCTTCATTTTCTCACGAAGTAGTTCTAATTTTCCTGACATCCAGAGTGTTCGCACATTCCACGTTCCTACTGATAACAGTTCTGTTAGTTTCAATTTCTGTTTCTGTTTCCTTGTATAGTGTCACTAATATTCATTTCACCCACTCCTCTGGCATTTTCCCTTCTTTCCATACCATTTACTTTTCCAGATGTTATTCATGGCCTTCAGATTTGTTCTTTCCTTTGCAGTCCTGATCTTTATTTCTTTTTTACAGTCCAAGTCATATGTCAGTTTACTTCCCAAATATGTGAATTGTTCCTGCAATATGTTCTGCCATGGGATGGTTGCAAGTGTAAACAAAACAAAATAAGTAAGGTGTCCTGGTCCCAGTTACCTTTCGTATCCCACTTTTCAATTCAACCCCGATCTCTCGATTGGTATCGTGGGCCTTGTTTATCTGGGCGATGCTCGAGCCGGCATGTTGTAACTGTTGATTGTATGGGCATCAGATAACAATCGTATTTTTTCTTTATGGTCTGAGCATCGACACTCATCTGACCGACCCTCATCCTTTATCCAGGCTTGGGACTGGCATGAGACCCCTAAGGATCCCATGGCGGAGTTAGTGGTTATTATGGAGGATTTTAATTATAGTGATATCAATTGGAAGGAGGAAATATCACATGGCAAAAAGGAAATGGAATTCATACACCTTCTAAGAGATAATTACTTGAAATAGCACATAACTGAAGGAGACTCGTGGTTTGAGAGTGTTGGACCTGGTCATTGGTTCGAAAGACATATGCATAAGTAAAGTGCCCTCATTACCTCTAATTGGTGGGAGCAATCATGTGGTATTGACTTGGGAGGTTGCAAAATTTGTGGATTTCTCTCTTAAGAAGAGGTATATACGGAACTACAGATTAGGTAATTATAACAAGCTTCGGAGTGAACTTACAGCCATCCCGTGGCAGAACATATTGCAGGGGAAAGATATTGGCAGTGCATGGGATATAATCGGTGGGTATCTGAGGAAGGCAATATCAGAATGTATTCCCATAGTCAGGAAGACAAACAGGGTAGGCATTAGATGGATGAGTAGTAGTATCAGGCTTGATCTGCAAAAAAAGAAAATGTTATGGAGAATTTACATGCAGAAAGGCAATCACTATACCAATGAGCAGTACAAGACTCAAGCTAGGAAGGTTACTAACATAGTAAGAAAAGCCAAATCAGATTATGAGAAGATTTCAGTCAAGGAGATCAAGGGTAATCCCAAAGAGTTCTTCTGCAATGTGGCAAGTTAAAGGTAGAATGACTTTGGAAGGACAACTTTAGTGGGTGCTGATGGTATTGAGGTGACCAATTCAGATGTAATAGTAGAGTTATTGAATGATCACTTTTCAAAAGTCTATCATCCAAGAGGATATCTCTGTACCTGTAGCAATAACTAATGTGAGAATTGAAGTTAATAAATTAGAGGTACTTAGTATATTGCAGGATTTAAATGCAAATACTGCTGTAGGTTTAAATGGAATATCTGCTTGGGTGTTGCATGAATGTTCAAAGGAATTGTCAACGCCTCTTACTTGGTTATTTAACTTAAGTTTGAACTCTGGTATGTTCCCTAGGGAGTGGAAGGAAGGCAAAGTAATTCCTTTGCATAAAGGTGGCTCTAAGACTGCAGTAGTTAATTACAGACCAATCACCATCTCGGGCGTGGTGGTAAAAGTATTGGAAAAGTTGGTTAAAGACAGAATTCAAGAATGGGTGGATCAGGATATGATACTCTATAGGGGCCAACATGGTTTTGTTAAAGGCTGATCCTGACTTATCAATTTATTAACTTTTTATAATAAAATGACATCTGAGTTGGACAAAGGAAATGCCCGTACAGTGTTACTTCTGGATTTTGCTAAGGCTTTTAACAGGATACTTCATGGAATACTGTTGCGCAAATTGAAGCAGATGGGGATGGATACTAAACTGGTGATATGGATAAGAGAATGACTCAGGGAGAGATACCAGAAAATAGTGTATGGAGGAGCAGAGTACAGGATGAGGCAGATGACCAGTGATGTGCCACAGGGCTCTGTGCTTGGGCCATTATTGTTTAATTAGTACATAAATGATATAGGAAATGGCTTAAAGGGAGATATTCAGTTGTTGGCTGATGATGCAAAGTTGGGTAGCACTATAAAAAATCAAGCCGATGTTGAGAGTTTGCAGAATGATTTAAATAAGCTGGCAAAATGGACAAAAGGTAATGGATGTCAGTTCAATGTGAAAAAGTGTCCAGTTATGCATTTTGGGATTAAAAGATTACCAGCTGTATACTACATTGATAGAACAGTACTCCAAGAGATTGATGAGGCTAGGAATTTGGGGATGTTGGTGGATAGGAAGATGAAGTTCAGAAAACACATTGCTAAGGTGTCCAAGATTGCACATAGGATTACTCGGTTATTGAAGAATACACCTACATCCACAGATGTATTGTTCCCCTTTATAAGGTTATTGTTCCCCTTTATAAGGTGTTGATACTTCCACATTTGGATTACTGTGCTCATGTCTGGTCACTTAGATTCCTTGGAGATGAGGAGGTTGTGGAGAGGGTTCAGGGGAAAGAGACTAAGTTGGTGAGTGATGAAAAAATGCTCCCTACATTGATAGATTGAGAGCTTGTGGATGCAGAGGTTGGTTGATAGGCGTAGAAGAGGGGACATGATAGAAACATTTAAATTACTAAAAGGTTTTTATGCGATTGATACAGGGGAAATATTTCAGCTGTGTGATAGTGATGTCAGAACAAGAGGTCATCCCTTTAAATAAAGGAAAAGTGTGGTTAACAAGGGTGTGAGAACAAGGTTTTTCGTTTGGAGGGTGGTGAATGAGTGGAATGCATTGCCTGACTCAGTTGTGAGTTCTTCATCTGTAAATGAATTCAAGAAGAGATATGATAAATATTGTTTTGATAGTTTGTATCTCCCACAATGAGTCTACTGACTCCATGGAGATACCCGTAATAATAATAATAATAATAATAATAATAATAATAATAATAATAATGTCCTTATTATTTCAAAACATGATCTCCCAAATCTAGAGCTAGTTCTTCATATTCTAAATATGCTTAAACCTGCAAATAATTTCACATTACAACTAGAAATGAATGGTCAACTGTCCTCATTATAAAGAAACCTGATTATTGTAGTATCACTCTTGAGGTATATCATAAGTCTATCTACACAGGACACTCTCATCTTGCTTCATCCCTTCACCATTCTTTCAAAAACTTGGTATCATCCACATCAGTAAGAATTATTTTCTGTTTTTGCTAAATTATATACCCTGAAAAAGCCACCAATTTTTTATATGAATGTAACAAACTGGTGACCATTCAGATAATGTGGCCAACAAGTGGCCATTCAGTTAAGGAAATAGAGGAAATGTTCAAACAATTGTAAGAACTAATTGAGGAAGAAAAAAAGAAAAGAAGGTGCACATTGCAATGGATACAATATCGGGAAATAAGGACGCTTCAAGGGCTCATGTTCCTCCCGATCAAACCTCTGAAAGTGACTTGAAACAAGCTATAAACAAACTGAAAATGAAAGATCGTCAGAATCAAAATTGCAACGTGGAATGTGAGCACAATGAAAAGATGTGGAAAATAAGAAAATCTCAAACAAGAAATGGACAAAGGAAAAATTGATATCATAGGGCTCTGTGAAGTCAGAGGGGAAGGAATAGGTGATTTTTATAGTGACAAAGTAAGAGTAATTTACTCAGGTGGAGATAAAAAAGGAAAAAGGAGTTGCACTTGTTTTTAATAAAAGAAGAGCAAAGAGCATCATTTGCATAAAATGTCTGAATGATATGGTGGTAAAATTGAAGGCTGAACCGGTGGACATAACAATAATGCAGGTATGTATGGCAACAGGTGACCATTCAGATGAGGAAATAAAGGAAATGTATGAACAATTACAAGAACTAATTAAGGAAGAAAAAAGAAAAGACTATATGATTACAATGGGAGAATTTAATGAAGTTATGGGAGAAGACGTGGATGGGAGTGTAGTAGAAAGATACGGACTAGGTAATAGAAATGAGAGAGGGGAAAGGTTAGTGGAATTCTGTAAAGAAAATAAGCTAATAATTACGAATACTTAGTTTAAAAAATCTAAGATAATACTATACCCAGAAAAAACCAGAAGATGTGGAAAGGTATCAAATTGATTACATTATAGTAAAGCAAAGATACAAGAATAGTTTAAAAAATGTATGCACACATCCTGGAACTGATGTTTACTCTGACCACAACCTACTATTCATAGAAGTAAATGTGAAACGAAAGAAAATAAAAGAAGCTATGAAAAGGAAAAACGGAACTTAGAGAAATTAAAAAATACAAAGGAATTTGGAAATAGATTAGAGAAAGAATTAGAGGAAACAAGTTTTGTCAAAACTGAAGATCCAGAAAAGAAATGGGGACAAATTAAAGAGAAAATAAAGAAGAAATGCAGAAGAAGAAATTGGATATGTAAGAGCTAAAAGAATAAAAAAAAAACCTGGGATAAATAATGAGATGATTTCTCTAATGGGAGAAAGAAGAAAATGGAAAAATAAAGACACCCCAGAAGGGAAAATACAATATAGAACCTTTAATGACAACTTGAGAAGGGAAGCAGGAAGAAGTAAAGAAGATTGGCTTAAAAAACAATGTGAAGACATGGAAAATTATGAGAGAGTGGGAAGGTATGATCTTTTGCATGAACAAGCAAGAAGCATGAATCACAAGAGAAATGTAATTCCAGCTAGAGGCATGGAAAATAAGAATGGAGAAATCATAACTGAAGAAGATAAAAAGATCCTAATGAAATGTAAGGAATACATTGAAGATCTGTATGACAAGGAAAATAGATCAAATGAGTTGCCATTAGAAGATATAAAGAAGGTAAAGGAAGATGAACTAGGCCCAGAGATTTTGAAGACAGAAGTAGAAATGGCCATTAAAGAACTAAAATGTGGAAAGGCAGAAGGAATAGATGAAATACCTGCAGAATTCCTGAAACTACTTCAGAAGAAAGGAAGTGAATAAATAATCAAAATAATAAATTTAATTTATAACAAAGGAGAATTACCAAAAGATTTTATGACTTTAATATTTATACCTATACCAAAGAAAATTGCTGCAGTAAGCTGCAAGGAGTTAGAACAATAAGCCTCATTTTCCATACATAAAAAATACTTATGAGAATCTTAACACGAAAAATTGCATCTGATGTGGAAGAATTTCTTGGGGAAGATCAGTTTGGTTTCAGGAAGGATAGTGGAACAAGAGATGCAATTAGACTGTTAAGAATAGTAAGTGAAATAAGTCTGAAGTGAATAAAGAAGTTAATATCTGTTATATAGATTTTGCAAAAGCTTTGACTTTGTAAAATGGGATGAGATGGTGGAAGTAATGGAACAGATTGGTATAGATTGGAAAGACAGAAGGCTAATTATTTCACTATATATGGGACAAAATGCCATGGTGAGAGACATATATGATACAACAGAACCAGGTATCGTTGGACAAGGAGTAAGACAAGGCAGTTCTCTATCACCAATTTTGTTTAACATGTATTCTGAAGCAATGTTAAAAGAAGCACTGGAGAATTTGGAAGAAGGAATAAAGATTGGAGGTAGACAGATATTTGCAATAAGATACACAGATAACAAGGCATTATTATCAAATACTGGAACAGGACTACAACATCTGTTGAACAAATTACTGCAATCCTGTATCAATTATGGAATGAAAATTAACATACGAAAAACAAAGGTAATGAAAATAGCAAGGAAAGAGGCAAATATGGATATCAGAATAAATGGGAAAAAGTTGAATCAAGTAAAGACATTTAAATATCTAGGAAGCATGATTAGCACTGATTGAAGATGTAAAAGTGACATAAAAGCAAGAATAGTGTGGGGGAAGAGATGCCTTTAATAGAAAATGGAATTTATTCAGAAGTAAAATGGATAGAAACCTAAAGAAAAGACTAATAAAATGTTATGTGTGGAGTGTTGTCCTCTATGCAGCTGAAACTTGGACACTGAAGAAAGAAGAAATTAAGATTTTGGAAAGCTTTTAGATTTGGATTTGGAGAGGGATGGAAAAAATCAAATGGACAGATAAAATAGCTAATGAAGAGGTCTTAAAAAGAGTAGAAGAAGAAAGATGTCTGTTAAGGAGGATAAAAAGAAGAAAGGGAAACTGGATTGGACATATTCTGAGAGGGAATGGAATCATCAGAGATTCCATCGAAGAAAAAATAGACAGAAAAAGACCCAGAGGAAGAGTAAGGAAAACAGTGCTCGATGACATGCTGAATGGAGACAGGTACACAACCTTTAAAGAGTAGGCTCAGAACAGAAGAGAGTGGACAAAAAGCTTTTGCTACTAAGAGAAGAACCTGCTCAATTGCAGAATATTCAAGAAGAAAAAGAACAAGCTGAAAAAGTTTCAAATTTAACGGCTATTAAAAAATCCTTGTTAATCACCATGTATATATGTATATACATGGTGATTAACTTCTTCACATCTTAACATATATATGTTAAGATATGAAGATCAATATAATCTTTTGATATGATAGAAATAATACTGATACAAAGTGTATAATTTTATATATTTTATCCATGTGGCCGTTTTGAATTGTTAATCCTGAATGGTTTTTAGTCATAATAAACTCATTCAAAATGAATTAAATATGAGTCCTAGATGAGTCTTTGACACTCCATGGGGACTTGGGTAATAATCATAATAATAATTGTATACTAAATTCTGCTCTGTGTCTTATTAGCATCTTAAAATGATATTTGTTTTTGTTTTCAGATATAAAGAAGGTGTATCGACAAACAGGAGTGGAAAAAAAACCTACAGTATTTCTAATAGCAGATACTGAAATGGTGGATGAAACATTTCTTGCATTTATCAATGATATTTTAAGCAGTGGTGAAATTGCTAACCTGTTCAATGATGAAGAATTTGATGAGGTACGTTGTAGTATAAAGTAATTCTAAAGATTTAAATGTGTATTTTATTGACTATCTTGTGCATACTGTGTATGTGCAATGTTTTAACTTCTTTTCATGGAAAAATTTGAATATTTCCAGCCTTGATCTACTCGTTTAACAATTCTTTGCAGCAGCGCAAGTCCCAAAAGAGTGGAAGGAAATATCTGGATATCTGGATTTGTTGCTAAGGTACTGGAGAAGTTGGTAAGCGCTAGAATACAAAAGTGGATTGATAACAGCTGTATTCTGTATGCGTGTCAGCATGGGTTTGTTAAAGGTTGGGTTTTAACTTCTTTATCTACAAGATGACGAATGTATTGGAAAAGGGAAATGCACATGCATGATATACTTTGATTTTGCAAAGGTTTTTGATAGCTTGCCACACCAAAATTTGGTAACTTCACTGTAGTAGATGGGACTAGATGATAGATTAGTGAGTTAGATATACAACTGGCTCTCAGATATAAGCAAGTTGTGTGTGAGGATGCATGCAGTATCCCAGAAGAGAAGAGAAGAGTCACGTTTGGTGTGCCACAGGGTCTGTTTTGGAACCATGGTTATTTAATTTGTATATTAATGATATTGGGATTGGTTTAACTGGTGATATGCAGTACAACTGTTTGCAGATGATGCAAAATTGGGAAGAGTGATGAGGAATCAAGATGTTATGACCTTACAGGAAGACGAGCAGATTGTACAAGTGCGCTACAATATGGGAATGTCAGCTCAGTGTTGCAAAGTGTAAGGTTCTGAAATTTTTATTATTATTATTATTATTATTATTATTATTATTATTCAGGCCTCCATGGAGTCAAAAGACTCATTGTGGGAGGTCATTCCTAAGAAACACAAAGTCTATCATACCACTCCTTAAACTCATTGACCGTTCTCGCTCTCTCACCACTCCATCAGGCAATGCATTCCATGGTTCAACCACTCTCCATGTGAAGAAACCACTCTTCACCCTCTTGCTCACAGTTTCCTTTCGTAACTTCCAAGGATGGCCTCTTGTCATCTTGTCAATGGGATGCAAAGTGTACACCAGATGGGGAAATTTTGCAGGAAGTTGAGATTGTATAAGACCTTGATCAGGCAGCAAATGGATCAGTGTGCATAGATTTTCTCCTGGTTTTTGTGGCGATGAGTATATATATTGGAAAGGGTGAAGGGAAGACTGACAAAATTGGTAAGTGGTCTTTGGGATGATTGGACAGATTGAAGGAATGCAGCTTGCAAAGCTTTGTGAATAGGAGAAAGAGTGGGATATGACTGACACATTTAAGTTGGTAACAGGTTGCATTCAGGTTAATGTGGAAGAAATTTTTCATAGAATGGAGTAAGCGGATAGAACAAGGGGAAGATCCTTGGAACCTGTATAAGGAGTGTGTGAGCAAGATCATAAGGAGAGATTCTTTGCATGGACAGTGGTTTGTGAAGAGAATGCATTGTCTGTTGTGATGAATGCAAATACATTAAATGAATTTAAAACACTGTTTGATTTGTTTTGTGTGTAACAGTGTGTTCCTCCCATGATGAGTCTCTTCACTTCATGGAGTGCTGCTGTTAATAATAAAAAATAAGTAATATTTCTTTAAATGTAAGTAATTATTAGTATCATTTTTAGACTTATTGTGAAAGGCATGATGATCATGATGATGATTTATTATCTTCTTCTATGAATCTCATTATACATCATCACATTGTTATTTTTATGATTATTGTTGTAATTATTATTATACATCATACTATATTATCTATGTTTTTTTCTTATAAATCTTCTTTCATAGTTACAATAGCAAAGCATTCAGTATTATAAATTATGGAGACAACATGTTAGCTAGAGTAACACCTTCAATTTAATATAAATCAAAATCACCTAATGTTTCAACCTTCATATCAACATCATCATCAGTAGCAAGCATATATATATATATATATACATGTTTGTATATATACAGACTATGTTGACAAAAATATTTGGACACCTTAAGTGTCATTCAAATATTCACAGAGTGTCTGCATAAGTCTGGTATTAAAAGATGGGATGTGCTGCATATTTTACACTGTACTCAATGTCAAGATGACATATTCTGCTGAAATGACAGACTTCCAATGCAGGATGGTAGTTGAGTGTCGTCAGTGGTCTTTCTGTCCATGACATTCCTACTTGTCTAAGTATACTGGAATCCTGTTGCTTATTTATTCATAGATGAAACGTTGGTGCTAACACAGCAGGAAAACATCCTGGGAGGCCACTGACACTCACTGACCAAGATCGATGAACCCTGTCTTGGAATAAACAAGACTGCTTCGCATCATAAGCAATGGACACCATGCAGTCAACCTGGAAAGCGTCACAGGATATCTGTCAACACTGGAACTGTTTGCAGAGAGTTACCATTGCACTGTGAACAAGCCACACATTACTACCCCTTTCAATGCTAAGTGATGTTTGGACTGGTGACTTTCACTGTTCCTGGACTATAAATGATGAGAAAAGTGTTGTGTGCATGAATCATGCTTTCAAATGGTTCACTCTAATTGTCATATTTGGATCTGGTGATTACTCAAGGAACTGTTCCAGCAGGATTGTATCATTCTAACTGTCAAGTCTGGTGGAGGCTCGGTAATGGTAAGGGTTGTTTCAGTTGGATGGAGCTGGGACATCCTGGACAATGCTTCTGACACTGTGGAAGTACTTCAGCAGTGACCTTTGCATGTTTCAGCATGACAATGTTCCATGCCATACTGCAC
Source organism: Typopeltis vanoorti (assembly GCF_054136105.1). NCBI lineage: Eukaryota > Metazoa > Arthropoda > Arachnida > Uropygi > Thelyphonidae > Typopeltis > Typopeltis vanoorti. Next base: position 38,222,715 of record NC_143572.1, on the reverse strand, counting down.
TGTGTGTCTGAAACTGGTTTCCACAAAAGAACATTGAAGTGTTGGAGCAGCTGGCTAGGAGTTCAGACCTGAATCCCATCAAACATCTTTGGGATAAATTAGAATGCAAATTAATTCCACACCACAGCAGCCATTATCAGCATCAGTTTTGCATGAGGAATGGAACAATATTCATGTTGTGATGTATAAGAAATTGGTTGAAAGCATGGCCTGAAGGGTATATGTTCATACTTTTATCTACTGACTGAGATCCGAGAATTAGAACAAACAATTAAATTTATTAAATAAGCAACATGTTTCATCTGAGTGGCCGGCTTCTTCAGGCGTGAGAGAACATGGAAAGCCAATAAAAAACACTATAAAGAAACATTGAGTCACGATAAAACTATAAATTATAAAACTATAAATTCGACTGTAAACCACAGTTAACTTTGAACTTGAGCTACAGTCCGAGTTAAAGTTCTATTGTTAGACATTTGTGCACGTGTGTCTAACCCTCTCCATATAAACAGTAACCTCAGCTACAATTTACCGGATTCATTCAGCTCTGCTGTCAGATATTGGTGCACTCGTGAAGAGGTTACTGTTTATATGGAGAGGGCCCATGGCAATTTCTTTAGACTCGACTATGCAGCGTTCTACCTCATCATGGCATATGTGAAGGTTTGAAGTTGTTGTCCAGTTTATTCATGTTGGCAGCCTTCATTATTTGTGTTTACTGAAAACAGGACATGGCTTGAGAGGGCACTAGCTCTGGTTCTTTTGTAAGTAATGTCTCTTCGGTGTTCTTCGAGATGTAGGAGGATGGATTTTTCCGTTTGGCCATAGTATGGTTTTCCGCAGTCACATGTGATTTTGTACACACCTGAGAATTGTAGATGGTTGTGAGCTTGTTTGTATTTGCTTAAACTTGATCTTAGTTTGGGAAAAGTAGAGAAGAATTTTTTATGTTACACTTTCCCAAAATTCTTCTTAGTTTCTTGGAGAGCGTGCTGATGTATGGCAAGGAGATATGACCTTTGGGGCCATCCTGTGTTTCTACGTTGTTTCATTGACGGTGGTATAGTTGTTTATTGATAGTTTTTGAAGAGTAGCCAATCCTTTTGAAGGTCCTTTTAAGATGTTGTAGTTCATTTTTTAGTTCTTCTTCATCTGACAGTACAGATCTGGCACGATGCACTAGAGTTGAGATGATACCCATCTTCTGTGCCAGATAGTGATGTGAGGATGCATGCAGGTATCTGTCTGTGTGTGCAGGTTTTCTAACGATTGAGATTTTTTATGGAGTCAGATGTCTTAATAAGTTTTATGTCCAGAAAAGGTAAAGATCCATTTTCTTCAATCTCCATGGTTAATTTGATGTCTTGGTGGAAGTTGTTTAAGTGATTTAAAAAAGTGTGAAGATTGTCAATACTGTCTTCCCAGATAAGGAATATGTCATCAACATATCTAAGCCAAATTTTTGGCTTAAATGTAGAAGAGGAGATTGCCTTTTGTTCGAAGTCCTCGAAAAAGATGTTGGCTAGTATTGGAGAGAGGGGACTGCCCATTGCTAATCCTTTATTCTGTTTGTAAATTTTTCCTTCAAATTCAAAGTTAACCAGAGTTAACACAATGAGATAGCAGAGAAAACATCTTCTTTGAAATCTTGTTGCTTAAAATATAGAGAACTTCTTGTGTCAGAGTGTTTGTGAAGAGAGCTACTACGTTGAAGCTCACCATAATGTCAGAAAACTTGAGTTTTATATTTTTAATTTTAGAGGCAAAGTCAATTGAGTTTTTTTATATAAGAAGGAGATTTTCCTGCAAAACCTTTTAAGGATGATGCCAGATATTTTAATAACTGGTAGGTTTTCTTTGTGTACCTTCAGGAGACCGTATAACCTTGGAATGAGTGGATGTAAAGAACGAATTGAAAGGCGTATGTTTTGTGGAAGTTCTGTGGTCTTTTATAGAAGGTTATTAGTTTTGTTATGTATCTCCCTCATTGGGTCCCTTTCAATTTCCAAGTATGTATCCGACTCTAACAATGTTAAAATTTTTTCCCAGTAGACTGTTTTATTTAGAACTACAGTTGCATTACCCTTCTCAGCTTGTAAGATAATGATGTCTTTATTTTTCTTTAGATTTTTGATTGCAAGCCTTTCACCAGGGGAGATATTATCTGATGGAGGTTTTGCATTATTGATCGCAAATATTGCTTCCATGAGAAGTAAACTCGCGTTCGTGTTAGGAATTAGCAAAGCTGCTTTCCCCGTCTTATTTAGAAATAGTTCTTTGGGAATACTTTTAGGTGCAAGGACAAAATTGAAACCTTTTCTGAGAATTTGTTCTTTCTCATTATTTTGAACGTACGATTTGTTTATCACTAATTTTTTAAGTCTTTCATGAAGATTATTAAGAGTTGGCTTTTCTTGTGTTGAGTTGAGTGAATTGAACTTTCTGATGAGTTTAAATTTATTTAAGTTTTGAGATCTTAATGCGCAGCGTGTACTTCTTTCTTTAACGTAATTCAATGACGCGTTGTCTAAGGAAGCCGTTAATTGGTTTTCTAAATATGATTTTTCTCTAAAGAGAAAAGCTAAATTGCATTTGGTATCGCAAATCCTCTCGGTTAAAAGATCTAGTTTTGCTTATGTATAGATTCGGTGTGCTCTTTCTGTAGTAATGACTTCCTTAAATTGTAGGAATTTCGGAATATTGAAGAAAACTTACAACGTTTCAGGAACATAAGTCTGTGTATATGTATATATATATATATATATATATTCATTTTTCTAAATTAACTGACTTAAAACCCGAGAATTATAACACAATGACATTTATTTGAAAAAAAAACGCAACATGTTTCGTCAAGAATGACTTCATCAGGCAATAAGAACATAGAAAGATATTAAAAGACACGAAATTAACATTGACACACTCTAAAGCTATACAATTATAAAGCCATAATATTCGACTGTAAATTACAGTTATTATGAGCTTGAACTACAGTCCGAGTTAAAGTTCTATTGTTGTACACCTGTGCGTGTGTGGAATCACGCGATCTCCAGTATCTAATAGTAGAGTTGAAAGAGTCAGCCAAATTATAGCTAAGATTGTTATTCATGTGAAAAGGGTCCAAGGTGATTTCTTTTGACTCGACAATGCGGCGCTCTACTTCATCATAGGAGATGTGTAGGTTTGAAGTTGATGGCCAGTTTATTTCATGTTGGTGGCTTTCGTTGTTCGTGTTTATTGAAAACAGGACATGGCTTGACAGAGCAGTTGCTCTGGTTCTCTTATAAGCAATGTCACGCTGGTGCTCTTTGAGATGTAGTAAGATAGATTTCTCTGTCTGCCCATAGTAAGGCTTTCCGCATTCACAAGTTACCTTGTATACACCTGGGAATTGTAGAAGGTTGTGAGGTTGTTTATAGTTGTTGAAGCGTGATCTTATTTTTGGCATAGTCGAGAAGCACGTTTTTATGTTAAACTTCTTTAGAATTCTACTCAGCTTTTTGGATAGTGTGCTGATATATGGCAAGACGATATGACCTTTGGAGTCGTCCTGTGTCTCTACGTTGTTGCGTTGACGGTGGGATAATTGGTTGTTAATATTTTTTAGAGAGTAGCCATTGTTTTTAAAGGTCCATTTAAGATGTTGTAGTTCCTTTTTCAGTTCTTCTTCATCTGAGAGTACAGATCTTGCACGATTCGCTACAGTTGATATAATACCCAACTTTTGCGCTGGATGGTGATGGGATGACGCATGCAAATATCTGTCTGTATGAGTTGACTTTTTAAATATAGAGATTTTAATTGATTCAGGCGTCTTAGTGAGTTTAACATCTAGGAAACAGATGGAACTATCTTCTTCAACCTCCATAGTCAATTTTATATCTTGATGGCAGTTGTTTAAGTGGTCGAGAAACTTGTGAAGATTTTCAGTACCATGCTCCATATGAGGAATATATCATCCACGTATCTAAGCCATATTTTCGGTTTTAAAGTAAAAGAGGAGATTCCTCAAAAAAAATGTTGGCTAACACAGGAGAGAGAGGGGGCTTCCCATAGCTAATCCTTTGACCTGTTTGTATAGTTTACCTTCAATTCAAAATAGCCAGAGTTTACACAGTGAGATAACAGAGAGAACATTTTATTTGAAATCTTGTTTTTTAAAATATGGAGAACGTCCTGTGTCAGAACGTTGGTAAAGAGTGCTACCACGTCAAAGCTCACCATGATGTCAAAAGATTTTAGTTTTAGGTCCTTTATTTTAGAGACAAAATCTGTTGAGTTTTTAATATAAGAAGAAGATTTTCCCGCATTTTCCCACAAGTTTCTCGACCACTTAAACAACCGCCATCAAGATATAAAATTGACTATGGAGATTGAAGAAAATAGTTCCATCTGTTTCCTAGATGTTAAACTCACTAAGACGCCTGAATCAATTAAAATCTCTATATTTAAAAAGCCAACTCATACAGACAGATATTTGCATGCGTCATCCCATCACAATCCAGCGCAAAAGTTGGGTATTATATCAACTGTAGCGAATCTTGCAAAATCTGTACTCTCAGATGAAGAAGAACTGAAAAAGGAACTACAACATCTTAAATGGACCTTTAAAAACGATGGATACTCTCTAAAAAATATTAACAACCAATTATCCCACCGTCAACTTAGCAACGTAGAGACACAGGACGACTCCAAAGGTCATATCGTCTTGCCATATATCAGCACACTATCCAAAAAGCTGAGTAGAATTCTAAAGAAGTTTAACATAAAAACGTGCTTCTCGACTATGCCAAAAATAAGATCACGCTTCAACAACTATAAACAACCTCACAACCTTCTACAATTCCCAGGTGTATACAAGGTAACTTGTGAATGCGGAAAGCCCTACTATGGGCAGACAGAGAAATCTATCTTACTACGTCTCGAAGAGCACCAGCGTGACATTGCTTATAAGAGAACCAGAGCAACTGCTCTGTCAAGCCATGTCCTGTTTTCAATAAACACGAACAACGAAAGCCACCAACATGAAATAAACTGGCCATCAACTTCAAACCTACACATCTCCCATGATGAAGTAGAGCGCCACATTGTCGAGTCAAAAGAAATCACCTTGGACCCTTTTCACATGAATAACAATCTTAGCTATAATTTGGCTGACTCTTTCAACTCTACTATTAGATACTGGAGATCGCGTGATTCCACACAAGCACAGGTGTACAACAATAGAACTTTAACTCGGATTGTAGTTCAAGCTCATAATAACTGTAATTTACAGTCGAATATTATGGCTTTATAATTGTATAGCTTTAGAGTGTGTCAATGTTAATTTCGTGTCTTTTAATATCTTTCTATGTTCTTATTGCCTGATGAAGTCATTCTTGACGAAACATGTTGCGTTTTTTTCAAATAAATGTCATTGTGTTATAATTCTCGGGTTTTAAGTCAGTTAATTTAGAAAAATGAACATATCCCAACCCCGAGTTAATATTACTAATCATATATATATATATATATATACATATATGTATGTATGTATATATATATATATATACACATATATACATACATATATATATATATATATATATATATATATATATATATATATATATATATATATATATATATTACATATATATACACACACACACACACATATATATATATGTAATGAGGTTAATTTACTCGGTTGTTAAACATATTTTTTGAAAGAATTGAATGACATAAACCGAGAGTAAAGGAAAAAGGTTTCTGGTATCACACGACTAGTTTCGGCTTTTTACAGCCTTCTTCAGGTGTTTTTATACAAAAAGAAACATTAAACATTGAAGATAAAAATTTTGAACAGCACAGGAAAGTCACTATACATATTTAACGTGAAAACATTGTAGTTAACGATATTCAAAGCTGTTCCTTTGTTACCACATTGTTGGGTGAGTGCATGTGTATAGCATCTTGTGAGCGCCAGTATGTGATCACAGCAGAATGACAGTCTGGGAGGTTATAGCTTAAATTATTATTTCAATGTACAGGGTTGAGGATGATTTCTCTAGATTCTACAATTTTTCTCTCCAATTCGTCATGGCAATGATAAATGTTGTTAGATCTATCCCAAAGGATTGTATGACTATGGTTTTGATCATCAGAATTGGCAGAAAAAAGGATAGCTGGATAAAGCACTGGCACGTGTTCTCTTGTAAGTGACGTCCCTCCTGTGCTCCTTCATATGCAATTTAATAGACTTATCCATCTGGCCAAAGTAAGGAATGTTGCAGTCACACCATATGGACTATTGTGCCCAGATTTGGTCACCTGGTTTTCAGAAGGATGAAGAGATGTTGGAAAGGGTCCAAAGGCGACTGACTAAGGTAGTTTCTGACCTCTGGAATGTCGAGTATGAGGAAAGATTGAAAAGATGTAATTTGCAGAGTCTAGTGGAGAGAAGGAAGAGGGGAGATATGATAGAGACCTACAAGTTGGTAAGGGGTTGTTATAGGATCAATGGTGGAGAAGTTCTACAGAGAATAGTGGGAGATCAGGGGAGAACCAGAGGTCATCCCTGGAAACTGTATAAAGAGGGTGTGAGTAGGGGAGTGAGAGGCAGGTTTTTTTCGTGCAGAGTTGTGAATGATTGGAATGCCTTGCCTGAGAGTGTGGTGTCTGCAAGGAGTTTGAATGTGTTTAAGACCCGGTATGATGAGATGTGTGTGAGATAAAAGGACCTCCTAGATGAGTCTTTGACTCCATGAGGTCTTGTTTAATAATAATAATAATAATATCTTGTGTACACCGGGATATTTTAGGTTGTGATGGCTAGGCTTTGGATGGTTCACTAGCGAGCGGATCTTAGGAAGTGGAGTAAATAAAGTTCTAATGTTATATTTGTTGAGAACCTTGGCTAATTTTTGAGAGACTGAGTTTATGTATGGTATAGATATATTGCCTTTAACATTATTCATTTCTTCAGTATTGCAACTGGGAGGATTAAAAAGGTATTTTTTAGCAATTTTTTGAGAATAACCATTCAGTCTGAAAGTAGATCTAAGAAAATTGATTTCTTATTTTTAATTATGATTATTTTTAAATATGTCTACAAGCTGAGTCAATACTAGACACAATATGTATATATACATACCAGGTCATCCAAAAGTAACAGAAAAAGTAAAAATTCAATAATTCGAAAAGTATAGACAGTATGATAATGCGGTTTTCACAGAAATGCACAGAAAGAAATGGGATTTTTTTTTAATAACAAAAAATTTTATTGCCAAAATAGTTACATTTGTCACCTACAGGCGGCACTGTAGTGGTCATGGAGCTGCTGCCTGTCACTTTTTAAATCGTGAGGTATATAAATTTCAGATGTAGGGAATACTGAAGTTAAACTTTCAGCATTTAATGTTTACTACCGAAGTTAAACATTCTGCCAAGGTGAGGCATGTTATCGTTATGAGGGAGACCCAAAAAAGCTATTGTTGTTGTGCACAAGGTCGAACTCGAGACCGACACACAATCGGCAGCTTCCGCATATAAGGAATGCAGTGCACATGAAATTTCAAGACGAACTGGAATTTCATATGGGACTGTGTGGCGATCACTCAGGATCATCCTCAAGAGGTTTCCTTACAAAATCCAACACGCACAGGAACTGAAACCAACCAATTTTGAGAGACGTCATGAATTTGCATATTGGGCTTTTCAACAGATGGAAAACAATGCAGACTGGCTGTCAAACATCCTGTGGACTAACTTGGTGCACTTTTTGCTTAATGTTCTTGTTGAGAGGCTTATATGCTGGTTAAACATGATAACTAATATTTAAGGAATTGACAGCATATACTAGAAATATAAATTAAATAAACTTTAATATATACTTTCCGATATTTCGGCAAACGTCACGTTGCCATCTTCTTGGGAACTTAATACAAAGACACGTGCACACAAGTACTACATAACAGCAAATGAGAACTGAAGCTAGGAAGCTAACATTTTCCTAAAGTCCTGATGGTGCCCCCTGGTGGGTTATATTGGTGGTTCTTGGCCTTTGGGCTGAAGTTCTTCTGATAAATGTTTCCCAAATTTGGGGCAGTCTCATGCATCCAAATTTGTTGAGGTTTGGCATGTTCCTAAGGGCTGAGGCTGATTCCATGAATAGTCTTTCATACTTGAACTTGCTGCGGCGTATGACTGTGGCTTTCTTCCATTTTATTCTGTGGCGAGTATCCAGAGCGTGGTCTGCAAGCCCAGAGTGACTGTACTGGTGAAATCGGATGAAATCCTTGTGTTCTGAGATTCTGATATTTGCTGTCCTGCCTGTTTGGCCAAAGTAAGACAATTTACAGCTGCAAGGCACCTGGTATACAACAGGTAGGTCTAAGGGAAAGTGGTTGGTCTTTAGTGGAGCGGATAAGGGATGCCAATTTTCTATGTGGTCTGTAACAAGTGGTTAAGTCATGTTTTCTTAAGATTTTGTTGATTTTTCCGAGGTGCCTCGGATGTAGGGAATGGTGATGGATTTAGAGTAATCTTTTTTGTGAAGGGGTTGGGGTGGTGGGTTGTGGATAACTGGGTTAAGTATTTTCTGGATTTTTTTTTTTTGGGAGAGGGGGGTAGCCATTGACTGAGAAAGTATCACGGATGTGATTTAGTTCAGTGGTTAGAGCTTGATCATTTGAACAGATTATTTTTGCCCTGTTGAATAGTGTCTTAATAACTCCATATTGTTGTGAGGGGGGGGGGGTAATGGGATTGTTGGTGAATGTATCTGCCTGTATGGGTGGGTTTTCTATAAACTGAGAAAACCAAGGTTCCATCAGGTTGGCGGGTGACTAGTGTGTCTAGGAAGGGGCGATTATTGTTTTCCTCTTTTTCCCGGGTGAACTTGATTCTAGGGTGTTGGTTGTTTAAGTGTCTTAGGAAGGAGAGGAGTGAATCCGGGCCATGTGGCCAAATAGCAAACGCATCATCAACGTAGCGAAGCCATATGGTAGGTTTTTGTGGGAGCTGAGTTTAAGGCTTTCTCTTCAAAAGTCTCCATAAAGAAGTTGGCCAAGGGTGGGGAAAGTGGTGAATCCATGGCTGTCCCCTCTATCTGTTTGTAGAATTTTTCCTGCCAAACGAAATAGCCTGAGTTCATTGTAAACTGAAATAGGGCTGAGATATCGGGAGGAAATTTAGCTTGCATTAGCTCTAAGGTTTCTTTGAGGGGGACATTTGTGAATAAGGAGAACCCTGGAAAAAGAGGAAAACAATAATCTCCCCTTCCTAGACACACTAGTCACCCGCCAACCTGATGGAACCTTGGTTTTCTCAGTTTATAGAAAACCCACCCATACAGGCAGATACATTCACCAACAATCCCATTACCCCCCCCCCCCCTCACAACAATATGGAGTTATTAAGACACTATTCAACAGGGCAAAAATAATCTGTTCAAATGATCAAGCTCTAACCACTGAACTAAATCACATCCGTGATACTTTCTCAGTCAATGGCTATCCCCCTCTCCCAAAAAAAAAAAATCCAGAAAATACTTAACCCAGTTATCCACAACCCACCACCCCAACCCCTTCACAAAAAAGATTACTCTAAATCCATCACCATTCCCTACATCCTAGGCACCTCGGAAAAATCAACAAAATCTTAAGAAAACATGACTTAACCACTTGTTACAGACCACATAGAAAATTGGCATCCCTTATCCGCTCCACTAAAGACCAACCACTTTCCCTTAGACCTACCTGTTGTATACCAGGTGCCTTGCAGCTGTAAATTGTCTTACTTTGGCCAAACAGGCAGGACAGCAAATATCAGAATCTCAGAACACAAGGATTTCATCCGATTTCACCAGTACAGTCACTCTGGGCTTACAGACCACGCTCTGGATACTCGCCACAGAATAAAATGGAAGAAAGCCACAGTCATACGCCGCAGCAAGTTCAAGTATGAAAGACTATTCATGGAATCAGCCTCAGCCCTTAGGAACATGCCAAACCTCAACAAATTTGGATGCATGAGACTGCCCCAAATTTGGGAAACATTTATCAGAAGAACTTCAGCCCAAAGGCCAAGAACCACCAATATAACCCACCAGGGGGCACCATCAGGACTTTAGGAAAACGTTAGCTTCCTAGCTTCAGTTCTCATTTGCTGTTATGTAGTACTTGTGTGCACGTGTCTTTGTATTAAGTTCCCAAGAAGATGGCAACGTGACGTTTGCCGAAATATCGGAAAGTATATATTAAAGTTTATTTAATTTATATTTCTAGTATACGCTGTCAATTCCTTAAATATTAGTTATCATTTTTGCTTAATGGAAGTGTAAATGCACACAACTGCTGCATCTGGGTGAGAGAGAACCCACACACAATTGTGGAAAACCCTTTGCATCAGCCAAAGGTGATAACATCGTGCAGGTTCACTGCATCATTCATTATAGGCCCCTTTTTTTCTTTGAGGAAGTCCACAGCGGTACATTTCGAACTGTTTCTGTCACAGGCGAATGTTATGCAGCACTTTTAAGAGACAGCATCATTCCCTCCTTGCAAGAGAGGCAAGCACTCCATAGTGTTACATTCATGCAGGTTGGAGCACTTCCACACATCACAGGTCCTGTCCCTCACCTGCTGTGATTGACATTTGGCGATGACCATGTCCTCAGTCGCTCTTTCCCGCACAAATGGCCACCAAGGTCTCCAGACCTTATACCTCGTGACTTTTGGTTATGGGGCTACTTGAGGTAACAGGTGTACAGAGGTCAGCTGATGTCATTGGCCATGTTGAAAGAAGCTATTCGCCATCATGTGACAGGAATTACAGCTGAAACCCTCTTCGATGCTGTGCAGAGTGTCATGCCACGTCTGACAGCCATTCTCATGAATGATGGCTGTCATATTGAACATTTGTAATCCTAGCTGCGTTGTGAACTGTGCTGTGCCACTGTACAAACTACTGACACAACTAAAGCGCTACCTGTCGTTGGCAAATGTAACTATTCTGGCAATAAAATTTTTCATTATTAAAAAAACCCCATGTCTTTCTGTGCATTTCTGTGAAAACCGCATCATGCTACTGTCTATACTTTTCAAATTATTGAATTTTCACTTTTTCTGTTACTTTTGGATCACCTGGTATATATATATATATATACACACACACACAAAGAGACAAGTTACAGATGCATAGTAAGGTAAAATCACACTAATTTGGTCAATTGTTTATGCTTCTACCCTGACCTTTGGTGGTAAAAAATCTTATCATATTAAAGCTACAGTCTTGTTATCTGTTTGGCTAGAGATTACCAATCATCATCATCAACAACCATGGGTCCAATGTCCGTAGGTGTCTGCTGCCATCTTGATATGATTCTTCCATTGCATTCTGTTTTGTGCAAGATGACTCAATTTGTGTATAGAGTTTCCGCACCATTTGACGATGTCATCACCCCATTCTATGTCTGGTCTTCCTCTTTTGTTCTTTCCTTCAATCATTCCAAACAGCAAAGTTTTTAATTTTTTCTCATCATTCATTCTATATATATGGCCAAATAGATGTAGTTTCTTTCTTTTGATTATTTTCTGGATCAGGTTTTCTTTTGGTTGTATTTGTCTGTAGATTTCCTCATTGTTCACTTTCTGTATCCAGCTTATTCTCAAGATCTTTCTATACCACTTTCTCTCAAATGCCAATATCCTCCTTTCAGATTCTCTCAGGAGTACCCAGGTCTCGCATCCATAGCGCATGCTGCTGAAGATACAGATTTCTACAATGCGCAGTTTAGTTTGCATCTTTATAGCTCGGTTCTTCCATATTTTGTCCATGGTTTTTAAAATAGTTGCTCTGGCTATTCTAATTTTTATCTCTTTTTTGGGGCCCAAGTCATGCGTCATGTGGCATCCAATATATGTGAAGTGTTCCACATTTTCCAGTTGAAATCTCTCTATCATAACTCTGTTCAGTAACTCCTGTTGTCCGAATATCATTGTTTTAGTTTTTTCAAAGTTGACATTTGGTCCGTATCTCTTTCCTTCTGTGTATTGTGTAATGTCTGTTCCAGCCTTGCTGCATCTTCTTTAATCAGGACAATGTCATCTGCAAAGCAGAGGTAGTTTATTCTCATGCCATTTATTGAAATACCTCCACTTTCTTTAATCTTATGTAGTGTTCTTCCCAGATGTGTGATGAAGATGATCGGTGATATTGGGTCCCCTTGTCTTGTGCCTTGACTAGTGGCAAACCAATCTCCAGTCTCACCTGCTATTCTGATTTTTGCTTGTGCTTGGCTGTTTATATCATTCAGCAGGCAGATCAATTTATTGTCCACACCATAGGATTCCAAGACAGCCCATGTTATATTTTGGTCAATATTATCAAATGCTTTTTAGAAGTCCACGAAACAGCAATATATCTTTTTGTTCTTTCTTCAAGCTTTCTCTGCTAATAGTCTTAGTGCGAGTATTTGTTGCACTGTACTTCGATCTTATCGAAATCCGGCTTGCTCATCCGGAAGATGTGCCTCCATATGCCCCTTCAGCCTTTCTGTTAGTATTTTCATCAGCACTTTGCCAAGATGACTCATTAATGCAGTAGTTCTGTAATTGGTGCATTCTAAAGCACTGCCTTTCTTATGAAGAACAACCAAGACCAATTTTTTCCACTCTTCGGGGACATACCCTGATCTCCATATTTCATTACATAGCTTATGTATTTCTTTTGCAACTGATTCTCCCCCATCTTATGTATTTCTTTTGCAACTGATTCTCCCCCATATTTTAGCATCTCGCCTATTATGTTGTCATTTCCAGGATTCTTGTTATTCTTGAGATGTTTTATAGCCTTATTCACCTTCTCTTCCAAGATGTCATTTTCAAAGATCTCTGCTGGTGGAGAGATTGCTTTTTGTTCTTTGATTACGTCTGTTGCAGTATCATTTAGTTGATTTTTATATTTCTCTGTAATATCTTTCATCTGTGTATGATTTCTGTCTTGTCCATCAATACTGTACCATTTTCATCTTTGACTGCTACTAATCTTGTTTGCCACTTCCTATTGACATTTCTTATAAGTTTGTAGACCTCTGTAGTTCTGTGTTCTCCATAGTACTGGTCAACTTTGCATTGGTCCTCCAGCCATTTGGCTTTATCAGATATTGCTGCTTTCCATACTTCATTACATTTTTGATGGTATAACTGGTCTGTTGCCTCTGAATTATCTACTTTAAGTTTCAATTTTCTTTTCTCTTGTACCAGTTTTAGGGTTTCCTGAGTTATCCATTTCTTGTTGTACTTTTCTCTTTCAGGAATTACTTCCTCTACTGCTTTTTTTTAGCACTGTAGTCAGTCGTTCTGCTCTTGTATTTATATTTTGTTTTTCACTTGGGGTCTTAAGCTTAGTTTCCAGTATGTTCTGATATGCTGTTCTTAGCCTGTCTTCATTTAGTTTTGAGATGTCTCTAGCTTTCTGGAACTTTCCTTTGTACTTCTGTTTCAGTTTTAGTCCTATATTCGCAATCATCAAGCTGTGGTCCGAATCAATATCAGCTCCTTGGAATGATCTGCACTGTTGAACTGAGGTTCTCCATTTCTGGTCTATTAATATCAGGTCAATCATATTCCTGTGTTTGCCATCGAAGGAGCGCCACATTCATTTACGACAATCTTTTTGTTGGAATTTGGTTTTGCAAATCATCAGGTTGTTATTATTATTATTATTATTATTATTATTACGGGTATCTCCATGGAGTCAGTAGACTCATCGCGGGAGACCCAAACTAGCAAAACAATATCTGTCATATCTCTTCTTGAATTCATTTACAGATGAAGAGCTCACAACAAAGTCAGGCAATGAATTCCACTCATTCACCACCCTCCAGGCAAAAAACCTTGTTCTGACACCTGTGTTAACCACACTCTTCTTTAATTTCCAGAGATGACCTCTTGTTCTTCCATCACTATCACACAGCTGAAACATTTCCCCTGCATCAATCCTATAAAAACCTTTTAGTAATTTGAATGTTTCTATCATATCCCCTCTTCTTTGCCTATCAGCCAATCTCTGCAATCCACAAGCTCTCAATCTATCAATGTAGGGAGCATTTTTTATATCACTCACCAACTTGGTCACTCTTCCTTGAACCCTCTCCACAGCCTCCTCATCTCCAAGGAATCCAGGTGACCAGACCTGAGCACAGTAATCCAAATGTGGAAGTATCAATGCTTTATAAAGGGGAATAATAACCTCTTTATCTCTGGATGTCAGTGTGTTCCTCAACAACCAAGTAATCCTATGTGCAATCTTGGACACCTTAGCAATGTGTCCTCTGAACTTCATCTCCTTATCTACCCCTAAGTCCCTAGCCTCATCAATCTCTTGGAGTACCTTTCCATCTATGTAGTACACAGCTGGTAATCTTTTAATCCCAAAATGCATGACTTTACACTTTTCCACATTGAACTGACATCCATTTTCTTTTGCCCATTTTACCAGCTTATTTAAATCCTCCTGCAAACTTTCAACATCAGCTTGATTTTTTATTGCACTACACAACTTTGCATCATCAGCAAACAACTGAATATCTCCCTTTAAGCCGTTTCCTATATCATTTATATACAAATTAAACAACATTGGCCCAAGCACAGAGCCCTGAGGCACACCACTGGTCACCTGCCTCATTCTGGACTCGGCTCCTCCATACACCACCTTATGGTATCTCTCCCTGAGCCATTCTCCTATCCATATCACCAATTTAATATCCATTCCCATCTGCTCCAATTTGCGTAACAGTGTTCTATGGGGTATCCTGTCAAAAGCCTTAGCAAAATCCAGAAGTACCACTGTGTAGCCAGTTCCTTTGTCCAACTCTGATGTTATTCTATTATGGATAGTTAATAGATTGCTAAGGCAGGATCTACCTTTAACAAAACCATGTTGGCCTCTATAGAGTATCATATCCTGATCCACCCATTCTTGAATTTTGTCTTTAACCAACTTTTCCAATACTTTTACCACTACTCCTGAGATGGTGATTGGTCTGTAATTCAATACTGCAGTTTTAGAGCCACCCTTATGCAAAGGAACCACTTTGCCTAACTTCCACTCCCAAGGGACCATACCAGAGTTCAAACTTAAATTAAATATCCAGGTAAGAGGGGTTGACAATTCATTTGCACATTCACGCAACACCCGAGCTGATATTCCATCTAAGCCTACCGCAGTGTTTGCATTTAAGTTTCGCAATATATTTAATACCTCTGATTCTTCAGCTTCAATTCTCACATTAGGTATTGCTATAGGTATAGAGATATCCTCACTTGGGTGATAGACTTTTGAGAAGTGATCACTCAGTAACTCGACTATTACATCTGATTTTGTCACCTCAATACCATCAGCACCCACTAAGGTTATCCTTCCGAAGTCATTCTTCCTCTTACTTGCCACATAGCGGAAGAACTCTTTGGGATTACCCTTGATCTCTTTGGCTAAGGTCTTCTCATAATCTGATTTAGCTTTTCTTACTATGCTGGTAACCTTCCTAGCTTGAGCCTTGTACTGCTCATGGGTGTCCTGATCGCCCTTCTCCTTGTAAATTCTCCATAACATTTTCTTTTTTTGTAGTTCAAGCTTGATACTACTGCTCAATCATCTAATGCCTGCCTTGTTTGACCTCCTGACCATGGGGACACAATCTGATATTGCTTTCCTCAGATACCCACTGATTTTATCCCAAGCACTGCTAACATCTTTCCCTTGCAATATGTTCTGCCATGGGATGGCTGCAAGCTCACTCCGAAGCTTGTTATAATTGCCTAACCTGTAGTTTCGTACATACCCCTTCTTAATAGAAAAATCCACAGATTTTGCAACCTCCCAAGTCAATACCACATGATCGCTTTCACCAACTGGAGGTAACGAGGTCACCTTACTTATGCATATAACCTCTGAACCAATAACCAGGTCCAACACTCTCACACCACGTGTCCCTTCAGTTACGTGCTGTTTCAAGTAATTATCTCGTAGCAGATGTATGAACTCCATTTCCTTTTTGCTACGTGATATTTCCTCCTTCCAATTGATATCACCATAATTAAAATCCCCCATAATAATCACTAAGCCTTCACTCATTGCACTAAGTTGCTGATGCATGAATTCAATATCTCCCCCTGTACTCCCTGGCCTATAGCAGCATCCAACTGTATATTTGGTTGCGTTGGTCACTATTTCGCACCAGACTGCCTCAAATGAACTCTCATTCACATGTCTATCATCATGATATACTACTTTCTTTGGCTGCAACACATCAGCTATCATCAACAGTACTCCTCCTCCTGTTCTATCTTCTCTATCCTCCCTGAAAATACTGTACCCATCACATTCAATTCCAGTGACCACATCTTCTGCTGACAGCCAAGTTTCACTAATGCCTACAACTTTTGGTGAGATTTCACTGACTAATGCCAAAAATTCTTCTCTCTTATTTCTAATGCTTCTAGCATTGGTATACAAAAATTGCAGATTCCCTCTAGATCTTGTACCGGCTTTAGAACTGATATATAAGTCACTAACTACCGTAGTCCTATGCCGATTTTTTTCCCCTCTCTTCTGCAATTTATTCTGCCTATAAGGATCAATAAATACACAATCAGTGCTAAAGTTTCTCTCTCTTACACTCAACCTTTTCAATATTAGTTTTCCTGCCCAATAACTTCAACCTGTTCAGAAAACAATAACTTCTTCAATCTCTTATGTCCTTCCATGTTAAGATGCAGTCCATCTCTAGCATACAACTGCCTTTTTCCTTCAAACACACTCCAAACATCAACAAACTCCAGACCTCTTTTTCTGCACATTCTTGCAATCATATCATTCATTATCATT
The DNA here is from genome assembly GCF_054136105.1 of Typopeltis vanoorti. Lineage (NCBI taxonomy): Eukaryota > Metazoa > Arthropoda > Arachnida > Uropygi > Thelyphonidae > Typopeltis > Typopeltis vanoorti. The sequence continues at coordinate 38,205,843 of NC_143572.1, read as the reverse complement.
GCTCGTCTACTTAACTCGTAATTGTCAAAACGAGGCAGCACACACACTATTCTCCCATTGACACTTTTCCTCTTCACAATATCTAATAATGTTCTTAAATCTTTTCCTACCCGATTTATACTACCTCTCAGGTCATTCGTACCCACCATAACTATCATCTTGTCTGTTTCATGCCCTCTCTTTATTGCTAAAGCCACTCTTTCTATTGTACCATCAGCCAAGCACTCCTCATGCATACCACTCTCCATACCCTTAATCATAGAATCACCATATATTTTACCACTATTAACTTCATTCAAGTTCACACTCATGGACTCATTCTCTACACTATTCAGCATGACTCTCCCAGCTTCATTACTCAACTCTCTATTACTTACCCCCCCACTCTCACTACATCTCATTTCTTCTTGGCCACTTGTGGTTTTATTATGTTGACTCCCAATCACTCCCATACTATTTATTACTGAATCATTCACCAAAGACTCACCCATATGTAATCCTGTTCTAGTTACTTCAGCTAAAGTAATCTCTATAGTCCTAATTTCTCTGTTTAACACATTAAACTCAGCTTTAACTTCCAGTATCTCCTTACCGATCACTTCCACTTCCTCATGAAGAAGATGAAGGTCATTTTTCATTTTCATAAACTCCCGCCGAAGTTCTTCCGCTACGGTCCCGATGTCAGCTTCCATTCCTAAACGCTCCAGCCTATCCCGATACTTCTCACATACGTCGACATTTTCTTTCTTTTCATTTTGCCAGACCGACCACAGATCCTTCACATTTTTCGGTGCATACATGTAGCAGTTTCTGCAACGCATCCATTGCGAAAAATCTAACGCTGAGCCAGCCTTTCGTGTAATAGTAGAAGTCCTGTGCGCCGCTGACGTACGTTTCTTGTTGGACGCCATCTTTACACGTTGATATAGTGAAACAAACGGCAGTGAAAACACAATATATACAACACAGTTCTAAACAATAATACCACTGAAGGACACTTGTTTCTAACCGATGCACAATTTTAGCACAATTTGTGACAAAAAGCCACACTATATTTAACTTTAAAAACACGTTTTCTAGACTAGCTTAACTCGACCGCCACATTTACCAAGGACACTAGCGCCACTCTCCAATTTGCCATTATCCATGGCAAATTCCAGAAGCATCTCTCCATGTTCATTTCTTTCTCCATATCCAAATTTTCCCATAATCATTTCCCATCCTGTGTTATTTTTGTCAATCATTGCATTCCAGTCTCCTCCAATGATGAATATATCCTGCTTCGTCACCTCATCAATTACTAGTTGTAGAACGCTGAACATCTCTCAGTGTTTTCATCTGCACTCTCTGCAGTGGGTGCATATATTTGAATGGTTGTGATATTAAATGGTTGGGCACTGAATCTTGCAACCATTATTCTTTCACTAACTGGTTTGTATCCTATCATTACCTGACAGGCCTTGTTACTTAGCAGGAAACCTACACCTGCTTCATACTTACTTTCATTTCCTGACCAGAGAACTCTTCCACCATTTGATTCTCCTGACAATGTCCATCTCATTTCTGAAATACCCAATATATCACATCTGTATTTCTTCATTTCTTCTTGAAACAACTGCAATTTTCCAGTTGCCCAGAGTGTGCAGACATTCCATGTACCAATTGATATTCCATCCTTTACAGGCCTGAGTTTGATTTTTTTGTCTTTGTTTTCAGTAACTGATTTTTTGATCCAACCCTGATTACTTGATTGGGGACGCGGACCTTGTTTGACCGGGCTACGTCCGAGCCAGCATGAGTCTTTTTTCTTGTATTTTGGCATCAGATTTCAATTGTGTTTTCTTTTTACTGTCAGCACATCGACACTTATCTGACAAACCCTTAGTCTTCCTTGAAGAAGTCTTGGGAGAGAATCAGAAGGATCAGAGAGAATCAGAAAGAGAATCATATACAAAAGATTACCAATAGATAAATTAAAATTAGGCTAGAAATTACTCACAGATAAATTAATGCAAAAACAGTATTGATGGTAACCAGAATGAATAACATTCTGTTATTCAATCTGTACTATTTACTAATGATGCAAAGATTGGTAGGGTAATCAGGAATGCTGCCGATATGTAGTACTTGCAGAATGATTTAAATAGGCTGGAATTGTGTGCATAGGAAAATGGGTCAGTTTAATGTCAGTAAGCATAAAGTCATTTACTTTGGTGTAATTAGATATCCAATGTCATATTATATTGGTGGGATTATGCTAGAAGAAACCGATGAGGCTAGGAATTTTGAATTTGAAGTTCAGGGGCCACATAGCAAAGATTGCCAATACAACTCAAAAGATAATTGCAATGTGGGAAAAACAAATGTTCACATGTAAAGATAAGAATGTCATTTTGCCTCTTTACAAGGCCTTGATAAGACCTCATTTGGACTATTGTGCACAGGTCTGGTCTCCTGGTTTCCGCTATGATTCTTATATAGTAGAGAAAGTACAAAGAATACAGTGTTAAAAATTATCAGGATTGTGCAATACTGATTATAAAGACAGATTGAGAATTTGCAAACTGCAGACACTAGCAAACAGGAGAAAGAGGGGTGATATGATGGAGACTTACAAACTTCTGAAAGGGATATACAGGATTTCATTTGATGAAAAATTTTCAATTTATGGGGGATAGGGAAAGGACAAGGCATCCTTGGAAGCTGGGAATGAATGCTGCTAATAAGGAGGTGAGGACTAGGTTTCTCTCTCATAGAGTTGTGCATGATTGGAATGGATTGTCACTGGATGTTGTGAGTGCAAGCAGTGTGATTGAATTTAAGAATAAGTATGATAGCTGGTATGTGTGTGTGTGTGTGTGTGTAATATATGGCCTCCTTTGATGAGTCTCTGAAGGTCTCTCTTAATAATAATAATATATGAAATAAGAGTAGGGATTATTGCTTTCTGTCCTAAAGTGATTGTTTGCAAAAGAACTTGAAACTGAAGTTATGTGGGCTGAATTGTGTGCCATCTATATTCTTGAGATTTTTTAGACCACCATTATTGTTTAGATTAGGATAGTTGATCAAAATTTCGCAGCCTTCCTTAAACTTGCATGCATACCCGGTTTTTGTATGAAGTAAGGAACAGGTACATTCCCAATAAATTTGGTGTAGGGTGTTAAGAGTATGACCAGAGAGCCCCCCCTCCTACTCCGTTTTAAATTTGATGTCTGTTTATTCTTTTTTATGGATCAGAATTGTGTCTCCAGTTTCACCAATATTTGTTATTAGAGGACTGCTATATACATGTCATTGGTAAAGTACTCTTGGAAAAGATAAGTGCTGTTTTATGTAATAATTGGTAATATTGCTGTTTATTTTAGTAAAAATTGTTTATCTTTGATACTGCATGCTTTTGGCTTGTGAATTTATTACTAACTTTTTATTGAATTTGTGAATCTTGTACATGTGGAAGTGCAAAATGTATGCATGGCAAAATGTGAAAGATGTATAAATTAAAGATACCAAGAAATTATATACTTGGTTTAATCCATTATCTAAGTGTAAGTAAACAAAGTTTGCAGCTGAAGTATCTTTCAGGAATGGGGCAGCTCGTGACAAAAGTGGTATGACTTCACATTACTTGCCTTAGTATCCCATAATGCAAAGCATATTTCCTTGCAGACATGTATGATGCTATGCATTATGGGAAGGCTCACTACCCAGACCGGTTTCGACCTTTATTAAGGTCTCATCAGTGGGAGCCAGACCTGGAGGTGAGATACCAAGGTTGAAGTAATGCAGAAGTCATATTTTCCTATGAATTACCTTTGGAACTCATATAGGAAACGCATACAGGAAAATATGACTTCTGCATTACTTCAACCTTGGTATCTCACCTCCGTGTCTGGCTCCCACTGATGAGACCTCAATAAAGGTCGAAACCAGTCTGGGTAGTGACCCTTGCCATAATGCATAGCATTACACATGTCTGCAAGGAGATGAGCTTTGCATTATGGGATACTAAGGCAAGTAATGTGAAGTCATACCACCTTTGTCACGAGTTGCCCCAGTCCTGAAAGATACTTCAGGCACAATCTTTGTTTACTTACACTTGGATAATGGATTAAACCAAGTATATAATTTCTTGGTATATTTAATTTATGATATAACCAAGTGAAAAACTTTCAACAACTATTTGAAAGATGTGTTTGTGGAGAGAATGGACAGGAGACAAATGATGGTATGGATTTGTAGGAAGTGCATTATTTTATTAGACTACTATTTATCAGTGTATGTCAAACAGACTGAAGGAATGAAAGTTAGCTCAAATGAAAGCAATAGAATTGGAACGAAGGCCAGTGACACTAAGGAAGTGAAAGAAGGCAAGAATAAAGAAACAAAAGTAAGTGTTTTGCAAGAAAGATGAAGTAGGAATGAGGGAATGAAGAAATAGACGACAGAACAATAGGGAGTGAGCAGGGTCATTGCCAGATTAGATTGCGTCCTGAGGCAAACAATTAAACATCGCCCCTGATGGATTATAAGACAAAAATATAAGAAAATCTCCAATTACCATTTTGTTTTTATTACAAGAGAAACATTAATGCAAAATGATTATATAATGATATTAATTGAATGTTTGCTCGATGGGGATATTTTCACAATAAAGCTGTTTATAAACTCTTCTAAATTTAAATCATAAGCTATGTCCACCTCTATTGATATATAGTTGTTAGAACAACCATTCTTTCTTGGGTAAAATGTTCGTAAATAATTTTAATCAGTTTAAACTTGGAAAAACTTCTTTCCGCACTTGCTATGCTATTGTTAGCATAGCGACGGCGGCTACTGCAATATGGCTGAACGAGTGCCCTTATTAAGCCACGCCGTGAGGCAGGCTGCCTCTATGCTACACCCTGTCGAAGTTACTGGAAGCGAGTTTAAGGGAGCAACTCATAGTGAAATTGCCGGAATGCAAGATTTTATTATTATTATTATTATGTGACACCTCCAGGGAGTCCAAAGACTCATCGAGGGAGGGTGGCTACTCTACAACTCTCTCTGTGTCCATTACTCAATCCACCAACTACAACAAACTGCAAATGCACCAATGCCATCTGCCACCCACCACTAGTATTTTCACAGACAACCACAAACATCCATGCCCAAGGTGGGATTCGAACCGCAGCCTTTTTTGCTGGAGAGTGGATATGCTAACCATTCGACCAACCTGGCCAGCAAAAAAAAAAAAAAAAAGTTCGATTAGGCCTCTAGTTGGTGACAAGAAGCGAACTCGCAGCGCTCTTTCTTGGGACAGTTTAGTGCTGAGGACTGCAAACACTGCTTCCACTGAGCTACACAGGCTCTCTTCATAAAATTTGAAGAAAGAGATGTTTAAAATGAGAAATGTAATGAGGAATATGTAAAGTGATACTAGATGTTTAATGGAAATAAATGAAAGAGTGCAAAAGGATAGAATGAAAGAAAAAAAGAGCAAAAGGATAGAATGACAGAAAAAAGAGCAAAAGGATAGAATGAAAGAAAAAAGAGCAAAAGATGTGATGAATGACTCGAGAATAGCAATGTATGGAAATTCCATTATTAGAGAATTAAGTAATGAAAGAGTCTATAAGGTCTGCTATCCAGGAGGGAGAATAAGCAAGATAATTCATGCTTTGGATTAGAGGAGGAAATGACCAAGAGCATTGGTGGTGGTTGTGGGAATGAATGATTTAGTTGAAGAGAAGAAGAATATAAGGATGGATATCAAAGGTTATTGAGGAGAGAGTGAAAGATAACGGTTTAGCGGTAAAGATTGCTAATGTGTTGACAAGGTATGATAATGAGTTGAGTTAGAGAGCGAGAATCATGAGTGGAATACTATCAAAGCTATGTGTGGAGAAGGGAGTGTAGTTTTGTAGATGTGATGGCATGTAATTGAGGGAAGAATGGAATTGTACAAAAATTATGGATTACATTTGAATTATTTTGGAGTGAGTGAACAGGAGAAATTATTGCTAGAGGGAATTGCAGTGTGTGATGCAAGAAAGAGAAGAGCAGTAAGAGAAGTGAAAGATCATGAGAGTGGAACAGAAGAGACTGAGATGTGTGGCAATGCAAATAGTAGTAGCGTGAGAGACGAATAGAGACTAGGAATGCAAGAGGAAAAGGGAAATGGGTCGGGAAGCCTTGGCAGAAGGTAGACACCATATAGGGAGAGTGGATGTTAGAAGCGGTAGTGAATGTGTATGGGGTCATCATAGAAATGGAATGGATCAGAAAATGAGTATAGTAGTGGAGACTGAGGAGATATATCAGGTAAGCGATGATAAAGGTGATTGGATAAGAACAGGTTTTGTGAGGAAATTGAAGGCAACAAGAGGCTTGGGTTGAACTGGTTATAGACCAAAAATTGAACTACAGTATTTATTTACAAATCAGGGTATCAGAACTAAGAGAGATGAAATTCCTTCTCTGATTGAGTTTATTCACCCAAAAATTGTTCGAATAAGTGAAACATGCTTGAATGAAGATAATATCCTAATGGGAACGGAAATGGAAGGTTACAGTGTTTTTTGTGAGGAAAGAATAAACAAGAAGGGGGGGGGGGGGAGTGCTGCTGATGATAGGAAAGGAATTATGCTCAAATAAGGTAGACATGAAAGAGGGATGTAGTGCCAATGCTTTGAGGTAGTGTGATGTATAGTGGAAGTTGATAGGGAGGAATACTTAGATGTTCTACAAATCAGAGAATGTGCAGGGAGGTGATGAAGAACTATATAAGCAACTTAATTTATTGTACAAGGAAAAAGTGATTATTATGAGTGATTTTAATTATTATTATTATTATTACCAACTACTCTCCATGCAAAGAACCTACTCCTCACTCCTCTGCTCACACCTTCTTTATACAGTTTCCAGCGATGGCCTCTTGTTCTATCCCCCCTCTCCCATTCTATGAAAAATCTCTTCCATTTCATCTTGATAACAACCCCTGACTAGCTTATATGTCTCAATCATACCCCCCCCTTTCCTCCCATTCATGAGGCTCTGCAACTTACATTTTCTCAATCTGCCCTCAAACTCCACTTTCCAAAGACCACTGACCACTTTTATGAATCTTCTCTGGACCCTTCCCAACATATCCTCATCACCACGAAAACCAGGCAACGCAACTAAATCTGTGCATAATAATTCATATGAGGCCTGATCGAGGCCTTATACAATGGCATCATAACCTCTCTATTTCTGCATGTCAGGGTCCTCCACATCATTGCCATTATCTGATGTGATGTCTTCACAACTTTGCAATGTGGCCCTGAATTTCAGGTTCTTGTCCACCATTGCTCCTAGATCTCTCATCTTCTCTACTTCTGTTAAAGTTTTCCCACCAAGTGTATATATTACATCCCATCATTGATTACCAAATCTCAAAACCTTTCACTTTGCAACATTGAACTGACAGTTCCACTTACCTGTCCATTCATGCAATCTATTCTAATCCTCTTGTAAGGCCACAATATCCGCTTGACTCTGCATTGCTCTCCCTCAGTTTTGCATCATCTGCAAACAGTGGCATATCATTAGTTAAAACCATCCCAATATCATTAACATACAACTTGAACAACAATGGCCCCAAAACTGATCTCTGCGGCTTACCACTACTGACCTTTCTTTTTCGGGATACTGAATCCCCATATACAACTTTCTGATACCTCTCTGACAGCCAGTCATTGATCCTACTGAGAAGTCTGCTATCCAGTCCCATCTCTTTCAATTTATTGAAAAGCTTGTTGTGTGGCAGTCTATCAAAAGCCTTTGCAAAATCTAAGTACACCACTGTATATGCACTCCCCCGGTCCAAGGAATTTGTCACCTTGTTATAGTACATAAGTAAGTTATTGAAACATGATCTCCCCTTAACAAATTCATGCTAATAACTACATAGAATACTGCTGTTATCAACTCATTTCTGTATCCTACCTCTCACCAGTCTATCTAGTACCTTCACCAGATATACAGACTGGCCTATAATTTGAAGCTACAGCCTAATTATCTCCTTTATTCAGTAGAACAATTTTACCCTCCTTCCACTTCCTTGTAACCTGTGGTGTTGCAAGACTTTTACTAAACAGGAATGCCAATGCTACTTCCAATTATCTTTAACTTTCCCTTAAGATACATGGTGATATGTCATCAAATCCTATTGCCTTATTGACATGAAGGTTATTTATTTCTTCAAATACCTCCTGCTCACTCACAATTAAGCTATCCTGTCCCATGTCCTCTGTGCTTAAGTTCCTCATGATTCCACCCTGATCAGGATGAAACACCCTTATAAATTGATTACTGAATGACCACTGTGTGTGTGTGTGTGTGTGTCATCTTTGAAAAAGATGAACACTTACTCTTCTGGTTGTGAGTGTCCTATGGCCTACAAGTTCCTATCTTTACCTTGAATGAAATCTTATACCTCCATTTCAATACAGTTAAGAGAAAAACATCGAATATATATACTTTAAATTAATCAAATTAAGTTTCACCTATGGAAAACTTGAAAAAAAGAACAACAAACTAACAACACGGTATCTACAGATGCTCAACAAAACATATTTTTGCTTCTACACCTAAAAGAAGTCTCCTGTGTAATGATCAATTTCAATAACTTTATTATTGATTGTCCAGTTTTTGTGTTGTAAGTGGGAGTGAGATTGATGATTAAATTGCACTGTTTTCTCTGATTCTCAGGATCTCTTTTCATACATGCTAATTCTCAGGTTCCTCAGTTGAATTTTTTCCTCTTTCTGTTTGAATATAAAACTGTCACTCATCTAATTGGTCCATAAGAGAAGCAGAAGGAATGCCCACAAAGAGGTTTAAGGTTAAAAACAAATAAGGTAATAATAACTAAAATTTTACCATTGCCTTAAGCACAAAAAGCCTTTCATCATCTCAAGGCACGTTAACCATGAACTATGAAAGCCTAGCCTTAATAACATCAAAACCAGCCTGGATAGTGAGCCTTCTCATAATGCATAGCAATATACAAATCTATAGGAAGCCTTTTGTGCATTATGAGATATTGAGGTGTAAAGTTTCATTTGCTTGCACTTGCAGAAAGGATTCAAACAAGAATATAACTGCTTCTCTAGTATAATTTACATTGCAACCTACAAGTCTTCTGTTTATCCTTACAGGTAAGTGATGAAGATGATGTAATGGATGGCAACCAAATCAATCTACAGTAGTCTAGATATTTGTATCAAAGCCATATAAAAAGCTATATATTCTTCTCAACTTGTCAGTGTATTATTATTATTATTATTATTACCCAAGATCCCATGGAGTCAAAGACTCATCTAGGAGGTCTTTTTATTAAACACACAGCTCATCATACCGTGCTTAAAACATACTCAAATTCTCTGCAGACACCACACTCTCAGGCAAGGCATTCCAATCATTCACAACTCTGCATGAAAAAACCTACTTCTCACACCCTCTTTATACAGTTTCCAGGGATGACCTCTGGTTCTCTCCTGATCTCCCACTTTTATAGAACCTCTCCAGCATTGATCTTATAACAATCCCCCAAATTATTTTCAATATACAAGTGATCTTGTATATTGAAAATATATTATTTTGGTCAATGTGGTAATACACCCACCAAACCACAACTGTCTCACTTCCACTATCCCTCAAAATGGACAGGGCAACACGGCAAAAATGAGACTGGAAAAATGCTATCATTCTCAGTCTTACATCCATCACTGCCTTTTTGCCTTTCACTTGGTATTCTTCACTGCCTAACTTTCATTCAAATTTCTGCAATCCATTAATATATCATACTTTCTGTAGACCCTCACTCTCTCACTTCTCTTATTTAATGTTTACGAAGTGTTTCATATAATGGAGGAAGACCAAGTAGTGCAAGATGCATCTTCTAGAAACTGCATATGGAGGATGTAAACAAGGGGCAAGGAGCAGGTTCTTTGCATGGTAGTTGTAGGTTTGTGGAATGCACTGCCTTGGAGTGTGGCATATGTAAAACATTAAGTTAGTTTAGTGTATGGTATAATGGACTTTATTTGTGTTAGTGGGGACCTCTTCTTTTGGTCTTTGGGTTCATGAAGGGCTGGTGGTAATAATAATAATCCCTAGCCTTAACATATTTTTGCAGTCATTTGACATCAGTGTAGTACTCAGTTTGTAATCTTTTCATCCTAAAGTGCCTAACCTCACAAATTGTCATGCTGAATGTGTAAATATTATCCTTCTATATTGATGGTCTATTCAAATAAAACCACAGGATCTCTAAATTAGTTTGATGCAAAATTGCCCTTTCCAATTTTTGTATCATAGGCAATCAACTTGTATATATCCTAATATACTGCACTTTGCTGCATTAAAATCTATTTGGATGATACAGCTTCCTCAAAGAGATCAGTAATTCAACTATATCTCTCATTTCCCTTCTCTCATATTTCTCTTCTCTCGTTTCCCTCTATCCGCATTGATTACAGTTGCCCTTCCATAATGATTCTTTCTTTTGCAGGTCACATAACAAAAGAACTCTTTGAGATTTCTTGTAGACAGCTTGCCTAATTTCCTCTCATAAACTGATTTTCTTGCTGCCCTTATCATACTGGTTGCTCTTCTTGCAGTGTTTTTTTTAAGGCTCATTGAGCTTACTGATCACATTTCTCATTCTGATTTCTCCACAGCATTTTATTGTTATTATTATTTATTTATTTTGTTTATTTATTTTGCAGATCCTGCTTAACGATGCTTCCTGACATTGGTATGCAACTTTAAACTTTAATAAGTTTAAAGGTTTACCCAAGGTTTACTGACATACTTTCTTATGCCATGTCATTATGGCAAGCTTCCTCCAGTACTTGTTATATCGCTGGTTTTATTAGTTTCACAAATATTTCTTCTGAACTGAAAATTCCACATGCTGGCTACCTCTGAGCCAAATTTTTATTATCAAATTTTAAATTTGATAAAATTTTGGGAAATTTTGTTGAAGAGAAAGCAAGAAAAATTTCTTTATAGTTAGTTTTTTTTTTTTTAAAGTATTATCAATAAATATCTGGTAAAGTGTGGCTATTAAATAATGAGACTGGTTGCAAATGTGGTTTATTATTACAATTGTACCACTTAATTGTTATCCCCTTCAACATACTCACCATTGCATATGAATTTTCCATTGTTGGAAGCAGTGCTGCAAGTCATCAGGTGTTATCTGCTTCAGTAGTGCTGCCGTTTTCTCCTTTACTTCATCCACTCACTGAAAATGGGTGCCCTTCAATGCCAATTTCAATTTTGGAAAAAGGTTAAAGTCGCATTGAGTTAAGTCCCGCAAGTAAGGTGGATGGTCCAACACTGGGATCTTCTTATCAGCCAGATATTGCCTTACAGACAGTGCACTGGGCTGGAGCATTGTCCTGATGGAGAATCCAAGGGTTGTTCTTCCACAGATCGGGTCTCTTTTTCCTCACTTGTTCTCTCAGCTTGGCCAGAAACTCAAGGTAATGTTGGTTAACCGTCTGACCCTCTGGTACACATTCAACCATTATCACGGCATTGATATATAAAAAAAAAAAACGATCAGCATTGCCTTCAGTTTTGACTTGTTCATTCTTCCTTTTTTTCATTCTCGATGATGTGGGAGTTTTCCAGTGCATAGATTGTCTCTTCGTTTCTGGATCGTACTGGAAAATCCATGTCTCATCACATGTGATGATCTTCTCCTGCAAGTCTGGCTCGGCTGTCAGCTGTTCCATGATGTCATTGCAAATTTGTTTCTGGACATCTTTCTGCTCCTGACACAAGTTTTTGTGAACCATTTTGATGCAGACTTTGTTTATGTTCAATTGCTCATGCAAAATTTGTCATGCAGCCTCCTTATCAATGTGCACCATGTCTGCTATCATCCGAATGCTTAAGTGGCAATCGTTGCAGATAATTTCATTAATTTTCGCAATGTTTTGTTCAGTTGCTGCCTTGATAGGGCGACCTGGTTGTTCGTCATCTTCAACGTTTTCTCGACCTTCAGCAAAGCGTTTCTGCCATTCAAACATTTTCACATGTGCCATTACATTATCACTGTATGCCTCCTGCAACAGTTTCAAATACTCGGTCAGCAATTTCTTCAATTTCATGAGGAATTTGAGATTAATGCGTTGCTCAAGTTTAACGTTAGACATTATTCCAGCAAAGCGACTTGACACGTTTCTTTTGTAACTACCTACAGACTAACTACGAGTGACAATGAACAGTGCTTATCTCAACTGCTTCTAGAACCTTCAAAATCATTCATGTCACAAGCGCATCCCACTGCTACGAGTATACGATTCACACCAAACCATGTCTCGTTATTTAATAGCCACACCTCATAGATGCTTGGATGTCAATTATTATCACTCGTGTTGTTTAGTGAAAAAACAGAATCTAAAGCTAATAATTAACTCACTAAATTTATTTAGCTAATTAGATTAATAAGCCAATTATTTTGTCTTGTCACCAAGGCAAGGCAAGGTATGAAGAAATATATTGTGCACCTGCATCTAGGCCCACTAATAGGAAGGCAAATACAGAATGATTGTAAAAGGTGTGCTCCTGCAGCCCTAACTGGTGATTTCTATTGGTTCAGTGCAAACATTTGCTGAAGGTCTCAAAGTGATGGTCTCCGAGATTTTTGGCAATGTGATACAGCCAAATTTGTTTAAGTTTGGAGAATATTGTAATGCTGTGGAAGATTCAAGGAATACTCTCCCTTAATTTAAATCTGTTTCTGTATAGGAGGGGTTTCCTTTTGTGAGTTTATTGATCAGTATCCATGGCATGATTTGCCAGCCTAGAATAACTGTCATGCAGAAGAAGGGCAGATTTTCTGTTATCTTCTAGATGGATAAATTGTAGTTCTCCCACTTTTGTACAAAGCATTTAAGCTTGCAGGAGCAAGGGATACTGTAATCAGGATGGTCCAGATGGTGGAACAGAGAATCTTTAGGTCGAACAGATAACAACAGGTAATTTTTGGTGCATGCTTAATATATTTCTTTTTGATTATGGTAAAATATTAGTTTATTAATCTAATAAGCTAAAGAAATTTAATTAGTTAATCAATGACTATATTTAATTTTTAATACTTTAATACAGCTGCTTAATATTACCAATACATAACTGTCTTAAATTAGAGGTTCCACTAAAATGGAACTCAATTGGGCCCTGCATTTGCTGCTAGCAGAAAGACTGGATTTTACAGTAATTAAGTGACCTGTGTTACCTGTGTGTTTTACCATAGCTGTAATCTGTGCTCTGAAGATGCTGGTTTGAAATCTAGCAAAATATGAGTAGCAAAGGGTTGTCTGCTAAGTGTATTGATGTCGTGAATGCATTAATATATAATGAAACCTAGGACTCCATAGTAGTGTTTGAACAATAATGCATAATAATAATAATAATAATAATATAGTATTACTAATATAATGAAGTTAATTTTATCTTTGTCTATTTTTTTAGATTTATAGTGCAATAACTGAAGTCTCAGGAACATCACCTGCAAAGGATGTTCTATATGGAGAATTTATAGATAGAGTAAGATATTATTTGCATGTTATTATATGCATGAGTCCAGTTGGTGATCGGTTCAGGTAATATTTATCAACATTAGAATCACATATAAAAATAATGTAAATAATATATATATATATATATATATATATATGAAGCTTGATTTACTTGGTTATTGTACATTTTTATAAAAAGATTGAATAACTAGAACCAAGAGAAAAATGAAAACAAAGTTTATTAGTACTACACAACTACTTTCAGCTTGTATCAGCGTTTGTCAGGTGCACATTAAAAAGAAGAAATAACATCTAAACAACACGAAAATTTAGTGTATATATATTTCAACATTGAAACGTGATATCTGCACATTCAAAATTGTTCCCTCGTTGGCTTCATTGTTCACCGTATAGCATCTCGTGAATGCCAGTATTTGAATAAAGCACAGTGATAGTCTGAAAGGTTGTAACTCAGGTTGTTGTTGTTGAGACGTAGGAGGTTGAGAATAATTTCCTTTGATTGTATATTATCTTCCTTTCTACTTCATCATGGCAATGGAAAATGTTATTAGACTTGTCCCATAGGACTGTATGGCTAGGGTTTTCTTCATTAGAATTGGCTGAGAAAAGAACATGACTAGACAAAGCACTGGCTCGCGTTCTCTTGTAAGTGACATCTCTCTTGTGCTCCTCAATGCATAACTCGATTGACTTCTCTGTTTGGCCAAAGTAAGGTATGTCACAGTTGCACCAAATCTGGTAAACACCAGGATATTTAAGATTATGATGTCTAGGTTTTGGATGACTCACAAGGGAGCAGATTTTAGGAAGAGGAATAAATAAAGTTCTTATGTTGTATTTTCTAAGAACTTGGGCTAATTTGGGTGAGACAGAGCTTATGTATGGAATAGAAATATTGCCTTTTACACTAATGCTATCTTCATTACGGTGACCCGGAGGATTAAATAGGAATTTATCAGTAGTTTTTTGAGAATAACCATTTAGTTGAAAAGTAGACTTGAGAAAATTGAGTTCTTTATTATGTTCTACTCATCATCAAGAAGAGAGCGAGCACGATGTCCTAGAGTGGAAATTATTCCAAACTTGTGAGGCAGATAATGATGGGAATGATCATGGAGATATCTGTTAGTGTGTGCAGGTTTTCTGTAAATCGAGATTTTGAGTTTTTCTGGGGAACGGGTCAGTTTGACGTCCAAAAAAGGAAGAGAACCATTAGCTTCAAACTCAGCTGTAAATTTTATGTTTGGTGTTGACTATTTAGATGTTCAAGGAAGTTCAGGAGAGAATTGTGGCCATGGCTCCAAATCAGGAAAATGTTGTCAATATATCTTTTCCAAATTCTTGGTTTTAAAGGATAGGAAGAGATGGCTTTAAGTACAGGAGACAATGGATTACCCATTGCAAGACCATGATTCTGTTTATAGATGGTATCCTGAAATTTCAAGTATCCTTAGTTGATGCAATGAGTAAGTAAGGCCATGATCTTTTTAGATAATTTATCCTTGAGTAGAATAAGAACTTCGTCTGTAGGAACTTCGTCCATCTCTTCCTATCCTTTAAATCCAAGAATTTGGAAAAGATATATTGGGACATTTTCCTGATTTGGAGCCATGGCCACAATTCTCTCCAGAACTTCCTTGAACATCTAAATAGTCAACACCAAAACATAAAATTTACAGCTGAGTTTGAAGCTAATGGTTCTCTTTCTTGGACGTCAAACTGACCCTTTCCTCAGAAAAACTCAAAATTTCGATTTACAGAAAGCCTGCACACACTAACAGATATCTCCATGGTCATTCCCATCATTATCCTCCTCAGAAGTTTGGAATCATTTCTACTCTAGGACATCATGCTCACTCTCTTCTTGATGATGAGATAGAACTTAATAAAGAACTGAATTTTCTCAAGTCTACTTTTCAACTAAATGGTTATTCTCAAAAAACTACTGATAAATTCTTATTTAATTCTCCTGGTCACAATAATGAAGATGCCATTAGTGTAAAAGGCAATATTTCTATTCCATACATAAGCTCTGTCTCACCCAAATTAGCCAAGGTTCTTAGAAAATACAACATAAGAACTTTATTTATTCCTCTTCCTAAAATCCACTCCCTTGTGAGCCATCCAAAACCTAGACATCATAATCTTAAATATCCTGGTGATTACCAAATTTGGTGCAACTGTGACATACCTTACTTTGGCCAAACAGAGAAGTGAATCGAGTTATACATTGAGGAGCACAAGAGAGACATCACTTACAAGAGAACACGAGCCAGTGCTTTGTCTAGTCATGTTCTTTTCTCGACCAATTATTCTAATGAAGAAAACCCTAGCCATACAGTCCTATGGGACAAGTCTAATAAATTTTCCATTGCTATGATGAAGTAGAAAGGAAGATAATATAATCAAAGGAAATCATTCTCAACCCCCCTACATCTCGACAACAACCTGATTAACGACCTTTCAGACTGTCACTGTGCTGTGGTCAAATACTGGCGTTCACAAGATGCTATACGCCCAACAATGAAGCCAACAAGGAAACAATTTTGAATGCGCAGATTTCAACGTTTCAATGTTGAAATATATATACACTAATTTTCCATGTTGTTTACAGTTATTTCCTCCATGTGTTTTTACTAGTTGTTTCTTCTTTTTAATGTGCACCTGACGAAGGCTGATATAAGCTAAAATTAGTTGTGTATTACTAATAAACTTTGTTTTCATTTCTCTCTGTTCTAGTCATTCTATGTTTTTATAAAAAAATAAATAAATAAATAAATAAAATATATATATATATATATATATATATATATGAATTACTTTACAGATCTTTGGATACTTGGATTACTTTACAGATCGTTGGACGGATAATACTGTCATCAAAAATAATTACACCAGAAACTTACAAGATACCTTATGGGTACAAATGATTTGAAAGGAAAGAAAAAGGCTATGGGTGAGAATGTGAAGGAATTGCTTGAGGTAGTAAAAGAAAAGAGTGAGAGAGTTAGGTTGATGAGTCTGTTGCCATGGCATGACAGTGAAGAATATAGAAAGAGGGACAAAATTGCTAATGACTTTATGCGTGAATTATGTTTGATGAGTGGTGTGGAATTTGTGGATGTGTGGAATGAGTTCGATTGGCAAAAGGATTTATATTAAATGGATGGATTACATCTGAATGGATTTGGGGTGAGGAGACTTCAAAAGGTGTTGTTGAATGTGGTGGAAGTGAAGTTACAGAACCAGGTAAACTAGAGTTATTAAAGGAGGTAAGTAGATTTACAGATTTTAGGGAGACAGTTGAGTGTGTGAATGTGTGTAATATGCCCAAGCGAGTAGGAAAGACCACAAATCAGAATGGGATAGTTAGTATAAGGCATCAAAATAGCCATGGGACAAATTGGCTTCTTCAATTCATGTATACAAATGCCAGAAGCATTAGGAACAAGAGGGAAGAATTTTTGGCCTTGGTTGGCACTTCCAAACCACAGGTTATTGGCATTAGTGAAACATAGTTGACATAAGATGACACAGCTAGTGGGATTGAATGTGAAGGGTATGGTGTATTGAGGAGTGAGAGGGAGAATAAAATAGGGGGAGGAGTGTTATTGATGATAGCTGATGAGATACAGCCAAGAATAAAAGTGGAACTGCAGGATAGAGAAAAGAGCACATTTGAGGCTATTTGGTATGAGATTGAAATTAGCAGAACTAAATATACAGTTGGGTACTGCTATAGACCAGGTGATGTAATAGATGGTGGAGATAGTATACATAAGCAAAGAGAAGAAATGAGTGGAAGGAGGGGTAATTATTATGGGTGATTTCAATTATGGTAACATTGACTGGAAAGAGGAGAGGGCACATGGGGAGGAAGGAATTGGATTTTATGCAGTTATTAAGGGATTACTATCTGCACAGCATGTAATGGAAAATACTAGGGGGTCAGAAAGTGATTGACCTAGCAATTGCATCTGAGAATTTGACTGTAACGAATATGACCACGTTGCCACCAATTGGTGAGAGTGATCATAGGGTCTTGACTTGGGAGGTGGCTAAAGGTGTGGATTTTACAATTAAGACAGGGTACATGTGGAATTACCAGGCTGGTAAGTATGACAAGCTTAGGAGTGTGCTTGGCTCAGCGCCATGGCATGTAAAACTGCAAGGGCTAGAAGTTGATAATACATGGGAGGCGGTAAAGAAGTGTTTGCATGAAGCAATGGCTGACTGTATACCTAGAGTCCGAATAATAAATCAAGTAGGGGTTCAATGGATGAATAACACCATTAAGCTTGAGCTGCAAAAAAAGAAACAACTATGGAGGGAATTCAAGGAGAAAGGTGACCTGCAGGCACATGAATGGTATAAAGTGCAGGCCAGAAGGGTAACGAGTGTGTTAAGAAAAGCAAAAAAAGGATTATGAAAGAACATTGGCCATGCAGGCTAAAAGAGAATCCCAAACAGTGTTTTTGATATGTTGCAAGTGAAAGAAAAAATGTCTATGGCAGAATGATTTTAAAGAATGCGATGGTAGGGAGGTAACCGAATCAGCTGATATAGTTGAATTACTGAGCGAGCACTTTGCAAGAATGTATCTTCCAGGTGGTGACATTGCAGAAATGAATGAACCAATAGATTATACGGGAATTGTGGTGAATGAAGTGGAGGTGAGTAGTCTATTGCAAAACTTCAATGTCAATGCATCTGTGGGATTGGATGGTATATCAGCTCGTGTCGTATGTGAAGCCGGTAAAGAATTGTCAGTGCCCTTGACCATTTTGTCTAATTTGAGTCTCGGGTCTGGGTTAGTCCCAAGGGGGGTGGAAAGAGGGGAAAATAGTTCCACTGCATAAAGGAGGTTCCAATACCGCTGTTTTAAATTACCAACCGATTAGCATATCAGGAATCATTGTCAAGGTCAAGTCAAGAGAAGAATACAGGACTGGATAGATGAAAATGGGATATTGTATGGGGGACAACATTTTGTGAAGGGTAGATCATGCCTCAGTAACTTGCTCACGTTTCATAACACAGTGACGGCTGAACTGGATAAGGGTAATGGGTTTACAGTGATTCTACTGGACCTTGCCAAGGCCTTTGACAGGATACCACATGTTACTCTAATCAGTAAACTGGAGCAGATGGGGAAGGATATAGGGTTGGTGAGATGGATAGGAGGGTGGTTGATGGAGAGATACCAGAGAGTGGTTTATTCAGGAGTGGAGTCCAAATATGGCTTGTGACTAATGGTGTGCTGCAGGGTTCTGTTCTTGGACCACTACTTTTCAATTTGTTCATTAACGATATAGGAAAGGATCTGAGAGTAAGTGTTCACTTGTTTGCTGATGATGCAAAGTTGGGTAGAGCAATTGTGAGTGTACAGGATGTCAAAATTTTGCAGGATGATTTGGATAGTTTGGAAGACTGGGGTAGGGAAAATGGATGTCAATTTAATGTGGCAAAGTGTAAGGTTATGCATTTTGCAGTGAAAAGATTAGCAGCAGCATATCACATTATTAGAACCATACTCCAGGAGATCGATGAGGCCAGGGATTTGGGAGTGTTGGTGAATAGGGAGTTGAAGTTTAGGGGGCACATTGCAAAAGTGGCCAAAACAGCTCATCAAATCACTTGGTTGCTGAAAAATACTTTAACAAGTAGAGACAAACATGTTATTGTTCCTCTATATCGAGCTTTGATAAGATCCCATCTAGACTAATGTGCTCAGATATGGGCGCAAAGGTTTCTTCTTGATGCGAAGGAGGAGGTGGATTGGATCCAGATACGAGTGACCAAGATGATAGCAGGTCTGTGGAATGAACCTTATGAGCAGGTTGAAGATTTGTGGGTTGCAAAAATTGGCTGATAGGCAGAAAAGGGGTGATATGATTGAGACATTCAAGTTACTGAAGGGTTTCTGTAGGATTAATTCAGAAGATATTTTTGAGAATAGGATTGGTGGTGGGAGGACTAGAGGGCCATACATGGAACTTGGGCAAGAGTGTGATTAGCAGGGGTGTTAGAACTAGGTTTTTCAATTGGAGAGTGATGAATGAGTGGAATAACTGCCAGAGTCTTAGCTTGCTGTGACCGAATGAGTTCAAGCAAGGTATGATAAATACTGTGTGAATGTCGAATAGTTGCTCTTGACATGATGTTAGGGCCTCCCTCGATGAGTCTGTCGACTCCTTGGAGTTGCCCGAGATAACAATAATAATAATACCTTAACGGATATGATAACAATGAAAGAATTAAAGGACAACCTAAATAAATTAAAAAAATAGCAAATTAGCAGGAAAATATGGGGTAAAATCTGAACTGCATAAATATGCTGGAAAAAAATTTCGTCAAAGATTACTAAAATTTTTAAATAAAATATATACAAATATGAATAGAATGGAATACAAGCATAGTAGTACCTATATTTAAAAAAGGGGATAAAACAAAACCTGCTAACTACAGAGGTATCAGTTTATTGAATACATGCTACAAAATTTATAGCAGAATACTTAATGAAAAACTATAAATATACAGTAAAAATATATTATTAGAATGTCAATTTTGAAAAGGACGATCTACAATGGATGCAGCTTTCTGTTTAAAACTACGTATAGAAAAAAGAAGAGAATTTAATTTGGAAACTCATCTTTTGTTTATAGATTACAAAAAAGCATTTGACGAAGTAAAAAGATATATACTGTTTGATGTATTACAAAGAATAAATATACCTAATATTTTACTACATGCAATATTGAATATATATAAAGATAATGAAATAAAAATAAATGAAGAGTTGTCTGAAAAAAAAAATCTATAAACCAAGGAGTAAGACAAGGATACCCTCTGTCTTCAACACTTTTCAATATATACATTAATTAAATAATAATACAGTGGAACACCTTAAACAATCAAGGTATAGAAATTTCCTGGAATAACAAAATAAATACGCTATTATTTGCAGATGATCAGGAGGTAATAATATCAGATAAGGAAGACAATTTACAAAGAGCAATATATATAATTTAAACATCATAGTAGAACAGTTTGGAATGAAAATCGCCATAGATAAAACTAAAACATAAAACTATAGGTAGAGATGACCTTGTTAATGCTTCTGCCTGGTATCTCCACTTGGGCCTGGCTCCCACTGAAGAGACCCCAATAAAGGTCAAAACTAGTCTGGGTAGTTGCCCTTCCCTTAATGCATAACATTATACATATTCGCAAGGATGATGTGTTTTGCATTATGGGAGATATTGAGATAGGAGTGATGTTAACTTGCTCCACCTTTGCAACGAGTTGCCTGGAGTTGTACTACCTTACCCCAGTCCTGAAGACACTTTCAGGCACAAACTTTGTTTACTCACACTTGGATAAAGGATTAAACTAAATTTATTATAGTCTAACCAAGGAAAAATAAACTTTCAACATAAAACTAAAACAATGGCATTTTGTGGATAAACTCCAGTTAGAAGCAAAATAGTTATTAATAATAAAATAATAGAACAGATAAATACTTTCAGTTATCTTGGATGTGAAATATCATATGAAGGAGAAAAAGACAAAATTAAAAACTTCAAAATTAAAAATTTTGAAGTTTTTAATAGGCCTGATAAATAGAACACTCAACCCAAATATAGTACAAAAAGAAATATGCTTGAAAATATACAATACTTTAGCAGTGCCCAATTATTATATGGCAGTGAAATTTGGGCAATAAATAAACAGTAAAAGATAAACAAAGAATAAAAACAAGTGAAATGAGATTTATGAGAAGAACTGCAAAATATACATTAAATGAACTAAAAACAAAATCAATAGAAGAAAAACTAAACAATTATAAACAAAAATCGACACACACACACACACACACACACACACACACACACACACACACACACACACACACACACACACACACACACACACACACACACACACACACACACACACACAGGTTCAAAATGAATTCTGCAATGCCTCATGTTACTTCTTCACTTCATTGTAATTTGTACTTTGAAGATACTGGTTTGAAATATAGCAAACTATTATCCAGTAAAGTATATACACTACATGCACAAAAGTATTTGGACACCTTACATGCCATGCAAATTTTGGATCCTACCACATGCAGATATTCAGGGAGTGTCTGCATAAGTCTAGTAATTAAAAGTGGGATGTGCTGCATGTTTTGCACTGTACTCGATGTCAAGATGCCTTTCACCTGAACTGACAGACTTCTAGTGTGATTGGTAGTTGAGTGTCACATCAGTGGTCTTTCTGTCCATGACATTGCTACCTGTCTCAGTATACCAAAGTCCACCATTACTTATGTCATTCACAGATGGAAAGTTGATGGTGCTACCACAGCAGGAAAATGCCCTGGGAGACCACCAACTCTCAGTGACTGAGATTGATGAGCTCTGTCTCAGAATATTCGAGCATCTGCACATTGTCAGTGGCAGACTTCACTGTCAACTTGGAAAATGCTGCAGGGGCATCCATCAGCACTAGAACTCTTTGCAGTGAGTTGCATGGTGTAGGTTACCACAGCAGAGCTGCTGTAAACAAGCTACACATCCCCCCCCCAATGCAAAAACATTTGGACTTGTGTCTATTACACCATTCCTGGAGACTGTATATGATTGGAAAAGTGTTCTGTGGATGAATCACTCTTCCAAATGTTTCACTCTGATGATCGTATTTGGATCTGGAGATTACCTGGGGAATGGTTCTGGCAGGACTGCATCATTCCAGCTGTCAAGTTCAGTAGTGGCTCTGTAATAGTACATTGTGTTTCAGTTGGATGGGGCTTGATCCATTGACAGATGTGCCCAAAACCATGATGTCTGATGGCTACCTGGACATCCTGGAGAACTTCATGCTTCTGACACTGTGGAAATACTTCAGCAGTTACCCTTGCATGTGTTAGCATGACAATGCTCCGGACTATACTGCACTGCGTGTCCAAGAGTGGTTTCCACAAAACAACATTGAAGTGTTGGACTGGCCAGCTCAGAGTATAAACCTCACCCCCTCAAACAATTTTAGGATGAATTAAAACACAGAATTTGCTCCAGACCACAGCAGCCATCATCAGCATCAGAATTGATGATGGGTTTGCTTGAGGAATGAAAGAATATTCCTGTTGTGATGTATCAGAAATTGGTTGAAAGCATGCCCTGAAGAGTATTTGCTGTCATTCAGGTGGCTGAAGGTGGTCTCCACTCGGTACTAGAAATGTAATTGAAATTCATTTTTTTGACCACAACTAGGTGTCCAAATACTTTTGTCAACATAGTGTATTTTGTTTATTCACTCTGTATCCTAGCATTTGCTTCTTTACTTGATGACTAAGGTAGTTGTTTCCCAAAACTGAAGAAATTCAATTCATTTTTCTTTTACTAGACCTTATTCCACTCTTCCAAATTTTCATAACACATCATAATTAATGTTAAGTATGCCTACATTCACCACTCTCTCTCTCTCTCTCTATCTCAGTGCATTCCAATCATCATCATCATCATTCTCTCTCTCTCTCTCCCTCTCTCTTCCAAAGAATCTGCTCTTTACAACCATATGTGCCATATCATTACACTCTTCCATTATCCATGGAAGGATAACTGCATTTGAAAAATCTTTGTGACATCTATCTAGTAAGCACAATAATTTATGTCTTAATCATGTCATGAACCTTTTGTTCTATGGCTCAATCATACCATTAACTTCTCAACTTCTCTTCCTATTTACAAGATCATCCAATTTACACAGCTTTCACTCTCTCTCTCTCTCTCTCTCTCTCTCTCTCTCTACCTACCTACCTACCTACCTACCTATCTGCCCACTCACCCACCCACCCACCCACTCACTCACTCACTCACAATTCACACTCACAATTCACACTCATAATTCACACTCTCCAGCACTAAAATTATCTTCATTTCTCACCTTTTTACCCTGGGATTTCCATATCAACTGAAAAGGTAGTCCAAAATGCAGTCTGAACAAAGTTTTACACATGGAAATAACCATCTCCTTGTTTCTGTTTCTGTTCTCCTAACCATAAGCACAATTCTCTGTGTTGTTTTCACTAATTTTTCATGTTTACTATCCTGTTAATTTGTGCTACCACTATAAATCCTCCTAATCTTCTTCTTCAAGACTGCATGATTAATTTCTAGATTCATCCATTTTACTCCTATCTTATTTAACCTCCTGACCTTTTGAACATATTCAGACATTGTTGCTGTTAAATTATTCTTCACTAATGCATAAGTAGTATAAAACCCCTTTAATGTCTTAAAAGTTTCTATTGTGTTCCCTCTTTTCTGCCTATCAATTAAACTTTGTAACCCACAAACCTTCAACCTATCTTCGCAGGGAGTATTCCACAGACCTGTCATCATTCAAGACTGCATGATTAATTTCTAGATTCATCCATTTTACTCCTATCTTATTTAACCTCCTGACCTTTTGAACATATTCAGACATTGCTGCTGTTAAATTATTCTTCACTAATGCATAAGTAGCATAAAACCCCTTTAATATTTTAAAGGTTTCTATTGTGTTCTCTCTTTTCTGCCTATCAATTAAACTTTGTAACCCACAATCCTTCAACCTATCTTCGTAGGGCATATTCCACAGACCTGTCATCATCTTGGTCACTCGTCTCTGAATCCTCTCGACCACCTCCTGGTCCATAGGAAACTTAGGTAACCAAATCTGTGCACATTGTGGCTGAATTATAGCCGTATAAAGAGGGATAATAACTTCCTTATCATGACTTGTTAGCATGTTTTTCAACATCCAAGTAATTCACCCACCATTATCTCCAGTCTCTAGCTTCATCAATTTCCTACAATCCAATTTCATCAATATGATACACCATATGCACCCTTTTTAACTGGAAGTACATAACCTTACATTTTGCAATATTAAATTGTCAGTCATTATCCTTTGCCCATTTTAATGCTAATTTATTTAAATCATCCTGCAGGTTATCTACATCACCTTTATCAACTATTGCTCTCCCCAGCTTTGCATCATCAGCCAACAACTGAATATCCCCTCTTAAATCTTACCTATGTAATTGATATACAAATTAAAGAGTAATGGCTCTAGAACCGAACCCTGATACTCTACTAGTCACCATCATTCTCCTAGATTTCACTCCACCATATACTACTCTCTGCTGTCTTTCAGCCCCCTCCCCCAATCCATACTATTAGCCTCATATCCATTCCCATTTGATCCAGCTTTTGTAATAGTTTTCCATATGATATTCTGTCAAATTCTGCCTTGATAAAGTTGAGTGGTATCATGGTGTAACCATTACCTATATCCAGTTCTGCTATCACTTTATTACAAAATGAAAGTTACTAAGACTTTTTAATAAGTTACTAATACAGGACCTACTGTTTACAAAGCCATGCTGCCCACTATAGAGTATCATATCCCTATCCATCCACTGTTGTATTTTAACTTTCACCAACTTTTTCAATATTTTAACAACCACTCCTGATATATTAATGGTACTCTTATCCTCTTTCCACTCCCTTGGAACCCTGCCAGAGCTGAGACTTAGATTGAACAACTTCATCAGAGGCAATGACAGTTTTCTTGTACATTTACATAGTACACAGGCTGATATGCCATCCACTCCCACTGTTGAGTTTACATTGATATTTTTTAATATGATGAACACCTCCTGTTCATCCACCTCAATGTTTGTATGCACCTCTGTAACATCAGAAACTGTAAAATCACCACCTGGATGATACACCATTTCAAAATAATCATGCAGCAACTCAACTATTGGTTCCGTTATCTTCCTACCATGAGCATTGTTTAAAGTCATCCTAACATATTCATTTTTGATGTTACTTGCTACATAATGAAAAAACTCTTTTGGATTTATTTTGGCCTGTTTGGCTAATTGTCTTTCATAATCTGATTTGGCCTTCCTTATCACACTAGTCACCCTTCATGCTTGCACTTTGTACTGCTCATGAGTATGCTGATTACTTTTTTCTTTTTATTTCCTTCACAATGTTTTCTTTTTTTGCAGCTCTTGCTTTATATTCTTACTCATCCACTTAATTCCAACTTGGTTTATCCTCATGAAATTGGGTATGTAGTCTGATACTGCTACTCTCAAGCAGTCTTTGACTACTTGCCATGCACTCCTGACATTCTTTTTTTGTAGCTTCTCAAGCTATGGCACTGTTCCAAGATGACTCCTGAGTCTCACATAATCACAACTCTTATAGATGAACATAAATCCTTTCTTAACAGAGAACTCCACAAGTTTGGCAACTTTTCAGAACAAGACTGCATGTGGTCACTTTCTCCAATTGAAGGCAGCCTTTCTACCTTGGTTATAGATACCTCTTCTGATGCTATTATCAGATCCCTCAAACCCCTTGTGCCCTCTACAAGATGTTGTTTCATGTAATTATCCCATAACAACTGTATATTATTATAATATATTATAAGTTTATTATAATCCCACTTCCATCTTACCATGCTCCTCCCTTTCCTCCCTTCAATTGATGCCATCATAGTTAAAGTCTCTTATAATAATTGTTAAGCCTACAATCATTGTGCTGTTCTGACGATCATGTATCTACGTCTTCTTGTGGACCTTCTGGTCTATAGCAGCACCCAAAATGTATTTTGTCCTATTTGCCTCTATCTCATACCAGACAGTCTCAAATGAACCATTTCACTCAGACCTAAAATCCTCTTTAACTTCTACTTTTGTTATTGTTAATGTTGTAATTCTTCAACTATCATCAGCAATACCCCACTTGCTGTTCTGTTCCCTCTTCTTTGAAAGTACAATATCCTTTACATTCTATCCTAGGGACTATATTATTTTCAGTCAACAAAGTCTCACTGATGCCAATAATTTTTGGCCAAGTCAAGCTTACCAATGCCAAAAACTCCTCATCATTATTTCTGATACTTCTTGTACATGCATTTCAATATCCCTTTTTACCCCAAGTTACCCTTGTGTCATGCCATTACTTACCTACTCAAATTGGAAGCCTGTGAAATCCCATTCAGCATTGCATAATCATTACTGTACACATACTCATTTATCAAAGGGGTGGCCAGACACATGCTTGATTTCATCCTACCTAATATCTCTAGTTTCCCTGGTTTTGTGTCACCACACTCTCACTGAACGACACTTTTTACAAACATCTATCTCCAAAACAATTTAAATATAGTCCATTGGACATATATAAATGTCTATCAGATTCACTCCATACATTAATAAACTGCACACCATTCCTTTTGTGCAAACTTCTCAGTTCTGTCCAATCATACTAAGGCAGCAGACTCACAATCTTCACTTCCTTACTCTTCAGTTATGTATGGTGATTACATTTTTCTTATTTTCTAGACCAATATGCCTATGCATCTTCTTGTAACTAGCTGCATATTATTAGATCTATATCAACATCTGTTCAACTAAATATTTCATCCTATCCACATCTACCTCGTGGCATACTGTCTCATATCCATGGCCACTATTTCCTCCTTACATCTCCACCTTCTACAGTGATAGTTTCTCTGCTTCATTAACACTCCTCACCTTTCCTCCTTGCGCTTCCTATCTGCATGAAACACATTATAACCATCATTCTCTATTTCCATCAGGATATCATCCTTGTCCAATGGAACATTTTAAAGGATCATGTGTAGTAGACATATTCTATTTTGAATAATGGTTGACACACATAAATAACAAGAGAATTTATCAACTCCATTGCATTTCTTCCCCGTTACATGGATATCATCAAGGATTGGAGAGAAGAGAAGATCAGGTCAACAATTAAAACATGACTCACAAGTTAGTTATTTTTGATTTTTATGGTGCAAAGACATCAAAGGTCACGCTGTGCCAGGACACGGGTTATAGCAGTACACATGGTATACAGTTAGTTGGACAATCACAAACATCCATGCCTCTGTGCAGGATTCAAACCCATAGCTCTTGGCTGGAGAGCAGATATACTAACCACTTGGCCAACCAGGCTGGCCGACTCACAAGACATGAGTCGTGTAGCCTTCATGTGGCCTATGACAACTTGTTTGTGTCATGGGCACCATTAATAAACAGGAAAATGCATGATTAGAGTTCAAAGGGAAACACTGGTTAGCTTTTGTAATTTAATTAGCTGTACCATTGCTTAATCTGGAGCTTAATTAAGAAACTGAAGTATAGAGGAAATAGGAGAGGATGGCTTAACTGTGAGCAAGCAGTAGGCACATGAGGAAATAAATAAGCTTGATGTCAATAAAACAATAGGATTTGATGATATATCACCACATGTCTTAAGGGAATGTTTCAAGGAGTTGGCAGTAGCATTGGCATATCTGTTTAATAAGAATCTTACAACGGTACCAGTCCCAAGCAAGTAGAAAGAAGGTGAAATTGTTCCATTGTATAAAGGTGGTGATAAGGTTGTGGATACAAATTAGAAAGCAATATCAGATTGTGTCCCCATGGTCAGGAGGTCAAACAAGGCAGGCATTAGATGGATGAGCAGTAGTATCAAGCTTGATCTGCAAAAAAAGAAAATGTTATGGAGATTTTACAAGGAGAAAGGTGACCAGTACACCCATGAGCAGTACAAGGCTCAAGCTAGGAAGGTTACCAGCATAGTAAGAAAAGCTAAATCAGATTATGAGAAGACCTTAGCCAAAGAGATCAAGGGTAATCCCAAAGAGTTCTTCCACTATGTGGCAAGTAAGAGGAAGAATGACTTCGGGAGGATAACCTTAGTGGGCGATGATGGTATTGAGGTGACAAAATCAGATGTAATAGTTGAGTTACTAAGTGATCACTTTTCAAAAGTCTATCACCCAAGTGAGGATATCTCTATACCTGTAGCAATACCTAATGTGAGAATTGAAGCTAAAGAATCAGAGGTATTAAATATATTGCAAAATTTAAATGCAAACACTGCTGTATGCTTAGATGGAATATCAGCTCGGGTGTCGTGTGAATGTGCAAATGAATTGTCAACCCCTCTTACTTGGATATTTAATTTAAGTTTGAACTCGGGTATGGTCCCTAGGGAGCAGAAGTTAGGCAAAGTGGTTCCTTTGCATAAGGGTGGCTCTAAAACTGTGGTAGTTAATCACAGAACAATCACCATCTCAGGAGTAGTGGTAAAAGTATTGGAAAAGTTGGTTAAAGACAGAATTCAAGAATGGGTGGATCAGGATATGATACTCTATAGAGGCCAACATGGTTTTGTTAAAGGTAGATCCTGCCTTAGCAATCTAATAACTATTCATAATAGAATAACATCTGAATTGGACAAAGGAACAGGCTACACAGTGTAGCCTGTACTTCTGGGTTTTGCTAAGGCTTTTGGCAGGATACCCCATGGAACACTGTTACGCAAATTGGAGCAATGGGAATGGATATTAAATTGGTGATATGGATAGGAGAATGGCTCAGGGAGAGATACCACAAGGTGGTGTATGGAGGAGCCAAGTCCAGAATGAGGCAGGTGACCAGTGGTGTGCCTCAGGGCTCTGTGCTTGGGCCAACGTTGTTTAATTTGTATATAAATGATATAGGAAATGGCTTAAAGGGAGATATTCAGTTGTTTGCTGATGATGCAAAGTTGTGTAGTGCAATAAAAAATCAAGCTGATGTTGAAAGTTTGCAGGATGATTTAAATAAGCTGGTAAAATGGGCAAAAGATAATGGATGTCAGTTCAATGTGGAAAAGTGTAAAGTCATGCATTTTGGGATTAAAATATTACCAGCTGTGTACTACATTGATGGAAAGGTACTCCAAGAGATTGATGAGGCTAGAGACTTAGGGGTGTTGGTAGATAGGGAGATGAAGTTCTGAGGACACATTGCTAAGGTGTCCAAGATTGCACATAGGATTACTTCGTTGTTGAGGAACACACTGACATCCAGAGATAAAGAGGTTATTATTCCCCTTTATAAAGCATTGATACTTCCACATTTGGATTAATGTGCTCAGGTCTGGTCACCTGGATTCCTTGGAGATGAGGAGACTGTGGAGAGGGTTCAGAGAAGAGTGACCAAGTTGGTGAGTGATATAAAAAATGCCCCCTACATTGATAGATTGAGAGCTTGTGGATTGCAGAGATTGGTTGATAGGCGAAGAAGAGGGGGATATGATAAAAACATTTAAATTACTGAAAGGTTTTTATAGGATTGATGCAGGGGAAATGTTTCAGCTGTGTGATAGTGATGGAAGAACAAGAGGTCATCTCTGGAAATTAAAGAAGAGTGTGGTTTACAAAGGTGTCAGAAAAAGGTTTTTTGCCTGGAGGGTGGTGAATGAGTGGAATTCATTGCCTGACTTAGTTGTGAGCTCTTCATCTGTAAATGAATTCAAGAAGAGATATGACAGATATTGTTTTGCTAGTTTGGGTCCCCCCCCGTGATGAGTCTACTGACTCCATGGAGATACCTGTAATAATAATAATAATAATAATAATAATAATATGTATATCTGGAGTTATCGTTAAGGTATCATATGTGGTATGCTAAAGAAGCCTCAGTCATTGTATTCCATTAGATGGTTGCCTATGATGTGGCCTTTAGTGGGACCCTTCAGTGGGTGCTTAACCATGGGGAAATGAGCAGTTCTGCTGAATGGTAGGGTGTGCCTGTCACTGGGTAGAACCACCACTGAGTATCTTTGAGTGATTGAGAGTTGATGAATTAAAATGATCCTTTGGAATAACTCATTGAGGTTAGAGTGATCTGAGGGATTGCCTAGTTTTGGGAAGACCCTTTACTTATACAAAGGTCTCAATTACTGCATTCCATAAGATGCTTGCCTATGTATGGCTTTTTACTGATGTGGCCTTTATCTGGTCCATTCAGTGGATCACTGCATTCTGAGATGAGCAGTTCTAGCTGGTGCCTTGTAGAGGTTGATGCTTGGTGGTGGGTTATTGTCTATTATTGGGTGGAGATGAGGCTTCTGCAGTTTTTGTCTGGCAGAACAACCACTGAGATTAATGAAGTGTAATGAGTTATAAGATCCTCCAGTTGCAATTTGAAGTTAGAGTGATCTGAAGGATTGCCTATTTTTTGGAGTAGACCCTTTGCTTATGCAAAGGCCAAAACTAGTCTGGGTAGTGGCCCCTCTCATAATGCATAGCATTATGCATGTTCGAAAGGATGTGTGTGCTTTTGCATTATGGGATACTAAGGCAATTGATGTGAAGTCAGTATCTATATAAAGGATTAAACCAACAATATAATTTTTTGGCATCTTTAATTTGTAACATAACCAAGTGAAAAAACTTTCAATCGTGTGAAGTAATTCCTGTGTATCTAGAATCTAGTACTTTCTGGGGTGGAGTGGGGTGGGGGGGAGTAGATTAAAATATTTGTGGGCATCCTTGAAATAAGTGAGTGAGAGCATTGCAGTATCAAAAAATGTAGAATATAAACTTTTCAGACCTTTAATCTGATATGCCAGCTTTATACATCTTAGTCATCATCTCTACTCCTCCTATCCATCTAATTCTGCAGACCACATTCTTTTAATTTGTTCTCATACTCAACATTTCAGAGTCCTAGGAGAGTTTTAGTTATTCATCTCCACATTCTCTCTAATGTTTTCTTATTTTAATATAGCCAAATGACCAGATGACATCAAAATAACACAAAAGTAGTGATAGTATGTAGGAATGGTGTGCAGTTTGTAATGGAGTGAATTTGAATTTGAAAAATATTTTAACAGGAATAGGAATGAACAATTGGTTGCAGTTTGGATGACCTGCTGGTTTGAGGTTCATTGGAGGTAGTGTTACAGTGAGTAATTAATACATGGAACTTTAGCTATGGAGACATAGACATTTATGTATACTGAGAGATAATTACATTTAGGTAGTTATCTTTCAGTATACTATCATATATTATACTATCACTACTGTTTACAGAAGCTGCATTAAAGCAGTATATGATGGAAAGACTTTATATATATATATATATATATATATATATATATATATATATATATATATATATATATATATATATATATATATATATATATATATAGTGATAGCATATTTGGAGGATTCATCCAAAAGTAGGTTAGTCACATTCCCTGTGATCAGAAGGCTGATTCTGAAGTTTTGACCTGTGAAATGTCTAATCTTAAGGAATTTTTATAATTTTATCATTGTTTTCTCATAATCCCTGAGAGCTAGTGATTGGGACAAAGTTAGGAAATGACTTAGAGCAGCATTTCTCAACCTTTCTAAGCATTTATGAAATCTTGCCATACTGTCTATAAAACAGCAACTGAGTAATGAAATACACTTCGACAATGTCATCGACGATTTTGCACACAGAAAAGCAAAAAAAATTACATTTTAGAATGTTGGAATTAAAGTTTTACTTCAAAAATAAACATAGTGTTTTTAATTTATTTCCCTATATGTCGTTTAGGGAATTTACTTTTTAGGAAATTACTTTTTATAATTTTTTTTTTTAAAATCTATTTAGAAATTACCAACATTTTGGAAAAACTGTACCATTAATAACATAATAAATCTAAAAGCATGTTTTAAATACATATGGCAACATATTAATTAAATTGGAAGTAAACAATTAAAAGTGTATCATCATGAAACAAAGTTTTAATTTTTATTAAACAAATAATTAAGATGATATAATTATGTTATTACTTACTTTTAATGAGATGGTTGAGCTTCTCGGCCCTTGCTGAGTTTGCTGGATATCTGGCTCAGTATTGATCAACTTCAGTTGAAGATCAGCACACACACACACACACACTAAGACGTTTTCTGTATTTTGTTTTTATTTGAAGGAGTGATGAAAATCCATTCTCACAAAGATAGATTGTAGAAAACTGCATGACGATTTTCAATGCTTCAGATAATTCTGGAAATCCACTTCTCAGCGAAGATAAGATCAAAAATTGAGCAAAACCAAGATCATGGAATTGCATTTTAAGCCCACTGTCACTTGCAAGCTGAATTAACTGTTCTTTTTTTCGATAACGAAAGGTCGTTTTCGTGACTGTAAGCCTGAAATAGATCGCGAACCCACAGAAATTTCTTATAAAAGTTATTCGGAAAATATGTTTCAAAATTCCATTTCAGATTTTTGAGGTGGTCACAAACTCACAAATTCTTTCCATAAACTCAGCATGAACAAAAATATTATTTTCCACTAAAAAGGATTCTAATGTTGGAATAGGTGCAAATTGTCTGTCTTTTACATATTTAATCCATAAAACCAGTTTTTTCTCGAATGCCTTTATTTTGTCATAGGCATCAAGAACAATAAAAAAATTTCCCTGAAGGGAGAGTTTAGTTCATTTAATTTCGAAAAAATATATTAAAGATAAGATAGTGTTGATAACGATGCTTCGTCAACAAGGAGTGATGCAAAATCAGAATTACATTCATTTACAAATAATAAAACTTCGTGTCTTAATTGAAATGATCTTGTTAGTATACTTTGCCCATGGAAATGCAGTGAATTTCAGAATGAAGCAAAAGTTGTGTATATTCACTGTGCATTTCATCGCAGAGTACTGAAAATAGCCTATTATTTAACAGTCGAGCTTTAATAAAATTAACTAGCTTGACAGTGTTGTATAGCACAGTTTTAAATTCTGGTGGCATCCCTTTGGAGGCTAATGCTTCCCTATGTATGAAACAATGCATTCATATCCGGAGCTACTTCTTTGACATTAGAAACAACCCCACTACACCTGCCTGTAAGAGCGCGAGCTCCATCCGAACAGAAGCCTATACATTTTTCCCACTGGATCCCTTTGTGTATTATATAATTATTGAGAGTGTGAAATATTTCTTCTCTAGTTGTTTGGGATGACAAAGTTCTACAAAACAGAATATCATCATGAATATTGTTATCATGCGCATATCTTATGTAGCATATTAACTGTGCATCATCTGTAACATCAGTCTTCTCGTCTATTTGTAACACATAATAAGGACTCTCCTTAACTCTTTCGATTAACTGAGATTCTATGTCACTTGTCATATCATTAATTCTGCGACCGACAGTGTCATTTGAAAGAGGAATCAAATCAACATCTTTCAGTAACTTGTTGCCAAACATAGTTTTTACCACATCTTTTATAGCTGGAAGTAGTAAATTTTCCCCAATAGAATGAGGTTTCCCTGTTTTCGCTACACACGAACTTAAGAGATAGGATGCTTCCAGTACTTTGCTATTAATGGAACCCATGCTGAAATGATATCTTTCCCATGATTTAATGTGCCTAAGCATTGCTGAAAAAATTCAATTGACTTATTTTTCACATCATGATTTTTAGTTTCAAAATGTCGTCGGAGTTACCCAGGTTTCATGCACTCGTTCGACGACACTTCATAACACATTGAGGTTTCTGTTCACCTTCATCTCCACACCAAGTAAATCTGAATTCCAAATATGAACTGTTATATTTCCTACTGCATTTTTTCTTTGAACTGCTTGTTTCTTCTACTTTAATAGTATCAGATTTACTCACCGTTACAACACATGTATTACAATTAGGGTTAGCATTACCTGTTTCATTTGCTCTTCTTTTCAAAGTCCTAGTTCTAAGCCACTTTTCCTTATAACGTTTCCAAAAAATATATAAATATATAAATGCTGGGGTTAACTCACGACACACTTTGTTCAAGTATCACTTAGCACTTCTGAAGATATACTGAGCCTTGGTTGAAGGAAACCTTCAATAATAAAAATCAATACACAACAAGCAATTGGTTGAAATGTGAATTTTCACATGTTCACCTTAAATCTGACAAAACAGCAAGGGAAGATGGAAGCAATAAAACTATATTGTTGTTTACTTCATGCCTCTTTTATTATTCATCATTCTGCCACTAAATTTGTAGTGGCAGAATGATGAATAATAAAAGATGGGTGAAGTGAACAACAATATAGTTTTATTGCTTCTGCCTTTCAACATTCTGATGCTATTTGTTGGCTTTTTTTAAGTCTCCATTTGATTTCAATAATTTTTACTTACTTATTCAGTTTTAATTTGTTTTGTTTGGATAATTAAAAAATATATATTTATTTAATTAATTTAAGTCTGTCTGTGAACCACCTGTCCCATTGTTGCGGACCACAGGTTGAGAAACACTGGCTTAGAGCAATGCAGCAGTGTTGGAAACTGGAAGTGAAGGATGTTAGATATTACCAGTGTTTGAGGGAAGGTCTATCATAGTATCAGGAAGATAAATTGGAAATAATAATGGTAACTTCATTAAGCAGACAAAAAAAAAAAAAAAAGGATAGGCGATTACCAAAATCATGAGCTGTACAAAGCACAGGAAGGTAAGGAGACCAGCATGGTAAGGAGGGCAAAATCAAAGGTTCTTGAATTAGAACCTTTGATTTTGAAGGTTCTAATTCAAAATCAAAGGTTCTAATTTTGATTCAAAATCAAAATTAGAACCTTTGATTCTAATTTTGATTCAAAATTAGAATCAAAGGTTCTTGATTAGATTGACCACTCAAAAATCTTCAGTAGTAAATTCAAATGATTCAAACATCTTTTTGCTCAAAAGAACAAGCACTTTAATTTGGTATACAGAACAGATATAATTTAATATGGTGTACAGTAAAAAATGAAAATTTAATATAAAGAAATGTTGAAAACTTTTGGATGCTCCTTAAATTTTTGTGTATTCCATTTAATTCACCAATTCATTTCAGATTAATTTTAAAATTATTATTTTTATGAGAAAAGATCAGAAAATGATTTTTATAGGTATGTATATATAATTTTACAATTGATATGTATATCCTTAAGCCATGCCCCCCCCCAAAAAAAAGAAAGAAGAGAAAAAATTATTGAATATATTAGTGGAATTATAAAGTAGGTGATTATAATAATCTTAGAAATCAGCTTGGGGTCGTTCCATTGGGTAGAAGATTGGAAGAGCAAGATATCCACAGTGCATGGGAACTAGTGAAGAAATATTTATTAGCAGCAGTGGCAAGTTGTATACCTCAAGTGTAAAATAGCAAAAAAAATAGAACAAAATTTGGTACAAAATAAATGACTAATGATATTAAATGAAAATTGCAGATGAAAATGAAGTTATGAATGGATTGGAGGGAAATATTCAATTATTTGCAGATGATGTGAACTGGAAAGGATTATTAGTAATGTGCTGATGTATATCCCTTCAGGAGGATTTGAATAAGCTGAACAGATGGGAAAATCAATTGAGTGTCAGTTTAATGCAACTAAATGTAAAGTCTTGAAGTTTTGGATCCATTGATTTAAAGCTTCATACTCTGTTGGAGGAACTGTACCAAAGCAAGTGGAGGAGGCAAAGGACCTTGGTTGTAATGATTGATAGAAACTTAAGTTTAGGAGACATGTCACCAAGGGAATACTGAGAGTGATGCTGACCAGCAGAGACAGAAAAGTTATAGTTCCACTGCATAAAGCTCTGATCAGACCACATCTGGATTATTGTGCTCAGATTTGGAGAGGGTGCAAAGGTGGATAACAAAACTGAATCAGGACTGAATAATGTTAGCAATGAGGATATGCAGACTTCAGATTTTGCTAGGTGGAAGAAGGAGAGCTGATACGATTGAGACATATAAACTGTTGAGAGTTTATTACAGGATTGACAACACTGGGGAGTTCTTTTGTATGGTAGATCAAAAGGAAGGAGCAAGGACAAGGGACCATCCAAGGAAGTTACAAATGGAGGTGGTGAGTAAGATGATGAGGGGTGGCTTTGTTACATGGAGGGGTGGTTGGACTATGGAATGAATGCATTGCCTGATAGGGGAGAGAGAGTATGAACAGTGAATAAGTTCAAGGAATAATATGATAGACTTTGTGTTGGAAAAGATGGGTCTCCCATGTTAAGTCTTATGACTCCATGGAGGTCCTGAATAATAATAATAATAATATAAATATAAATACAGGTCACCCTCATATAATGCGGTACTTATACAACGTGGTTTCGATATAACACAGTCTACAAACTGTAGTATCCCTTGTTCAATGCGGTTTCGATATAACACGTTCTACAATTTCTAGTAACCCTTTATTTTATTTTTTCATATTTTTCACTGCAGAACTTAAAAATCAAATTTTATCTTCATTAAATTTGTGTCTGCCCACATCATGCAAGTAGTTATAAGTATCGAATTTAGTTTTATTGTATATCACTGAATAAGGTACTGTACAGAAGCTTTTGCAGTCTGTGTCATTCTCAACAAATAGTGCAATTAGAGACATGGAATAAAAATGCCGCTAACTAATAAATCACATGTCCCCTCTCACAGAGGGGATGTGTGAGTTCACCTGCCAAGAAGTCATAAAATTCAACCAAGGGTTGAAACATTTGTGTGAGTTGAGCCAGTCAGTAATGAGAAGTTCCATTGGAACGATAAATGACACCCTGTTGTGAATGTGTTAAAACTAATAGTGAATGTTGTTATGACAGTTTCAGATGTTATGGAATTCGATTGAAGAGAATTAGCATTTCAACTCAACACTTGTCGGTTGCTTTTGCCTTTGGGGCACGCGATCATTTGTTAATACTGCACCAATCATATGCACATCTTTATAGCTGCTGTCTTGTGTAAAACAAAATTCAGCTTGTACGTATTGTAACAATTAAAAAAAAAACTTGAATAATTTATAAGCATATAAAAGGATATCACCTGTAAATCGTTGACATGCCAACAAAATTCTGAGACGTGCCACCTCTGACACGAGTGCCAATAGGTTCGCCATCTAGGGTTTACTGTATAAAGTGTTTATTGTTAAAAATTGTCTTCATTTTCTGCCAGGAAAGTGCATTTAAAATCATAAGTGTGTTATTCTCAAGCTGAGCAGTTTATTTTCTGGTGAGTTACATAAATATGTAATGCTTTTTTTATGTAAAAGTTTATTTTTATTGTAATGGCCACTAAAACTGCAACGAAAGGGAAAAAACCAACAATCAAGAGGAAATTCATTTCTCAAAGAAAAAATTAAAATCTTGCTTAAATATAAAGAGTTAATAAGCTTTATTTCGGTGATATAAACATTATTTAAATTAAGGGGATATTTAATTTAAGATTGCACTTAAAACCGAAACTCTCTGATTCCAATCTTTGAGTTTCTTATTCGGTTTTAAAACAATGTGGGATTTAATATCCCCTTAATTTAAATAATTAAAATCTTGGTTCGGTTGAAAATTGGAGAAAAACCAGGAGTTGTTCCAAGGACTCTGAATTTAAATAAATCAACAATTCGAGCAATCCAACAAAATGAACATAAAATCTGAGAAAGTGTTATTGCTGGATCAACGGTAGGTGCAAAGTACATTGCTCGTGTTCGCGATATTCTAATAGAAAAAATGGAGAAATCTCTAATGATTTGGATAGAAGATTGCACTCAAAAGAAAATTCCTTTGGATGGACATCTTATTAAGCAAAAAAAAAAAAAAGCTCTCAAAGTTTATAAACATTTAAAAGAACTCGATCAAGATTCTTCAGAAGAAATCCCTCAGCATGGATTTTGTGCCAGTAAGGGTTTGTTCGAAAACTTGAAAAAAGCAGTTTTCTTTGTATAATCTTAAAATCCAGGGGGAATCAGCATCAGCAGATGTTGAAGCTGCCTGGAAATACCCAGCAGAACTTTTAAAAATCATTAAAGAAGGTGGTTACAGTGCAGACCAGGTGTTCAATGCAGATGAATCTGGGTTATATTGTAAAAAATGCTAAAATGCACCTATATATTCGAAAAATGAAAGATGAGCTCTTGGATTCAAAGTTTCCAAGACAGAATTACTCTACTATTTTGTAGTAATGCATCAGGTGATTACATGACAAAACCAATGTTTATTAACTGATCTGCAAATCCTCGTGTGATGAAAGGGCTCGACAAGTCCACCCTACCTGTTTATTGGCGGGCCAACAAAAAGGCATGGGTTACAACTAGCATGTTTAAAAATTGGTTTTCCAGGTGTTTTGTACCCGATGTAGAAAGTTACACAAAGAAAAAGAATATGGACTTCAAAATTCTACTAATTTTAGATAACGCACCAGGCCACCCAACAAATTTAAGCCATCCGAATATTAAAATAACTTTTTTGCTGCCTAATACTACTTCACTTATTCAACCACTTGACCAAGGAATAATATCAACATTTAAGTCATATTATATTCGGCGAACATTTCAATTCATTTTGGAAAAAATGGAATCTAATCCAAACATGACACTGCCTCTAGCGTGGAAAGAGTTTTCATATTGAATTGTGTAAAAATGATTTCTCTGTCCACTAAGGAATTACAACCCTCTACGCTGAATGCTTGCTGGAAAAAAATATGGCCTGAAGCTGTTCTGAAACAAAATTTCATACCTCCAGTGGATGCCGAGCTACGTCATGTAATAAATGTCGCACACATTTTTGGTGGAGAGGGCTTTTGCGATATGGTTGAAAATGAAATTAGTGAATTAATTGATGGAGAAACAGATTTAAAAGAGGAGGAATTGGTACAATTAATAGATGGCGTCGAACCAAATGGGAGGGAAAATTCTGCCAAAGATTCTGATTGTGATGGATCCATTAAAGAATTCAATTTAAAGAAATTAGCAGAAGGATTAGACTTGGCAAGAAAGTTAGGAAGTTATTTTAAGGATAATGATCCCTCAGTGGAGTGCTCGGGAAAATTCAAATGAGACAATTGGATATTTCTTTAGTGCCATATTATTAACTTCATAAAAATTTGCAGCATAGTGGAAGGCAAAGTCTTATTACTGACTTCTTGATGACTAAACCAGCCAAAGTATGCAATGAGAATTATACAAATGATGTCCAAGAGATTTCAAGTGGTGACGATCTCCAGCCACTTAAAGAACATCTACAAAATGTTATTTCTGAAGACAATGATGACGATTAAAATATGCGCTTTATTTTATTGTCTAAAACATTTATGCATTATGTGCAATTAAATTTATGTACAATTTGTAATTTTTATAATTTTATACTACGTATTTATATCATAGTTTATGTTTTCTTAACTTACATGAATTACCTGAATTAACGCAGCATTTCTATGGAACCTGACATCCGTGTTATATGAGGGTTACCTGTAATAATAATGAGGCCATTTTAATTGCAGACACTACATTCTGAATTATCCTGCCCTAGTGACCTGTAATATTACCGACTGGTTTGGTGAATGGCCTAATGAAGCCTTGCATGATGTTGCCATAAAGTATCTTGAAGATGTAGATGTTGGGGAGCCAGAAGATGAAGTAAATATTTCCTTTTCTAAACAAGAAATTATTTCTTGTTCTGCATAATAATATTTATCAGTCATATTAATATAATGAAATTTTCAGGTAAATTTGTTTTGAAGAAAGAAACCCAGTGTCCACAATTGATTAGAACATAACAGAAATACCCATTCTTAAGCTGGTTGACATACTATGAATAGATATTATTAATGTTATGACATTACTGCTACATGGTGTCTGAAGACTGATTACAATAGGTGCAATTAACTATTATTCATTCAATGCTTATCACAGTTGTCTTTAAATTTATTCAGTGGCAAGGTACTCACAGCTACCTTTAGCAACTCATGGACTGCTTTCTCCAAGCAAAATATCTAGTCCTCAAGCACTTCCTAACCTGACTCTCACACAACTTCCAGGAGTGACCCTTTGTTCTCTTCCATAAGATTTTTCATTTATCAAAACATTTTTTCTGCATATCCCTTTTTTCTGCCTATCAATCAAACTTTGTAACCTGGAAATCTTTAGTCTCACCTATTTTCAAAGGGAGAATTCAACAAGCCACTATTTTGATCACTTATCTCTGGTGCCTTTTCTGTCATTTCCTAATCCACGTCTCAAAAAAAACAAAAAACAAAAAAACACAAAGTCACTAAATCTCTCACAGTCAATCTGGCTTTGGTTGTATCAATGTCTTATAAAGAGGGATAATAACTTCCTTATCATTAGCATCCAAGTCATCCTTTCTTTGAGCTATTTTGTCTTCTTTTGAAAATATCTCGTGAGCTTCAACTCTGTGCAATCATCACCTCCAAATCGTTATCCTCATCAAGAATGCAAACTGCCTGTTAGTTACCTTGCAAAGTCCAGAATCATGGTATATCAATTTCTCTTATCTGACTCAACTGTCACTTTATAGAAGGAAGCAAGCAAATTACTGAGACCAGACATTTCCTTCAGAGAGTTATGGTACTTCTCCCCAGGGTGGCATAGTTATATTCCTTCATTCATAAATTTTGTCCTTTCCCATCTTTTTTGGTAGCTTACTCATCATTCCTGAGATATGGGTTGGCCTATAATTTGCTACATCCGTCTTGGAGCCTACTTTATGCAATAACCCATTTCTACTCCCTTGACACTCTACTAGATGATGACATCTGATGAAACTTAAACAGAACTGTTAACAGCACTGTCATTTCTTTAGCAATTAAACAAGTAAATCAATTTTGCAAAATACCTTTTTTCCCCCTTTCCTGTTTATTGTTTCCATCATCTCCACCAAGTCCATTTCCAAAATGTAAAGACGGAGTTTTATTCTATTTAGACTGAACTTTCTTTCAAACATACTGTGTTTAACATGTGCATCTAACGGATTGAGGATAATGTACATATACTCACCCAGTGGTGCACCCGGTGAGGGGGGAAAGCAGGGCTTTCCCTCCAAAGAAAAAGGGAAAAAAAAACACTAAAAAATTTTCCAAAAATCTTTTTCTATAATTAAAATACATTTTTTTATTTATGTTGTGTTGTGTCTTTTATTTCTTAAATGTTTCAAATACATGGAGAGATATATCACTAATCAGTGCCTCAAACCCTTTCAGAAATGCAAAAGTTCTGAACACCGCATTAACACCTGTCCTTTTAGAACTTTCGTGGAAAGA
This sequence comes from Typopeltis vanoorti, assembly GCF_054136105.1. Classification (NCBI taxonomy): domain Eukaryota; kingdom Metazoa; phylum Arthropoda; class Arachnida; order Uropygi; family Thelyphonidae; genus Typopeltis; species Typopeltis vanoorti. The sequence continues at coordinate 38,164,293 of NC_143572.1, read as the reverse complement.
GTGGGAGAGCAGTAGAGCCAATTAGAACACCATATATATATCAGAGAGGCATAATGAAGAGTTCCCGGATCTTCAGTCTAGTAAAGACGGCACATTTAATCAAACTACTTGGCAAAATCACAAAAAAGTGTACTACCAAATTAGCCCCAAAATTCCAGATCTATGGGAGCAACTTTCCCAGTCAAATACTGACAGAACTTCAGTTGAATTACCAATAACGAACCTAATATAACAACTGAACAGGTATACAAAATGAAATGCAAAACATGCAACTGTTCTATAAGGAGAAACTGGAGAAGAAACAGAAAAGGAAGTAAGACATCAAAAAGGAAAGCTGAATTAATAAAAAAAATTGAAGATAAACAAAAAAAATTAAAAAAGGAACTACATTTAAAAGAAAAAGAAGTAATAAAAAATGTAAAGATGGATAAGGCTGTGGATCATCGAATGAAAACTTTTTAGGCTCAGAAGAGTTTATGGATTATGAAGAACCAACTCATGCTAATAAAGAGAAAGCAAGAGATACAATTAAAGAAAATATAATAAAGTTTACTGATTCAAAGTTTTCTCAGTACAGTTATCACCTACATGAAAAGAAAATAACCACCTTTCAAATCAAGAACGACAGGCATGAAATTGAAATAATGGAATGTAACTGTTAAAAACTGGAAAAACAGTTTACAAGAAGCAGGTTACACAATTGCTCCTTCACTGAAGATCTCATTTGATTCATCCAAAATTTAGAAGTTAAAGACTTACCAGTGATGCTTCAATAAGCATAGCATCTACTTCTGCATTGCATCACTAAATGTATGAGGCAAATTAAACAAGGCAAATTAAACAAGAAACTATATGGAAATTTATGCTACGCCATAATATCAGGTTTCTGTTTCTTCAAGAAACATATTTTTGCAGATATAAAAATATAAAAAGCTTAACAGATAGATATCCACTTCTTTCTTATTGGAGCTTTGGAAGATTTAACAGGACCAGAGTAGGAGTTCTTATAATCCCCCCCCCCACACACACACACTCTCCTTGGGTCATTCTATAATATCCAAAGGGATACAAAAGGGAGAATCTTGACAATAGATTGAAAATACTGTGGACGTGTAATAAGATTTATAAATGTTTATGGTCCATCCAATGGAACAGTTAAACTAAAATTCTTCCAGTGGCCAGTCTATTTGGCCAAGTGGTTAGCATATCTGCTCTCCAGCCAAGAGGCTGTGGGTTCGAATCCCACCGTGGGCATGGATGTTTGTGATTGTCTTTGGAAATAGTGGTGGTGGTCGGCGGTAGATGGCATTGGTGTAGTTGTGGTCAGTTCAGTTGGTGGATTGAGTGGCAGAGACAGAGTTGTAGATCAGGTGCCCTCCCTCAATGAGTCTCTGGACTCCCTGGAGGTGTCTAATAATAATAATAATAATAATAATAATTGGAGCCATATTTATATCGTACCCACTACATCATAGCAGCTGGAGACTGGAATTGTATTGAAAACCCACATTAGACAGAATAGGAGGACAACCCAGGAGTGGAAAAGTGGGATATGCACAGTTAAAAACATGTCTCAACAATGCCCAGCTAGTAGACATATGGAGGATTCGCAATCCTAATCTCCAGACATCAGGTACATGAATCAATGTATTGTTACTCTTATTGATCGAATTTATATCTCTTTTTCCCTTATAAATAGGATAATTCAGATAAAACATCTTCACATCAACATGTCAGATCATAATCCAGTTCTACATAAGTTCAACGGCATGGAAAAAGTGTAGATCTCTTCTGGACTATGGAGACTTCCACCAAATTTTCCATTAATCTTTACAACTAAATTCCAGACTCTCTGTTCAAATTGGAATAATGCTACCTGGAATTGGGATATGTGGTTAAAATTCAAAGCAGTAAAGCAGGATATGATGGAATGGGGAAAGGAACAGACTTTCCTCAAAAGGAAAAAGTTGAAAGACCTGTATAAAGAGAGAAGCTGGTTCGTAACAAACCAATGCAACGGGATAGAATGTAGCAATATTATTAGAAACATTAACATAAAAATAGAACTCGAAAGGCAGAAACAAGTAGAACAAAGAAATTTTAAGAATACAGCAGCACTTCGCAGATAGCCCTTCAGCTGCATTCTTCAATAGACAATTCACAAAATTTTACAAAGAAAGGACTACCACTCAAATCTGCATTGATGGAGAAGACATGTTCACCACTCAAGACATCCTTGACTCCTTTCAAAAGCACTACAAAAATCTGTTTGAAGACAATAGTACTACTGTTGGAAATTATAACTCTCTTGGAACATTAATGGCTTTCCTGTTCATATCCAAGATGGGCTTGACAGACCCATTACAGCATCTGAAGTTACCACAGCCTATAAAGAATGTGAAACAAGAAAATCACTAGGATCTGATGGTCTAGGGATAGAACTTTATCGCGAGGCCTGGGATATTATTCCTCCCATTCTAATTACACTATTTAATTCCTTTCTCTCATCAGGACACATACGAAGTGAATTTGTAGCAAGCCATACTGTCCTCATTCCTAAACCTGATAGAGATCTTAATTAGCAGTTTTAGACCTATGCTGACCACAAGATATTTTTCCGCATTTTCAATAACAGGCTGAAAGTGGGAATGAGATACATAATTAAAAGCACACAGGTGTATGGTGTACCAGGTCGAGCAGTAGAATTTAATCTATTTCTGCTACATGATCTAATCTGCTTACTTAACACGAAAAAGCAGTTCATGGCCGTGCTATCAATAGATCTTACTCAAGCATTTGATAATATCTGGCATTCCTTACTATCCCACATCCTCTAGCAAATTGGTGTAGGTAAAAAACTGCTATCTGTTATCAAAGGGGCATATGCCAATTCAACCACCCGCCTCTTAGTTAATGGGTTCCTGGCAGTCCCCCGGTATAAATTCGAAAAGTAGTCAAGCAAGGTTGCTCTCTTAGTCTACTGCTCTTTGCATTGGTTCTTGAACCTTTCTTACAGGAAGTCAACAATACACATGCTGTGCGAGAATAACAGTTCCTTCAACCATGAAGGAAAATAAGGTATTAGTATATGCTGATGATGTAGTGGGAACTTTGAAGGATAATGATTCCATATATATATTTTTTGGTATTTTGGAAAAATTCAGCAAAAGCAGTGGATTAATTATTAATGCAGACAAGATGAGACAAAATGAAAAGTTTATGGAAAGTGAGATCTTGAAGGCATTCCTTTTGTACTAATCCCTAAGAGAGACCCCCTCATTATACTTGGAATTCCCTTCTCCACTTACCCAATATTACCAGTCCAAGAACTTACCGTATTTGCCAACGTATAAGACGCAGTTTTTTTCTTTGAAAATAGGTCTGAAAAACAGGATGCGTCTTATATGCTGATACTAAATTTTTTATTACTTTCGTTTCTGAAAATTTTCTCTATTCTGAGTTACGTGATTTCTTTCTTGCTTCCTTGTGGTGTGCGAGAGCATTCCAGTTACGTAGAGTTCTGTGGATGCACATGCGCTGTCATCAACGATCACAGCTGTGTTCCTGTTTGTTTAAACTTTCCAATTGTGGTTTTGTGAAAAGTGATAAATTTCAGCGGTTAAATTTTCTCTAAATTTCTTGACAAATTATGGTTGAAAAATGTCGGCATTGCTACAATATTGCATACAAGCTACGTGGGATTGCGTATGCCAAAGAACATGGAAACAGGGCTACAGAGAAGCATTTTGGGCCACCCCAACTGAGAAAATGATAAGAACTGGGCAGAATCAGGAAGAGGATCTAAAAAAAAGCAACGTACAGTAAACATAACCAACGAAGTGGAACTGCAAAATGGCCAGAACTTGAAGCAGAACTGAATACTTGGATTTTAGACCACAGAAAAGCGGGACTTTCAGTGTCTACAAAAATGATTATTCATCAAGCGAAAGCAATAGCCACTAACTGAGGGATCACCAACTTTACTGGATCAACATCATGGTGTTCAAGATTCATGAAGAGAAACCAGCTATGTATGTGGACTAAAACAAAAATATCACAAAAGATGCCAGCTGAATATGAAGAAAAAATTATTGAATTTCATCGATTTGTCATTAAAACAAGGAAATGAGAAAATTTGAACTTGTGCAAATAGGAAAAATGGATGATTCCGCTGGATGGTACAGAGGACAGTTTGCTGTGTGAGGACTCAGATTCTGACTTAGAAGAGGTTTCAAGTGTCCCTTCATTTAGCTCTGGAGATGAATTTCTGGGTTTTGACGAAGAAGATTAAAAGGTCATACTCTTTCCTACATAGATTAGGTATTTGTTGAAAGTAGACCTACTTATTACTTTTTATTTTAAATACTGTAAATTCATTATAATATTCAGTGATAAAGTTTTTTTCCTAAAAAATGTGTGCAAAAAAAAGGGGTGAGGGTCTCTTTTAGGCCATTGCATCTTATATGCCGGCAAATACAGTATATATAAAAACTTTGACATGTTAGAAGACTGGAAAATAGGGTTACTCTCCTTTTCTTCTAAGGCCATACTATTCAAAATGATAATATTTCCTGCTCAGTTGTACATAATAAATATTACAGACATCACATGAGCTGAGGAAAAGCAATTATATAGTAAGCCTCTGCAATTTTTTTGGTCCAGCTGATACCAAGAAGTTAAAAAGGAATTTCTTCAACTATCAAAGAAGCATGAAGGATTTGAACTTCCAGTCTTAAAATTCTGCTATCTAAGCTTCTAAAATACATAAAATATTGCAGACTGATCACATATGCAGACCTTCTCCTGTACTGCCTTGGTTTTATCTTTGCCTGTTTGGAGTAAATAATTGTAAAGGTCTAAAAGATGAGATTGTTCCTGAATACTACAACACTTTGTGCTTAACTCTAAGACTGCTAGAACACTTTGGAATTGACATTCTTTCCATTAAAAAAAAGAAAAATAAAATTTGGTATAAAGAAATCTTTAATTTCTTTCGCTGTGAAGTTCCACAGTTGGGTAGAGACAACAATATTTTGTTTCATAACTTGATGAAGTTCCAAGAGTACCCTAACAGGAGACCTTGCTTGGAGAATTCCATATGGCCACCTTCCAGTCAATACCATCAAATGGAGGTACTTTAACATCGGAGATCCAATCTGTGACATCTGTTACCGAATGGAAATAGTAGAATCGAAATTCTACTGTTGCCCTCTTAGCTTGCGTATTTCGAACAGATTATGTAATGTGTTGGGAATTCCATTACTTGCAACAGAATAAGTTATTTTTTTACAATAGTATTATTATTATTATTATTGACGACTAGAAGAAAATATCTTAAGGTTGTGACAAATTGTAAAGTAATTCCAAAACATCAAGTAGCACAACAACACCGACTACTGTGCGCAGACTTTAAAATAAGATCGAAGATAAGAACTTCTGGATGCCGTGGGATGAAGACAATTAAGTGGTTTCGCTTAAAAGAGGAGAGTGTAAGGAATCATTTTAGGGAGAAGGTGTTAGAGAGGATTTCGGATGGACTGGAAAGTGTACAGGATTGGTGGAAACATAATTCAAAAGTAATCCTGAGCTGTGCAATCGAGGTGCTTGGTGAGACATCTGGAAAGTTTAGAGAGCAGAAGAAGGGTTGGTGGTGGAATAATGATGTACAAGTGGCAGTAACAGCTAAGAGGAAGGCAAAGTAGAAGTGGGATGAGTCAAGAGTGGAAGAGGACAGAGAGGTGTACAAAGAGAGCAAGAAGCCAAGAGAGTTGTGGCACAGGCGAAGGCCATGGTATATCAAGACCTGTATGATCAATTAGAAACAAAGGAAGGACAGAGAAAAATTTACCAACTAGCGAAATGTAGAAATAAAGCAGCAAAGGACATCTTACATGTGAGGCAGATCAAAGATGCTGAAGGAAGAATATTATGGAGGGATGTGTCCGCGCGGTTAGCCTAGTGGCTTTGCGCTTCGCAACCATATGCCTGGGGAAGGAGTGTCCTAGGTTCGATTCCCGTCGGAGACGTGAGGAGCTGAAGGATCTTCCTCAGGCATAGCTAAGTTAGCCGGTCTTGGGCGCGGGCAGTAGGGTTTTTTCCGCCAGTTTAACTGGTGTTTTTCATCCCGCAAGCAGTCAAACCGGCCCCTTGAACACACAGGGATACAGCCAAGAATACCTTGAGGCATAGGAATGACCATTCTATCCTCGTATTTCGGTTACGAAATCCAAGCATGCTTGGAAGGTTGTGGGCCTTAAAGGCCTGTTAAAGCCATTGGGATAGATAGATAGATAGATGTGGACATAAGAAACAGATGAAAAATATACTTTGAGGGACTTTTGAATGACGAAAATGCAAAGACTCTCAGAGGAGATGAGCAGCCTTCTGAGGGGATGGTGCAGAACATCAGTAGAGTGGAAGTGACGGAGGCCATGAAGAGGATGAGGAATGGAAAATCGGTAGGCCCCGACAAAATTCCAGTGGAGGCATGGAAGGCACTGGGGGAAGAGGGAATTGACCTGCTGTGGGACCTGTTCATGAAAGTTTGCCAACAGGAAAATATACCCGAGGAATGGAGGGAGAGTACTCTTGTCCCCATCTACAAGGGTAAAGGGGATGCACAAGACTGTAAAAATTACAGAGGAATAAAGTTGATGTCCCACACAATGAAGATCCTAGAAAGGGTTCTTGATGGTAGATTGAGGAAGGAGGTGGAGATTGTAAAGGAACAATTTGGCTTCATGCCTGGTAGATCAACAACAGATGCTATCTTTGGGTTACGGCAGATGATGGAAAAATATTGAGAGAAACAAAGGGAGCTACATCTGGTATTTATTGATCTGGAGAAAGCATACAATAGAGTGCCAAGGCAAGAAGTCTGGAGGTGTCTGAGGGAGAAGAAGGTGCCACAGAAATATGTCTGGTTGGTGCGGGAAATGTACAGAAATGTGAAGACAAGTGTTCGGACCTGTTTGGGACAGACAGAAAGTTTTCAAGTAACAGTTGGCTTGCATCAAGGGTCAGCATTAAGTCCGTTTCTGTTTAATATTGTGATGGAGGCGGTGACGGAGGAGGTGAGAGAAGATGCACCTTGGACAATGTTGTATGCAGATGACATCTTGTTGTGTGTAGATTCAAGAGAAGAAGCGGGAACTAAACTGGAAAGATGGAGAAAAGTACTGGAAGAGAGAGGTATGAGACTGAGCAGAAGTAAGACAGAGTATATGTGTTGCGCAGTGGCGGCGGCCAGGAGACAGATCTGGAGCTGGAAGGAAATGTCACCAGGAAGGTGAGAGACTTTAGATACTTAGGTTCAATAGTGGAAGAAGATGGAGGAGCTGAGAAGGAAGTGGGATGCAGGATACAAGCAGGTTGGAGAAACTGGAGGGAGATGGCTGGAGTGTTATGCGATAAGAGGGTGCTGATCAATCTGAAAGGCAAAATTTATAGGACAGTAGTGAGGCCAGCTATGACATATGCTATAGAAACTGTGGCCCTGAGGAAAAATAATATCAGCAGGATGGAAGTAGCAGAGATAAGAATGCTGAGGTGGATGAGCGGTGTGACCAGAAAGGATCGTCTGAGAAATGACTATGTCAGGGGAACAGTGAAAGTTATGAACTTAGGAGCGAAAATACAGGAGGCAAGGTTTAGATGGTTTGGTCATGTGATGAGGAGGGAGGACGAACATGTGGGAAGAAGGGTCATGCAGATGGATGTGCAAGGAAGGAGGAAGCGTGGGCGGCCAAAGAAGAGATGGAGAGAGCTGGTACAAGAGGACTTGAAGATGAAGAACTTGGATGTGGTGACAGCCCAAGACAGGAAGGTGTGGAGGAGACTCATTACAAACAGTGACCCCACTTAAGTGGGAGAAGCTGCAGAAGAAGAAGAAGAAGATTATTATTATTCAGGCCTCCATGGAGTCAAAAGACTCATCGTGGGAGGTCCTTCCTAAGAACATAAAGTCTGTCAAGACTCATCGAGAGGAGGTCCCCCCCCCCTAAGAAACACAAAGTCTATCATACCACTCCTTAAACTCATTGACCGTTCTCATTCTCACCACTCCATCAGGCAATGCATTCCACAATTCAACCACCCTCCACGCAAAGAAACCACTCTTCACCCTCTTGCTCACAGTTTCCTTTCGTAACTTCCAGAGATGGCCTCTTGTCATCAATCCTTCCCGCTGTTCAACCAAGCGAAAGAACTCCCTAGTGTCAACCCTGTAACCACCTCTCAAAACTTTAAAAGCCTCAATCATATCACCTCTCCTTCCTCTATCCACCAAACTGCAGTTCACATTCCCTCAGCCGATCCTCATAAATAACATTGGACAGTTCTGAAACCATCTTTGTTATTCACCTTTGTACCCCTTCCACAGTTAATTTATCCCCTTCAAATCCTGGGGACCAAATCTGAGAACAATAATCCAAGTGTGGTCTGATCAGAGACTTATACAACGGAATGATAAAACTCTTATCTCTGCAGGTCAGTGTCCATCTCATAATTGCAGCAATCCTCTGTTACCTTCACCACCTTTGCAATATGTCCCCTAAACTTCAGGTTTCTATCAATCATCAACCCCAGATCTCTTGTCTCCCCAACTTTCTCCAGTATAACTCCTCCCATAGAGTATGCAGCATCCCATCGATGTTTCCCAAACCTCAAGACCTTACATTTTGCTGCATTAAACTGGCACCTCCATTCATTTGCCTAGCTATCTAGCTTATTCAAATCCTCTTGCAGGGCTACCACATCCGCACTATTACTAATAATCCTTCCCAGCTTCACATGCTATGAGTGAGGTGAATTTATGGTTCAATATGACACATATGTTACTCATTGAGTGAGACCTCCTACAATAAATCTCGACTCCACAGAAGTGTTATAGTAATAAAAATTAAAATAATAATAATAATAATAATAGGATGAAATTCTAATATACCTATAAATTCAAATAAATCAAACTCTATGCAGAGTATAAGGTTAATATTCTTTTTATGACAATTATCTGTGTATTATATGTATACATGCTATTTACAGAAAATCTACATGCATTGGTAATTTTGCCTTTTATGTTTTTTTTCTCTTTCTTTTTTTCTTTTTTATAGAGGAAGTTGTTACTTTGTTCCTTGTTTACCTATATTCATCAGACAATATCCTCTTTTTCTCAAAGAATGATGATAGAAGTAAAAAGGCATAATTATGTGACCTCAACCAGCTATCTGGACTTTGTATCTAGCTATAGAAGGTAAGCCAACCCTTGTATCGCAACCATATTTAGTAGATACAAGACCATATAACTTTTTTTATTATTATTATTATTATTATTACCCCAAGACCTCATGGAGTCAAAGACTCATCTGGGAGGTCCTTTTATCACACACACACATCTCATCATACCGAGCCTTAAACACACTCAAACTCCTCGCAGACACCACACTCTCAGGCAAGGCTTTCCAATCATTCACGACTCTGCATGAAAAAAACCTGCCTCTCACTCCCCTACTCACACCCTCTTTATACAGTTTCCAGGGATGACCTCTGGTTCTCTCCTGATCTCCCACTATTCTCTGTAGAACTTCTCCAGCATTGATCTTATAACAACCCCTTACCAACTTGTAGGTCTCTATCATATCTCCCCTCTTCCTCCTCTCCACCAGACTCTGCAAATTACATCTTCTCAATCTTTCCTCATACTCAACATTCCAGAGGTCAGAAACTACCTTAGTCAGTCGCCTTTGGACCCTTTCCAACATTTCTTCATCCTTCTGAAAACCCGGTAACCAAATCTATGCACAATAGTCCATGTGTGGCCTAATCAAAGCCTTATACAATGGAACAAGAATCTCCCTAATTCTACATGTCAGTGTCCTCTGCATCATTCCCAGAAGCCTTTGTGTTGTCTTCACAATTTTGGCTATATGTCACCCTATATTTCAGATCCTTATCCACTATCACCCCCCCAGATCTCTTATTTTCTCAACCTCCAACAATATATTCTCACAAAGCATAAATTCTGTATCCCACCTTTGTTTTCTAAATATTAAAACCTTACATTTTGCAACATTGAACTCATATCCCTATTTCCGTGCTCAATCACTCAATTTATTCAAGTCTTCTTGCAAGGCCACAACATCTTCACTACTCTTTATGGTTCATCCCAACTTTGCATCATCTGCAAACAACTGAATATCTCCATCCAAATCTTCGCCGATATCATTAATATACAAGTTAAATAGTAATGGCCCTAAAGCAGACCCCTGAGGCACACTATTAGTGACTTTCCTTTTCCTGGATATCTAGAAAAAGATTTCAAGAGAATATACCAAATTTCAGAATTACAATTTTAACTAGCAATTGGATCTTGTATATGAAAGTGGGAGAGGGGGGTCTGGAAAGTTCTGATAAACACCTAGAACATAAATGATATTAAAGCAATTGATATAACCACAAGAAAGAACATACTAGTAGCATAGTTATGAAGGTAATTTATGTTCTTATATCCTCATATGTTCTTTCTTGGGGTTTATATCAGTTGCCATAATATCACATCCCATTTGTTCTAGGTGTTTAGCAGAACTTTCTGGACCCCCACCCCTCGTATGGCTACAGAAAGTAAGTCTACTTTTCTGATATTTGTATTGTCTGTAAATATTATGCGACACATCAAGGGAGTCCAAAGACTCATCAAGGGAATATTTTAAATTATTTACACAATTTCAATATGCAGGGGAAAAATAGAATACATAAAAGCAGAAAAATTTCAGATACTTTTAAAAGGTGGTAAATTATTACGACACCTCAAGAAGTCCAAGGACTCATTACTGGAGGGCAGTCTACTCCACATCTTACCATCTCCCATACTTCTTACTCCCTTACTTACTCGCATTAGTCCTCCAACTATACACAACTATACACGCATCATCCACCACCAACCAATGGTAGTGTTTTTTGTCTATAAATTGTGTATGTTCTCATGGCTGATTTACTTGTGCTCCTCAGAAAAAACATCCTGCTACCTTTGTGTGAGATCAGCTAACTCACCTTCAGTTGAAAATCCCGTAAAAGTGCCTCCGTGCTGCAATTGGAAGAAGTACGTTGCTCCCTTTGATTGGAAAAGGCCTAAGTTTGATTCTTGTTGTGATGAGAGGAATATTTGTATGGTTTTTTTCTCCAGAAACTTGGATTTTTCATCCAATATACAGACAAACTGGCCTTGAAAACATGCACACAGACAAAAAATACTAGTGATGGTGGCAGGAAGTAGATGGTGTTGGTGTAGATGATGATGGCAGTGGCAGTCCAGTGTAGTTGGTGGATTAAGTGGTGGAGACAGAGAGTTGTAGAATAGATGCCCTCCCTCGATGAGTCTTTGGACTCCTTGGAGGTGTCATGTAATAACAATAATAATAATAATAATAGATTCCTCTCATCATAATGAGAATCAAAGTCAGTTCTTTTCCTCTCAAAGGGTGCATTGCCTCATAGTTGTGATATGGAGCATGTAGGTTATTTACAATAGAATTATATTATATTATTATATTATAATTATAATTATATATTTTGGATGAATCCAGGTTCATGCCAGGAAAAAAGTGATGCAAGTGTGTATTTTGAATGTGAGTAATGACTATATGAATATGCAAAGAAGTAGTACACAGAGAAGTAATGGGATGGTCAGTTTCAAAGAAGATTTTTTCTTCTTTATTTTAATATCAACACTATACATAAGAAATGAAATATCTATTGCATTTCAGTACTATGCATAGGCAACTCAGAGAGAGAGAGAGTAGGAATTAAAAGATTTTTTGGATGACACAAAAATGAAGCACAAGGGAGTCAAGATTGTAATACTCTAACTGTAATATGATAAAGAGGGAATGAGAAAGCCTGACTGTACTGTACTTGCAAATAATTTCATGTCAGGAATGTCTTATTCTGTGAGCATATTTATGAAGAGACATGGAGTAATCACAGCTGAGAGTTGACATGGTTATAGACCTAAAAGTGAGTTACCATGTTTATTTTTTATATGAATGCCAGGAGCATTGCAAGCATTAGAAAAAAATTGTTTTGCTGATTTAGTTTATACACCCAAAATAGATGGAATAAGTGAAACACAGTTAGATGAGGATGATAGTCAATCATGCATAGAAATGGAAGGATATGTGATGCTTTTCCTGAAGATGGAAAGTAAAGAATGGAAGTAATGTTGATGATATCAAGGGAAATATGTCCACACAAGCTGGAGATGCATGAGAGTAATAATGGCAGTGGCTCTGTGGTAGTACGGTGAAGGGAGGTTGGTAGGAAGAGATATTTAGTTGATGTTGCTATAGGCCAGACAATATGGAGAGTGGTGATAAAGAAAAGTATAGGCAATTTCAGTTAGTGAACAAGGGAAGAGTAATCATTAGGAGTAATTTTAATTATGATAATATATTTCAAAAGGAACAAACTGCATTTGAGAATTAAACAAAATGAATTTCTTTAGTTCTTGATGAACAACTATATCAGGCAGTACATTACAAATGGCATGAGTATTAAGATTTAGATCTGATCATATCATCAGAGGATGTGACTACAAATGTGGATATAGCATACCCTCTTTAGTTGGTGAGAGTGATGGCCAGCCATATGAAGACTACTGTGAGGAAAGGATATATGTGGAACTGCAAGGGTGGTGATTACAGAAGGTTAAGAAGTAACTTGGAGCTATAGCATGCATTGAGGAGTTAAGTGGAAAGGAAATAAATGCTCTTTAAACAATGAATAAGAGCTATTTAACAGCAGCAATGTGAATGTATTCCAAAGGTGAGAGCTGAATAGTGTAGGTATAACATGGCTGAATGAAGTAGACAATATGGAGGCAACATAAGTTAAATATTAGGTTAAATATTAATAATCAGGTGCATGAATAGTACAGAGAAAAAATCAGGAAGGGGACTTAGGCAACAGTGATAGCAAAATGGCAGCATAAGCAGAAATTAGCCCATCAGGCCAAGAACTTTCTAGGATTTTTCTTGGCCTGATTGGCTAAAAAACCCAACCAAGACAAGAAATATCCCAGAGAGAGTTCTTTCAATTTTCAGTGTTCTTCTGATGCTCACAAGTAGAAAAATATCTTCATGGTAAGTAGAAAAATATCTTCATAGTAAGAATGAAAAATTGTTAATGGTAATTGGAAACTGCTGCAGACAATGCAGTTGAGCTGTTCAGAAAGCAATACATCAGGGGATTTCTTCCTTATAAGAAGCTTGAATGCAGAGAGAATGAATGTGAGAGGATGGACTGCTGATGAGCAAACAAGAGAAACCAATCAAACAAACACATGCAATATATGGACATTGTTTTTATTCCTATAGTAGACTATAGGAATAAGGATTAACCACATTTCCATCAGATTTGGTTTAAAAGCATGCATGGTACAGCATAGGTCTATACATAAGTATAAAACAAGAAATGAATAAGACAGGAGTACAAAAAGTGGGGGTATAACTCAGGGTGTGAATGAAGAGATAAATTAGGGATGAATTGGGGTGTGTATATTACAAGTGACAATTGAAAAATAGTAGAGGAAAAATATATCTGAAGAAGAGAATTAAAATGATAATAGGCTGACGATAAAGGGGTGAAAATGGGCAGAGATGGATGGGGAAAATAGGAGAGTAGGTTTATAAATACAGACTGAGAAACACTTAGTCAAAAGTATCTTCAATAGGATAAACATTCTAGCTTTTCATAGAAAAATATGTGGTAGACATATTGATATATTTTTAAAAAATATACATAGTTACATGTAAAGAAAATTAGAATTTATTTACAACTCCTGTATATTCCATTCACGTAACATGTGCATCATTCTGGAGAGAGTAAAAGAACTCAACATTAAATATATTAACACAAGAATTAAATATATTAACACAAGAATAAGTCACATAGAAGAAAGGAGATATCTGTTCACATTTTGCTTGAACAGCTGATGGTTGTTATCTTTGAGGATGACAGAGAGAATTAATCTACATTTACAATTTAAGTGTGCCTGTCTTCCTGAGGAAATAGAAATTCAAACTAAATTAAAATGTTCACATTTAAGTTTGTTCTTTAGATGGTTCACAGATTTTGGCATTATTTGAAAAGAAAATCTTTGTATAATGAAATAAAAAAAAAAATCAGCTAATGCCCTTTTATTCCTTTATAGATTAATAGGCAAGGACTTTTAACCCTATCTAGCTTTTGGAGACTTGAATGGGCAGTTCAATCCCTACTGGTAGCCAATCAGAGATAGCTGGCCCAAGACTATCACTAACTATAAGCAGCAACCAATGAAGAGACTGGCAAACCAGTGCTACCATCTCTTGGTACATAACCCTAATATATGTTATTGTTTGAAATAGTGTGGGTTCTACGATTGATTTTCTTGAGTTTCCAGGAGAAAAAACTCGCCAGTTCCAAAGATTGACTATCTCAGGAACCGATCGAAAAAAAGGCTTAGAAAAAGTCCCTCTAGTAAGCATCCAGACTTGAACTTAAGTCTATCTTGAGATGGCCTAGTGCAGAGGATGCAAACGTCACTTCCATTGAGCAACACAGTCCTATAAGGCCTTGTTAGCTCCTTGATAAATTGAATGTGAAGTACATGATTTAATACTCTCCTCATATTTATAAAATTAGGAATATCAGCATTGCAACAATGCTTTAGAAACATGAGTTTGTTGTATATTTTCTCTGCAAGGAAGAGTGCAATAAATAGTCAGTTTCAGGAGGAAGAATAAGTTTTATTTTATGGAATATTTCTGCATATTTTTGTAAAAACTCTTCAGTAATTTGTACAGTATGTCTCAATCATATCGCCCCTTTACCAACTGTCAACCAATTTCTGTGACCTGCCAATCTTCAGCTTGTTCATCATAAAGTTTCTATAGATCTGCTACTCATCTTGGTCACTTGCCTCTGGAACCTCTGCTGGATTTAGCAAAGGCATTTGACAGAAACACAGAACTCTGTTACATAAATTAGAACAAATGGGGATGAATATTGCACTGGTTATGTGGACAAGAGAGTGGCTGCTAGACAGATATCAAAAAGGGGTATGTGGAGGGCAGAATCAAGGCAGAACAGGTGACTAGTGGTGTGCTGTAAGGTTCCATGCTGGGACCACTGCTGTTTAATTTGCACATAAATGATATAGGAAATAACCTGAAAGAAAATATTCAGCTGTTTTCTGATGATGCAAAATTAGAGTAATAGTTAATCACTGGCCTGGTTGGCTGAGTGTTTAGCATATCTGCTCTCCAACCAAAAAGCTGCTGGTTCAAATCCCACCTAGGTATGGATGTTTGTGATTGTCTTCCACCTTCATACATTCATTCATTCATACAAGCGAATAAACACTCTTCCAAGATGGAGTGGGTCATCATGGAGAAGTAGACCCAATCTTCCCACAATGGGAAAGGTCTTTACCCCAGCAGTGGGGAAAAGTTACAGGCTGGAAAAAATAAGTTAATCAAGGTGATGTGGAGAACTTACTAGATGATTTAAATAGGCTGTCAGTATGGACAAAAGACATCGGTGTCAGTTTAATGTGGAGAAATATAAAGTTATGCATTTTGGATAAATAGATTGCAAGCTGTGTACCATATTGATGGAACTGTACTCCAGGAAATAGATGATGCTGAATATTTAGGGGTGGCGGTAGACAGAGAGTTAATGTTTAGAGGACATGTTGCTAAGATTGCTAAAGTAGCTCATAAGATTACTTGGTGAATGAAGGATACACTAACAAGTAGAGATAAGTAAGTTGTTTTTTCACTTTCTAAGGCCTTGATACATTCACATCTGTATTACTATGCTCAGGTCTGTGTCCTGGATTTCTTGGGGACGAGGAAGCAGTGGAGCAGATTCAGATGCGAATGACTAAGATGATGAGTGGTCTGTAGAATGTTCTCTATGAGGATAGATTGAGGATGTGTGTGTGTGGATTGCAATAGCTGGTTGATAGGAGAAAAAAAAAGGGGACATGACAGAAACCTTTAAGTTACTTAAAGGGTTTTTATAGGATTGATGAAGAGTAAATGTTTCAGCACTTGGCTAGAGAAGAAAGAAAAAGAAGTCATCCCTTGAAGCTGAATAAAGGTGTCATTAGTATTGGTGGGAGATCTTGAGTTTTTTCTTGGAGAGTTGTGAATGAGCGGAATGGGTTGTCATCTGCTCATTCAGTTAGTTGTGAGTGCTTTGTCTGTTGGTGGGTTCAAGAAGAGATGTGATAGATTGTGTGAATATTTTGGGTCTCCTGTAATGAGTCATTGGACTCCGTGGAGGTGGATGTGCTATAATAATAATAAACCTCTAATGGCACAAGCATATTTTAAAGAACAATTAATAATCTTTTTCCAGGAAAGAAATAACCAGGAAGACCAGTAAATATGGAATTTTATTGGTGTCACAAAATAAGCTGCAAGCAAGGTTTTCCTTTCATAAAAAGTGCTGCAATCTCCAGATTTTCTTGTAACACTGATAATTTTCCAAGTTTACTAGTTTTTTTGTTTTTTTTTTTTGTTATTTCTTTTCTTCCCCATGAAGTATTTAATTGTTCTTTAAAGATATTTGTACCATGAGAGGTTTCTTTTAATTAACCCTTCCACCAGAAGGACTTATGAAGTAATAGTGAAGTAATACAAGTTTTTAGGTATTAAAATGACTTTATTAGGTATCTATTTAACATAAAACATCATCATTATGTATGAAAAAATCGCAGGTTTTATAGAATTTCATGGGACACATGTGTCCCATTGGACGTAAAGGGTTGCAAATAAATTAAAATTACTAACATTTATGTATTGGCTTCAACTACATTTTAACATAACAGTACATAAATCAACAAAAACAACAATGGATGTAAAAAAGATAAACACTATAATCACTTTTTGAAATGAACTGTTCAGATGATCCATTACAGGCCTGATTTTATATGCTCTGTCATAGTTAGTGCTATTTCTATCTGGTTGGTCTTCATAGTTGCAAAAGTAAGTTTTTGCAGATATTTTCAAACCTATTTCTAGGCATTCAACTCTTATTTTTCTAACTAAATCTTCGAAGTGAGTAGTCAAATAAAAAATTTCAATGGGCGTCAATAACGAATCTTCATCTCTGTCTCCACAAATCTGAACTTCTCCAAAGATATAATCAACATCAGGAAAGCTATTTGGTACGTATGTATTTTTTTTTCCATATGAATGTAGGGCCACTTACTTGCGGTCTATTTTCTGTTTCAGGTTCTGTTGCCGATAATTCCAACATGTTTAGTGTGACACTGATAATTTTCAGTTTACTAGTTGTTGGTTTTTTTTTTGTTGTTGTTATTTCTTTTCTTCCCCATGAAGTATTTAATTGTTCTTTAAGAGATATTTGAGATATATGAGGTATTAACCCTTTCACTAGAAGGACTTATGAAGTAATACAAGTTAGTGCTGGGTCTTCAATTTCAACCCTGCATCCACATCCTGAGTTATAAATACCTGGTCTTCCTCATCGAGTTCTGCTACTAAACACTGCAAAATTTCGTTATCTTTCAGTTCAAACTGCTTACACCCTTTTCTTGACATGTCTGTAATGATAAAAAGACCAATAAAATACAAAAGTGGGTAAAATAAATAAAAAAACACCAATTACAACAACAAGTAATTTACTTGTAAAATGTGCCCCCTTTATGTCCACTGGGACAATGGTGTCCCTTTATGTTTTTACTAGTTTTTATGCAATATTATTTCAAAATTTTATTGAAAAACATAATAATACTATTATTTACTATAATAATAATATTTGGTTGCAGATCAAGTGTTGATCAATTTTATTATTAAACTGAACCAACTAGTTTCGTCACACTTTAACTGTTGTGAGATTGTTTAAACTTATAAGTACCCTGAAAATGCCAACAGTTAAAGTGTGATGAAACTAGTTGGTTCAGTTTAATAGAACGATGGAAGGAGTTGATCTTTTTGAGATAATCATATAGGTCATCTTTGTTATTGTACCATACGATGAAGATATCGTCCACATATCTGAACCGAATTTTAGGTTTTGGAATAATTTGGGATAGGATTTTGTTTTCTAAGTCATCCATAAAGAGGTCAGCACATGAAGACGAGAGTGGGCTCCCCATCGCCAAGCGTGTTAATTGTTGATAGATCTTATTTTTCCAAGAAAAGTAGTTGGAGTTAGGCAGTGAGCAAACAATGAGGTTATATCTTGTGGGAACAAGGTACTTAAGATGTCAATGACCTCCACTGCAGGAACGTTTGTAAAGAGAGAGGTGACATCTAAGCTGGCTAGAAGATCATTATCTGATATGTTGATTTTTTTAGCTTTTCCACAAAATGTCCGGAGTTTTTAATGCAACTCTCTGAGTTGTGGATGTGTTGTTGTAAGAGTTTCGAGAGATCTTTTGACAATAAGTAGGTAGGAGAGTTGATTGCATCAACGATTGGGCATAAAGGAGTACCATCTTTGTGCACTTTTGGAACTCCATAGAGTCTCAGAGTTAAAGGATGCATTGATTTTAGTTGTTTAATTATTACTATTACTATTATTACTATTATTACGGGCAACTCCAGGGAGTCATTAGACTCATCGAGGGAGGCCCCAAATCATATTCATCACAACTATTTGACATTCATACAGTATCTATCATACCTCGCCTTAAACTCATTCACTGTCACAGCATCCACTACAGACTCAGGGAGCGCATTCCACTCATTCACTACTCTAAAAGTAAAGAACCCAGCTCTAACACCTTTACTAACCACACTTTTGCCCAGTTTCCATGGATGTCCCCTAGTCCTCCCACAACCAGCCCTGTTCTCAAAAATATCTTCTGAATTAATTTTATAGAAACCCTTCAGTAATTTGAATGTCTCAATCATATCTCCCCTCCTCCACCTATCAACCAATTTTTGCAACCCACAAATCCTCAACCTGTTCTCATACAGTTCATTCCACAGACCTGCTATCATCTTGGTCACTCGCCTCTGGATCCTCTCCACCTCCTCCCCATCAATAAGAAACCTAGGTGACCAAATCTGAGCACAGTAGTCTAGATGGGGTCTTATCAAGACTCGATAGAGAGGAACAATAACCTGCTTGTCTCTGCTTGTCAACGTATTCTTCAGCAACCAAGTGATTTGATGAGCTGTTTTGGTCACTTTTGCAATGTGTCCCCTAAATTTCAATTCCTTATCTACCAACACTCCTAAATCTCGTGCCTCATCAATTTCCTGGAGCAGGGTTCCACCAATACAGTAAACTGCCGCCAATCTTTTCACTCCAAAATGCATAACCTTACATTTTGCCACATTAAACTGACATCCATTCTCCTTAGCCCAGACCTCCAATCTATCCAAATCATCCTGCAAAATTTTGACGTCATCTGCATTCACTATTGCCCTACCCAACTTTGCATCATCCGCAAACAAATGAACTGTTCCTCTCAGATCATTTCCTATATCATTTATGAACAAATTAAACAGCAGTGGTCCAAGAACAGATCCTTGTGGCACACCACTAGTCACAGGCCGTCTTGTGGACTCTACTCCCGAGTAAACCACTCTCTGATATCTCTCCGTCAACCACCCTCCTATCCATCTCACCAACCCTATGTCCATTCCCATATGCTGCAATTTACTGATTAGAATTCCATGTGGAATCCTGTCAAAGGCCTTGGCAAGGTCCAGTAGAATCACCGTAAACCCATTACCCTTATCCAGTTCAGCCGTCACTGTGTATAATACGTGAGCAAGTTACTGAGGCATGACCCACCCTTCACAAAACCATGCTGTCCCCGATACAGTATCCCATTTTCTTCTATCCAATCTTGTATTTTCCTCTTGACTATTTTCTCTAAGACCTTGACAATGATTCCTGATATGCTAATCGGTCGGTAATTTACAACAGCAGTCTTGGAATCACCTTTATGCAGTGGAACTATTTTCCCCTCTTTCCACCCGCTCGGGACTAACCCAGACCCGAGACTCAAATTAAACAAAATGGTCAAGGGTACTGACAATTCTTTAGCTGCTTCTCGTACAACACGAGCTGGTATACCATCCAATCCCACAGATGTATTGACATTGAGGTTATGCAATAGACTACTCACCTCCACTTCATTAACCACAATAATCTACTGGTTTATTCGTTTCTGCAATGTCACCACCTGGATGATATACTTTTGCACAAGTCTTTAATCAAGTCTATTGGCCAGTTGGATAAATTGCATAGTAATTCATTGGTATCATTGTGGTTTTTTAATGTCGGATCTTTTGTTAAAAGACGGTATACGGACAAGTCAGATAGTGGATGGTTGACTTTGTCCTCATTTCTCCATCCTTTCTATAAATATGCTGGAGTTTATAATATTTCATGCGCTTGTGGCTCTAGTTACATCAGACAGACTTCGCGAAGCCTCGAAATCAGGCAAAAGGAACACATTGGCTATGTCAAAAACAACAAACAGGATATTTCTGGCCTATTGTCTCATTTCTCTACAACTAACCATGTCATCGAGTGGAACAAAAGCTGTTCTCCTTACATAGAGGAAGATTACCATTCAAGAATTTTCAAAGAAGCAGCCACAGTCGCCCGTTCTACTGTCAACCTTAACAGAAATCAAGGCCTAATACTCCCAGAGATATGGAAAACCCTAATCAGAACTTTAAAAACAGAAGAAATGAACTTTAATACAAACTACAGAAAGTTCCTTAGCAACAGCTAGCTAACCTTGTACACACGATACGTGTTTCACTCACGTTCAATACTATTCTATTTGTAATTATTCTAGTCAGTTTTTCGCAGTTATTTTTGTCAGTTTTGACACTTGATCTGCAACCAAATAATAATATTTGGTTGCAGATCAAGTGTTGATCAATTTTATTATTAACACATTCGCTGCCACGCTACTCAGTCATAGTTTGTTCCCGCACGCCAAGCGCTTTTCCCTTCATCAAGGTCACTACGAGTAATCTCGTAGCCGGCTTATCAGACAGAATTTTGTTTCATACGCCAACTACGAGTAATCTTGTATCACTCCCATCTTCAAGGTCACTACGAGTAATCTCGTAGCCGGCTTATCAGATCGAATTTTGTTTCATACGCCAACTACGAGTAATCTCGTAGCCGGCTTATCAGATCGAATGAACTTACAGCATCAGAGAATATCAGGAGGAATCGGGATTTTCATTATTTGGAAATTTTACCACTAACAGAAAAAAAGAATCACCCGACAAAGCCATGCCGTGTCTGTACAAGAAACAAACGTAGACGCGAAACACGTAATTATTGTCATGTTTGGCTGGAAAAACCATCATTGTGCGTGGAAAATTGTTTTAAAATGTATCATTCTTAATTTGAATAAATTGTTTTTTTTTTATTTTACTGAGTGCTTTTTTATTTCATTGATTGGTTTTTATTTTTATTGATTTTACTAGTTTAAAATTGATTTACAAATTACGTGTTATACTATGGATTAACTCACGCTTGGCATACGAGGTTGGTAATTGTTGGATTCTGATTATGTAGAAATTAGAATAAATGTTATTTGCTTCAGAATCCAACATGATCTTCCATCACAAAGGCTAGACTTGTAAATATTATTTAATGTATATAACTTATTTTAAAATTTAATATTCATATAACTGCCTTAATTTTGTCTAATATTTAATTATTTAATCAAAGATATATGTATGAATAATGAAAAGACTGTATTAAATATTAATAAGTTATTTTATTTATTGTTATGTCAATATTATAAGAACTTGTATTTGTAATTTAACTACGTATTTATTGAAATGCAAATATTCTATTTATTCTTGTTTGTGAAAGTTTAACGTTATGTAATAACTGAATGTAGTTGTATAGCCTAATGTAACATTCGCGAGAATGTTTACGTTTATCGGTTGTCATAGAGACGCGTGAAATAAACGAGCGTGAGTGGAAGGGAGCTTGGGCTAAATAAGAAGAGAAAATATATACGTAGTAGGGGAGTCGGAACGAAATTTTGGAACTAAAAGATAGCAAGGAGATAAACTAGAGAAGTAGAAGTAAATAAAAGGTTCTTAAGGGTAGGGGTGCTTAAGGGTCAAAGCTGTATAACTGAGAGGAGACCTCCACATAGCCTTTAAAGGAATGCGGAGAACCGACCAGGGCTTCTGACCTAATGTCCAATCCTCACCTTCTCGTGGTGCACCCTGTTGGGTATCTACTTTGATACTGAACGAACGAGGATGGGCTGGCAATTTGGGATTTAGCCGACCAAATTGTATATTCTTATTGGTTAAACCAAAATAAAAAATGATGGTACAACATGACAAAATTTCATGCCGGCTGGGGCGTCGCCCGGTTAAACAAGGCCCCCGTTGTTTTCGCCAGGGAACCAGGGCGAACAGCGAAAAGTCAGCTACTGGAACAAATCCGAAAACAAACCCCAACTCAACATCACCAGAGTTAAAGATCGGTACTATCAACGTAAGAAGCCTGAATGGCAAAGAAATGGAGCTAGCTGAGGAATTAGATAAGTACCAGATCGACATAATAGGGGTGACTGAAACAAAAAAGACCAAAACTGGTGAGATCTTTCTGAGCAATAAATACAAAATGTTATATTCAGGCAATAACAATCAAGGAAAAGAAGGAGTAGCCATAGTATTCAACACAAAATACGAGGCTAATCTTCTTGAATGGCAGTCAGTCTCAAGTAGAGTAATGTGGGCAAATATGAGAATGGGAAACTGGACAATGAGACTTCTTTGTGCCTATGGTCCCACAGAAGGTTCTACTAAGGTAGAAGTGGAGGAATTTTTTGAGGCTTTAGAAAAAGCAACTGACACAATGAAAAAGGAAAAGTTGGTCCTTGTTGGGGATCTAAATAGTAGAGTAGGAAATGATTGTGAGACATACAAAAATATTTTGGGAAAATTTGGAGAAAGAGCAAAGCTAATAATAATGGCAAATATCTGTTGGATTTCTGCTCAGGACATGGACTGGTTATTACTAACACCATGTTCCAACATAAAAATGTGCACAAATTCACATGGAGAGAAGAGGCTAGGAATAAGAAAAGTCTCATTGACTATGTTATTGTTGATAGTGATGTTTTCTCCCTGGTGCAGGACACCAGAGTGTACAGAGGATTTGAAATTGGAAGTGATCACTATTTAGTCTTGAGCAGGATAAAATTGAATTTCATATTGAAAAGAATAACATGTAAGAAAGTTTTAAAGCGAATAAAAGTTGAGCAGCTCTCAGATGTAAACTGTAGACTAAAATACAGAAATATTATTGAAAAGAAAATGAAAGAGTTTGAGAACAGGAATCAAACCTTGGAGATTCAGTGGCAAACTCTGAAGGAAACATTGATTGATTCTGCCAGAGAGGCATGTGGTGAGGTTGTGTGCAAAGATAAAAAAATCAGAACTCCCTGGTGGACACAGGAAGTTAAAGAGGCAGTGAAGGAAAAGAAGAAAGCATATCAAAAGTTCCTGGCAAATAAGTCAGCTTTTACTCTTACAGAATACAGAGACAAATGTAAGAAAGCTAAACAGTGTGTAAAACTAGCTAAACAAAAGTCATGGGAGGACTTTGGCAAGAATATAGAAAATAAATATCTAGAAGGTGGCAAAATATTCTGGAGGTTGTTGAAGAAGCTTAGGAATGGAGGAAAAAGTGCTGTAAAAGGAATTAGAGATGATAAAGGTGAAATGAAAACAGGAGAAAAAGATATCCTTGAAGTATGGAGTAATTACTTTGAAAAACTGCTAAATGAAACAAGCAGTGATGACAGCACAGTGATAAAAAACACTGACCAGGCATGCAGTCAGGAATACATATCCATACTTGAAGTAGAAAAAGCCATCAAAGGCTTGAAATGTGGAAAGGCAGCAGGAGTAGATGATATTCGACCAGAAATGCTGAAGTATGGTGGTATAAGAGTCTTACAGTGGCTGCACTGCATAGTTCAGAAAGCCTGGACAGAGGGACGAATTCCCGATGATTGGAGTAGAGCTCTCATAGTACCCATATATAAAAAGGGAAATAAAACTGAATGTGAGAATTACAGAGGTATTTCCCTACTGAGTGTTCCTGGCAAGATCTATGCAAGTATACTTGAGAAACGGTTGAGAAGAATTGTGGAAGGAAAGCTTGGTGAAGAACAAGCTGGATTCAGGCCAAATAGAGGCTGTCAGGATCAGATCTTCACTTTACGACAAATAGTCGAGAAAGCATGGGAATATAACAAAGATCTGTATTTAAGTTTTGTCGATTTGGAAAAGGCATATGACAAGGTGCCAAGAGAGAAGCTATTCAATACGCTGCAGTTATATGGTGTCAATGGGGCATTATATCAAGCAATACTTAGTCTTTATTTGAGTTGTGAGTCAGCAGTTAGAATTGAAGGAAGTACAGGAAGATGGTTTAATGTTAAATCTGGTGTGAGACAAGGATGTACATTATCCCCTCTGTTATTCATTATCTATATGGATCACATTATGAAGGAATGTGGTATTAAACCTGATATCAAAATTGGAGATGTTAATGTCAGCTCTTTGCCTTATGCGGATGATGTTATACTTCTAAATAAATCCGCTACAAGTCTGCAAGATTCTCTGACTAAATTGAATAGCTGTTGTAATAGATATGGTATGAAGGTTAGCAATAAAAAGACAAAGACAATGAAAATAGGCAGAATCATTGAAAATGTCAACTGTGTTGTGAATGGAGAACCTGTGGAACAAGTAAAACATTTCAGCTACTTAGGCACAATTTTTACTGAAGATGGTAAACTAAATATAGAAATAGACAACAGAATCAGCAAAGCTGGTATGGTGGGAAGTCAATTGAATAAATTCATATGGAATAAGAAAGAAATTAGTCGGAACACTAAATTAGCTGTATACATGACTGTGTTCAAACCAATTTTAACTTATGGATCTGAGAGCTGGGTCAGAAGTAAAACACTTGACCAAAGACTAGAGACCGCAGATATGAGAGTCCTGAGAAAGATTAGAGGCGTGAACAGATGGCATCAATGGCAATATCATATTAAAAATGAGGATATTAGGAAAGAACTTGACATTGTCAGCATCCAGGAATGCGTTAGCAGAGCTAATCTCAGATGGTGTGGTCACTTAAACAGAATGGGCGAAGAAAGATTAGCAAAACAAGTGTTCTCTGCCAGGTTGGCAGGAAAACGACCCAGAGGAAGACCAAGATATAGGTGGATTGATACGGTACAAAGTGCCTTAGACGATAGAAATATAAGATCTGATAATGTTGGAGTCTAAGGCACTTTGTACCGTATCAATCCACCTATATTCCTGCCATGTACCCTCAAGGAGTGTACAGGACAGGAATTTGATGATGATGATGATGATGATGATGAAGGGTAGGAGCTGAGTGGATATTTTTTTATAAGTGAGCAAGGACGAAATGAGCTTCATAGTTAGCTGAAAGTATATCAGCAGTAATAATGAAAAGGAAATTAATACTACAATCAGATAAAATAAAAAGTTGGATGTTTAAGGAAGAATTCTGAATGAACCCGGCTATTCTAGAATTGTGGCTTATTTCCGATTTGCCCTGAAAAGAACCTCACGGTGTTTAATTAGTTTATGAGTGGTAACGACGATAGTTGAAGTACCCTGTAATTGAAGTCTAGAATTCTGAAGTGCGTCTGATAGTGCTTTAAGTATAACCGTGGATAAGTGTTGTAGATGTGTTTTTATTAAGTAATATAAATAAGTTCCAAAGGTTTGCTCACAACATGA
The DNA here is from genome assembly GCF_054136105.1 of Typopeltis vanoorti. Lineage (NCBI taxonomy): Eukaryota > Metazoa > Arthropoda > Arachnida > Uropygi > Thelyphonidae > Typopeltis > Typopeltis vanoorti. Next base: position 38,138,479 of record NC_143572.1, on the reverse strand, counting down.
TTGATGTATTAGGAACTATTTCCTGTAAGGTTTATCATAGTATATTATTTCCATGCTTGAAGAATTGTGTGTTAATTACGCTATGCTTAACACTACTTTAACTGTGGAAACTCTTTGTGAATGAGAGTTGGAGATAAGAATTGTTTGAAAGATATTTTCAGCTATTAGTGCTTGTAATATTTTGAACTTATAGCATGACTGAGAATTGTGTGAAAACTGACTAGATTGGATGTTCCATTATATTAATTTGAGTGTAGAAACTTTGTAACCCAGAAGCTGAGAAAGTACATGTGAAGACTCGGAAGATTGTGCTATTGTGATTATCTTGACTTAATGTTTGACTTGTTTCTAGTATAAAAAAATTAGAAGTAAAATTTATGTATGTGTTATATAACTTATATTAAATGTTTCATTTGTTAATCTAACTGTTGTATTAGCTTGAATTTCTTTTTACTGCGCCGTTCACAAAAATTCGAATCTAGCGGGAATCCCAGAAAGAAAATAAATACTTCGGCCTGATTGAATGAAAAGACTGCTAACTAACTTTGAATTGATCCTACTATTTCATATAGACTTATCTAAGGATAGAGTGGCGCAGTATAATAGAAATTTCTCTACCCTTGGATTTGTGATCAATTTACAATTGGTTGTGTTTTATTTTATGAAAGTGACTTGTAACAAGATGGCGGATTCGAACGTCAAGAGAATACGTCACAACATAATCAACATATGAGTATACTCGTAGTTGGCTTGTGAAGCTCATATATGAACTACGAGTATACTCGTAGTTGGTATCTGAGGCACATACACAATATACTATATTTTAGTTGAAATTATTTTTCTTCTACCAAGCCCCCAGACATGCTCTCTGCTTTATTCAGAATCCAAGGGTTCAAATTAAGGTAATTATACAAAGGGGTAACTCGTGTTTGGCATAGGAGGTTGGTAAATTGACATACAAGTATACTCGTAGTTGGCTTGTGAAGCTCATATACGAACTACGAGTATACTCGTAGTTGGCAGCGAACGTGTTAAATTCACTCTGGAACTTGAAAGAGAAAACCAATTACCGTTTTTAGACATCTTAATCAAAAAACAAATTGATGGCAGTATAAATCTATCGGTGTACAGAAAACCGACCAATGCAGGTCGCTACCTACATTTCAGCTCCTCTCACCACATCTCACGTAAACTCAGCATTGTACACATGTTAAAGAAAAGAGCGATTCACATCACAACGGACCACGAGACCCTTCAAGATGAGTTAAAATTTATTTCCAACATTCTGTATTTGAACGGCTATCCGAGAAGACTAGTCAATAAAATCCTTTTCTCTGAACCACCACAAAGAGAACAAGAAGATATTCAATATATAAAAACGATTGCAATTCCGTTTGTAAGTGGCATCTCCAACAAGCTCACCAGCCTCCTCAAACAACACAAAATAAGAGTAACATTTAAACCAATAGAATCTATTCGTAAACTACTAAGATCTCGAAAATACAATCATCCTTTCTATAAATATGCTGGAGTTTATAATATTCCATGCGCTTGTGGCTCTAGTTACATCAGACAGACTTCGAGAAGCCTCGAAATCAGGCAAAAGGAACACTTTGGCTATGTCAAAAACAACAGACAGGATATTTCTGGCCTATCGTCTCATTTTTCTACAACTAACCATGTCATCGAGTTGGACAAAAGCTGTTCTCCTTACATAGATGAAGATTACCATTTAAGAATTTTCAAAGAAGCAACCACAGTCACCTGTTCTACTGTCAACCTTAACAGAAATCAAGGCCTCCCAAAGATATGGAAAACCCTAATCAGAACTTTAAAAACAGAAGAAATGAACTTTAATACAAACTACAGAAAGTTCCTTAGCAATAGCTAGCTAACCTTTTACACGCGATGCATGTTTCACTCACGTTCGATACTATTCTATTTGTAATTATTGTAGTCAGTTTTTTACAGTTATTTTTGTCAGTTTTGCAGTTACGCATAATTGTGAGATTGTTTAAACTTATAAGTACCCTGAAGATGCCAACAGTTAAAGTGTGGCGAAACTAGTCGGTTCAGTTTAATAATAAAATTGATCAACACTTGATCTGCAACCAAATATTATTATTATACTAATTTATGATCAAGAAAATACCTTCATGACTATTATTTACTTACCATCACATGAAAATATTACACTGTAAGCATATGACAAACAATATTCTATGCAGAAACACTTATGAAAAGTTCTGAATATGCCATGATCTGAATGTACGATTTGCCACAAAAATTTCTTTTGACAGGTGGCACTGATGTAGGGGTCCAGTAATAAAATTATCAAAAATATGTTCCAGATTACGCATTCTCTAGAAAAAAATATTGACATTATTTTGGTTTACGTACACAATCAAGATTTTATGTGGGGACACATGTCCCATGATCGTGAAAGGGTTAACACAAGAAACACAAGGAACAAGTAATGCTATTTATTTAAGGCCATATAGTTCAGCCTCAAGGTGAATTGTAAGCAAGGACTTATAAAATTCCACATTCTCAAGATTATTCCATACTTCACAAAGCTGAAACAAACAATAATATCTCATAATATCTATTTCAATGCAAGTGTTCACTCATCAGCAACCAACTTCGAGCTGCTCAGTATAAACAAGCTATTAATATACATCTTATTTCTGTTTTCTGGAATTATATAGCTCATAAATTAAAGATGCCAAGAAAATATATTCCTAGTTTCATGCTTTATCCAAGTGTAAGCAAACAAAGTTTGCATAAGAGGTCACTTCATGATTCGGCTATTTGTATATAGAGGCTAATGACTTCACATCAATTGCCTTGGTATTCCATGCAATGTACATAACCTTATAGACATATATAATACTATGCTTTATGGGAAGAGTCACTACCCAAATTGGTTTCGACCTTTATTGAGGTCGTCTCATCAGTGGGAGCCAGACCCAGAAGTGATACCAAGGTAATGCAGAAGTCACATTTCCATATACAAGTAGCCAAAAGATGTCACACCTTAGTACTAAAATACTCTGGATTAGAGATAGAGGTGGAAAGTTTCATGTGCAAGTTTCATGTGATTTGATGTGCAAACTTTGTTTGCTTACACTTGAAAAAGGATGAAATCAAGAAGATAATTTCTTGTCATCTTTAATTTATAGTATAACCAAGTGAAAAAACTTTCAAAAATATGGAAATATTTTATTATTATTATTATTATTATTATTATTATTCAGGCCTCCATGGAGTCAAAAGACTCATCGTGGGTCCTTCCTAAGAACATAAAGTCTGTCAAGACTCATCGAGAGGAGCCCCCCCCCCTAAGAAACACAAAGTCTATCATACCACTCCTTAAACTCATTGACCGTTCTCGCTCTCACCACTCCATCAGGCAATGCATTCCACGGTTCAATCACCCTCCATGCAAAGAAACCACTCCTCACCCTCTTGCTCACAGTTTCCTTTCGTAACTTCCAGGGATGGCCTCTTGTCATCACTCCTTCCCGCTGTTCAACCAAGTGAAAGAACTCCCCAGTGTCAACCCTATAACCACCTCTCAACAGTTTAGGAAAAATCTTGGTAGGAAGTTGTGCATACTTGGTTTTAAGCAGTATGTTTTTTAGTCTTAGACAAGATAAATGAATAATGACATCCATTATTTTAAATGCAAGAAAAGAATGAATTTAAAAATTTGATCCCACTTGATGGTTGATGTGGAACAAGCTTCTTCGTGCAAGCTGAGCTTATTGAACTGGAACAGGATTCAGAAACAAAAGCAAAAAATCCAGAACTTTTTCAAGCAGAGTGTTTTATAAGAAATATTTCTTACTTGACAAGTATCCAAAACTTGCAACTTTTGTAGGAATATTTTATAGGGTGTAGGATGAATAACCCTAGTGGAATGCTTATGCCTGCAAACACTATTTTTATGAACGAACTTATTAAATCTAGAATGAAGACACAAATAACAAATGAATGTATAGAAAGTTGGTCATGCAGTTTCCTTCCAGAAGTGAGGATGCTAATAATCTTTGGAAGTTTATTAGCATACTAAACTATTATTAGCATTGTGTTGATTAAAAGAAAAGTCCATTTGAATTCTTTTAATTAGTGGAATAAAGTTTTTTTTTTATTTATTTTACTTTTTTATATTTTATATACCTATTAGTATATTTCTGTATATGTATATACACTCTTTTGTAAAAAGAAAAAAGAAAAAATCGCCTTATTGAAATTTAAAATAATTTCTTTAAAATCAGGTTATTATACAATAAAAGGAAAGAGATTAATGATGTTACACAGAAATTAAGAGCTGGAGTAGACAAGATTGATGAAACCCAAGTCAAATTAAAAGTTATGTCAGATGAACTTAATACTGCTAAAATTCATGTTGCTGAATTTCAGAAACAGTGTGATGAATATCTAACTAATATATCTGAAAAAAGAGAACAAGCCAATGAACACCAAAAGGTAAATAACATGCTTATAATGATGTTTCTATAAGCAATATCTTTTAATCTTATTTTATGTGACCTGTTTATAACAATTGTTTATCACTGTGGGACAATAAAGGGGTACACAGCTATTAGAATTACAAATTTCACATTATTTTTAAATATTTAATTACACCATTATCATCATCAAATTCCTGATATATGCACCCCTTGTGGGAGGAGTGAGAATGTGTGCAGTTTATCATGGCAGTGCTACATAAAAAGGTTACATCACTATGAACGTCTTATCAACAATTTTCTTCTAAATTAATCTGTTATTATTATTATTATTATTATTATTACGGGTATCTCCATGGAGTCAGTAGACTCATCGCGGGAGACCCAAACTAGCAAAACAATATCTGTCATATCTCTTCTTGAATTCATTTACAGATGAAGAGCTCACAACAAAGTCAGGCAATGAATTCCACTCATTCACCACCCTCCAGGCAAAAAACCTTGTTCTGACACCTTTGTTAACCACACTCTTCTTTAATTTCCAGAGATGACCTCTTGTTCTTCCATCACTATCACACAGCTGAAACATTTCCCCTGCATCAATCCTATAAAAACCTTTTAGTAATTTGAATGTTTCTATCATATCCCCTCTTCTTCGCCTATCAACCAACCTCTGCAATCCACAAGCTCTCAATCTATCAATGTAGGGAGCATTTTTTATATCACTCACCAACTTGGTCACTCTTCTCTGAACCCTCTCCACAGCCTCCTCATCTCCAAGGAATCCAGGTGACCAGACCTGAGCACAGTAATCCAAATGTGGAAGTATCAATGCTTTATAAAGGGGAATAATAACCTCCTTATCTCTGGATGTCAGTGTGTTCCTCAACAACCAAGTAATCCTATGTGCAATCTTGGACACCTTAGCAATGTGTCCTCTGAACTTCATCTCCCTATCTACCAATACCCCTAAGTCCCTAGCCTCATCAATCTCTTGGAGTACCTTTCCATCGATGTAGTACACAGCTGGTAATCTTTTAATCCCAAAATGCATGACTTTACACTTTTCCACATTGAACTGACATCCATTTTCTTTTTCCCATTTTACCAGCTTATTTAAATCCTCCTGCAAACTTTCAACATCAGCTTGATTTTTTATTGCACTACACAACTTTGCATCATCAGCAAACAACTGAATATCTCCCTTTAAGCCGTTTCCTATATCATTTATATACAAATTAAACAACATTGGCCCAAGCACAGAGCCCTGAGGCACACCACTGGTCACCTGCCTCATTCTGGACTCGGCTCCCCCATACACCACCTTATGGTATCTCTCCCTGAGCCATTCTCCTATCCATATCACCAATTTAATATCCATTCCCATCTGCTCCAATTTGCGTAACAGTGTTCTATGGGGTATCCTGTCAAAAGCCTTAGCAAAATCCAGAAGTACCACTGTGTAGCCAGTTCCTTTGTCCAACTCTGATGTTATTCTATTATGAATAGTTAATAGATTGCTAAGGCAGGATCTACCTTTAACAAAACCATGTTGGCCTCTATAGAGTATCATATCCTGATCCACCCATTCTTGAATTTTGTCTTTAACCAACTTTTCCAATACTTTTACCACTACTCCTGAGATGGTGATTGGTCTGTAATTCAATACCGCAGTTTTAGAGCCACCTTTATGCAAAGGAACCACTTTGCCTAACTTCCACTCCCTAGGAGTGGAAGTTATCTGTTAGGACTCCAGTATTGTCAGGTCTTATATTTCTTCTTCTAATACACTTCTTAGTATATTAATCTACCTAGATCTTGGTCTTCTTCTAAGTCATTTTCTTCCAATTCTGTCAAATACATACTTGTTTTGCTAACCTTTCCTCTGTATTCTGTTTAAGTGACAATTCCACCTGAGATTAACATTAACTCTTTTCATACATTCCTGAATGCTAATAATGTCAAGCTCCTTCCTGATTTCATCATTTTTAATATGATTCTGCCATTGATTCCATCAGATCACTTCCCTGATCTTTTTTGGAACTTTCACACATGTAATCACAAGTCTTTGATCAAGTGTTTTATTTCTAACTCAACCTTCAAATACATAGGTTAAACTCGGTTTGAACACTTTTCTTGAATACAGCTAATTTAACATTTGACTAATTTATCTCTTATTTCCATATAAATTTTATTTAGTTAACATACCAACTTTTTCAAATTCTGTTTGCCTATTACCATATTTAATTTGCTATTTTCACAAAAAAAAGTGTGCCAAACAGCTGAATTGTTTTCCTTGTTCTATTGATTCTCCATTCAGGATGCAGTTCATATGTTCCTACATATTTTCATACTCTTTATCTTTTTTTTATTTGATTTTCATACCAAATTTATAGCAGTTATTCAACTTAATTCAGGAAATGTGCTGGCTTGTACTGGATTTATTTAGTAGTATAACATTATCAGCATAAAGTAAACAAATCAGACATCTCCAATTATAATATTGGTTTAATGCCACTGTCCTTCATAATGTGATCCATGAATGACAGTTAAGATAATATGCATGCTTGTCTCACACCTGATTTAACATCGAAACATAGAGTGCTTGAGGCATTGGATATGAGCAGTAAGTGAGCAAAAGAGTTGGTAGTAGTAATAGGGACAAATGATTTGACTGGGAACAAGGAATAAGTAAGATCAGATGTCAGGAGGCCTATAATGTGATAGGAGAGGTAGTCAGTATGTTGCCCAGGTATGACAGTGATGAAATGAGGTGGAGAGCGAGGATTGTGAATGATATGTTAATGGAAATGTGTGAGGAGAAAGGAGTGTAGTTTGTTAATGTGTGGAATGAGTTTGAAAGATGAATTGAACTTTATAAGAGTAATGGACTGCATTTGAATGATTTTGGTGTAATTCATTTAGATAGACTAGTGCTGGAAGGTAGAGAAATGAGTGCAGAGAATTAATATGATCAAGTAGGAAGTGATGTGAAAGAGCAGGAGAGTAAGAAAGGAGAAATTGAAGTGATGATTATAAATGAAGAAGTGTGTAGCATGAGTATAGAGGATGAGAGAACAAGCTCACAAGTAAAAACATGCAAATAGGGAGGAATAAGGTAGACAAGGGAACACAGTGTGAGAAAGGTTGATGCTCCAAGAGGATGTGAATGTGTGTATAAACAAAAAGGAAAGAGGATTACCTGGGATATAAGGAGCACAGTTGGATTTGAAGAAGGTTCTGGGATGAGTAAGGAGAAAAAGAAATTGCTTGAGGAAAGTATGGAGAAGTCACATCTAATAAGTGGTATTAATGAAACTTATTATAGATCCAGGAATGATATGTTATTTTTATATGCAAATGCTAGAAGGGTAAGAAAGAAAGGCAAATAAAAGAGTTGCAGTAATTGAGGTGTTCACCCAAAAATTGTTGGAATAAGTGAGACATGGTTGGATGAAGATGATATCCTGACAGAAATAGATATGGAAGGGTATGATGTGTTTCGTGAAGATGAAACAAGATAAAAAGAGAGGGGAGGAGTGATGTTGATGATAGAGAAAGAATTATGACCATACAAGGTTGGGATGCAAGAGGAAAATAGTTCCAGCGGCTTTGAGGCAGTGTGGCAGTGAGATAGAGATGAATAGAATGAAATGCTTAGTAAGATGTTGTTATAAACCTATAACAACATCTTATGTAATGTGGATGGTAGTGATCATGAAATGTATTATCAGATTAGCCTAGCCAATAAGAAATGGGTGATCATTATGGGCGATTTTAATTATGACAGTATAGACTGGGATGATGAGATAGCAACTGGAAGTAAAGAAAATGAGTTTCATGAGTATGTGAGGGACAACTACCTCAGGCAGTATGTAAGGGAGGGTACATGAAGATTGAGGATCTTGGATTTGATCATCTCATCAGAGGATGTTATTATAAATGAAGTGTTAAATCACTCCTCCAGTTACTGAGAGTGACCACGAAGTGATTACCTGGGTGGTTGCCAGCAGTGTGAGGACCTCTATGAAGAAAGGGTGTATGTGGAGCTACAAGCTGGTGATTATGAGATGTTCAGTAGACAGAGAGCTTGCAGGAAACTATGAGTGGCATGGAATGAGGAGTTGGTGGCTGGAAAGGAGATCAACACATCTCTGGTGATATTCAAGAACTGTCTAGTTGAAGCAATGTCTAAATGTATTCCAAGGGTCAGAAGGTTAAATAAGGTAGGTGTGAAATGGATGAATAAAGAGATTAAGCAATATATAGAGGAAAAAGACGTTATGAAGGCAGCAGCATAAGGTAATGGCAATTACAAAGAACAGGAAAGGAGGATGACTTGGTTGGTAAGGGTAGCAAACTGAAGTTTGAAGCTGCGTGTGGGGAGCAATATCCCAGATGAGAAATAGGGACATTGCTGTTTAACCTGCATGCTAATGATATTAGAGAAGAATTGAATACGTATATTCAGTTGTTTACAGATGATGCAAAGTTGGGATGAACTATGAGGAGGAGTGCAGATTTTGTGGCCTTACAAGAAGACTTGAATAGATTGAGTTGAATGGGCATGGGATTGGGGATGCCTTTTCAATGTTACAAAATGTAAGGTTTTAAAATTTAGGAAACAAAGATGGGATGTAGAATTTTTTCTTGGTGGAGATATATTGTTGGAGGTGGAGGAAATAAGAGATCTTGGGGTGATGGTGAATAAGGTTCTAAATTTTTGAGGACATACTGAAAAAATTGTATATTCCTATGATTTGTAGAAATAAGAAGATTCTTGTTCCATGTATAAGGCTCTGATTAGGCCACACATGGACACTGTGCACAGATTTGGCCACCTGGTTTTCAAAAGAGGTGATTGAGTAAGGTAGTTTCTGATCTCTGGAATGTTGAATATGAAGAAAGATTGAGACAATGCAATTTGCAGAGTCTAGTGGATAGTAGGAAGAGGGGTGATATGATAGAGATGTACAAGTTGGTAAGGGGTTGTTATAGTATTAATATTGAAGAGGTTTTTCATAAAATGGGGGAGAACAAGAGCTAATCCCTGGAAGATGTATGAAGAGGGTGTGAGCAGAGGAGTGAGAAGCAGGTTTTTTGCATGGGGAGTTGTGAATGATTGGAATGCATTGCCTGAGAGTATGGTGTCTGCAGAGAATTTGGGTGTGTTTAAGGCATGAGCTGTGTGTATGACAAAATGACCTCCTAGATGAGTTTTTTATTACAATTGGGGTCTTGGAATAATAATAATAATAATAATAATAATAATAATAATAATAATAATAATAATAATAATAATAATAATAATAAACAGAGTGCAAATAATAGTAAGATAGCAAGTATGATGAAAATGCATATGCAACTGACAGTAAGATATAGAGAGAAAATAATAGTGAAAAAAATAACAGAAGATTTGAAAGCTAACTTGATGAAGACATAAGAATAGATGTAGTGAATGCAAAGTGAAATGAAGAAAATTGTAGATGCATTTGGAAGAGTAAAGAAGACTGAAATGAATTTTGTCAGAATGAGAGTGGTAACAAAGGATTTGTAAGTGGATTATTTAGGGATTCGATTCTTAAATGTCTAGTGAACAAGAAGATGCACAAGCTTTGTTTTCTAGGAAATAGCATGAGAAGAATGATCAAAGTATTGGATATTAGGAGTAAGTGAGCAAAAGAATTGTTAGTGGCAGCTGGAACAAATGACTTGATTCGAAACAACGAGAATGTAAGACTAGATATCCAGAGGTTGTCAAGAAGAATAAAAAACAATAGTGTGATAGGAAAGGTAGTGAGCAAATTTGTCCAGGAAGGACAGTGATGAGATGAGGCTGAGATCAAGGATTATAAATGATATGCTAACTGTAATGTGTTAAGAGGAAAAAGATGCAGTTTGTGAATGTGCAGAATGAGTTTAAAGGATAAATAGAATTGTTTGGGTGATGCACTGCCTTTGAATGGTTTGGATGAGTGCTATTTGTAATGACCGATGCAAGGAAGAGTAATGAGTGCATAGAATAGATCTCAGCAAGTTAGAAGCAATGGGGAATAGAAAAAGAAGGGATCAAACTGGTACTTATGAATGGAGAAGTGGTTAGCATCAGTGTAGAAAATGAGAGAATAAGTGTGCAAGACAGAGATGGAAGTGGCAGAAGTCAGGTTGACAAAGGTTGATAAGAAAGATCAATCATGGAGGAAGAAGAAGTAAATGTGTGAGGAGACAAGATAGGAAAGTGATAGCCTTTGATGCGATGCGATGCGATGCGATCCGATGCGATGTGATGTGAAAGCCTTTAGATTCCAAGAGGATTCTGGAATGGATAGTGGGAGAGAAGAATGGCTGGAGGAAGGCATGGAGAAGTCACATCTAACAAGTAGTCAGTGAAACTTGTTATAAATTCAGAAATGAACTATTATGTTTATAGATGAATGCTAGAAGTATCAGAAACAAGGTATATGAAATTGTTGCAGTGATCGAATTTGTACATCCAAAAATTGCTGGAATAAGTGAGACGTAGTTGGATGAGGATGACATCCTGACAAGAAATAGAGATGGAAAGGCATGATATTTTTGTGAAGAATCGGTAAAAAAAGCGGTGGAGTGCTGATACAAAAGGAGTTATTATTATTATTATTATTTCCACAATCCCAAGACCTCATGGAGTCAAAGGCTCAGCTGGGAATATGGGGGATAGTGGGAGTTATGTTCATGCAAGACAGAGGTGTCAGGGGAAATAGTGGCAGTATGGCATAAGAAAGAGATGAATAGAATGAAATACTTAGTTTAATAATGCTATAGACCTGGTAATGTGGGGGATAGTGACCATGAAATGTATAAGCAAATTATCCAAGCAAACAGGAAAAGGGTGATCACTTTTCATTTTTTGATAATTATGGCAATATAGACTTGGAGGAAGAGATAGCATCTGGGAGTAAAGAAAATAAATTTCTCGAGATTCTGAGGAACAACTTCCCCCAGCTCGGTGGTGGGGCAGGCTCACCCCACCACCGAGCAGAGCTGCTGATTTGCTCATATCTCATCTGAGGGGTAACAGCAACAGCCATGCCTCAGTTAACTTCATGGGCTACAGCATTGTCATTCATTACCCCACCACCACCACCACCACCACCTCCCAGGACCTGGGTGACAGCAACAGTGAGCCTCAGTTAAAACTTCATGGGCTACAGCATTGTCATTCATCACCCAAGCTTCCAACCGGTTTCGACCTTTATTAAGGTCTCGTCAGTGGGAGCCAGACCCAGAAGTAGTGATACTAAGGCAGAAACAATGGAGAAGTCATATTTACCTATATGAGTTGCCAAAAGGTGTACCACCTTATTATTAAATTACTCTGGATTTAGAGAAAGATGTTGGAAGTTTTTTCCCACTTGTTTAGACTCTTTGAGGACATGTATAATGCTATGCGTTAAGGGAAGAGCCACTCCTCAGAATTGTTTTGACTTTTATTGAGGTTTCTTCAGTGGGAGCCAGACCCAGAAATGATGATGATGCTAAGGCATAAGCAATGGAGAAGTCATATTTATCTATATGTACAAGGAGATGTGCTTTGCATTATGGGAGATACTGAGACAAGGAGTGATGAGAGCTTGATCCACCTTTACCATGAGTTGCCTCAGTCCTGAAGATACTTCAGGTGCAAACTATGTTTGCTTACACTTGGACAAAGGATTAAACTAAATTTATTATAGTCTAAACAAGTGGGAAAAAACTTCCAACATCTTTCTCTAAATCCAGAGTAATTTAGTAATAAGGTGGTACACCTTTTGGCAACTTGTATAGGTAAATATGACTTCTCCATTGCTTCTGCCTTAGTATCACCACTTCTGGGTCTCACTCCCACTGACGAGACCTCGACAAAGGTCGAAACCGGTTGCAAGCTTGGGTGATGAATTGCAATGCCCATGAGCAACACAAGGCACAGGTAAGAAGGGTAGCTTACATAGTAAGGAAGACTAAAGCTAATTATGAGAGGAAGCTAGCCAATGTGGTCAAAAGAAATCCCAAGTTCTCTTCCTATGCAGAAAGTAAGAATGACTATGGAAGGATGAGTTTGACATGTACAAACAAAATAGTTGAGTCATTCAGTGATCATTTTGTAAGTATTCAGATCAGGTTCAGGACCTCTATCTAGATAGTCCTGATTGATTCAGTCAGAGAGGCATGTGGTGAAGTTGGTTGCTTGAAAGGATAAAAACAAAATCACAACTCCATGGTGAACTTCGGAAGTTATTATTATTGTTATTATCATACTTCCTGGAGTCAAAAGACTCATTGCAGGGATATCCCATTCTCTCACACACAGCCCATCATACTGTGAGTTAAATGCATGAAGCATCTCTGTGCTCATCACACTTTTTAGGCAATGCATTTCGAGCACTAACTACACTTCATGCAAAAAAAATCTATTCCTCTTCTCTCACTCACAATCTCCTTATACAGCTTCCAGAGAAAGGCTCTACTCATTTCTCCACCCGTACTCTAAAACATCTCACCCACATTAATCCAGTAAGAGGTTTTGCTAGTGTCACAAGACAGGTAACAGTATATTTGAGCAAAGTTCCAAAAAAAAAAAAAAAAAAATTATTATTATTATTACATAACACTTCTCCGGAGTCCAAAGACTCATCGAGAGAGGGTACCTACTCTCTACAACTCTCCGTCTCCATCACTCTACCAATCCACCAGCCACAACTACCTTCATCGTCTACACCAACGCCACCTACCGCCGACCATCACCACTAATATTTTCACAAACAAACATCCATGCCTAATGCGGGATTCAAACCCACAACCTTTTGGCTGGAGAGTGGATACGCTAACCACTCAACCAACCACACTGGACAAAAATGTGGAATGTTTCGTGATTTTGTGTGTCATCCTTGCACAGGGGCCATGCTAATCTTCTGTGTATCATTCCTTAATATAAGGTAGGTGTAAAATGAATGAGTGTGGAGGTTAAGCATGAAATCTGGAAAAAGAAAGTACTTTGGAGGAAGTACAAGATGAATAATGATAATCAGTCACATGAAGAATATAAAGAACAAGCCAGGAGAGTGACTCAGTTAGTAAGGAAAACAAAAGTAGAGTATGAGCAGAAATTGGCAAAATCAGGCTAAGAAAAATCCTAGAGAATTTTTTAGATATGTGGCAAGTAGAAGGAAGAATGATCATGGAAAGATGAAGTTAGGGGATGAAAGTGATAGAATGGTAACTGCTGCAGAAGACATTGTTGAGGTATTCAGTGATCAATTTATAAGTCTATTTCATTCTGATCAGGGTGGATTCATGAAGAACTTAAGTGTAAATGACATAGGAGAGGATAGCTTAATTGTGAGTGAGCAGGAAATATTTGAGGAAATGAATAACCTTGATGTTAATAAGGCGATAGGATTTGATGACATATCACGACTCATCTTAAGGGAATGTTCCAGTGAATTGGCAGTAGCATTGGCATGCCTGTTTAGTAAGAGTTTTGCAACAGCACAGGTTCTAGGGGAGTGGAAGGAGGGTAAAGTTGTTCCATTGCATAAAAGTGGTAATGAGGCTGTAGCTTCAAATTATAGGAAGGTCTGTATATCTGGAGTTGTGGTGAAGGTCCTGGAGAGATTGGTGAGAAGTAGGATACAGAAATGGGTTGATAATAACAGTATTCTCTGTGATTATCTGCATGAGTTTGTTAAGGGGAGATCATGTTTCACTAACTTATTTATGTACTATAACAAGGTGACAAATATCTTAGACAGAGGAGATGCATATATAGTGGTGTACTTGGATTTTGCAAAGGCTTTTGATAGATTGCCACATGACATGCTCTTAAATAAATTGAAACATGGGATTGGATAACAAACTTCTGTGTCGGATCAGTGACTGGCTGTCAGATAGGTATCAGAAAGTTGTGTATGGGGGGGTGCAGTATCTCGAAAGAGAAAGGTCACCAATGGTGTGCCTCAGGGGTCAGTTTTGGGATCATTGTTGTTCAATTTGTATGTTAATGATATTGGGTCGGGTTTAACTAGTGATATCCAGCTGTTTGCAGATGATGCAAAATGGGGGAGAGGAATGCACAGTCAGGCTGATGTTAATGCCTTACAAGAGGACTTGAATAGATTGTATGAATGGGCAGGTAAGTGGAACTATCAGTTCAATGTTGCCAAGTTGTAAGGTTTTGAGATTTGGTAAGCAACGATGGGATGCAAAGAATACACTTGGTGGGGAAACTTTAGAATTAACCAGTAAATTGTATGATGCTGTGATTAGATCCAGTATTCTTGAACCTTATATCCTCCCCCATTCATGTTGTCTCATAATTATCACTTAGCAACTATAGAAATTCCATTTCCTTCCCTCCCTGTGACCGTTCTTACGTTTAATCCATGTTTCCGTAGGTTGAAGTCTCCTATAATAATTATTCAACCTGCACTCATTCTGCTAATTTGCCAATGCATAAATTTTTCCTTATACCGAACTATATATTTCATCCTGTTGGCCTCAGTCTCACATCAGATAGCATCAAATGACCTTCCCTCTATGTACCTGTTCCTGATGTACTTCTAGTCTTTTTTTGGGACATTCAATTCTTCTCTGTTACAAGCAAAATCCCTTCACATATTCTGTTCTTTCTCTCTCTGTCATCTCTGAAAATACTATATATCTTGCATTTTATCTCAGTGACTATATCATTCTCTATTGAACTAACTAATGCCAAAACATCTCACCCTTGTTCTAAATACTTCTGGTGTTAGTATACATAAACTTCAATCCAGTAACTCCCCAACATTTTGTATTGATTTTTCTTCTAATATTAAGAACCCATGAACCTGCATTCATCATCATGTGATCACTCTTCCGCTTATGTCTATGTTACCTGGTAACCTACGTAATAGGTCTAGGTAATATGTTACCAAATCCTACTGCTTTATTGGCATCAATTTTACTCAATTCCTCATATACCTCCTGTTTACTCATTATTTGTACCCCCCCCCCTGCTCTATCATACCCTCTGCACTCAAGCCCATCTGCATTCATGAGGATGAAATTCTCTGAAATTCACTGCTCACTGAATATTCAGCTGTTTTCTCTGCAGCAGTCACACTTACTAATCTACCATTTTATCTGTCAACATCATCCCATAATCATTACTTTTTCTACTTACCATACATTGAATGCATTTTCTAGTGTTTTTCTTGACTTGATTGGCTAATTTCTGCTTATGCACTTTTACTGTTCTTACCTGAGTCATCTTCCTGAGTCAACTTGCTCTCTGTACTCCTCATGTACTAATTATTGCCTTTCATTTTTGCTGCCTCCAAAAGCTTTCTTTTTCTAGATTGCAAACTTATTAATCTCTTCATTCATTCATTTGACTCCTACCTTATTTAATCTTTTCACTTTTGGAATACATACAATACTCAAAATTGCTGCTCTTAAATATCTCTTGATCGGTGCCATGTCTCCTCTTTCCGCCCAGCTCCTCTTTCCATGCTGTAGCTCCCATTTGTTTCCTAAGTTTTTCATAATCACTGGCCTTGTAGTTCTACATATATTCTTGGCTCACAGTTCTCATATGACTAGCTACAACCTAAGTAATTACTTAATGGTCACTCTCACCAACTAGAGAAAAATTAGCTACTCGATTCAGAATCACATCCTTTGATAATATCAGATCTCTGACTTTCAACTTTTGTGTGCCTTCCCTTTCATGTTGTCTATGATTGCTGACTTTCAGGAACTGAGTTTTCTAATTCCTAAATGGTATCTGTTCATTTCATTCAGTATTGCCATCATTACAATCCTCCATGATGATCACCTTTCTCTTGCTTGCTAAATCAATTTCCCTGTATATTTCTTTGTCCCCACTGTTCAGGTTCTTTGCCCTACAGCAACATTCAACTAAATATCTCATCGTATTAATTCCATCTCATACCATACTAGTTTAAAACTACTTCTGCTATTCACCTTTTACATAAAAAGATGCATTTTTCGAATTATGCACACAATATATTGTAGAAAGAAATGTTTCATGCCTTTCAGGCAGTGGGACTGCTGTGCAGATATATTCCCTGCTATTATCAATAGCACTTCCTCCCCTCTTCTTGTTCTTCTTTTTCCTTCCTTTCTTTCTTCATTAAAAGTATAATGCCCTTGCATTTCTATTTCCATCTTGACATCATTCTATCCAATCATGTTTCACTTCTTTGATCTATTTTTGGGTGAATAAACTCAGTTAATGCAATAATTTGAACTCCTTTACTTCTGAGACTTCTTGCATTTGTAAATAAATATTGCAATTCATTTCTTGGTCTATTCCCATTACTACTTCTGCCACCCATCATCTGTGACTTCTCTACACCTGCTCCTGTCTGCTCACTTTAATATAACGCTTTACTCTATATATCTCCCCAGACTCATCTACTTCCTATGCATTCCAGGCTATTCTGTTCATAAGGTGACCATTCTCATTCATGTACACATTACTGCTTCTGGAATCCACTCTCATTATGCTATCTCTCTGACCATCCTGACTTCTCTGTTTTCTTTTCTAGCTTCCATTCTTGTTCTCACATTCTATCACTGATATTTACCTATCCATTTCCAAGCACATCAGTCTTACCTATTTCATTTTTCTGCATATTCAAATCACCTCTGACTTCCTTTGATCCCTTGCACACACTGCTCTTCCTTCTAGCAACATTATCGCTAGTTCATTCACACAAGACCCATTTTTATGTAGTCCATCTCTGTTATACTATTCCATTTGCCACTCGAATGCATTAGACTTATCAACTAGCTGCATCGCTTTCTCTTCACAGCGTTCTGCTAGCATACCATTCATGATTTTTTCACACTGTCCAGTTTATTATTGTTATATCTGAACAACATACCACACTGTTGTTTATCAATAATCTCATGATATCTACCTTCACATTGTTCACAATGACCAAACAGATCATTTCTTTCTACCACCACTACTAATTCTTTGCATGTTTACTTCTCATTATTGTTGTTATTATTAATCAGGCCTCCATGGTATCAAAAGACTCATCGTGGGAGGTCCTTCCCAAGAAACACAAAGTCTACCTAGACTCATCGAGGGGAGGTCCCCCTAAGAAACACAAAGTCTTACATTCCACTCCTTAAACTCATTGACCGTTCTCGCTCTTACCACTCCATCAGGCAATGCATTCTATAGTTCTACCATCCTCATTCTCGCAGCTGATCCTCATAACTATCATTGTACAGTCCTGAAACCATCTTTGTTATCTGCATTTGTACCCTTTCCACAGTTAATTTATCCCCTTCAAATTCTGGGGACCAAATCTGAGAACAATAGTCCAAGTGTGGTCTGATCAGGGTCTTATACAATGGAATGATAACTGTTTTATCTCTGCAGGTCAGCATCCTTCTCATTATTGCAGCAATCCTCTGTGTTACTGTCACTATCGTTGCAATATGTCCCTTAAATTTCAGGTTTTTATCAATCATCAACCCCAGATCTCTTGTCTCCCCCTATGTCCTCCAGTATAACTCCCGCCATAGAGTATGCAGTATCCCACCGATGTTTCCGAAACCTCAAAACCTTACATTTTGCTGCATTAAATTGATACCCCAATTCCTTTGCCCATCTATCTAGTTTATTCAAATACTCTTGCAGGGCTGCAGCATCTGCAATGGATCCAGAGATGACTGACCAAGATGATAGCAGGTCTATGGAATGTACCTTATGAGAACAGGTTGACGATTTGTGGGTTGAAGAAATTGGTTGATAGGCAGAAAAGGAAGGTGCTATGATTGAGACATTCAAATTACTGAAGAGTTTCTATAGGATTAATTCAGAAGATATTTTTGAGAATAGGACTGGTGGTGAGAGGACTAGGGACCATACATGGAAGCTGGGTAAGGATGTGGTTAGCAAGGGTGTTAGAGCTAGGTTTTTAACTTGGAGAATGGTGAATGAGTGGAATAAGCTGCCAGAGTCTGTTGTGGGTGCCATGACTGTGAATCAGTTCAAGGCGAGGTATGATAGATACTCTGTGAATGTCGAATAGTTGTTCTCGACATGATCTTAGGGCTCCCTCGATGAGCCTGTCGACTAATTGGAGTCGCCCATAATAATAATAATAATAATAATAATCCTTCCCGGCTTCGCATCATCTGCAAACAACTGAATAGCCCTTGTAATCCACTGACAATATCATTGATATAAAGGTTAAACAATATAGGTCTCAGTACTGAGCACTGTGGAACCCCACTTGTAACCCTCTGCTTCCTTGACACTGCCCCACCATACACAACTCTCTGATACCTATCAGACAGCCAATCCTGAATTCAGTTGACCAATCTGACATCCAGACCCATGTGCTGCAACTTAAATATCAGCTTATCATGTGGCACCCTGTCAAATGCCTTCGCTAAGTCTAAGAAAATGGAAGAGTATGCCTTTCCCTCATCTAATGCTCCTCTAACTTTCTCATAAAAGGCATAAAAGAGTGCCCCTTCACAAATCCATGTTGGCTCTTACAGATAACATATCCCTCTTCTGCTCAATGCTGTATAAGGTCCTTCACTACTTTCTTCAAGATCTTACTGGCCAATAATTAGACACTTCCAGTCTGCTACCACCCTTTTGCAATGCCACTCTCTTACCTTCCTTCCATTCCATGTACACCTTTCCTGTAACCAGACTTTCATTGAAAAGCCAGGATAAAGGCACTGTCAGTTTCCTAGCACATTCTCTCAAAACTCGTAGTGAAATACCATCCAGTTCCATAGCTTTACTGACATCCAGAGTACTCAGTATTTGAAACACACTCTCCTCCTGTGCCTCTAAACTCGAACCTGCCTAATCCCTCTAGCATTAAAACTGACTCCTCTAGGATGAAATACTCCAATAAAATGTTCATTGAACAATTCTACTATGTCCTCTGCATCAGTCACTCTATTCCCATTTTTATCTCACAATATCATTCTTCCCCAATCATTTCTCCTCCTACTGGCCACATAGCTAAAAAATTCCCTAGAATTTTCTTTGGATCTTAGTGTCAATCTCCTCTCATATTTCAGTTTCGTCTTCTTTACCATACTAGTCACTCTTCTGGCCTGTATCTTACACTCTTCATACATCTTCTCTTCACATGTCTCCTTATATCTCCCCATAGCCTCTTTTTCGCATGCAATTCCTGTTTAATATTGTTTGTCATCCACTTTACTCCAAATTGTGTCCTCTTGTTCACTTGTGATATACAACTTACCATACAACTTCTCATATCCAAAGAATATTTCACCTTGTTCTTCCCTCCTGGAAAACAAACCTTTTACACTCTGTCATACACAACATACATGTTCATCTATCAATTTGTTTTCTTAATTCTATGAAAAAATCTATCAAAATGTCTGCATAATTTCCCAAACAATTATGGGAGATACTGGGATAGGAGTGATGTTACCTTGCTCCACCTTTGGTACAACACCAGGTGGTACAACTCCACCTGGTGTTGTACCACCTTACCCCAGTCCTGAAGATACTTTCAGGTGCAAACTTTGTTTGCTCACAATTGGATAAAGAATTAAACTAAATTTATTATAGTCTAACCAAGTGAAAAATAAACTTTCAACATCTTTCTCTAAATCCAGAGTAATTTAATAAAAAGGTGGCACACCGTTTGGCAACTCCTATAGGTAGAGATGACCTTGCTAATGCTTTTGCCTGCCCAGTATCTCCACTTGGGCCTAGCTCACACTGAAGAGACCTATATAAAGGTCAAAACTAGTCTGCATAGGGGCCCTTTCCTTAATGCATAACATTAGTCATATCCGCAAGGAGATGTGTTTTGAATTAAGGGAGATACTGAGATAGGAGTGATGTTAGCTTGCTCTACCTTTACGATGAGTCGCCGGTGTTGTATTACCTTACCCCAGTCCTGAAGATCTTTCAGGCGCAAACTTTGTTTACTCACACTTGGATAAAGGATTAAACTAAATTTATTATAGTCTAACCAAATGAAAAATAAACTTTCAACATGCAAGAAGTGGTTAATGCTTTCATATATATGTGATGGAGACTAATGTGGGAAGAAAGGTGGATGAATTGATTTTTCTTAGGAATTTGCAGAATGTCAAGGTAAATACAGCTCAGGGATTAAATGGGATATCAGATTAAATGTGATTTTCAAGAACTGGCAATGCCTCTGACTTGTCCTCTTTAATTTAAGTTTCAGGTCTGGTAGAATTCCAAGTGAGTGGAAAGAGAACAATATAATTACCTTACTTAAGGGTGGTTCAGTAGCAAATTATAGACAGTCACTATTTGAGGATTGGTGGTAAAAGTACTGGAAAAATTGGTCAATGGTCAAAAAGAGAATTCAAGAATCGGTGGATAAGAATATTATTATTATTATTATTATGTATGTTATGGAAACTGTGGGCCTGAGGAAAAATTACATCAGCAGGATGGAGGTAGCGGAGATGAGAATGTTTAAGGTGGATGTGCGGAGTGACCAGAAAGGATTGTCTGAGAAATGATTATGCAAGGGGAACGGGGAAAGTTATGAACTTAGGAGCATAGGAGGCAAGGTTGAGATGGTTTGGTCATGTGATGAGGAGGAGGAAGAGTATGTGGGAAGAAAGGTCATGCAGATGGATGTGCATGGGAAGAGGAAGCATGGATGGCCAAAGAAGAGATGGGGAGAGATGGTGGAGGAGGACTTGAGGATGAACAACTTGGATGTGCCTACAGCCCAAGACCGGAGGTTATGGAGGAGACTCACCACAAACAGCAACCCTACTTAAGTGGGAAAAGCTGCAAAAGAAGAAGAAGAAGAAGATTACCCAAAGACCCCATTGAGTCAACGACTCATCTAGGAGGTCCTCTTATCATATACACAGCTCATCATACTACACCTGAAACACACTCTAATTCTCTGCAGACACCACATTCTTAGGCAAGGTATTGCAATCATTCACAACTCTGCATTCAAAAAAACTGCTTGTCGCTCTACTGCTGACACCCTCTTTATACAGTTTCCAGAGATGACCTCTATTTCTCCCCTAATCTCTTACTGTTTTCTGTAGAATCTCTCCAACATTGAGCCTATAACGACCAGTTACTAACTTGTAGGTTACTATCATATCTCCTCTCTTCCTCCTATCCACCAGACTCTGTAAATTTCAACTTCTAAATCTTTCCATATCTTCAACATTCCAGAGGTCAGAAACTATGTTAGGTCACTTCTAGTCCCTTTCAGAAGGACCAAACATCTCTGAAAGTCAGGTGACCAAATCTGGGCACAATAGTCCATGTGTGGCCTAATCAAAACCTTATACAAGGGAACAAGAATCTCTCTTCTTCTACAAGTCAGTGTCTGTCCTCTGCATCATTCACAGAAGCCTTTGTGTTGTCTTCACAATTTTGGCTATGCGTCCCCTATATTTCAGATCCTTATTCACTATCACCCCCAGATCGCTTATTTTCTCAACCTCCAATAATAAATCCTCACCAAGCATAAATTCTGAATCCCGTTTTTGTTTTCCAAATTTTAAAACCTTACATTTTGCAATTGAACTCATATCCCCATTCCTGTGCCCAATCACTCAATTTATTCAAATCTTCTTGTAAGACACAACATCTTCTCTACTTTTCATAGTTCCTCACAACTTTGCATCATCTTCAAACAACTGAATATCTACATCCAAATCTTCACCAATATCATTTACATTAAAATTAAACAGTAATGGCCCTAAAAACAGACCCTTGAGGTACACCACTAGTGACTTTCCTCTTCATGATATTGCTCTCCCATGCACAACTTGCTTATCCCTATCAGATAGCCAGTATCCAATACAATGTGCTAATCTAATATACAGCCCCATCTGTTCTAGTTTGACAATCAACTTATCATGTGGTAATTATTATTATTATTACAGGCGACTCCAAGGAGTCCTTAGACTCATTGAGGGAGGCCCTAAACATCATGTCCATCACAACATTATTCGACATTCACATAGCATCTATCATACTTTGCCTTCAACTCATTCACTGTGATAGCGCCCACAAAGACTCTGGCAGCTTATTCTACTCATTCACCACTCTAAAAGTAAAAAACCTAGCTCTGACACCCTTACTAACCACACTCTTGCCCAGCTTCCATGGAAGTCCCCTAGTCCTCCCACCACCAGTCCTGTTCTCAAAAATATCCTCTGAATAAAATAAATCCTATAGAAACCCTTCAGCAATTTGAATGTCTCAATCATATCTCCATTATTCCGTCTATCAAGCAATTTCTGCAACCCACAAATCTTCAACCTGCTCTCATAAGGTTCATTCCGTAGACCTGCTATTATCTTGGTCACTCGCCTGTGGATCCTCCCAACCTCCTCCCCATCAAGAAGAAGCCCTGGCACCCATATTTGGGCACAGTAGTCGAGATGGGGTCTTATCAAGGCTTGATACAGAGGAACAATAACTTCCTTGTCTCTGCTCGTCAAAGTATTCTTCAGCATCCAAGTGATTTGATGAGCTGATTTAGCCACTTTTGCAATGTGCCCCCTAAACTTCAACTCCCTGTCCACCAACACTCCCAAGTCCCTGGCCTCATCATTCTCCTGGAGTACAATTCCACCAATGTGATATACTTCTGCTAATCTTTTAACCTCAAAATGCATAACCTTACATTTTGCAACATTAAATTGACATCCATTCTCCTTAGCCCAGATCTCCAATCTATCCAAATCATCCTGCAATATTTTGCCATCTTCTGCATTCAGTATTGCCCTACTCTAATTTTCATCATCAGCGAACAAATGAACTATTCCTCTCAGATCCTTCCCTATGCACAAATTAAACAGCAGTGGTCCAAGAACAGATCCCTGTTGCACACCACTAGTCACAGGCCATCTTTTGAACTCTACCCCTGAGTAAACTACTCTCTGTTATCTCTCTATCAACCACTCTCCTATCCAGGAGGGTGGTAATCTATCAAAAGCCTTTGCGAAATCTAAGTATGTTTATTTCTGTGTATCTCTCTCCTCCTTCCAAGGATGCCATCACCTTATTGTAATAATTAAAAAGATTACTAAAACATATCCTCCCTTTAGCAAATCCATGCTGTCCATTAAAGATAATACCATTGTTGTCAACCCAATTCTGGATCCTAGTTCTCACAAGCTTCTCCAACAACTTAACCACAACACCTGACACACATATAGGCCTATAATTTGATGCTTGAGTTCTATCACCTCCCTTATGAGGCAGCAAAATCTTACCCTCCTTCAATTCCTTAGGAACCTGACCCAGAGCAAGACTCATATTAAAAAAAATATGTCTAGGCAGATGGCAACTCCCTGACATTTGACACTCCTTGATAATATACACCAGATGGCAACTCCCTGACATTTGACACTCCTTGATAATATACACCACATATTCCTTCAGAATATGTGGTGTATATTATCAAGTCCCACAGCCTTATTTACATCAAGTTTGCTCACCTCCCCATACACCTCTTGCTCGCTTACAGTCAGTATCTCTCCAAATCATCAGTTGCTCTCAATCTCTCCATGAAGTCACATTCACAAGAATGAAAGACCTTTATGAACCGTTCATTAAGTATCTCCGCTATATCTTCGACAACAGTTGTCCTTATACCATTTTCTCCAATCAATGTCATCCTTCCATAATCATTTTTTTTTTTTTTTGCTGGCTACATATCAAAAGAACTCCCTATAATTATTTTTGGCTCATTAGCTAACTGCTGTTTATACTTTCCTTTTTCTACCCTTACCAACCAAGTCACCCACCTTGCCTAGTCTTTGTAATTCTCATGGAATTAGTTTTCACTTTTCTTGTGCTGCCTCCATAATGCCCTTTTCTCTGTATCACATGCTTTATCTCTTCATTCATCCATTTCATACCTACCTTATTTAACCTTCTAACTCTTGGAATACATTGAGACATTGCCTCTACTAGATAGTTCTTGAATATCCCCCAAGCTGCATTGATCTTTTTTCTAGCTAACTCCTCATTCCATGCTACACCTACAAGCTGTCTCCTCAGCTCTTCTTAATCTTGTAGTTCCACCCACATATACTCTATTCTCAGAGAGGTTCTCACACTGCTGGCAATCACCCAGGTAATCACTTCATGTTCGCTCTCACCAAATGGAGGGTGATTTGACATTTGATTTATAATTACATCCTCTGATGAGTTAGATGATCAAATCCAAAACCCTCAATCCTCGTATGCATACTGTTACATACTGTCTGAGGGGTAATTGTCCCTCAAAAACTCAAGGAACACATTTTCTTTACTTCCAGTTGCTATCTCATCTTCCCAGTCTATATTGCCATAATTAAAATCATCCATAATGATCACCTTTTTCATATTTGCTTGACTAATTTTATTATACATTTCATAGTCACTACCATCCACATTACCAGGTCTATAACAACATCCAACCAAGTATTTCATTCTATTCACCTCTATCTCATACCATACTGCCTCATAGCCACTGGCACTATTTTCATTTCAGCTCTACTTTGTATGGACATAACTTTTTCTCTATCATCAATAGCACTTCTCCTCCCATTTTGCCCTTTCTATCCTCACGAAACTCATCATAACCTTCCATCTCTATTACTTTCAGGATGTCGTCCTCATATAGCCATGTCTCACTTATTCCAACAATTTTTGGGTGAACAGGCTCAATTAATGTAACCATCATACTCTGTGAGGGGCATCATGATTTTGTAAAGGATCGGTTATACTTTATAATTTAGTAACTTTTTATAATAGAGCGATAGCTGAGTTGGATAGAGGAAATGACTACACTATGATTCTGCTGGATTTTGCAAAGGCATTTGACTGAATACCACATGGAACTCTTTTAAGCGAATTAGAATAAATGCAGTTGGATATGACACTGGTTATGTGGAGATGAGGATAGCTGCTGGACAGATATCAGAAAGTGTTATGTGGAGGTGCAGAATCAAGGCAAAAACAGGTGCCCAGTGGTGACTATTGATTCAGGGGTAGTGGTAGACAGAAAATTGAAGTTTAAAGTACATATTGTTAAGGTTTCTAAAGTAGTTCATAAGATTATTTGGCTATTGAAGAACACACTAACAAGTAGAGAAAAAAAAAGGAATTACTCTGGTCTCCAGGCTTTCTTGTGAATGAGGATGTCATGGAGAGCATTCAGAAGTAAGCAGCTAAGATGATGTGTAGTCTTTGGAATGTTCCCTATGAGGATAGATTGAAGGTGTGCAGTCTGCAAAGGTTTTTTAATAGGTAAAAAAAAAGAGGGGATATAATAGAAATATTTAAGTGCACCATGCACCAATCCTACAAAAACCCTTTAAGTAAGGGTTTTTGTAGGATTGGTGCATGGGGAAATGTTTCAGCACTTTTGCTAAAGGGGATAGAACAAGAGTTCATTCCTGAAA
Organism: Typopeltis vanoorti; assembly: GCF_054136105.1. Classification (NCBI taxonomy): domain Eukaryota; kingdom Metazoa; phylum Arthropoda; class Arachnida; order Uropygi; family Thelyphonidae; genus Typopeltis; species Typopeltis vanoorti. Next base: position 38,112,545 of record NC_143572.1, on the reverse strand, counting down.
GTTGAGGTTAAAGTGTGGTTAGTAGGGACATGAGGACTAGATTTTTACTAGGAGAGTTGTGAATGAATGGAATGTATTGCCAGAGTTAGTTATTAGTGTTTTTTCTGTTAATGAGGTATGATACATTGTGTGCGTAGTTTGGTTCTCCAGTGATGAGTCTTTGGACTACATGGAGATGTGTGCGCAATAATAATGATAATATTATTATTATTATTATTATTATTCAGGCCTCCATGGAGTCAAAGGACTCATGGTGGGAGGTCCTTCCTAAGAAACACAGTCTATCAAGACTCATTGAGGGGAGCCCCCCCCCAAGAAACATTAAGTCTATCATACCATTCCTTAAACTCATTGACCATTCTCGCTCTCACCATTCCATCAGGCAATGCATTCTATGGTTTAACCACCCTCCACTCAAAGAAAATACTCCTCACCCTCTTGCTCACAGTTTCCTTTTGTAGCTTCCAGGGATAGCCTCTTGTCATCACTCCTTCCCACTGTTCAATCAAGTGAAAGAATTCCCCAGTGTCAACCCTGTAACCACCTCTCAACAGTTTAAAAGTCTCAATCATATTCCCTTTCTTTTTTCTATCCACCAAACTCTGCAGTCCACATTTCCTCAGCCGATCCTCATAATTATCATTGTACAGTCCCGAAACCATCTTTGTCATCTGCCTTTGTACCCTTTCCACAGTTAATTTATCCCCTTCAAATCCTGGGGACCAAATCCGAGAACAATAGTCTAAGTGTGGTCTGATCAGAGACGTATGCAACAGAATGATAACTCTTTTATCTCTGCAGATCAGTGTCCTTCTCATTATTACAGCAATCCTCTGTGTTACCTTCACCACCTTTGCAATATGTCCCCTAAATTTCAGGTTTCTATCAATCATCAACCCCAGATCTCTTGTCTCCCCTACATCCTCCAGTATAACTCCTCCCATAGAGTATGCAGTGTCCCATCGATGTTTCCCAAACCTCAAGACCTTACATTTTGCTGCATTAAACTGACTCCCCGATTCATTTGACTATCTATCTAGCTTATCTGTTACATAAAGGAGTGTGAAAACAAAAGTAACAAATGACAAGGTGACTAGAATATCAAGAGTGGTGTTAGTGGTTAAGATATTGGAAAAGTTGGTTCAAACAGAATTCAGATATTGATGGATAGGAGTATGATATTGTATGTTGTGCATTACTGGTTTGTGAAAGCTTACTATTGCCTTTCACAAATTTTCAGTTCATTCATTTTTTGTAATAGAATGACAGCTCAGTTGAATAAGGAACAGCAGAATCCTGATAGTACTGAACTCTGCAATTCCATTTCCCATGAATATTTCATGAAATCTGTTAATTAAATTGCAGCAAATAGGAATGGATATGACACTGATGGCATGGATTGTAGGGCTGGCTGCCACTATAGTGATGCATTGTCTCATATAGCCCAGTGTTTCTTCCACACTCATGAGGTCCACGTGCGGAGACATGATGCCATCGTCTCCATTCTGAACAACCGCTTTAAGAACATAGGTTGGGAGACCGCAGTGGAACCACATTATAGGACCTTGCCGGCAAAAGTTGGTTGACTGGTAGAGCCTCTGCTGCTAATGGCTCAGTTAAGTAAGTTGAGCACAGTTAGTAGTTGGAAGGGGACCAGTCGTTTGATGCTATTGGCACACTCTCCCTCGATGAGTCTTTGGACTCCCTGGAGGTGTCAAATAATAATAATAATAATAATAATAATAATAATAATAATAATAATAAAAGGATGATCTGCAGACATACCAGTCTGGATTACTTTGATTTAGAAGAACACAACATCAAAATAAAGAAGTTCTTATTCCTTTTAATTACACTTTGGTATGGTTTGGGCCTTATCTAGACAACTGTGTACAAGTTTTGTTTGTCTGAGTTTCTTGGGGATGAGGAGGTGATGAGACAATCCAAAGGTTATTGATCAAGATGGTCCCAGATGTGTGGAATGCTCCATGGAAGGATATACTGAATTTCGATGGGTTGAAAAGTTGAGTTGATAAGCAGAAAATTAGGGACTTGATAGAAAACTTATAAATTACTAAAAGGGTTGTATAAGGTTGAAGCTGAAGAAATTCTTGAATGCATGACAGGTGAAATGGGGGTCATCCTCCCCACCCCATCTTCTAGAAGAGTAGTTAGTGAATGTGTGAGGAACAAGTTTTTTGCTTGTTGAGCAGTGAATGCTGGCATGGTTTGCCAGTGGTAGTCATGAGTGCTTTTTCAGTAGATGAGTTTAAGGAGACGTGTGCTAGTTATTGTGTGAATGATAGTTTGAGTATTCTGTCATGGATCTTTGAACTTCATGGAAATGACAATTTAATTATCATCATTAAATTCCTGATATGTACCCTTAGAGGTGGGGGGGGGGGAATGTACAGGATAATTATGATAGTAGTACACTCAAAAAGTTACACCATTACTAACTTCTGATCAACAATTTTTCTCCAAATTAATCTGTTATCTGTCATCATTCCAATATTATCAGATATAACAATCGACCAACCTTTGCCAGCAAAGGTTGATCGATTGGTAGAGCCTCTGCTACTAATGGCTCAGCAGACCTTTAAGTAAGTTTGAGCACAGTTAGTAGTTGGAAGGGGTTCAATCATTTGATGCTGTTGGCACACTCTCCCTCGCAGAGTCTTTGGACTCCATGGAGGTGTCACATAATAATAATAATAATAATAATAATAATAAAATTATATTTCTGTCTTTTAAGATGCTTTTTACTGCAAAAATGCATCTACATCTTGATCTTTCTCTGGGTCTTTTTCCTGCCATCCTGAAATTAGCTCTACTAACACATTCCTGAATGCTAACAATGGATAGTTCTTTCCTAATATCCTCCTTTTAATCTGATACTGCCATTGATGCCATCTGTTCACTCCATTAATCTTTCTCTGATTATCTCTACTACTTAACTCTCATATAAGAGGTCTCTATATGAGAGTTAAGTAGTAGAGATAATCTCTACTACTTAATCTCTGTCTCTAGTCTTTGATCAAGTGTTTTATTTATAACCCAGCCTTCAGATCCATAAGTTAAAATTGGCTTGGACAGTGTCTAGCAAATTTAGTGTTTTGACTAATTTCTTTCTTATTATAATATCATATAAATTTATTCAACTGACTTCCCACCATATCAGTTTTACTAATTCTGTTGTCTATTTCTATATTTAATTTATCATCTTCACTAAAAACGATGCCTAAATAGTTGAAATATTTTACTTTATTTTACACCAACTGTATCTATTCAGGATACAGTTGGTGTTTTCAGTGTTTCTGCCTATTTTCATTGTCTTTGTCTTTTTATTGCTGATTTTCATTCCAAATTTATTACAATAGTTATTCAGTTTAGTCAGGAAATCTTGCAGACTTGTACTAGATTTATTCAAAAGTATAACATTATCTGCAATAAGTAATGAGCTAAGATTAACATCCCCGATTTTGATGCCAGATTTAATATCACTTTCCTTCATAATTTAATCCATATAGATAATGATGCTGACTTACAGCTTAAACAGAGACTATGTTTGATTTGATGTATGTACCATTTACATCATATAACTGTAGCATTTTGAAAATCTTTCCTCTTGGCACCTTGTTATATGTCTTTTCCATTATTATTATTATTATTATTATTTATTCACATAATTGATACACAGTCAAAACAAGATTTAAACAACATTATATAAACAACAATTTGACTGGTGATATAAACAATTCAGATTCTACCCAAGAATCTAAGAATAGTCTGTCAGGTAGAGTCGTAAAATATGGAGTGTTCCAAGTAATGCTATTTTTTGTAGGTCATATGGGGTCACTTTGTTGATGTTTATTTGCTGTAAATAGATCACTTCCAGACCACAGGTTATTGGCATTAGTGAAACATGGCTGACAGAAGATGACACAGCTGGTGGAATTGAATGTGAGGGGTATGGTGTGTTTAGGAGTGACAGGAAGAATAAAATGGGATGAGGAATGTTATTGATGATAGCTGATGAGCTACAGCCAAGAAGAATAGAAGTGGAACTGCAGGATAGAGAAAATAGCACATTTAAGTCTGTTCGGTGTGAGATTGAAATTAGCAGAACTAAATATACAGTTGGCTGCTGCTATAGACCAGGTGATGGAATAGATGGTGGAGATAGTATGCATAAGCAAATAGAAGAAATTAATGGAAGGAGGGTAATTATTATGAGAGATTTCAACTATAGTAACATTGATTGGAAGGAGGAGAGGACACACGGGAGGAAGGAATTGGATTTTATGTGGTTATTAAGAGATAACTATCTGCGACAGCATGTAATGGAAAATACTAGGGGTCAGAGAGTGCTTCACCTAGTAAATGCATCTGAGAATTTGGCTGTAACGAATATGACCATGTTGCCACCAGTTGGTGAGAGTGATCATAGGTTCTTGACTTAGGAGGTGGCTGAAGGTGTGGAATTTACAATTAAGACAAGGAACATGTGGCATTATTGTACTGGTAAGTATGACAAGCTTAGGAGACCGATTGGTTCAGTGCCATGGCATGTACAACTGCAAGGGCTATAAACTGACAGCGCATGAGAGGCGGATAAGAAGTGCTTGCATGAAGCAATGGCTGACTGTATACCTAGAGTCCAAATAATAAATCAAGTAGGGGTTAAATGGATGAATAACACCATTAAGCTTGAGCTGCAAAAAAAGAAACAACTATAGAGGGAATTTAAGGAGAAAAGTAACAGACAGGCACATGAACGGTATAAATTGCAGGCCAGAAGGGTAACGAGTGTGGTAAGAAAAGCAAAAAAGGATTATGAAAGAACATTGCCATGCAGACTAAACAGAATCCTAAACACTTTTTTTCGATATGTTGCAATTAAAAGAAAAAATGTATATGGCAGAATAGGGAGGTAACCAAATCAGCTGATATAGTTGAATTACTTCACTTTGCATGAATGAAGTGAAGATGAGTAGTCTATTGCAAAACCTCAATGTCAATACATCTGTGGGATTGGATGGTATACCAGCTCGTGTCATATGTGAAGCGGCTAAAGAATTGTCAGTACCCTTGACCATTTTGTTTAATTTGAGTCTCGGGTCTGGGTTAGTCCCGAGAGGGTGGAAAGAGGGGAAAATAGTTCCACTGCATAAAGGAGGTTCCAAGACTGCTGTTGTTAATTAACGACTGATTAGCATATCGGCAATCGTTGTCAAGGTCTTGGAGAAATTAGTCAAGAGAAGAATACAGGATTGGATAGATGAAAATGGGATATTGTATGGGGGACAACATGGTTTTGTGAAGGGTAGATAATGCCTCAGTAACTTGCTCACATTTTATAACACAGTGACAGCTGAACTGGATAAGGGTAATGGGTTTACAGTGATTCTACTGGACCTTGCCAAGGCCTTTTACAGGATACCACATGTTACTCTAATCAGTAAACTGGAGCAGATGGGGATGGATAGGAGGGTGGTTGATGGAGAGATACCAGAGAGTGGTTTATTCAGGAGTGGAGTCCAAATATGGCTTGTGACTAATGGTGTGCTGCAGGGTTCTGTTCTTGGACCACTACTTTTCAATTTGTTCATTAACGATATAGGAAAGGATCTGAGAGTAAGTGTTCACTTGTTTGCTGATGATGCAAAATTGGGTAGAGCACTGTGAGTGCACAGGATGTCAAAAGTTTGCAGGATGTTTTGGATAGTTTGGAAGACTGGGCTAGGGAAAATGGATGTCAATTTAATGTGGCAAAGTGTAAGGTTATGCATTTTGGAGTGAAAAGATTAGCAGCAGTATATCACATTGGTGGAACTGTACTCCAGAAGATTGATGAGGCCAGGGATTTGGGAGTGTTGGTGGATAGGGAGTTGAAGTTTAGGGGACACGTTGCAAATGTGGCCAAAACAGCTCATCAAATCACTTGGTTGCTGAAAAATACTTTAACAAGCAGAGACAAACAAGTTATTTTTTCTCAATATCAAGCCTTGATAAGACCCCATTTAGACTACTGTGCCCAAATATGGGCGCAAGGGCTTCTTCTTGATGGGGAGGAGGTTTAGAGGATCCAGAGACGAGTGACCAAGATGATAGCAGGTCTGTGGAATGAACCTTATGAGAACAGGTTGAAGATTTGTGGGTTGCAAAAATTGGTTGATAGGCAGAAAAGGGGTGATATGATTGAAACATTCAAATTGCTGAAGGGTTTCAATAGGATTAATCCAGAAGATATTTTTGAGAATAGGATTGGTGGTGGGAGTACTAGGGGCCATACATGGAAGCTGGGCAAGAGTGTGGTTAGCAGGGGTGTTAGAACTAGGTTTTTTACTTGGAGAGTGCTGAATGAGTGGAATAAGCTGCCAGAATCTGTTGTGGGTGCTATGACCATGAATGAGTTCAAGGCAAGGTATGATAGATACTTTGTGAATGTCAAATAGTTTCTCTTTACATATGTTAGGTCCTCCCTCGATGAGTCTGTCGACTCCTTGGAGTTGCCCGAGATAATAATAATAATAATAATAATAATAATAATAAAATAATTGGAGAGCTTCTTTGAAATTGTGCCAAGTACACCGATCCCAATAGTTATCGGTGTACTTGGCACAATTTCTTGTGTGTTTAAGCCACAGCCCTGCCAACTTCGATTGCCAGATCTCGATATTTAGTAATTTTTTCCAGTTCTTTGTTGTTAATGTTGTTATAACTGGGTACTGCGATATCAATAATCCATACCTATCGATGTTCGATAATTGTGATGTCAGGTCTATTGTGTTCCAAATGCCGATCAGTTTGTATTCGAAAGTTCCAGAGAATTTTTGCTGTTTCTTTTTCTAATGCTGTCTCTATTTTATGCTGCCACCAGTTATCAGATGTAGGAAAGCCATATTTTTTGCATACATGCCAATGAACTATTTTGGCCACTAGATCATGGCGGTATTTATAGTCAGTTTGAGCTATTTTGCTGCAGACATCATGTTGGAGGCTTAATGGATTTTTTACAACACTCAAAAAGAATTAAAATAGACTTTAATACTTCCTATATTTCGTCCTAGTCACTAGGACATCTACGGGGATTACAAGAAAATTACTGTAACATATGCACAAATAACAAACAATACTAAGCCCAACCACGTGGGTGACACTAAAGTCCTATCTAGGTAGAGCGCCCTCTAAGGGCAGTAGTAGGTGGCCTGGAATGTAAGGTGGGAACTTCCTGCAGACATTGATTAGATGTTCTACAGTCTCATCTTTCTGATTGCATAATCTGCATTTGCTGTTATTATTGATGTTGAAAATTTTTGCTTTCATTGCATTAGTTTGTAATTCCGGTTCTTGAGATGCTAGAATAAATCCTTCTGTTTCTTTTTTAATATGTCCATATTGTATTATTATTATTATTCCTGACATCTCCAAGGAGTCCGAAGACTCATCGCGGGAGGACACTTACAACTGTCTCAACCACTACACCGAACCACTACTACGAATCAACGCCATCTACCGCCCACCTTCACCACTACCACAACTTGTATGTTTTTGTCTGTAAATTGCGTGTGTTCTGAAGGGCCGATTTGTATGTATGCGGGATGAAAAACCCGAGTTTCTGGGAGAAAAAACCCTGCTACCTCCGTATGAGATCGGCTAACTCACCTTCAATTGAAATCGACCAGATAAAGAATCCTCCCGTTGTGACGAGAATCGAACTTAGGCCTATTCCAATCGAAGGGCGCAATGTACCATCGTTCTTTCCAATTGCGCTACGGCCATTGCCACGTCTTGTTTGTGTCAATTTTGTCCTCAGTGTCTCTAAGAAATTGGCCATACAAAGGTTTGTTGTTCCAGTGCACATATTGGTTATTTTGCTGTTCCTTTTTGTAATCGGATTTGTTTCCTATTGATTTTAGAATGCTCTCTTGTGTAATTGATTGACGTATTGGCTCACAGTTATTGTCGATATAACTTTTCAAGCTAATTTCTTCTTCTTCTTCTTCCACAATCTCACTCACTTGCAGCAGCCACTGTCCACCTATTCTCCTTGGTAGGTACAACCTGTCAACATCACTTCGTGGATGTAATGCATGATGCATAGTCATTAGTTTTCTAGTTTTGCAGTCCAGTTTGTCCAGGTCTTCTTTTGTCCAATTTATTATGCTAGCTGTGTATCAGATCACTGGCATAGCCCAAGAATTCATTGCTCTAATTGTGTTTAATCCATTTAGTTTTGTTTTCAGAATTTTTCTAACTCTTTTGGTGTATTCTGCTGCTGCCTGTTGTTTAATGTTCAAGTTTTGAATTCACTGGCTTTTAATATTCCTAGGTATTTATAGTGTTCGTCAGCTGAAATTGCTTTTATATATTCTTCTTGATCAAAATTAAAATTGGTAGTGTCATTAATTTTTCCTTGTTTAATAGATAAAATTGTGCATTTTTCTAAACCAAATTCCATTTTGATGTCCTGACTGAAAATACACACTTTTGTTCAGTAAAGAGTCTATTTGCTGGCTGATTTTCCATATAGCTTCAAATCATCCATAATAATAATTATGGATGATTTGGAGAAATCATTATCACTGAAGAAATCTGACAATTTCTTTAGTGATAATGACATTTTGCATTTGTTTTTGTTTCATTTCTGATTCTATTTCCTTAATCCATGAGGCATCTTTATTGTGCTCAATAGGATTATCTCAGATTGTCTTCCAAAATTTGAGTGTTTCTTCTTTTTTTCTGGTGAATGATTGTTTGCATTTGTATTTCTCTGGAGAGACTGAAAGAACTGGCATTGGTTCTGTCGAAATTACATATTTTGCACATATTGGTTTATTCTTGCTTCATATTTTGTAATTTTCTCTGCAGTTGCTATAATTCTTTGTTTTAGCTATTCAGTAACTTCAGTAATTGTTTTGTTGGCCAAATTATGTGTGTTAATCAGTTTGTTTTTGATGTTATTATTTTTCAGCCATCCTTTTTAAAATTCTTTAAGTTGTTGAAATCAGCTCGAAGTTTGTTAGTTCGCAGTCCTTGATGACCTGGGCATCGACTGATCCGGTATGGATCTCTTCTTACTTTTCTCCATTAAGATGGGGGGATGGAACACTGTTAGTTTGGCTCCTCAGTTGAGACCTATCTGACAAGGGCGGCCCTGCTGGCAGCTATGCTACCACCAAAATAGCTCTCAACATCACTGAAACATGCAAGCCCCACTGCCATGACAAGGCCATGTTACTCTTCGGGGGGGGGGGGTATTATTATTATTATGCCAGTATAATAATGATGATAATAATAATAATAAAATGAATTCAGATTTTTTTTTCCTATTCAAATGTGTGGTGCATTTTACACAAAAGATTCAAATAGTGAGGTCATCACCTCACATACAGCACTTACCTACTTTACCTTGAACTATACATTTTTCTCCCCTTGTTTCAGATTAGTTGTCTAGATTTTTTTCTTCTTTTTTTTATCTCTGAAGATAGAAAGAGGTATTCATTCTGAATATTTGATGTTTTAATTTAAGCAATCAACAAATAAAGTTTTTTCTGAGTTTACATAAATACCTATATCATAGTTGAACCTCAAGTATCTTCAGAAATGAATTGAAGCAATGATGATCATGCATACAGTATAGCTGTAGCTCCTCAGAGAACTGCTTCTTCCACATCCACTTAATACATGTATAACTTGCTAATATCTATCACATAATCTATCTAGCTCACTGAATAAAGTCTTTGTAAAATTTTGATATATCACTATATAAGCATTTCTGTTGTCCAATGCATCTGTTACCCTGTTGTAATATTTGATATATCTATATTGTCATTCCAATAAAAAAACAGATGCACTTATCCCACTGAAGTTGAATTCCTCTGTCCTCATGAACAAAGTAAAATTTTTTGATGATGAAGGGTATTTTGTCACATTAAAATGTGAAGCTTTTTTTATATACAAAAGAAAGAAAAACATATTATAAACATGACTATATTGTTTAGAGAAACTACAATTTATGTTCTCTCTTGATAGATGCATGCACTGAGTGGACAATTTATTAGGAACATCTCCTCATTTGTTTATATACACACACACACACATATACATACAAACTAGGGGCCTTGCCCCCTGATGCCTCCCCCCCCCCCAAGTTAAGGACTGGTAGGCTGGTTCTCTTTGAATTCTGATGACTCGAATTTTGAAAATATTACCAGTCCACAGCTGGTAGTTGCGTGGGCGTTGGGAGTTGGGTACCACAGGCGCCCCCCCTCCGAGTTGCGGACTGGTAGGCCAGTTCTCCTTGAATTCTGATGATTCGAATTTTGAAGACTCGAAAGGGGTCCCCCCCCTGGTGCCCAACCTCCCAAGTTTCAGACTGGTAGGCCGGTTCTCCTTGAATTCTGATGATTCGAATTTTGAAGACTCGACACTCAGGGTAGCCCCTGAGTTTCAAAACATTTCAAATAACTTGACAAAAAATGTGACACAAAAACATTACAAAAAAAAGGCTTATCATTTTATATTATAGGGTAGATATATATCAAAAAAAAAAAAAAATCAGCTAACACCTTTTTTACCTCGTATAGCAGGCCTGCACAGCTTGATTGTCTTTGAGGGCCAAACCCACCTGACTAAGGGCCAAATCACTTTGGACCGTGAATCTTAGACTAGTCCACTGCACTATACTTAAGTAAATTTGTTAGTAGGGCTACAGTAAATACTAATTAATATGCATATTTAAATTTTTTAGAAAATTACAATCAAAATTCTTTACAAACAAATATAGCTGCAAAATTTCTCAATAAAAACCACTTAAACATAAACACAAAGTTTACTAATAATTTCACTGAGAATATCACACTTATTCTCAGTGAAATATCAGTGACTGAATGTCACATTGTGACATTCAGAATGTTACAATGTGACACATTGCATTTCTTTTTTGCTAGTATTTTATCAAAGTTTGATGTCATGTTTGAAGTGGGCGTTCTTAATATGGCCTCTAAATTGATATCACTTAAAGATGAACGCTGTTTAGTTTTATTCAAGTTCATGATCGAAAATGTTTGTTCACAAGTATATGTTCTCCCAAACATACAAAATACCTGGTAGGCAGTATTCAACAAGCTTTTAAATTTATCCTGATCCAGAAGACAATAAAACTCTTGTAAAGTACTCTCCCTATGCTTGACCTGATAGTTTTTGGAATACTGAAGATCAATAACTTCCATCTGGAGTTCGACAGGTGGATTTCCTGCTTCGACAGAAAATGGATCCTCAATCACTTTTATGCGGACTTCGTCTTCATTACTCAATGGCATTCTTTTCTGAAACTCCTCACTTAGAAGTGATATATGCTTCTTATTAAATTAAGGGGATAAAAATCCCTTTTATTTTACAGCCAGTATGCGAAACTCTGAGATCGAAAACTATGATCTAAGGGTTTCATGCCGAAGAACTATTGGTGAATCCAAGCGTAAGTGAACCTGGTAGTATAACACCAAGGCAACTTGAAGTAAAGGTGGAGCAAGCTCCCTCACTATCCTTGATATTTTCTCATAATGTAAAACACAGCTCCTAGGAGATGTAATACTGCCTTACATTATGAGGATGTAAGGCAGTATATGGGGATCACATGTAAGGCCTACTCACTGATGAGACCTCAAAAAAAGGTTGAAACCACTCTGGGTAGTGACCTCTCCTCATAATGTAAGGCAGTATTACATCTCGTAGGAGCTGTGTTTTACATTATGAGAAAATATCAAAGATAGTGAGGGAACTTGCTCCACCTTTGCTTCGAGTTGCCTTGGTGTTGTACTACCAGGTATTCACTTACACTTGGATTTGCCGATAGTTCTTCGGCATGAAACTCTTAGATCGTAGTTTTCGATCTCAGAGTTTCGCATACTGGTTGTAAAATAATAAGGGATTTTTATCCCCTTAATTTAATTAACTTCACCAGAAAAAATAGCCGTTTTGCTTTTTATGTGCTTCTTATATTTTCCACCCACCATTGAATGATATTCTGATGGAACATTCTGTCGACAAGTTAAGAAATGTGACATATCCCCCTTAGCAAGTTGATTTTCAAACAAACTTAATTTCATTTTGAATGCCTTTATAAGAGACATTAACTGAAAAACAAACTTATTTTTTCCTTGAAGCTGTAAGTTAAGGTCATTCAAGTAACCCAAAATGTCACACAAGATATGGAAAAAATCCCATTATTTCTGGGATTTTTTCCATATCTTCTTGAGATTCCAAAAATTCAACTAGTTCATTTTTTAGAGTGACAAAGCATCACAAAACTTTACCATGGCTCAACCAACATACATCAGTGTGGTATGGTAGATTCCCATACTCGTCATCATTTTCTTCTAGAAACACCTGAAACATGGTGTTTCAAACCCTAAAGTCGAATATAGTAGACCAGAGCAAATACTACTTTAATCACATGATCAAACTGCAAAGTCTTTGAACATAACACCTGCTGATGAATTAGGCAGTGAAATTTTGTCAGTGGTTTACCTGCATGCTGTTCAATAAATGTTACAGCACCAACATTTTTTCCACGCATAGATGATTCTTTCCACGCACCATCAGTGCAAACTGCTGCTAAATTCTTGAAATTTAAGGATAGTTTTTCGGTTACACACATCTTTACATTTTATGTGATCTCCTTTCCTGTTTGTTCTTCCTTTCATTGAACACAAACCAGCAAGCATCTCTGTCACCTCAAAATTCTTATTAATGCCTCTTACTTATATTAAAAGCTGTGCAGTATCTTTCACATCAGTACTTTCATCCATAGCAAGCGAATAATAGACAAATTCACTAGCCGATTTTTGCAGGTTATTTTTAAGATCCTCGGCAATATCGGCCCCCCCCTGCGCTGAACAGTCATATGGGACAAATTGATATTTTCAAAATGATTTTTCTTATCAGTACACAATTTGGAAACGGCAATCATCAGACACTTGTTATCAACTCTCCCTCAGTAAATGATTTGCCAGCACAAACTATTTCTTGTAATATTTTTAAGCTTACCTTTGTGGCAACTTCATTTGCAGATGTCACTTTTTTAAAGGCTTGTTTCTCACCACTAAGGACTTTCAATAACTTTGCTGATTTTATTTGCTTTTCACTTGCATCCAACTTGCCAAAGTTAGGATGTTTCGATTCAAAATGACATCTCAGATTGTACTCCTTTGGTGCAACAATAGATTCCTGGCAAACAATGCACACTATTTTGTCCTTAAACAATGTAAAAAAATATTTGTTTGTCCACTCAGGGTTAAATGCTCGATGTTCCGAATCTATTTTACGCTTTTTACTTAAGCTTATTGTGTTGAGATTGACAATATTAATTACAAAAAAACTAATGGTGAAAAACTCACAATAATGCAAGTTATGATAACAGTTATGTAATGTATTGCTCCAGCTACAACCAACCACTACACTGCCAAAGCCAGTCAAGGCACGGCCACCTTTGCGTAATACGATTCGTTCTCGTTCGTAGACATCAAGGAGATGTAACTTTGAATTTCTCCATGGTGCTAACGCTAAAAAAACCTCAAAGTGATAGCAATAATTTGTTATTAAATATGACAGTGGGAATAACTCCAAATGCAATTTATTGTCGAGAAAGAAACATGATTGTGACATTAATCGCATGAAATGTAAAATTTTAATTCAACGCTAGGAAAAATCATCTAATTTTTCCTAGTATCCCCCATATGATTAAATAATTTCAATCAGGCAAACAGCCAAAATAAATAGCAGTGTGGGCTGTATGTTGTGCAGGCCTGCCGTATAGGAAGTAGGCGATGCCATTTAGCCCTATCTAACTTTTGAATGAGACTGAGTGGGCAGTTTAATCTCCACCTAATCAGAGATAGCTGGACAAAGGCTATCACTAATTAAGCGGCGTGCATTGAAGAGAGATGGCTCAACAAGTGCTGCCATCTCGTGGTCCCTAACCCTAACACAATATATTTAATGTTGGAAATAGTGTGCGGTTCTAAAACCCGAGTTTCCAGGATATAAAGATCCACTTGCCCATGTCAGAGATCGACTAACTTGGGAACCGGTCGAAAAAAGGCTTAGAAAAATTTCCTCTAGTCGCTGACTAGATTCGAAACCAAGTCTTCCTTCATGTGGTTAATATATATATATATTTCAAAAATTAATATTTAACTGACTAGAACCCGAGAAAGTATAACACAAAAAACTTTGATGAATCACGACCAGTTTCATCGGTGTCCCGACTTCTTCAGGTGAGTGAGAAATAACACAAAACTTATAAAACTAACAAGGTAAAAAACATGGACTTTTCAGCTTAATAAAAAGAAGAAGACTAGTAACAGTCATATTTGAATTGGTGACCGCGTGCTATTGTTAGCATGAGTCGAATGTGAGTGACAGCTAATTTTAGAGTGCCTGTATTGGATTACTGCACTATGGGAATCAGGCAAACTGTAGCTCAGATTGTTGTTCATATGTGAAGGGGCCAGAACTATTTCTTTGGATTCTACAATTCATCTTTCAAATTCATCATTGCATATATAAAAATTGGTCGTGCGGTCCCAAATTCCCATAGCGCAGTAATCCAATACTAGCTCTCTAAAATTAGCTGTCACTCACATTCAACTCATGCTAACAATAGCACACTGTCACCAATTCAAATATGACTGTTACTATTCTTCTTCTTTTTATCAAGCTGGAAAGTCCATGTTTTTTACCTTATTAGTGTTATAAGTTTTGTGTTTTCTCACTCACCTGTAGAAGTCAGGACACCGATGAAACTAGTTGTGATTCATTAAAGTTTTTTGTGTTTTATACTTTCTCGGGTTCTAGTCAGTTAAATATTAATTTTCTAAATGTATACATCCCGAGTCAATCCTAATAACAATATATATATAGCCATTTATATTTTGAAGAACAAAGATTTCTAGCCAAAGCAATTATACATTGATACTGACTTTTTTTTTTAATTTTATTTATAGGTTGTTGAGGCAAGAAGTAAGAAAATAGCTGAGGAAGAAGTAAAATGTAGAGCTCTAACAGAAATTGCAGAAAAGGAACTTGAAGAAGCCTTACCAGTGCTGGAGGAAGCTAAGAAGGTAATTATTGTTCAGTTTTTGATTATTTTAATACCAATTAGAATAACTTGTTCTTGAAGTCAGTAGCAGTCTATTTATTATCATTATTATTATTATTATCTTCAAATCTCCATGAAGTCAAAGACTCATTGGGGAGGTCCCTCCTGGACTTTCAGTTCATCATACTGTGACTTAAATACATTCGCATTCTCTACAGTACTACACTCTCAGAATGCATTTGAATCATCGCTACTATCCATACAAAAAACCTGCTTCTCACTAATTTGCTCATACCCTCCTTATACAGCTTACATAGATACCCACATGTTCCTCTCCCCCATCACCCAGAATTCTATGATAAATCCATTCAGAATGAATCTGATAAAAACGCTTACCAACTTTGTCTCTATCACATGTCCATTAATCCTCTTATCCACTCAGACTCTGCAGATTACATTTTCTCAACCTTTCTTCATACTTAATATTCTGAAGACCAGAAATTACCTTAATCAATCATCTTTAGATTCTTTCCAAAATCTCTTCATCCTTTTGAAAACCAGGTGACGAAATCTGTGAACAATCTTCAGATTTGGCATAATCAATGCATTATACTCATACAAAATAACTTTACTACCATAAGTCATCTTATAATAGTAAGTCCTCTGCATCATTGCCAGAATACACTGTGTAATCCTCACAATTTTAGCAATGTGTCCCCTAAGTTTTAGGTGGCTATCCACCATCATGATGCATTCTCTTATTTTCTCCACCTCTTTTAATATATTCCTGTCAATTTTATCCTCCACATTTCATCTTTCTTAGTAAATAATAGTAAAAGGATAACAATGGTTATCCTATTACCATTATCACTAACTGATATCATTCTTCCATGATCATTCCTTCTTCTAATGGCTACATATCGAAAGAACTCCATAGGGTTTTTTTGCTTAATGAACTGCTGCTCATACTGCACTTTTTGTACACTTACCAATTGAATCACCCTCCTCTACCTTTCTGTACACTCCTCATTGAGCTAGACTTATTAAAATTATTATTATTATTATTATTATTATTATTACTGCAAGACCTCACTGAGTCAAAGACTCATCTGGGAGTCCCTTTTATCACACACACAGCTCATCATACCATGTCTTAAACACACTCAAACTCCTTGCAGACACCATACCTTCAGGCAAGGCATTCCAATCATTCACAACTCTGCATGAAAAAAAAACCTGCCTCTCACTCCCCTACTCATATCCTCTTTATACAGTTTCCAAGGATGACCTCTGGTTCTCCCCCTGTCTCCCACTATTTTATGTAGAATGTCTCCAGCAATAATCATACAACAACCCCTTACCAACTTGTAGGGCTCTATCATATTCAGAGGTCAGAAACTACCTTATTCAGTTGCCTTTGGGCCCTTTCCAACATCTCTTCATCCTTCTGAAAACCAGTTTATACAAATGAACAAGAATCTCCCTACTTCTACACATCAGTGTCCTTTGCATCATTACCAGAAGACTTTGTGTTGTTTTCACAATATTGGCTGTGTGTCCCCTAAATTTCAGATCCTTATCCACTATCACCCCCCAGATCTCTTATTTCCTACACCTCTGACAATATATCCTCACTAAGCATAAATTCTGCATCCCATTTTTGTTTTCCAAATTTTAAAACCTTATATTTTGACACATTGAACTCACATCCCCATTCCCATGCTACAACATCTTCTCTACTCTTCACGGTTTGTCCCAACTTTGCATCATCTGCAAACAACTGAATATCTCCATCCAAATCTTCGCCAATATCATTAATATACAAGTTAAACAGTAATGCCACTAAAACAGACCCCTGAGGCACACCACTAGTAACCTTCCTTTTCCTGGATATCGCTGCCCAATACACAACTTGTTGATACCTATCAGATAGCAGTCTCCAATCCAATGTACCAATCTAATATCCAACCCCCACCTACCCTAGTTTACTATACTTATCATGTAGTAATCTATCAAAAGCTTTTGCAAAATCTAAGTATATTACTGTGTATCCTTCTCCTCTATCCATGGTC
This sequence comes from Typopeltis vanoorti, assembly GCF_054136105.1. Lineage (NCBI taxonomy): Eukaryota > Metazoa > Arthropoda > Arachnida > Uropygi > Thelyphonidae > Typopeltis > Typopeltis vanoorti. Next base: position 38,095,367 of record NC_143572.1, on the reverse strand, counting down.
CATGGAAGCAGTCACCTTATTGTAATAAGTAAATAGATTGCTAAAACATGACCTCCCTTTAGTAAACCTATGCTGTCCACCAAAGATAATACCGTTGTTGTCAATCCAATTCTGAATCCTAGTTCTCACAAGCTTCTCCAACAACTTATCTAAAACACCTGACACACAGATAACTTATAGTTTGATGCTTGAATTCTATCACCTCCTTTATGAAGTGGCACAATCTTGCCCTCCTTCCACTCCTTTGGAACTTGACCGAGTGCAAGATTCATATTAAAAAAAAATATGTCAAGGCAGGTGTCAATTCCGCGGTACATTCCTTCAGAATATGTGGTGATGTATTATCAAGTCCCACAGCCTTATTAACATCTAGTTTACTCAACTCCCCATACACCTCTTCCTCACTTACAGTCAGTCTCTCCTCCTCATCATCAACTGCTCTCAATCTCTCCATGAAGTCACATTCACAATATTGAAAGACCTTTATGAACTGCTCATTAAGTATGAGTTATTGGTTCAGAGGTTATATGCATAAGTAAGGTGTCCTCGTTACCTCCAGTTGGTGAAAGCGATCATGTGGTATTGACTTGGGAGGTTGCAAAATCTGTGAATTTTTCTATTAAGAAGGGGTATGTACGGAACTACAGGTTAGGCAATTATAACAAGCTTCGGAGTGAGCTTGCAGCCATCCCATGGCAAAACATATTGCAAGGGAAAGATGTTAGCAGTGCTTGGGATAAAATCAGTGGGTATCTGAGGAAAGCAATATCAGATTGTGTCCCTATGGTCAGGAGGTCAAACAAGGCAGGCATTAGATGGATGAGCAGTAGTATCAAGCTTGAACTGCAAAAAAAGAAAATGTTATGGAGAATTTACAAAGAGAAGGGCGATCAGGACACCCATGAGCAGTACAAGGCTCAAGCTAGGAAGGTTACCAGCATAGTAAGAAAAGCTAAATCAGATTATGAGAAGACCTTAGCCAAAGAGATCAAGGGTAATCCCAAAGAGTTCTTCCGCTATGTGGCAAGTAAGAGAAAGAATGACTTCAGAAAGATAACTTTAGTGGGTGCTGATGGTATTGAGGTGACAAAATCAGATGTAATAGTCGAGTTACTGAGTGATCACTTCTCAAAAGTCTATCACCCAAGTGAGGATATCTCTATACCTATAGCAATACCTAATGTGAGAATTGAAGCTAAAGAATCAGAGGTATTAAATATATTGCAAAACTTAAATGCAAACACTGCGGTAGGCTTAGATGGAATATCAGCTCGGGTGTTGCGTGAATGTGCAAATGAATTGTCAACCCCTCTTACCTGGATATTTAATTTAAGTTTGAACTCTTGTATGGTCCCTAGGGAGTGGAAGTTAGGCAAAGTGGTTCCTTTGCATAAGGGTGGCTCTAAAACTGCGGTATTGAATTACAGACCAATCACCATCTCAGGAGTAGTGGTAAAAGTATTGGAAAAGTTGGTTAAAGACAAAATTCAAGAATGGGTGGATCAGGATATGATACTCTATAGAGGCCAACATGGTTTTGTTAAAGGTAGATCCTGCCTTAGCAATCTATTAACTATTCATAATAGAATAACATCAGAGTTGGACAAAGGAACTGGCTACACAGTGGTACTTCTGGATTTTGCTAAGGCTTTTGACAGGATACCCCATAGAACACTGTTATGCAAATTGGAGCAGATGGGAATGGATATTAAATTGGTAATATGGATAGGAGAATGGCTCAGGGAGAGATACCATAAGGTGGTGTATGGAGGAGCCGAGTCCAGAATGAGGCAGGTGACCAGTGGTGTGCCTCAGGGCTCTGTGCTTGGGCCAATGTTGTTTAATTTGTATATAAATGATATAGGAAACGGCTTAAAGGGAGATATTCAGTTGTTTGCTGATGATGCAAAGTTGTGTAGTGCAATAAAAAATCAAGCTGATGTTGAAAGATTGCAGGAGGATTTAAATAAGCTGGTAAAATGGGCAAAAGAAAATGGATGTCAGTTCAATGTGGAAAAGTGTAAAGTCATGCATTTTGGGATTAAAAGATTACCGGCTGTGTACTACATCGATGGAAAGGTACTCCAAGAGATTGATGAGGCTAGGGACTTAGGGGTATTGGTAGATAGGGAGATGAAGTTCAGAGGACACATTGCTAAGGTGTCCAAGATTGCACATAGGATTACTTGGTTGTTGAGGAACACACTGACATCCAGAGATAAAGAGGTTATTATTCCCCTTTAAAAAACATTGATACTTCACATTTGGATTACTGTGCTCAGGTCTGGTCACCTGGATTCCTTGGAGATGAGGAGGCTGTGGAGAGGGTTCAGAGAAGAGTGACCAAGTTGGTGAGTGATATAAAAAATGCTCCCTACATTGATAGATTGAGAGCTTGTGGATTGCAGAGATTGGTTGATAGGCGAAGAAGAGGGGATATGATAGAAACATTCAAATTACTAAAAGGTTTTTATAGGATTGATGCAGGGGAAATGTTTCAGCTGTGTGATAGTGATGGAAGAACAAGAGGTCATCTCTGGAAATTAAAGAAGAGTGTGGTTAACAAAGGTGTCAGAACAAGGTTTTTTGCCTGGAGGGTGGTGAATGAGTGGAATTCATTGCCTGACTTTGTTGTGAGCTCTTCATCTGTAAATGAATTCAAGAAGAGATATGACAGATATTGTTTTGCTAGTTTGGGTCTTGATACCTTGATTTCACACCATATTGTCTCAGAACCATGCCATTATTTTCTCCCCATGTATTTCTATTTTTGCACACAATCCCTTCTCTTTCATCAACAGCACTCTGCTCTTCCTGTTTGTCTTATCTATATATTCACAAAAAACATCCTACCTTTCTATATCTTCCTGTCAGGATGTTGTTCTCATCCAGCCACATCTCACTTATTCCAATAATTTTTAGGTGATCGAACTCAATCAATGGAGCAATTCCATTCTGCTTAATTTTGATACTTCTACCATCTGTATGCAAACATTGCTTTTTATTTCTGTGTTTACAATAAATTCCACTTGTATTACTTAATAGATGTGACCTCTCCATGCCTTTCTCAAGTCATTTGTCAAAATTGTAACCCATCACAATACTCTCTCTATACCGAAATTTCTCCCATCACATCCCAGGCCCTTGCATTCCTTTCTTATCTACTGGCACATTCACTTCTTCCAATATTGACCTATCTTGCACTGTCACCCTGTCCACCCTTATTCTCTAGTTTATATGTCTGTCTTGCACTACTGTTCTCTCATTCTCCACAATTATGCTAACTGCTTTTCCATTCATAAGCACTCCTTCAATTCAGCCTTCCTTACTCATTTGCTCCTTTCTCACATTTCACTCATTTTCTCGCATTCTTTCACTCATTACCATCCCTCCCAGTAGCAGTCCCTCTATATGACTCACACCAAAACCATTCAAATGAAGTTCATCACTCTTATAACTGTTCCTGCCATCCCTGAAACTTGTTTCACACATTCACAAACTGCACTCCTTTTTTTTTCGCGCATTTTCGATAACATGCCATTCAAGTTCTTTGCTCTCCATTCCAACTCATCACTGTCATACTTAGGCAACACACTGACTACCTTTCTTACCAAAGCATTATTTTTGATTCTTCTCAACAGCCTCCTAATATCCCTTTATACATTCTCCTTGTTTCCAACCAAGTCATTCATTCCAACCTGCTACTACAAACTCTTTTGCTCACTTTCTCCTGATATCTAATGCCTCTATCACTCTACTCATTCTATTTCCAGAAAGCAAATCCTGTATATCTTTTCATTTACTGCACCTCTGTTTATCAAATCTCCTTCGATGCTTCACTTTGTCACTATCACTCTCAATGCATTTTTCTCAATTACCATCAGTTCTACATGCTTTTTTTTATCATCATCCCTGCTTCAACATTTGCCCCTTCATTGCACTTTTTTATGCTTTTTGTTGTTTTCTATGTTTTTCTCTTTTTTGTCACTCTGTCTTTTTCTACTTCCAGTTTAGACTGTCTATCCTTCTTCCATTTCCCTTACTACAACATGTTTCCTACTCTGATTCAAATAAGTTTCATGGTCAATCAGGATGTCACACTTCCTATATATACAGGGTGTTCGGGATAAATTTGACAGTTTCGTAAGGAAAAAGAAAATCTTCTTTGTATCTATTAAATTTAATGAATTGACAAAAAAACATTACAGGCAGAGTTAATTGCAATACTATCAACAAGATTTACTCAAAATAACCACCATTAGCATCGATCACAGCTTCAATTCTGCTTCGGAACCTCGAACAAGCTGATGCTACAGTCTCCCTGGGAAGGGCCGCAAAAACTGTTTTAATTTTATCCATTAACTGGGCTTTTGTATTACTGGAAGTGCGATTGGTGTCTTTTTCAACTGCGCCCCATACAAAATAATCCATGGGGTTAAGGTCTGGGGAGTTTGGAGGCCAAACATTTGGACTGGTGAAGTCGTAGAAATTTTCAGACAACCATTTTTGACTTTTCCCAGAGGTGTGGCAAGGGGCCGAATCCTGCTGCCATACATACGGCCTACCATTGGCTACCCTTGTTATCCAGGGCTTGACTACAGTTAGCAACTCCACGAACAAAGCCCGAATTCCAATGCCAGGGTTCTTCAACACCTGTTCCTGCAGATTTGCGAGGAATTCTGCTGTACGAACGCAATCAGATCGTCTGCTAGGGATCTTTCTTCTTGCTACATCCTCGTAGTCACCATTTCAAGTCTCTAGTTCATGCCTGATTGTTTTTACTGTATTCAGGGAGCATTGGGCAGCAGTCGTAATATCCTTATTTTGATGGCGGGCACGAATCATCATGATACAAGTTATTCTCTTCCATGATTCAGGTGGGTTCCAGCTATCCATCCTTTCTGACATCTTGTATATGAATGAAGAAGGGTCCAAACTTTTAAATGAAGAGAAGTGTGTGTTAATACATGTAACTTACGGAAAAATATAATTAATTATAAATATGTCAAATTTATCCCGAACACCCTGTATATATATATATACTACACTTGCTCATACCTCTTATTTAGCCTCTCCACATAAACTTCCACAATATCTCCCAATGTGTACAATATTACACTCACAATAACTTACCATTCTCCAAAAACCCATGCCATTCACTTTATTTGTCTTTTGTCCTGACTTATGCAGTCATTCCCTCCCATTGCCATTTTTGTTCCAGAATGCTAAACAAGAAACAGAGAATTTAACATGATACTGTTTAAAAAATTGTCTATCTAAACACCCTGTACCAGTCACAAATATCACACAGGATCACTCAATATAAAATAATTACAATGAATATAAACTGAACTTACCTCGCTGCATCCCTTTGTAAATTTAGAAAACCGAAACAAAAAAATGTGAAGCCCTTGGAGACCAAAGCCTTTAACACAGCTGCACTCACACCTACACTCTGTGTCTGTATTTTGATGATGTGTTTGTTCTTTGGCCCAATGGTTTTGCTTTGGTCCTATGGTGCAGATGAATTACATGTAGTCATATTATCAGTGCATTTGAAAAGCCAGCATCTAAATAGATATTTTACCGTTTAGAGGAGGAATAAAATAATTGTCCATTCTGCATACCCCGGCCTGGTTGGCCAAGTAGTTAGCGTATTCATTCTCCAGCCAAAAGGCTGTGTATTCGAATCCTGCCATGGACATGGATGTTTGTGATTGTCTGTGAAAATACTAGTGGTGGTGGTTGGCAGTAGATGACGTTGGTGTAGTTGTGGTTCATTGTAGTTAGTAGATTGAGTGGTGGAGATGGGGAGCTGTAGAGTAGATGCTCTCCCTCGATGAGTCCTTGAACTCCCTGGAGGTATCACATAATAATAACTTCATATTAGTCATATGCCTTGTAAATGGTTCACTATCATTTTTCATTTATAGAAAGTAAACATACTTGAAAATACTTACATAAATCTCACCTTCACTCAGCCAAACAATCTAAAATTGAAATCCTCAAACTTAAATCATGTTAAGGTTATTTCTTCTACTGATGCATTTTTACCACCTGAAGTCAGGTTGGTAAGGGGTTGTTATAGGATCAATGGTGGAGAAGTTCTATAGAGAATAGTGGGAGATCAGGGGAGAACCAGAGATCATCCCTGGAAACTGTATAAAGAGGGTGTGAGTAGGGGAGTGAGAGGCAGGTTTTTTTCTTGCAGAGTTGTGAGTGATTGGAATGCCTTGCCTGAGAGTGTGGTGTCTGCAAGGAGTTTGAATGTGTTTAAGACACGGTATGATGAGATGTGTGTGAGATAAAAGGACCTCCTAGATGAGTCTTTGACTCCATGAGGTCTTGTTTAATAATAATAATATATTCTAGTATACATTTTTTTTTTTAGCTAATGGCTGCATTCCTATGAAATAAGCTAAATGCTATATTTCTCTTTCCCTTAACGATGTCTAGTATTATAGCAGTATTGTTTACATGCTTTATACATCCACAGTATTTGTTGAAAGATAATCAAATTTTTATATAAATAAATATATTTATACCACATTTTAAAACAGTTATCAAATGACTTTATCATTTTACTAAGGACCAACTTTATCTTATGATGGTTCATGGAAAATTCTTCACTGCTAATTCATCACAGGAAACTTCTTTTCTAGAAAATTCATTGCAGGAAAACTTTTTCAAAAAATTGAAATAATATTGTAATATTTTTATTTTATTTGTGTGGGTTTCCCCCTGTCCCTCGACCATCCCTTAGGACTGGTTGAGCTTTCCTGGTGAGGTAATAAGTATGTATTTTATGACTGTAGATCTGCACGTGTTCACAGATCCAATATTCTTTTCAAATCTTTATTCATCTTCATCTTCACTCTCAAAATATTTTCTGAATTTTATTCTTCATCAGAAACCGAGTCATTGCTATCTTGTCATCCTCCATACCATCAAGAGAATTACTAATGCCACACTTTTGAAAAGATTTTATAATAATTTCGGGTTTCACTTTATTCCCTGAATTCATTCTCACACCTGCAAAATTGTGGCCTTCTTTCTCCTACCTGTAGATGTTTCCTCAAAATTTGGAGATTGCATCCAATTGACCCATTTTTCCCTCATAATGGGGGAAAAATGGGTCAATGGGGTGTTTATTGATACATCTAAATGTTGAAGTGCAGAGATGAGTCCTCCTAGGATTACAGCTATTTTTGTGTTCATTTTGCAAAGATCATTCTTAACAGCTTCAGTTTTTATGGAATCTAAACTAATCCCATACAGAAAGTTTATTTTTCACTTGGTTAGATTATAATAAATTTAGTTTAATCCTTTATCCAAGTGTGGCAAAAAAGTTTACGCCTGAAATTATCTTCTTGACTGAATATGGTGTTGTACCACCTTACTTGGGTAAGGTAGTACAACACCATATTCAGTCGTTGTACTACCTTACTTGGGTAAGGTAGTACAATGCCAGGCAACTCGTAGCAAAGGTTTTTTGTGAAATTTTTTCTTTTGGGCATTGTTTTTTTTTTTTTTTTAGATTAAAAAAGGTGGCAATTTTGTTCCATCTGCACAGCACATCAAAACACAGTACAATGGGTTTATCATGATCAGAAGTTTTAATAATAATATTTTTTTACCTTTGGAATCAACAGTCTTGTTCTAATGCACATCAAAATTCAGAGGCACTTCATCCATATTAGCTCTCTGTGAGAGTTTAAAATTGTCTTGCTTCTAGCATTTATGATGAATCTGTGAAACTCAATAATTTTATTTTTTAATTCATCTGGCATTTTTTGTGATATTTTCGTTTTTGAAGGCATGCATAAATCATTTCTCTTCATAAATCTAAAGCACCGTAATGGGGACCCTATAAAATTGATGATATTTCTTGCCAATAATTTTGCCTTCTGAATAATCATTTTTGTAGATACGCAGCGTTCCAATCTTCTTTGACCCATTATCCAAGTTTTTAACTCATTTTCAATTTCTGACAATTTTCCTGGTTTTCTGCAGAGATTGTGTTTTTTAGAATTTGCTTCTCATAATTGCTGCTCTTGTTTTCTCCAACTTTGTACCATATTTTCTGTAGGCAGAGATCCAAAGTGCCGCTCTGCTGCCCTGTTGCCATTTTCTTTGCATACTCAATTACACTACAAATGCAATCATATAGCTATGTCTGTGCTTCATAGAATCCATGAGTTATAAAAAAAAAATTGGATATAAAAATATATTGACTATTAGTTTAAATGCATTGTCATTAACAACCATGCATCTATTCAAACTGATCACGCATTATCGACAAGCAATGACACACTGCAACTGTGGATACATAAAATCACATCAGTGTACAAGATGCAACGTAAGATGTAACTGTTTATAAGATGCATTCGGCGTATAGGATGCATCCTAATTTTCAGTTAAATTTTAGGTACTTATAAGGCGAAAAATATGGTAACTTCTTTCTGTATTAATTATTTAATTAGATTTTATTTTGTTTTTTTATAATATTTTAATTCTGTATAAAGTGAAATTTAATATTTTACATTTTACTATCCATATAATACTATATTTATATGTATTTTGTATTATCTGACCAATGGAGGGTGCCATGTAAAGACATTAGCTATCAGTTACAATTAAATTGTTTCTACAATTACTAAGTTTAGTGCTGTTTGCCCTTCAGCGTTAGCACAGAGTTAACACTGTGCTCTGATGATGCTGAGTGCATTTTATACCATTAAGCATTATTATGAATAATGAACAACACCTAAGCATTTCTTTACATATTTAAGAATGTTTATTTACTTTGGTAACCTTTCACTATTCTTCTGTGCACTTAAGTGCACAGAAAATGTTGAAAACAGTCTTATGAACAATACCTGAACCTGAAGGGTAAGGTGTCAAAGAAAATGCTGAAATAGTCTTCTGTGCACTTGACAGGAAAATTTTTCTGTCAAGTGCACAGAAGTTTTTAGGTTAGCTTGCAGAGCCAGTTTCTTTTCATATTCAGGCTTTCTGTACAACAGTTGTAACTCTTCTGGCCTGCTCCTTATTTTCATCACCGACACCAACCTTATGCATGTGTATTTTATGTATCATCCTTCTGTATTTTTAAATGATTCCCATGTGCTGTTGATATCCTTCCTATCTAGCAAATGATGACACCATGGGACAGAACCTAGTATACTCTTTAGTTAGTCTTAATTTCCTGCTTTGTAGTTCAGCATATAACTTTTTCTGAATAGATTATCCATAAACTTAGCCACTTCCAAAGTCAGTATAGAACAATCACTGTCATCATGGCATGGAGTGGGGAATAAAATCACTTATTTCTGCAAGAATAATTCTGTTATTAGATCAGAGCACGTGCTAGGATCAGAAGAGTAGAAGCAATAACCAGACCATGGAAACGAGTCATATAATTCCTGAAGGTCATCCCACTGTGGCATTATAGTGTCACAAGATACAAAGCTAAGAATGGCTGAGAGAGGGATGATGTGTAGGAAAGGTGACATGAACAAGGTTATGGTCAGACTTGCCAAGAAGAGAACTAACATCTATGGTGTATTTGGAGGGAGAGCTTGATGTAGAGAGAATAATGAGAATTATCTGGAATTCTTGTAGGTTGGTGAACAATTTGAGTTAAATCATTACAGATGGCAAACAGCTCAGCTTCTTTTCCAGCTGGGTCTGTAAAGTTGGAGAAGGGAAGCGAGTCAGAATTGTGGATGTTGAAATCACCAAGGAGAATTATCTCACTCTTAGGGTAATTAGACTCATATGATCGGCTTTCAGAGATAAAGACATCATTAGAATTAGAATGATAGAGCAACAAATGAAGGAAACAAAATAAGGTAAGGAAGTCTTAAGCCAAAGCAGATCATATAAAGGGAATTCCAGGTCTGATAACCTTCATCTTGGGAAATCAGACCCGCTTATGAAAACCATCATGAACAATATAATCTGGAAAGTCGAGGCATGATGTTATTGCAGAGGATGACAGTTGAGGTTCAGTGATGAATAACATTTCAGGTTTGGATGTTAGGTGGTAATGCACCACATGGATCCCTCTTACATAAAGTGAAGCAAATGGATATATGGATATGAGACTTGTGATTTGGACAAAATTAGCTAATGGATAGACATTAGAGAGTAATTTAAGGAGGAGTATAATCCAAGAGATGGCCTATGATAGCAGTGTGTGTGTGTGTGTGTGTCAAGACTGATTAGTGCTACTGCTATTTAATTTGTACATTTATGATACAGAAAGTGATTTCAGGAAAAGCATTCAGTTCTTTTCTGATGATAAACTGGGTAGAGCATTGTTAATATAGATGATGAAGAATTTTGCAGGATGTTTTAAATAGATTGCAGTGTGGACACAGGAGAATGGCTGTCAATTTAATGTGGTAAATATAAAGTTATGCATTTTGGGATGAAAGAATTACAGTTGTGTACTACTACCGTGATGGAACTGGACTTCAGAAATTGATGGGACAAGGCTAACGATCAACTGTGAGTTAAAGTTCAGACAGCATATTGCAGAAGTGGCTAAAATAGCTCAGAGGGTTATTAAAGAACAGACTTACAAACAGAGATAAGGAAATTATTATTACACCTCTTTATAAGGCTTTAATATGGTCCACCTGGACTATCATGCACAGATCTAGTATCATCAGGATCTAGTATCACAGAAATCACTTGGGAAACACCCTAGCTGCTTTCAAAGAAATATGGATTCTAAAATGCGTGCACATGGAAGTGCCTTTATAATACAGCCTACTAGAAAGCTAAATTCAATAAACCATTTACTGACTTCAAAAACCTCATAGGATCCAGTAATAGAACAGTATGAAATGAGATGAAATGTGATGAAGAAAAGTTAGTTAAGGAAATGAAAGACTCAGTAGCATATCTTCTTGATGCTTCTGCAGATATTTCAAATCAGGAGAAACTTATTCATTATATGAGATACATAGATGAAAATTGGAAGAGGTGTTTGTTTACATAATTCCTCTCCAAAACTCAGCTGCAATGTTCTGCAACACATGAGAGAGTGAAATAAACAAGTTGTTCTTGTCATGGAAGATAATTGGTTGGCTTGCAGTGGATCAGAAGTAACATGTAGCATGTTGAAAAAAAAAAAAAGAGACTTCTAGTAAAATTAAAGAGAGACATGTCAGGCCTTACAAATTATTGTGTGTGTGTGTGTGTGTGTGTGTGTGTGTGTGTGTGTGTGTGTGTGTGTGTGTGTGTGTGTGTGTGTGTGTGTGTGTGTGTGTGTGTGTGTGTGTGTGTGTGTGTGTGTGTGTGTGTGTGTGTGTTTATATATACCCACAATAATTTGTAAGATCTGGCATGTCTCTCTTTAATTTTACTAGTATTCCATGTTTTTTCGACATATTACATGTTACTTCTGATTCAACTAACCAGCTAACCAGTTATCTTCCATGACAAGAACAGCTTCTTTATTTCACTCTCTCATGTGTCCCAGAACACTGCAGTTAAATTTTGATAAGGAATTATGCAAACACCTCTTCTGATTAATGAAATAAAAAGCCAGAAGGCTTCACTTCAGCGATGTAAAAATTATTTAAATTAAGGGGATATTTAATCCCACATTATTTCAAAGCCGAATAAGAAACTCTAAGATAGAAATCAAAGAGTTTCATGTGAAATATAGCAAACTATAAAAGTTCGGCAAGTCCAAGCATAAGCAAACATCTGGTAGTACAATACCGGGCAACTCGCAGTAAAGGTGGATAAAGCTTCAATCACTGTTCCTAGTTTTAGCCCTAATGTCAAACACACCCCCTAGAAGATGTACATTGTTTTACATTAAGGGAGAGAGGTCACTACCAAGACCGGTTTCAACCTTTATTGAGGTCTCATCAGTGAATACGTAGACCAAATAATACCAAGATTGTAGCGATAATAGCTTTAATATTTTCATTAGGCCTAATATGTTTTACATTCTAATATTAAGAACAGTGATCATAGCTTTATCCACCTTTACTGCGAGTTTCCCAATATTGTACTACCAGGTGTTTGCTTATGATTGGACTCACCGAACTTTTATAGTTTGCTATATTCAGCATGAAACTCTTTGATTTCTATCTTAGAGTTTCTTATTAGGCTTCCAAATAATGTGGGATTAAATATCCCGTTAATTTAAATAAATTTTACATCGCCAAAGTGAAGCCTTTTGGCTCTTTATTTCATTAATTTATTTGTACACCTTTTTGACAACTTCTACTGTAAAGTATTTCTAATTGTAGTTTTTTTTTTCTAAGTTGGTACATCTGTCATAAGCATCCATGCAAAATTCCAAGTCATTCTATCAAGCAGTTTGTTTTATACAGCTGTCTGAAGCAAATGTGTTGTCTGTATCCCTTGAAATGGATAAAATCGAGTATCGTGCAGTTGCAAAATTCTTTGTGTAAGAAGGGTTAACACCAAAAGAAATTCATTTGAAGTTCATAAAAGTTCATTTGCACTCTTCTACTTTGTGTTCAACAATTAAGAAATGGGCTGCCGAGTTTGAATGTGGCTGTACCAGCCTTGAAGATGATCCACGTGAAGGACGTTCAAAAAGTGTAACAACACCATAAATCATTGATGAAGTGCACAATATGGTATTGGATGACTAGTGAGTCAAAGTGCATGAAATTGCTGAGACTATAGCCACTTCAAAAGAACGTGTAGGATATATTTTGCATGAAGAATTGCAAATGAAAAAGCTTTGCTCAAGATGGGTGCTGTGCTTGCTCACAGCAGATCAAAAATGCACTTGCATGAAAATCTCTGAACAGTGCTTGGAGCATTTTAACAAGAATAAAACTGATTTTGTGTGTTGATTTATTACTATGGATGAGACTTGGATTCACCATTACATACCAGAATCCAAACAGCAATCAAAACAGTGGACAGCAGCCAGTTGTTCAGCACTGAAGAAGACCAAAAAGGGTAAAACAATAACCGGGGAATATTATTCTGATCTTTTAACCAAACCAAACGAAAAAATTTGTGACAAAAGACCTGGTTTGCCGAAGAAAAAAATCATCTTTCATCAGGACAATGCCCCTGCCCACAAAGGTGTTTTGACAATGGGAAAATTAAGGGATCTGCACTATGAATTGTTGGAACATCCACCCTATTCCCAAGAGTTGGCTTCCTCTGACTTCTGTCTCTTCCCAAAACTAAAACTCTTCCTTGCTGGTCAGCATTTTTCTTCAACTCGAGAAGTCAGCTGTAGAGGGATATTTTGCAGATCTTACTGAGAACCACTACAGGGATGGTATAATGGCGCTGGAGTATCACTGGAATAAATGTATTAGTCTTAAGAGAGATTATGTTGAAAAATAAAAATAATTTTGAAATTATAAATTTGTTTTTTCATTGTTAGGCCAAGAACTTTTCAGACCACCCTTGTATTTGGATCTCATCTCCTTGGAGATTACATTGTCGTCGTTTGGTATTTCTCTGAAGGTTCTGTTTAATTCATTGTAGGTGTCAGTGAATTAAATAGAATGCTTCACATAACAAAAAAAAGATAGAATAAGAAATACTAGAATTTCTAAGTACTGTAAAGCATACGGACCTCATTGTCAAATACATCATATCAAATACTTGTAATGACTATGTAGATTAACGATACATGACCGTTCCTTAATAAAGCCATTCTGGCCTTCATGGAACTTTCCATGCTAGGATAACCCAGTTCTTCCCATGCAAGAACTGGGTTATCGGTTCCATTTCTTGACACTAGAACCTCAAGTCACTGCTGTTGCACTTGCACTTTAATTAACTATAGGCATGGAGAGACTGGCCTATCATTTCAATCACAAGAGTGATTTTATCTTCCTTCCTACTCCATTGTAACCTAGTTGCAAGGCGTTTACTTGCTTATTAAAAAAAAAAAAACACGAAAGCTGCTATTAACTCCCTGAAACATTCTCTTAAAATGTATACAGTATCATGTCTATTTGCCTTTTTAACACTAAGCTTACTTAATTTCTTATATGCTGAAGTATTTCCTGTTAGCAAAGAACTAACACAAACTGTCCATCCAATTAATATTAGAGGCCTGAAGTGGTTTGAAAATATTCTAGATTTGATCTCTAGAGCTGGGTCTCCAGACTATATAAAAAATACAAAAACAAAAAAAAAATGCAATTTTAAAAATTTAAAAAATCCTTAGCCCATCTGTGATACTGGTAGTCCACTGGTTTATAAAAATCTTTTGTGGGTAGGAGTCAAATAAGAAAAATAAATACACCCAACACACACACATGCACTCTCTCTCTCTCTAATCAGAATGCCAGATGTGGATATTTTTTTAACCAGATTCTCCTCCTGAATAAACTGTTCATGTGAAATCCCCTCCCCTCTTGGTTATCCTAATCATAAGTTGTCCATGTTTCCTTTTTTCTTTTCTTTTTTTAGCAGATAGCTCTTCAGTTGGTCAAGCTCAGTTGCATTTTTATGTTCCCTGGCTCTTCAACAATTTGGGATGTTTGCAGTGCTTTCTACACCTCTTTTCATGGTCCGATTACTATTTCCACTCTCCTGATCTGAACACCATCCATCTGTTCATTGGATATCATCAGATGCTATATGGTCACTCCGTTTCTTGATGATGTGCCATACCGGTTCTTGCCAGGTGATCATGTTGTATGCTTTTCTGGAAGCTTCAAATCTCTGAAGATCAGTCTCTCTAGACAAAAACCATCCATCCATTTCATTGAGTTTCTACCCCTTCCTCTTTTTCAGGAAAACTTTACCTTCTGTTACTGTTTTCAGGAGCTCTCTTTCCATCCTCCTTCCAAAGTATTTCAGCTTTCTTCTATCATTATCCATAAGGAGCTATTACCCATAATAGCTCCTTATGGATAATAACGTCTACCGATCCTTTCTAGCAACCATCCATTTATCGTCTTTCAGTATATGATATCTTCAACAGCCTTCTGTAATACCACATCTCAAAAAGCAGCTATCAGAAACTTTTTCTATCAGAAACTTTGCTCCCACCAAATGATTGAAATAATGCTTTCTGGAATGAGGACCTTCATCAAACATTTCACACAGAAATCTCAATAACTACCCAAGCCCAAGGTCTCTAGCAAGTGCACCAAAATAGCTTGGTATAACTTCAACATATCTCAAATGACTTAGGTAAAAACTTTGGCCTTCAGCCATCAGTATCTCTTAAATTATCATGTTTTATGTGATATATTGCCTAAGATAGTCGACCCTCAGAAACTTAAAAAAATCATTTCTTATTACCCTTGATACTATCATCTCTTCATTCCAGTGGATGTTGTCATGATTAAAATTACTCATGACAGCTACCCCCATCTTGACATCCTTACCATCCTTAACATCAACAAGCCACTTGTCATTACCCTCAGTTTACCATCCTAGTGTACTAAAATATATTAAAAAACTTTCTAGTTTACTTTTTTTTTTGACAATACTCATTGTCACTCAGTCTTATGATCTTTGGAAACAACATCTATAACTGGAATTCTGAATACAACAACAGTGTCTATCAACGAATTTAATGTATTTGAGAGTAATGCCTCAAAGAATCTGTGGAATCTCTTTTTAGGCTCTCCCAACACTCAAATGGAAGGCACATTTATGCAACAATAGTCAAGGCTAAATGTTTTATAAATGAAACATTTAGATTCAACTAAATGTTTCTTTCAGCCTCAATTCCATAAGCATACATATGCATTTCAATTTTTATACTTGCACTCTGAAAAATCTTAATTCACGTCATGAAAACAGATTGAAAACAGATCACCTCTTTTAAACTTCTAGTAGTAAATGTTAGTGAAGAATACTGTTTTAGAATGAATAAAAATAAGAGCAATGAAAGTGGTGTTACATCTTTGGAATATTGGTTATGAGGACAGATTGAAAGGATCCTAATAATCCCTTCTTTAACTAGAGGCAGTTGGAGAAGGAAAGAATGATATCACTAAAAACACATGTACTAACCACAGTGATAAGTTTTAATACGTAAATATTTCATCACAAGTATCTTGGGACATCCTCAGTACAGTAATATAAACAATACTAGGAATAACATCCAGTTAGGGTGCATAATTACAATGGAATCCCAATATGCATGCAGTAGTGTGTTATAGAATTAAATTAAAATATAACTGAAAAAAAAAAAAAAAGATAACATATATAAAGAGATTATTTTACACAATTTTATATGAAAATTTCCCATACTTTAGGAATAGCAAGAACATCATTACAGTTTAAAGTTGGTCTGTGTAGGCCACTCAGCCTCATCAATTAAAAATTCCACAGAGTTTCACGCAAAAATAAAAGACATTCAACTGTTCAAAACTGACATGTTAATTTGCTTCGACATTGTCTCCCTCTTCACTAACATTCCCCATAAGGAAACAGTAGTTATTAACTCAAAAATTTCCATATGATATTGTTGAATTATTCAAATTTGTTATTACATTCGGTTTGAAAGGAAAAATTTACAAGCAAGAGGAAGGAAGAGCAATGAGGTCTCCCTTATCGCCAAACTTAGCAAACCTGTTTCTAGAATATGTTGAAGAAAACATTTTCACATTTGAACCCAAACCAAAAATTTTTGGCTACGATATGTCGACAATGTCTTTGCAGTCTATCTCCTCACAGGATATCACAGGGATATCTCACGGGGTATCTCCTTTCTGGATTGACACATTCAAAGAAAAGAAGATGGTTCCATTGCCACTTCTGTCTATCGCAAGTCTACATTTTCATGTCGCTGCATTTACAATTCTTCCACTCATCATCAATCTTAAAAATTTGGCATCATTAAATCATTAGTTACCAGTGCATACAGATTCTGCTCCTCTGAAGAATCTCTAAACCAAGAATTAGAAATAATCAAAAATACAGACAATGTTAAATGGATACAATCTTAAAACAACTCAAAAAATCATCAGTCACTGCCCCACACATCAACCTAGACAAGAAGAAGCCCATAGGATTCCCATACCTTATGTCAAAGGCATCTCCGAAAGTCTTTCAAAAATTAGGAAGAAATGCAATCTTGCCACTACCTACAAACCCATCAACTAGATCTATAACTTGTTACCTTCTCCTAAGGTCAAACTCTCACTTCTGATGTTACCTGGCATGTATAAGGTCCCATGCTCCTGCAAGTTGTCTTACTATGGACAGACAGGTAGGTCGGTTCAGAAATGCATTTTGGAACACCAGGACCATATTTGTCTTTTCAAACCACAGAAATCTGGCTTCGCTCACCACGGACTTGAAAACCCAAACCATATGATCCATTGGGAAAAAACAAAACTTTTACATAGATCTTTATATAAACATGAACATTTATATAAAGAAAGTGCTGAAGCCCTACTACACAGACCAAATTTAAACCATAATGACATTCTTCCTATTCCTAAAGTATAGTAAACTGTCATATAAAATGGTGTAAAATAATCTCTTTATATATGTCATCGTTTTTTTTTTTAAGTTATATTTTAATTTAATTCTATAACATGCTACTGCACTCATATTGGAATTCCATTGTAATCATGCTCCATAACTGTATTTTATTCCTAGTATTGTTTGAATTACTGTACTGAGGATGTCCCAAGATACTTGGGATGAAATATTTGCATATCAAAACTTATCACTGTGGTTAGTACGTGTGTTTTTTAGTGATGAATTCACCACAGGTTTCATTGTATAAGAAAGAATGATATGACTGAGACATATCACTTAGTGAAGAGTTTCACTAGATTAAAGTAGAAGAGATTTTTAAAAATTTTTTCATAGAATGAATGAAAATAGATGTAGAACAAGAGACCGTACTAGGAAGTATTAACATTTTTCAAGTTTAAGATTTAGAGTTTGATCCCTGATCAAAGCTATAAACAAACTGAAAATGAAAGATCATCAGAGAATCAAAATTGCAACATGGAATGTGAGAACAATTAACAGATGTGGAAAATTAGAAAATCTCAGCCAAGAAATGGACAAAGAAAAAATTTATATCATAGGGCTCTGTGAAGTCATATGGGAAGGAATGGGTGATTTTAACAATGACAAAGTAAGAGTAGTTTACTCAGGTGGTGCTAAAATGGAAAAAGGTGTTGTACTTGTTTTTAATAAAAGAAGCAAAGAGCATCATTAGTGTAAAATGTCTGAATGATAGGATTATGGTGGTAATGAAGGCTGAACCAGTGGACATAACAATAATGCAGGTATATATGCCAACAAGTGACCATTCGGATGAGGAAATAGAGGAAATGTACGAACAATTACAAGAACTAATTAAGGAAGAAAAAAGAAAAGATTATATGATTATAATGAGAGACTAAAAAAATTGGGTTGTGGGAGAAGAAGTGGATGGGAGTGTAGTAGGAAGATACGGACTAGGTAATAGAAATGAGAGAGGAGAAAGGGTAATGGAATTCTGTAAATAAGCTGATAATTATGAATACTTGGTTTAAAAAATCTAAAAGAAGACTATACACATGGAAAAATCCAGGAGATACGAAAAGGTATAAAATTGATTACGTTATAGTAAAGCAAAGATAAAAGAATAGTGTAAAAATGCATGCATGTATCCTGGAGCTGATATTTACTCTGACCACAACCTATTATTCATAAAAATAAATGTGAAATTAAAGAAAATAAAAGAAGCTATGAAAAGGAAAAATGGAACTTAGAGAAATTAAAAAATACCAAGACATTTGGAAATAGATTAGAGAAAGAATTAGAGGAAACAAGTTTTGTCAAAACTGAAGATCCAGAAAAGAAATAGGGACAAGTTAAAGAGAAAATAAAGAAGAAATGCAGAAGAAAAAATTGGATATCTAAAAAGAATTAAAAAAAAACTTGGATAACTAATGAGATGATTTCTCTAATGGAAGAAAGAAGAAAATGAAAAAATAAAGACACACCAGAAGGAAAAATACAGTATAGAATGACAACTTGAGAAGGGAAGCAGAAAGAAGTAGAAAAGATTGGCTTAAAAAACAATGCAAAGAAATGGAAAATTATGAGAGAGTGAGAAGGTATAATCTTTTGTATGAAAAAGCAAGAAGCATGAATCACAACAGAAATGGAATTCGAGCTAGAGGCATAGAAAATAAGAATGGAGAAATAATAACTGAAGAAGATAAAACCCTAATGAGACAGAAAGAATACATTTAAGATCTATATGACAAGGAAAATAGACCAAATGAGTTGCCCTTAGAAGATATAAAGAAGCGAAATGAAGATAATCTATTCCAGCCTGGCTGGCCGAGTGGTTAGCGTATCTACTCTCCAGTCAAAAAGGCTGCAGGTTCAAATCCCACCATGGGCATGGATGTTAGCGATTGTCTGTGGAAATAGTAGTGGTGGTGATCGGAAGTAGATAGCATTAGTGTAATTGCTGTCAGTTGGTGGAGACAGAGTTGTAGAGCAGGTGCCTGCCCTCGATGAGCCTGCGGACTCTCTGGAGGTGACAAATAATAATGATAATAATAAAAATAATGATCTAGGCCCAGTGATTTTGAAGACAGAAGTAGAAATGGCCATTAAAAAACTAAAATATGGAAAGGCAGAAGGAATAGATGAATTATTATTATTATTATTATTATTATTATTATTGTTCTGGGAAACTCCAAGGAGTCGACAGACTCATTGAGGGAGGCTCTAACATCATGTCAAGAACAACTATTCAACATTCACACAGTATCTATCATACCTTGCCTTGAACTCATTCACGGTCGTAGCACCCACAACAGACTCTGGAAGTTCCACTCATTCACCACTCTCCAAGTAAAAAACCTAGCTCTAACACCCCAGCTAACCAAATTCTTGCCCAGCTTCCATGCATGGCCCCTAGTCCTCCCACCACCAGTCATATTTTCAAAAATATCTTCTGGATCAATCTTATAAAAACCCTTCAGTAATTTGAATGTCTCAATCATATCACCCCCTCCTTCGCCTATCGTCCAATTTCTGCAACCCACAAATCCTCAACCTATTCTCATAAGGTTCATTCCACAGACCTGTTATCATCTTGGTCACTCGTCTCTGGACCCTCTCCACTTCCTCCCCATCACGAAGAAACCCTGGTGCCCATAACTGGGCACAGAAGTCCAGATGAGGTCTTATCAAGGCTCGATACAGAGGAACAACAACTTGTTTGTCTCTGCATGTTAAAATATTTTTCAGAAGCCAAGTGATTTGGTGAGCTGTTTTAGTCACTTTTGCAATGTGCCCCCTAAACTTCAACTCCCTATCCACCAACACTCCCAAATCCCTGGCCTCATCAATCTCCTGGAGTATGGTTTCACCAATGCGATATACTGCTGCTATTCTTTTCACTCCAAAGTGCACATAACCTTACACTTTGCCACATTAAATTGACATCCATTTTTCCTAGCCCAGTCCTCCAAACTATCCAAATCATCCTGTAAAATTTTGACATCCTCTGCCCTCACAATTGCTCTACCCAACTTTGCATCATCAGCAAACAAGTGAACACTTACTCTCAAATCCTTTCCAATATCATTGATGAACAAATTGAAAAACAGTGGTCCAAGAAGAGAGCCCTGCGGCACTCCACTAGTCACAAGACGTCTTTTAGACTCCACTCCTGAATAAACCACTTTCTGGCATCTCTCCTTCAACCACCCCTCCTATCCATCTCACCAACCCTATATCTCTCCCCATCTGCTCTAGTTTACTGATTAGGGTTCCATGTGGTATCCTATTAAAGGCCTTGGCAAGGTCCTAGTATCACTGTAAACCCATTACCCCTATCCAGTTCAGCCGTCACTGTGTTATAAAACGTGAGCAAGTTACTGAGGCATAATCTACCCTTCACAAAACCATGTTGTCCCCCATACAATATCCCATTTTCATTTATCCAATCCTGTATTATTTTCTTGACTAATTTCTCTAAGTCCTTGACAATGATTCCTGATGTGCTAATTGGTCGGTAATTTACAACAGCAGTCTTGGAACCACCTTTATGCAGTGGAACTATTTTCCCCTCTTTCCACCCACTCGGGACTAACCCAGACCCGAGACTCAAATTAAACAAAATGGTCAAAGGTACTGACAATTCTTTAGCTGCTTCATGTACGAAACGAGCTGGTATACCATCCAATCCCACAGATGTATTGACATTGAGGTTTTGTAATAGACTATTCACCTCCACTTCATTCACCACAATTCCTGTATAATCTACTGGTTTATTCGTTTCTGCAATGTCACCACCTGGATGATATATTCTTGCAAAGTGCTCACTCAGTAACTCAACTATCTCAACTGATTCAGTTACCTCCGTACCATCGCATTCTTTAAAATCATTCTGCCATGTACATTTTTCCTTTTACTTGCTACATATCTAAAAAACTGTTTAGGATATTCTCTTTAGCCTTCATGGCCAATGTTCTTTCGTAATCCTTTTTTGCTTTTCTTACCACACTCGTCACCCTTCTGGCCTGCGCTTTATACCATTCATGTGCCTGCAGGTCACCTTTCTCCTTGAATTCCCTCCATCGTTGTTTTTTTTTTTTTTGCAGTTCAAGCTTTATGGTGTTATTCATCCATTTAACCCCTACTTGATTTTAGTATTCGGACTCAAGGTATATATACACAGCCATTGCTTCATGCAAGCACTTCTTAACTACCTCCCATGCACTATCAATTTCTAGTCCTTGCAGTTGTACATGCCATGGCACTGAACCAATCAAACTCCTAAGCTTGTCATACTTTCCAGCCCGGTAATTCCACATGTACCCTGTCTTAATTGAAAATTCCACACCTTTAGCCACCTCCCAAGTGAAGACCCTATGATCACTCTCACCGATTGGTGGCAATGTGGTCATATTTGTTACAGCCAAATCCTCAGATGTAATTACTAGGTCAAGCACTCTCTGACCCCTAGTATTTTCCATAACATGCTGTCGCAGATAGTTATCCCTTAATAACCGCATAAAATCCAATTCCTTCCTCCCATGTGTCCTCTCCTCACTCCAATCAATGCGACCATAGTTGAAATCTCCCATAATAATCACCCTCCTTCCACTCATTTCTTTTATTTGCTTGTGCATACTGTCACCACCATCTTTTCCATCACCTGGTCTATAACAGCACCCAATTGTATATTTAGTTCTGCTAGCCACAATCTCACACCAAATGGCCTCAAATGTGCTCTTTTCTCTATCCTGCAATTCAACTTCTATTCTCCTTGGCTGTAGCTCATCAGCTATCATCAACAATACTCCCCCCCCCCCATTTTATTCTCTCTGTCATTCCTGAACACACTATACCCATCACATTCAATTCCACTGGCTATATCATCTACAGTCAGCCATGTCTCACTAATACCAATAACCTGTGGTCTGGAAGTGCCAACCATAACCAAAAACTCTTCCTTCTTGTTCCTAACACTCTTAGTATTAGTGTACATGAATTTAAGACCCCCATTAGCCCCAACCCTACCTTGATGCCGTATATTAACTATCCCACTCTGTTTTGTTGTCCTTATTTGCTCTGGCATATTATATTCATTCTTACATTCAACTGCCTCCCTAAGGACTGTATATCTACTCCCCCCCCCTTAACAAATCTAGTTTCCCTGAATTGGCACATCCACTACATTCAGCAACACTTTCTCAAGTCTTCTTACACCGTAACCATTCAAATGCAAGCCATCCATCTTATACAGATCCTTTCGCCCATCAAACTCACTCCACACATCCACAAATTCCACACCACTCGTCATACATAACCCATGCATAAAGTCATTCGCAATTATGGCCCTCCTTTTAAACATTTCACTGTCATACCGTGGCAAAAGTCTAATCATTCTAACTCTCTCACTCTTTTCTTTTGCTACCTCAAACAATTCATTCAGGTCTTCTATCATTTCCATTTTATCTCCTTTCAAATCATTCGTACCTGCCACAACAATCATTTCTTTCACCCTTTTCTTTTGCTCTCTAATAGACTCAGTTACATCCTTTACAGTCGCACCAGGTTGGTACGATTTTGTCAAATCCTCTACTAACATACCTCATACTAACGAGTCTCCATACAGCACTCTATCCTTCATTTTTTTCATGTTCACATTCATACATCTATTTTTCCTGTCATACCTTTTATTATTGGTTGGTTCATTCAGTCGACTTTTGTTCATGCACTCTAGCTGCTGTTTTGCCCTTTCTATCACACCATTCAACAACGCGATCTCACTCAATGCATCTATCTCATCTTTTTTATTCTCTGAGAAATCATTAATACTATCATTCACACTTTCTATATTCACACTCTCACAATTCTCATGTACAACCTTGCCGTTTCTTATCATATCCCTATTTTCTTCATTCCGAAGTTTGACAAAAATATCACACTCACGATCTGAAATACATTTCAATTCCTCATTCTCCCTACATTTTCTACACACATTCAATCCTTTATTATCTTCTAACCACACTCCGACCGCACTCCGCAAAGCGTACATTTCACAGCTAGTACACTGACTCATTTCTTTTATACTGCCGTTCTTTGATAAAGATGGCGAACAATCATTACTGGCCACCATTTTCCTTCGTACAGGTGCCATACTTATTTGCAACATGTTTTATCAAATTATAAGTTATAACACACCAAAAACACACAACAGACGCACTAAAATACGCAAGGCAAACAAAACTACACAATATTAAGTAATTTTATCAACGATAACTGAAAATAATACTTATCTTATCAGGAGCTTGCACAAACACTACTCACTATGATATAACCTCCAAAATTACCCCTGCAGAATTACTGAAAAACTTCAGAAGAAAGGAACTGAAGAAATAACCAGAATAATAAATTTAATTTATAACAAAGGAGAATTACCAAAAGATTTTATGACCTTAATAGTTATATCTATACCAAAGAAAAGTAATGCAGTGAATGCAAGGATTTTAGATTTTGATGTATGGGAAATGAGACAATAAGCCTCATTTCCCATACATCAAAAATACTTATGAGAATCCTAACATGGAGAATTTCTTGGAGAAGATCAGTTTGGTTTCAGGAAGGGTAGGGAAACAAGAGATGTGATTTGACTGTTAAGAATATTAAGTGAAAGAAGTCTGAAAGTGAATAAAGAAGTTAATATCTGTTATATAAATTTTGAAAAAAGCTTTTGATTTTGTAAAATGGGATAAGATGGTGGAAGTAATGGAAAAGATTGGTATAGATTGGAAAGACAGAAGGCTAATTATTTCACTGTGTATGGGACAAACTGCCATGGTAGAGACATATATGATACAACAGAACCAGGTATCATTGGACGAGGAGTAAGACAAGGCTTTTGTCTTACTCACCAATTTTGTTTAAGTATTCTGAAGCAATGTTAAAAGACGCACCGGAGAATTCGGAAGAAGGAATAAAGATTGGAGGTAGACAGATATTTGCAATAAGATATGCAGATGACAAGGCATTATTATCAAATACTGAAACAAGACCACAACATCTGTTAAACAGATTACTGGACTCCTGTATCAATTATGGAATGAAAATTAACATAAGAAAAACAAAGATAATGAAAACAGCAAGGAAAGAGGCAAATACGGATATCCGAATAAATGGGGAAAAATTGAATCAAGTGAAGACGTTTAAATATCTAGGAAGCATAATTAGCAGTGAATGGAAGATGTAAAAGTGACATAAAAGCTAGAATAGCGATGGGAAGAGATGCCTTCAATAGAAAATGGAATTTATTCAGAAGTAAAATGGACAGAAACCTAAAGAAAAGACTAATAAAATGTTATGTGTGGAGTGTTGTTCTCTATGCAGCTGAAACTTGGACATTGAAGAAAGAAGAAATTAGGATCTGTGTGTAGAGCTTAAATGCTGTGAGGACATCATGTTGGAGGCTTAATGGATTTTTTACAACACTCAGAAAGGATTAAAACAGCATTTAATACTTCCTATATATCGTCTCAGTCACTGAGACATCTTCAGGGACAACTGCCCTTAGAGGGTGCTCCACCTAGTTAGGAGTTTAGTGTTAGCCATGTGGTTGGGCTTAGTATTTTTTGTTATTTGTATTTATGTTACATTAGTTTTTTTGTAATCCCTGAAGATGTCTCATTGACTGAGACGAAATATAGGAAATATTAAATTCTGTTTTAATCATTTCTGAGTGTTGTAAAAAATCCATTAAGCCTCCAACATGAAGAAATTAAGATTTTGGAAAGCTTTGAGATGTGGATTTGGAGAGATGGAAAAAGTCAAATGGACAGATAAAATAACTAATGAAGAGGTCTTAAAAAAAAGTAGAGGAAAAAGAAGTCTGTTAAAGAGGATAAAAAGAAGAAAGGGATACTGGATCGGACATATTCTGAGAGAAAATGGAGTCATTAGAGATGCCATCGAAGGAAAAATAGACAGAAAATGACCCAGAGGATGAGTAAGGAAACAATGCTAGATGACAGCTGAATGGAAACAGGTACACAACCTTGAAAGAGCAGGATCAGAACAGGAGAGAGTGGAAGGAATGTTTTTGCTACTAAGAGAAGAACCTGCTCAATTGCAGAATACTTAAGAAGAAGAAACAGCAGAGTTGTAAACATGTTTTTAATGGAGACTGGGTTTAGAGTATAGGGTATTTCCTGAGGGTGTTGTGAGTGCAGAATACATTGTCTAGGAGTGTGAAGAAGTACAGAAACAGTGAAGGAGTTTTTAAGTAGAGTTCTAGAGCTTTATGCGTAATAGTAAGGACCCCTCACATTTCATCTTTGACTCTACAGAGATCTGATGATAACAGTGATGAGTGAAATGCAGTTATTTATTGTTTGTCTGTTGTCTCTTAGCCAACTAAATTATAGTCAAATTATTTTATCTTCCAAATGTGTTTATATACTCTGGATTTGGTTGTTAGATTAAAAATATAGTTAATTTCTTATTATATCACAAATTAAATCATTAAACTTATGTCTTGCCTATACTTTATATATATAGGAATACCTTGTATAGCACTGTTAATTGGTTCCAAGAAGCATCCGCGCAATGCAAAACCGCGTTGTTCGAGGTCTATTTATAAAGGTTTTCGATTTAATTTGCTTACTACAAAAATTTAGGATAATAAGAATATTTAAAAATGAAAAAAAAATTGTTATTTTTATTAACTAAATAACAAATAAAATCCTTTTAAACTGATATAAAAGTTGTAGAAAACAAAACAAATATTGCTTCACTTTTAGCATACAGTAATTTACTTTTTATTAAAGTAGTCTTTTAGTGTTCGTTGAACCATCCTTGTCTCTTCAAGTACTAGATCTCTGTAGCATTTGATGGCATTATCAAGACTTTGTCTTACTTTGATGCTTCTTTCCAAATTCGGGTTGGCATTTATGAGAAAGTCGGAAGCTTTGTCGATTTTTCGTACAAAAGTTGAAAGGTCAGCAAAGGAAAATTCTTCAACCATGACATCAGTGGGCATAATGTCATGGTTCATCTTCGTCTTCTTCTGCTTCATAGGCTCGTTGTTGTTCCAACTCCAAAAGGGTTTCATCATCCAGATCATTTGAATGAGAATCAATACATTCGTTCACGTTGTTACAATCTAAACTTGTAAAACCAAGATCTTTGCCCATCTGCACAATTTCTGTTGAGATTTCCTCTTTCTGTGTTGCAGAGGTAACAAAGTCCTTTGAACAATGTGGCAAGATATTATGCCATACAGCTCTCATGTTGCTTTGAGTCACCTCTTGCCAAGATTCATAAATATTTTCAATGGCATCTTTTATGTTAAATTTCTTCCAAATTCACTAAAGTCCAAGAATCTTCTTCTGCTGCAGCTTTAATAGCTTGAGCAAAAGTTCGTCTTAAATAGTTAGCCTTGATCCATTCGGCTGTAGAATTGATGTTGTGTTTGGAGGGGAAAAAATGAATCTTGACATTTTCATCTAAGTCAGTCAATAGAGTTGGATGGCCTGGCGCATTGTCTAATAAAAGCAAAATTTTGAAAGGAATATCATTCTTTTTACAATAGCTTTTAACTTCAGGGCAAAAACAAGTTTTAAACCAGTCTTCTAAAAAAATTGAACAAGTCTCCCACGGTTTTTTATTCGAACGCTAATGAACAGGTAAATTGTTTTTTGTAAAGCCCTCAAGAGCTCTTTGGTTTTCTGCAGTGTACACTAACCGTGGCTTCAATTTTAAATCACCTGATGCAGTACCTCCTAGTAAAAGTGTCAGTCGGTCTTTTGACACTTTATACCCAGCTTGTGTTTTTTCCTTCTCTGCTAGAAATGTGTGCTATGGCATTCTTTTCCAGAACAAGCCAGTCTCGTCAGCATTAAAAATTTGATCATCTGTGTGGCCTTCCTTCTCAATAAGCTCCTTCAATTCATTGAGAAATAATTATGCAGTTTTAGTGTCAGCACTTGCACTTTCACCTTGGATTCTTACGTTATGGAGTCCCATACGCTTTTTGAAATTGTAGAACCACCCGCAACTTGCTATAATAGTTTCACTGGTTGTACCTCCTTCCTTTTCACTTTCATTTTCTTTTATTTTGTCATATAGACTTGTTGCTTTTGCCTGGATTATCATTTGACTCAAAGGAATCTTTTTCTGATTACAATCTTCAATCCAGATCATTAGAAGGTATTCCATATTTTCCATTGTAGAAGATCGATTTCTTGTGATCACTTTTGACATATAAGAAGTGGTGCTCATTCCATGTTGTTTAATCTTTTCTTTGCTCTGAATAATTGTTCGTACAGATGACTCATTCATTGAATTCTCACGTGCTATTTTAGCAAGCGAAGCACCATTCTCACGACATTTTATTATTTCCAGTTTCTTCTCTAATGTCAACCACTTGCGTTTTTTTGTTAGTTACTCCAACAGTGTCTTCTTTGTTTTGTCTCTTTTCACTCATACTTAAATAATAAAAAAATATTAAATACTAATATTAACGTAAATAATGAAATGCCACAGAGAAAGAACGTGTCTATGTGAGAGCCAATCGAATAACTACTGCATAAACGTGGCTCTCGAATGTCACTTGCAGCCGGGAGTCGCCGGTCAGTGCTGACAATGTTAGTGTAATAACGATAAGTGTAATAATAAAAACTGCGTTAGCCCAAAGCCCACGTTGTTCAAAACCGTGTTATACAAGGTATTCCTGTATATGTATGTGTGTGTGTGTGTGTGTGTGTGTGTGTGTGTGTGTGTGTGTGTGTGTGTGTGTGTGTGTGTGTGTGGTAAGTTTTTTACCTTGGGTATATGCTATGTTTAAGATACCAAGCAATTTTCTAAACTAGGTTTTAATCCTTTTTCCCAAGTAACCAAACATACAAGTTAAGTCAAATTTTCGCCTGCACATAGTGCAAGTCTGAGGCAACTCGTGGTAAAGGTGCAGTAAGCTGCGATCGTTTTCCTTAGTATTTTCCTCTAATGCAAAACACATCCCCTTTCGGAGATGTATGATGCTATGCATTAAAGGCAAGGCTCACTACCCAGACCGGTTTCGACCTTTATTGAGGTCTCGTCAGTGGGAGTAGACCTAAAAATGCCAAGGTTGAAGTAATACAGAGCTTATAAATTTTACCTAAACCAGTTGCCACAAGGTGCGTTGACCTTATTAAATAAAAATCTCAGAATGAGAGTAAGATTAGTAAGTTTTTTACGTTGGGTATATACTACGTGCAGGCACAAACTTGACTTACTTGTCTGTTTGCTTACTTGGGAAAAAGGATTAAAACCAAGCTTATAAAATTGTTTGGTATCTTAAACATAGTATATACCCAAGGTAAAAAACTTACTACACCTTACTTTCATCCTTAGATTCTTATTTAATAAGGTCAAAGCACTTTGTGGCAACTGATTTAGATAAAATTTATAAGCTCTGTATTACTTCAACCTTAGCATTTTTAGGTCTGGCTCCCACTGATGAGACCTCAATAAAGGTCGAAACCGGTCTGGGTAGTGACTCTTGCCTTTAATGCATGGCACCATACATCTCTGCAAGGGATTGTGCTTTGCATTAGGGGAAAATACTAAGGAAAGTGATCGGAGCTTACTCCTTTACCACGAGTTGCCTCAGACTTGCACTACATGCAGGCACAAACTTGACTTACTTGTCTGTTTGCTTACTTGGGAAAAAAGGATTAAAACCTAGCTTATAAAATTGCTTGGTATCTTAAACATATATATATATATATATATTGTTTGTTTGTTTGTTTTAAAACAGGCTTTAGAATCTCTTAACAAGAAAGATATAGGTGAAATTAAAAGCTATCCAAAACCTCCTGCTCTTGTGGAAAAAATAATGGAAGCAGTTATGATTCTTAGGAATTCAGAGCCAACTTGGACAGAGGCTAAACGTCAACTTGGTTAATATATAAATAAATATAAATAACTGTCTGCGTGTGTGTGTGTGTGTGTTTAATTTTTTTTTCAATTATATATAAAAATATTTTGTGTTAGACAGAATTATTTGTTAATAATTAAGGGGATACAAATCCCGTGTTGTTTAACTGCCAGTAAGCAAAACTCTAAGATCGAGAACTACGAATCTATGAGTTTCATATATGTATACCGAAAAACTATCGGTGAATCCAAGTGTAAATGACCACTTGATAGTACAACACCAAGGCAACTCGAAGCAAAGGTGGAGCAAGATCCCTCACTATCCTTGATATTTTCTCATAATGTAAAAACACAGCCCCTAGCGGATGTAATACTGTAATTACATTATGAGGAGAGGTCACTACCCAGACCGGTTTCAACCTTTTTTGAGGTCTCATCAGTGAGTAGGTAGACCTGGAAGATAACAAGGTTTAAGTGAAAAGAACTTACATACCTTTACTATACGAATGCCATAAAGGTGTGTTTGTATATTATAACATAAATTGAAAGCCAAACGGCTATTTTTCTGGCATCCTTAATAATAATTAAGGGGATACAAATCCCTTGTTGTTTAACTGCCAGTAAGCAAAACTCTAAGATTGAGAACTACGAATCTATGAGTTTCATATATACCGAAAAACTATCGGCGAATCCAAGTGTTGTACTACCAAGTGGTCATTTACACTTGGATTCGCTGATAGTTTTTCGGTATATATGAAACTCAAAGATTCGTAGTTCTCGATCTTAGAGTTTTGCTTACTGGCAGTTAAACAACAAGGGATTTATATCCCCTTAATTATTATTAAGGATGCCAGAAAAATAGCCGTTTGGCTTTCAATTTATGTTATAATATACAAACACATCTTTATGGCATTTGTATAGTAAAGGTATGTAAGTTCTTTTCACTTAAACCTTGTTATCTTCCAGGTCTACCTACCAACTGATGAGACCGCAAAAAGGGTTGAAACTGGTCTAGGTAGTGACCTCTCCTCATAATGTAATTACAGTATTACATCCGCTAGGGGCTGTGTTTTTACTTTATGAGAAAATATCAAGGATAGTGAGGGATCTTGCTCCACCTTTGCTTTCAGTTGCCTTGGTGTTGTACTACCAAGTGGTCATTTACACTTGGATTCGCCGATAGTTTTTCGGTATATATATATATATATATATATATATATATATATATATATATATATATATATATTATATATATATATATATATGAAACTCATAGATTCGTAGTTCTCGATCTTAGAGTTTTGCTTACTGGCAGTTAAATGACAAGGAATTTGTATCCCCTTAATTATTATTAAGGATGCCAGAAATAGCCGTTTGGCTTTCAATTTATGTTAGAATTATTTGTTATTGCTGTTTTATTTCTCTTTATATTTTTGTTTTAAGACAGATGGTCGGATGCATGCATCTTAAATAATTATTTATTATATTACACCATGATATGATACTACCATTGCTAGACTGCATTTCACAGGATACTACAGAGAACTCTATTATGTAAACTGGAGCAAGTGTGGAAGGACATGAAACAGGTGACATGAATAATAGAATGACTGATAGACATCAAAAGTAATATATGGCAGAGTAGAATCCAAGAAAAGGCACGTGACCAGTGGTGCATCACAGTGCCTCTTTGGGGCATTATTATTTAAGTTGTATGTTGATATGAGGAATGATTTCAGGATGTAATATTTAAGTGTTTGTAGATGATTCAAAACTGGGGAGGAAAAATCTAATAAGAATAATGTAAAGATTCTGCATGATTAATTAAATAGACAAAGGATAATGACTGTAATTTTAATGTAGCAAAGTCTAAAGTTATGTACTTTGAGATGAAAAGATTACAAGCTATGTATTAAATTGATGAACTAGACTGCAAGAAATGAATAATACTAGGGATTTGGGAATGATGTAGATAATGAACTGAAGTTTAGAGGATATATTGCAAAAGTGGGCAAAACAGCTCAAAGGATTACTTAAATGTTGAAATACTCAGTGACATGTAGAAACAGTGAGATTATTATTCAACTACAAGGCTTTGATATGGCCACATCTTAACAGTTGTGCACAGTTCTGGCTGCCTGGGTTTCTTGCAGATGAGAAAATGGTGGAGCGGATCCAGATGTGAGTGACTGAAATGGTCTGTAGAGTGCTCCTTATGAAGCTAGACTTTTCTGTAGATACTGAAGAAAATTTTCAATATGTGTCAGTCAGAAACAAACATAGGATCATCCCTGGAAGCTGTGAAAGAGTACATTTAACAAGGGTATGAGGACTAAATTTATTGCTGGGTGTTGAATAAGTGGAACAAGGTTGTCAGAGTTGGTTGTAAACACTCTGTTAGTGAAAGAATTGACATAAAAATATGATAGGTATTGTAGAAATAATGGTTAGTGTAGGTCTCTCACAATGGAAGGCCACACTAATCTGTGGACTCCATAGTGCCTCCTATGTAATACTAATACTACTAATAATAAAAATTATATTTTTTTAAAGTAAATCTCACTCATGAAAGGCTGTAAGCCTTTACATTAGTACCATGGGAGGGAGGGAGGGAGGGAGGGAGAGATAAGAGTCAGATAATTCAGAAGCCCCCCTCTTCTCGTGAGACCAAACAAACAAACATGGTCTTTGAAGTGGCTAGAAAAGTTCTCATGGTACTCTTTCAAGCCACTTCAGATCTCAAAATAAGCGGGTTGATGGTCTCACATTGGAAAAAAATGAAAGTCATCAGCAATAAATTGTGGATAGCAATTGTGGGAAATTTTAATCAAAGCTGGTGATGCAATTATTGCATGTATTTGTATTAGAAAATTGGAGACAATAATTCAGTCAGTACTTACAGGATATAAAGCACAGACACCACAAAGATCATCAGACTCATCATTCTTGTAATGGCACTGCCTGCCATTACAAGAATGATAAGTGTACTGCCTGCTATTTCAGTACACTTATTATTCTTATAATGGCAGGCAGTATGAGTATAAAAGCAGCTTTGTGTGTTGCACATGAGAGGAGGAATTAACAATAATTTGAAATCTGAACTGCTTCAAGTAAGCTCGGAAGAATATCTTGTGAGGAAGATATCAAGAATATTTATAGATTGGCTAAGATTGCTTGGTATTCTAGTATGAACAATTTCTTTGAGATCACTGATTATAGAAAATTTCTCACTATCTCTACTTGCTAAATCTTGCTGAATTTTAGTTGGTTGGTGTAAATAGGGCAACAGAGCCAACATGTCTCCAAAATTGTGTGTGTGTGTGTGTGTGTGTGCGCGTGCGCGTGCGAGTGAGTGAGTGGCTGGGTGGGTGGTTTGTTTTGCACCTTTTTTGTGGAGAAGAGGATGCAGAAAACCATACCACCTTCACATGTAACAGCTAATTCATCTTCGAAAGTTTTTTCACTTGGTTAAACTATAAATTAAAGATACCAAGAAATTATATTTTTGATTTCATCCTTTATCCAAGTGTAAGCAAACAAAGTTTGCTTGTGAATTCACTTCATGACTGGTCTATTTGTATATGGAGTCTAATGACTTCACATCAGTTGCCTTGGTATTCCATAATGCAATACACATATTCTTACAGAAAGGTATAATAATGCTATGCATTATAGAAAGGACCATTGCCCAGACTGTTTTCACTATATAAGTGAAGAGAAGTCTCCAAAAACTCAGGCGATTGCCCAGATTACTCTAAACTCAGCAAGTGTGACCGACCCAAAGGATGACTTCACTCAGCAGTGCTTCCACTCAGTGACAGGCCCTCCCTGCCATGGAGAGGAACCCTCAGCAATGGCTCTGTTCAATGGCAAGTTCACCCCACCACTGAGAAGAGCTGTAAGCTCAGCAGTGGCTCCCACTCAGAAACAGGCAAAAAAACCTGCCCCCGTGCAGACCTAATCATATCTCACTGCAGCAATGATTATTATTATTATTATATCTCCCTTGATGAGTCTAAGGACTCATCAAGGGAGACCCTAAACATCATGTCCATCACAACTATTTGACATTCACACAGTATCTTTCATACTTTACCTCAGGCAGCTTAAACCACTCATTCACCACTCTAAAAGTAAAAAAACCAGCTCTAACACCCTTACTAACCACACTCTTGCCCAGCTTCCATGGATGTCCCCTAGTCCTCCGACCACCAGTCCTGTTCTGAAAAATATCCTCTCAATTAATCCTATAGAAGCCCTTCAGCAATTTGAATGTCTCAATCATATCTCCCCTTTTACACCTATCAACCAATTTCTGCAACTCACAAATCTTGAACCTGTTTTCATAATGTTCATTCCATAGACCTGCTATCATCTTGGTCACTCGCCTCTGAATCCTCTCAACCTCCTCCTCCCCTTCAAGAAGAAACCTAGGTGACCAGATCTGGGCACAGTAATCTAGATGGGGTCTTATCAATGCTCGATACAGAGGAACAATAACTGGCTTATCTCTGCTCATCAAAGTATTCTTCAGCATTCAAGTGATTTGATGAGCTGATTTATCCACTTTTGCAATGTGCCCCCCCCCCCCCAAACTTCAATTCCCTATCCACAAACACTCCCAAGTCTCTAGACTCATCAATCTCCTGCAGTACATTTCCACCTATGTGATATACTACTCCTGGACTGCTAATCTTCTCACCCCAAAATGCATAACATTACATTTTGCCACATTAAATTGACATCCATTCTCCTTAGCCTAGATCTATCCAAATCATCCTGCAAAATTTTAACATCTTCTGCATTCACTATTGCCCTACCCAACTTAGTATCATCACCGAACAAATGAACCGTTCCTCTCAGATCCTTCCCTATATCATTAATGAACAAATTAAACAGCAGCAGTCCAAGAACATAACCCTGTGGCATGCCACTAGTCACAGGAAGTCTTTTGGATTCTAATCTTGAGTAAACTATTCTCTGGTATCTCTCCATCAACTGCCATCCTATCCATCTCTCCAACCCTATATCCATTTCCATATGTTGCAGTTTACGGATTAGACTTCCATGTGTTATCCAGTCATAGGCCTTAGCCAATTCCAGCAGTATCACTGTAAACCCATTACCCTTATCCAGTTCAGCCATCACTGTGTTATAAAACCTGAGCAAGTTACTGAGGCATGATCTACCCTTCACAAAACCATGCTGTCCCCCATACAGTATCCCATTTTCATCAATCCATTCCTGTATTTTTTCCTTGACTACTTTCTCCAAGACCATAACGACTCCTGGTATGCTGATTGGTCGGTAATTTGCAACAGTAAATTTTGATCCTCCTGTATGCAGTGGAACTATTTTCCGCTCTTTCCGCCCCCCTCGAGACTAAACCAGACCCGAGACTCAGATCAAACAATATAGTCAACGGCACTGACAATTCTTTAGCCGCTTCACGTAAGACCAGTGCTTATATACCATCCAATCCCCCAGTGTATTCACATTAAGGTTTTGTAATAGACTATTCACCTCCACTTCATTCACCACAATTCCCATATGAACTGATGGTTCCTTAATTCCTTCAATGTCACCATCTGGATGATATACTCTTGCAAAGTGCTCACTCAGTAATTCCACTATATCGACTGATTCAGTGACTTCCCTACCATCACCGTTCCTTAAAATCATTCTGCCGTGTACAGTTTTTCTTTTACTAGCAGCATATTGAAAGAACTGTTTGGGATTCTCTTTAGCTTGCATTTCTAATTTCCTTTCATAATCCGTTTTTTCTTTTCTCACCACACTTGTTA
Organism: Typopeltis vanoorti; assembly: GCF_054136105.1. Taxonomy (NCBI): domain Eukaryota; kingdom Metazoa; phylum Arthropoda; class Arachnida; order Uropygi; family Thelyphonidae; genus Typopeltis; species Typopeltis vanoorti. The sequence continues at coordinate 38,060,196 of NC_143572.1, read as the reverse complement.
CCCTTCTGGCCTGTACTTTATACCATTCATGTGCATGCAGATCACCTTTCTCCTTAAATTCCTTCCACAGTTGTTTCTTTTTTTGCAACATAAGTTTAATAGTGTTATTCATCCATTTAACACCTACTTAATTTACTATTCGGACTCTAGGTATGCCATAATCTCCTGCAAAAGCTCCTTGACCACATCCCATGCCCTATCAACATCCAGCCCTTGCAGTTTTACATGCCTGGGCACTAAACTAAGCAATCTCCTAAGCTTGTCATACTTGCCAGCACAGTAATTCCACATGTACCCTGTCTTAATCAAAAATTTCACACACTTAGCCACCTCCCAGTCAAGACCCTATGATCACTCTCACCAATAGGTGGCAACATGGTCATATTCATTACAGTCAAATTCTCAGATGCTGTTACTAGGTCAAGCACTCTCGCACCCCTAGTATTTTCCATTACATGCTGTCTGGGATAGTTATCCCTCAGTAATTGGATGAAATCCAGTTCCTTCCTCACATGTGTCCTCTCCTCCTCCCAATCAATGTTACCATAGTTGAAATCCCTCATAATAATTACCCTCCTTCCACTCTTTTCATCAATTTGCCTATACATACTATCTCCACCATCTATTCCATCACGTGGTCTTTAGCAGCACCCAACTGTACATTTTGTTCCATTCGTCTCAATCTCACACCAAATAGCCTCAAATGAGCTCTTTTCACTATCCTGCAGTTCCACTTCTATTCTTCTTGGCTGTAGCTCATCAGCTATCATCAATAACACTCCTCCCCCATTTTATTCTCTCTGTCCCTCCTGAACACACTATACCCTACTCATTCTATCCCACTAACTATATCATCTTCTGTTAGCCATGTTTCACTAATGCCAATAACCATAGTGCAAAATAGGTTCAGCATGATTAAGAATAGTGCAGAATAAGTTCAACAGGATTCAGAATAGTTGGTAAAATTAGAATAGTGATAGAGACAAATTAATTTGATAGAATAAAACAGAAATCAGTGAAGATAAAAAAACGAGAAGATTCTGTGTGGCATTTATGTCAGAAGCATATTCATAAATGCCACCCTCTGAGGTGAAAAATTCAAAGTGTATAACTGCGAAAAGTAAGATGAATCATGACTGCAGAACCTGAAAGATGAATTTTGTTTAGAAAATGTGTATTCTGGCAGACTAGGGATGAAAATTATTATTATTATTATTATTCAGTCCTCCATTGAGTCAAAAGATTCATCGTGGGAGGTCCTTCCTAAGAACATAAAGTCTGTCAAGACTCATTGAGGGGAGGTCCCCCCCTAAGAAACACAAAGTCTATCATACCACTCATTAAACTCTTTGACTGTTCTCGCACTCACCACTCCATCAGGCATAACATTCCACGGCTCAACCACCCATCATGCAAAGAAACCACTCGTCACCCTCTTGCTCACAGTTTCCTTTCGTAACTTCCAGGGATGGCCTCTTGTCATCACTCCTTCCTGCTGTTCAACCAAGCAAAAGAACTCCCCAGTGTCAACCCTGTAACCACCTCTCAACATTTTAAAAGTCTCAATCATATCACCTCTCCTTCTTCTATCCACCAAACTCTGCAGTCCACATTCCCTCAGCCGATCCTGATAACTATCCTCTTACAGTCCTGAAATTGTCATCCGTCTTTGTATCCTTTCCACAATTAATTTATCCCCTTCAAATCCTGGGGACCAAATCTGAGAACAATAGTCCAAGTATGGTCTGATCAGAGACTTATACAATGGAATGATAACCCTCTTATCTCTGCAGGCCAGCGTCCTTCTCATAATTGCAGCAATCCTCTGTGTTACCTTCACCACCTTTGCAATATGTCCCCTAAACTTCAGGTTTCTATCAATCATCAACCCCAGATCTCTTGTCTTCCCAACTTCCTCCAGTATAACTCATCTCATCGAGTATGCAGCATCCCATCAATGTTTCCCAAACCTCAAGACCTTACATTTTGCTGCATTAAACTGACTCCCCTATTCATTTGCCTATCTATCTAGCTTATTCAAATCCTCTTTGCAGGGCTACCACATCTGCACTATTACTAATAATCCTTCCCAGCTTTGCATCCTCCGCAAACAACTGAATATCCCCTATCAGACAGCCAATCCTGAATCCAGTTGACCAATCTGACATCCAGACCCCATGTGCTGCAACTTGAATATCAGCTTATCATGTGGCATCCGGTCAAATGCCTTAGCTAAGTCTAAGAAAATTGCAATATATGACTTTCCCTCATCTAATGTTCTTGTAACTTTATTATAAAAGGCTAGCATATTGCTAAAACAAGAGCGTCGTTTCACAAATCCATGTTGACTCTCACAGATAACATTACCCTCAGCTGCCCAATGCTGTATATGGTCCCTCACTACTTTCTCCAAGATCTTAACAACTACTGATGACACACAGACTGGCCTATAATTAGACACTTCCAGTGTCTGTTACCACCCTTATTCAATTGCACTATTTTACCTTCCTTCCATTCCCTGGAACCTTTGCCGAAGCCAGACTTTCATCGAAAAGCCATGTTAAAGGCACTGTCAGTTCCCTAGCACATTCTCTCAAAACTCACGGTGAAATACCATCCAGTCCCAAAGCTTTGCTGACATCCAGAGTACTCAGTATCTGAACACACTTTCCTCCTGCACCTCTAAACCTCGAACCAGCCCTATGCCTCTAGCATTAAAACTGACTCCTCTAGGATGAAATACTGCAAAAGTGTTCATTGAACAATTCCACTATGTCCTCTGCATCAGTCACTCTATTCCCATTTTTATCCCACAATATCATTCTTCCACAGTCATTTCTCCTCCTACTGGTCACATAGCTAAAAAATTCCCTAGGATTTTCTTTGGATCTTAGGGCCAATCTCCTTTCATATTCTAGTTTCGCTTTCTTTACCACACTAGTCACTCCATTTAATTTACACCATTTTGGTTCATACTAAGTTTAAGTAATGGATATGGAAAGTTTTGTGAGATTTGGCTTTTTCTGAAAGAAGTTGGAGCTTTCTTAAAATGCTATGAGAACTTTCATTTCAATATAGTTTTGAAGCCAGTGCTTTGTTTGGTGTAGAAAATAATGTGATCTTTTGTTCTTATAAGATTTTAATAATCTTTAAATTTCATAGAGGAATAAGAGAGGAATCTTTATATGGGCTTTTTCAATTGAAAGTAGGTTAGCCAATCTCATATGGAGGTAGCAGTGTTTTTTCTCCTGAAAACTCAGATTTTTTCATCCTGCATATATGCCAATCAGCCATGAGAGAACATACCATTTATACAATGTCTACTGGTGGTGGTGATAGTGGTGGACAGTAGATTGTGCTATGTGTTGATGGCAATGCTGCTGCTGCTGTGTAGTTGGAAGATTAAGCAAGGGAGAAGTGAGTTGTTGTGAAGTAGTGCACCTGTCCTTGGACTCCTTGAACGTGTAAAAAAATAGTAACAATAATAATAATAAAGTATTTTTCAGTTAATGATCATTATTACATGTATTTAGGCTTTTATTATTTTTTAACAAGTTTTTGTAGTCTAATAGAGTCTTCTTCTGTGCAGATGGCTGAAGTTTGTGGTCCTTTACAACAGAGCTTAATTCTTAATTGCTAGCCTAGTTGCCCAAGTGGATAGCATACCTACTTTCTAGTCATGGGCAATAGATATTCCACTTCCACACTCATTCTAAACTTAATAATATAGTTACCTTTTCCAGTGACTGTAAGTTTAACACTTTGGTTTGTATAGTCAGCCTCAACTACACTATGCTAGCATATAATATTATAATATTATACACAAAACTTTCTATATTAGTAGAATGGACATATTTCATTCTGCACGGAGGTAGTCTAATGCTCTGCTATATCAATGTGTGTGTGTGTGTGTGTGTGTGTGTACACACATACACACACACACACACATATATATATACATACATTGATATATGTATATATATACATATATATACATTGATATATGTGTGTGTGTGTGTGCAATCTTTACCATTCCTTTGCAGGTAGTGCATTTTTTATTCGAGAGTTGGTGAATTATAAGAAGGAAAATATGAATGACAGCATGTTAACCAAAGTCAGAAAATATGTTACTCAATCTGATTTTGTTCCAGAGATTATAGGAAAAGTATCTATAGCAGCCAAATCACTTTGTATGTGGGTGCGTGCAATGCACACATTTGGATTGGTATACAGGTTTGTATGTTTGTTTGTTTTTTTGAAATATTAACTTTTGAATTGAGATAGACTAATCACTTTTACTAAGCAAGGCCTTTTAAAAAGTCATACCTTGAGAAAGGATGAAACTTATTGATAAAGGAAAGTAAAGTGGTGGATGTCAGTAAAGCTGTGAGACCGGATGGTATTTCACCATGAGTTTTGAGAGAATGTGCTAGGGAACTTACAGTGCTTTGACCTGGCTTTTCAATGAAAGTCTGGCTGTGGGAAAAGTGGAAGGAATGTAAGATAGTGCCATTGCATAAGGGTGGTGGCAGACTGTAAGTGTCTAATTATAGGCCAGTTTGTGTGTCATCAGTAGTTAGTAAGATCTTCGAGAAGGTAGTGAGGGACCGTATACAGCATTGAGCAGATGAGGGTAATGTTATCTGTGAGAATTCAACATGGATTTGTGATGGGGCACTCTTGTTTTAGCAATATGCTAGCCTTTTATAATAAAGTTACAAGAGCAGTAGAAGAGGGAAAGGCATATATACTGCCATTTTCCTAGACTTAGCAAAGGCATTTGACCGGATGCCACATGATAAGCTGATATTCAAGTTGCAGCACATGGGTCTGGATGTCAGATTGGTCAACTTTATTCAGGATTGGCTGTCCGATAGATATCAGAGATTTGTGTATGGTGGAGCAATATCAAAAAGGCAGAAGGTTATAAGTGGAGTTCCACAGGGCTCAGTACTAGAACCTATATTGTTTAACCTTTATATCAATGACATTGTCTGTGGATTGCAAGGGGATATTCAGTTGTTTGCAGATGATGCAAAGCTGGGAAGGGTTATTAGTAATAGTGCAGATGTAGTAGCCCTGCAAGAGGATTTGAATAAGCTAGATAGATGGGTAAATGAATGATGGTATCAGTTTAATGCAGCAAAATGTAAGGTCTTGAGGTTTAGGACATATCGATGGGATGCTGCATACTCTATGGGAGGAGTTAAACTGGAGGAAGTAGGGGAGACAAGAGATCTGAGGTTGATGATTGATAGAAACCTGAAATTTAGGGGACATATTGCAAAGATAGTGAAGGTAACACAGAGGTTTGCTGCAATAACGAAAAGGACACTGCCCTGAAGAGATAAAAGGGTTATCATTTTTTGTATAAGACTCTGATCAGACCACACTTAGACTATTGTTCTCAGATCTGGTCTCGAGGATTTGAAGTGGATAAATTAACTGTGGAAAGGGTACAAAGATGGTGTCAGAATTGTACAATGTTAGTTATGAGGATCGGCTGGGGGAGTGTGGACTGCAGAGTCTGGTGAATAAAAGAGAGGTGATATGATTGAGACTTTTAAAATGTTGAGAGGTGGTTACAGGGTTGACACTGGGGAGTTCTTTTGCTTGGTTGAAACAGTGGGAAGGAGTCATGACAAGGAGGGGCAATCCCTGGAGGTTACGAAAGGAAACTGTGAGAAAGAGGGTGAGGAGTGGTTTCTTTGCATGGAGGGTGGTTGGGCCGTGGTATGCGTTGCCTGATAGAGTGGTGAGAGCGAGAACAGTCAATACATTTGGGGAGTGGTATGATAGACTTTGTGTTTCCTAGGAGGGACTTCCTCGATGAGTCTTGATAGACTTGTGTTTCTTAGAAAGGACCTCCCATGATGAGTCTTTTGGCTTCATGGAAGCCTGAATAATAATAATTATAATAATAATAATAAAAATAATAAAAAGTTCCTTTATCAATTGTACATCATTGTGATTTGACTGTGTGAAATGTTATAATACTGGATGCAATTACACTACACTCATCTTCCAGTACTCATACTTATTTCTTATTTTTGTCATCGCCATCTTTCATTTCTACTATTAGTCATTCCATCTTCTTTTGTGCCTGGCTATTCTCATTCATATACAGTTTCAATTCTCTTTCACGCTACCACCACTAATACTACTTCCACTGATTTATTCACATTACGTTCCATCTTCTTCCATATGATTCTTACTTCCATTTAGTCTGCATGATAAAAAACTTTCATTTTAACTTATGCTTGCATAATAAACTGTCACCAGTTCCCTTTCATCCTATTTGCTGAAATACTGTATACAGTACAAAGATACCCAACTGGCTTTATATCTTTAATCATATCAATGTGCATAATCCATGATATTTCTATGCAATACTGATGCCATTGCAATTATAATATGCACTTTGCATCCATGGCAACCTTGAATCTATACATGTTTATTACTAATATTTTTCTTCAGGACATTGAGCAAAAAAACTCATTGAGGAAAACCCATCCCAGACAATGTGCTGGCTGTCATACACTCCTTAAATGCCTTTACCATTTTTGTGCTGATTACTCTATCAGGCAATGCATTCCATAATTCAACCACTCTCTATGCAAAAAAAAAGCCACTTCTCACCATCTCATTCACCACTTCTGTTTGCAACTCCAAAGATTTGGCCTCTTGTCCTTCCCCTTTTGTACCATAGAAAAGATCTCCCTAGTGTCTGCCTTGTAACTACTTCTCAACAGTTTATCCGTCTCAACCATATTACCTCTTTGTCTTCTATCCATCAAATTCTGAAGTCTGCATGCCCTCAGTCTATCCTCACAACTAATATTATAAAGTCATGATATCGTTTTTGTTATCTGCCTCTGTACCACTTCCAAGGTTAATTAATTCCCTTCAAATCCTGGTGACTAGAAATGAGAATAATATCCACATTTGCTCTGATCAGGGCTTTATACAATAGAATAATCACTCTTTGGCCTCTGCTAGTCAGTGTCTTTCTCAGTATTGCAGCAGTCCTCTGAGTTGCCTTCACCACCCTCACAATATGTCCTCTAAACTTCAAATTTGTATCAGTTATAATCCCAAGATCCCTTGCCTCCTCCACTTCCTCTAGTATGCAGCCTCCAATCAATGTATCCCAAGCTTCAAGACTTTGCATTTAGTTGAATTAAACTGATACTCCATCATTCCCCCACCTCTCCAGTTTATTCAAATTCCTGAAGTGCACATAATATCGGCATGATCACTAATAATCCTTTCTAGCTTCACATCATTTGCAAACAGCTGAATATCTTTGTGCAATCCACTGACAATGTCATTGATATAAAGATTGAACAGTAGAGCCCCTAATACTTAGACTTGTGGAATCCCCACTTGTGATATTCTGCTTTCTCAGGTACTCTCAGCAACAACAAAAAATCTCTACAACAACCAATTTCCAAACCTTCACTAATCTGATCTCCAAATCCATATGTTGCAAACTGAATATCAACAAAGAGGAGTTGGATGGAAAGAAGAAATCTGCTACTTTGGCACTTATCAAAAGATATTTAACAACTGGAATATCTGAATTGTTTTCTAAATGGTGAAAAGCCTAAATAGCGAAGGTGAAAAAAAAATGATGAATCTTTGAAGAGATTAAATGTGTATTCAGAAGAAAGATTTATGGAGCCAGCACTAGATGGATGATAATAATCAGTAATATGAGGAGTACAAAGAGAGCAGGCTAGGAAGATTGTAAAGACAGCAAACAGGAAATATACTGGGAATTAAATAAACTTGATGTTAATGAAGCAGTAGAAATGCTCTTGGGAGCATTCCTACTACTTCATTAACATAAGGTTTACTCATCTTTAACTCTTCAAACTCTTTTAAGACTCATCTTTAACATGAGCTTTAAAACAGGGCAAGTTCCAAAGGAGTGGAAAGAGGGTAAAATTGTTCCACTTCACATAGGGAGAGATAAGACTGATGCTACAAATTATAGGACAGTCTGTGTGTGCGTTTGATGGGGTTGGGGATTGTGGTTAAGGCATTAGAAAGATTGGAGTTGCAGTATTCTTTATGATGATCTGTGGATTTGTTATTTGGAATTCATGTTTTAGCAATCTACTTATGTATTACAGCAAGGTGACAAATTCACTGGATAAGGATGATGTATGTACAGTAGTATACCTGGATTTTTCAAAGGCTTTTGATTGACTGCCACATTACAAGCCGATAACTAAATTGAAATGGGATTGTATAAGAGAGTAGTAAGTTGGATAATGGATTAGCTGTCATATAGGTATCAGTGGGTTGTGTATGGGGAAGAGTGGTATCCCAAAAGAGGAAGGTCACTAGTTGCATGCTGCTGGTGCCTGTCGTAAGATTGTTATTGTTTAGTTTTTTTGTTAATGATATTGGAATGGTCTTATACAGATATGCAACTGTTTGCAGATGATGCTAGGTTTAGAACCATGGAGAATACAGAAGATTTTGTTACATTACAGGATGATCAGACTGCAGGACTCAGCAAGTATGTGGAGATGCTAGTTTATGGTTTCAGAGTATAATGTCTTGAATTTTGGTAGGTAATGATGGATATAGAACATATGATTGATGAAGAAAAAAAGTGGTTATGGCCTTCTTGTATGAGGGGACCTATGGATAATTGTCCACTGTGCATCACCTGTTTTTTTTTCGAGATGGTGAAGATATCTAATCTAAGGAGAGTCCAGTGAAGATTCACTAAGTCAGTGTTGGGTTTCTGGGATGGGGAATATGAAGACAGATTGAGGGAATAAAAATTGTAAAGCCTTGTGAATTAAAGAAGGATTGTTACAAGATTAAAGTAGAAGAGATTATCCATAGGAGGGAGGCGAAGGTACAATAAAAGGCCACTAGAGAAGTTATAAGAAGGTAGAAGCAAAGGAGCAAGGAATAGAATTTTTAGTAGAATGAGTAGAATGCTTTGCCTGAGAGCATTTTGCAGAAAATCTGAATGAGTTTAAGATATTCAGTGATTTTTTTTTTTTTTTTTTTTTTTTTGTATGTGAGAATGTTCACCTCCCATGATGAATTTGGCTTCATGGATGTCTGATAATAATAATAATAATAATAATAATAATAATAAAATGCAATCAGATTATTAAAACTGGAGTGTCCTTAACAAATCCATGCTGACCTTTATAGAGGACATTACACTCATCTGCACGATATCTCATTATACTATATCTCATTCATTAATCCAAAAGCTTAACAACAACAGAAGAAGTACTAATTGGTGTATAGTTTGACACTTCCATTCTATTATGGCCCTTATATTAGAAGAACTCCTGATTGAGATAAGTTATTCTAGGAATAATTGAGTATATATGTGTAATTGTTTGAGTAAGAGCGGCTGTAAACGTTGTGCGCTACTGGTATTATTAGTGTGGGGGATTTTTCTTGCCTAAACTAAATTACGAAATCATTATTATTAGACCTAGTAACCTGCAGAAAGAAAAAAAAATTGGCGGCATAATTGTCATTCCATGATTTTAATTTAGATTTCAGTCGTTTCGTCAAATGTGAGGTCTATTATATGTATTTCTTCGATTACATAAATGATTTGTGGATGTTTAGTGCAGATGGAAGAAGGATGTGTGTGAAGTGTAACCTGAACGAGGAACTGATGAATGCAAATATGAAATTGATGACAGAAAGTGTTAGTAATGAGAATTTCGCAGGAAACATGAGTGCTCGTTTGAAAGAGAAGGATGGTGAGAAGAGAGGCAAAAAAATTTTAAAAAATCAGTAAAAAAGAAAAAGAGTGATTTTAAAACCGTAACGGATGTTAAAAGGAGCGATAGTGATGGAAGGAAACGAAATTGAGAGAATGAATGAAACTAGAAATGGCGTGATGCAGAAATCGAAAGTAAAAAAAATCGAAAGAATGAATGATAGTGAAAAAAGAATGAATAATGGCGAAAGTTGGTAGTTGAATTGGATTGGATGAGGCAAGAAATGAAATGGATGCGGAATGAAATTAAGAAAATTCAGGTCAAAACTATTAAAATAAATCATGATGGCATGAAAGAGTTAACGAAAGATGAGCGAGTGGCATTGTATGGCGACTCCATGATTAAAGGTGTGCTAGAGGATAGAATGCACAAGGTATGTTTTCCAGGTGGTAAAATGAGTAGAGTGATTGAGGCATTGGTTATGAGGCGGGAGCGAGCAAAAGAGTTAATAGTATTAATTGGTACAAATGATTTGAGAGAGGACAAAGACTGTGTCAGAATGGATATCAGGCAGCTGCTTAGAAGGATAAAAGAGAATAGAGTGACAGGAAGGGTAGTCAATGTGTTGCCTAGGTATGACTGTGGTGAAATGAGGCAGAGAGCAAGGATTATGAATGACATGCTGGCTGAAATATGTGAGGAGATGAGAGTACAGTTTGTTAATGTGTGGAATGAGTTTGAGGGATGAAGTCAGCTGTATGAGAGCGATGGACTGCATTTGAGTGGTTATGGTGTGAGTCACTTGGAGAGACTGCTGCTGGAAGGTAGAGAAGTAAATAGAGAGAGAGAGAATGAATCAGATCGAGAGGGGAGTGATGTGGAAGGGCAGGAGAGATTGAAGAAGTGGATGTGAATGGGGAAGTGAGTGGTATGAGTATAGAAAATGAGAGAATGGGTGTGCAAGAGGAGCAGGGAAATGGGGAGGCTCAGGATGGACAGGGATACACAGCGTGAGAAAGGTGGATGTTCCAAGAGGAGGTAAGAGCATGTGTTGACAGGAAAGAAATGGGATGACCAGAGATCAAGAGGAAACAGTTGGAATTGAAAAGGGTTCTAAAATGAAGAAGCAGAAAGGGAAATGGCCGCAGTCTAGCATGGAGAGATCACATTGAGTGAGTGGTATCAGTGGAACTAGCCGTAGATCCAGAAATGACCTCTTGTGTTTGTATACCAATACTAGAAGTATAAGAAACAAGGCAGATGAAATGGTTGCACTAATTGCGTCTGTTCACCCAAAGATTGTCGGAATAAGTGAGACATGGTTGGAAGAGGATGACATCCTGACAGGGATAGAGATGGAAGGGTATGATGTGTTTCGTGTGGATAGAAGGGGTAAAAAGAGAGGGGGAGTGCTATTGACGATAGAGAAAGAGTTATGTCCATACAAAGTAGAGATGCAAGACGGAAATAGTGCCAGTGGTTTTGAGGCAGTATGGTGTGAGATAGAGGTGAATGGAATCAAATACTTGGTGGGATGTTGTTATAGACCAGGTAATGTGGATGGTGGTGATAGTGAAATGTATAGTCAAATTAGCCAAGCAAATAAGAAAAAGATGATCATTATGGGTGATTTTAATTATGGCAATATAGACTGGAATGATGAGATAGCAACTGGAAGTAAAGAAAATGAGTTTCTTGAGTTTTTGAGGGATGACTACCTCAGACAGTATGCAACAGAGGGCACATGAGGATTAAGGGTCTTGGATTTGACATCTCATCAGGGGATGTAATTATAAATGAGGTGTCAAATCATCCACCAATTGGTGAGTGTGACCAAGAGGTGATTATCTGGGTGGTTGCAAGCAGTGCGAGGACTACTGTGAGAAAAGGGTATATGTGGAACTACAAGGGGGGGGTATGAAGAGCTTAGGAGACAGCTTGTGGGTGTAGCATGGAATGAGGAGTTAGCTAGAAAAGAGATCAATGTGGCTTGGGGGATTTTCAAAAACTATCTAGCATATGCAATGTCTAAATGTATTCCAAGTGTGAGAAGGTTAACACGTTCGCTGCCACGCTACTTCGGAATGGTCTGTTCCCCTACATTGAGCAATTTCACTTCTTCAAGGTCAGTATGATAATCTCGTTACCGGAGGTAAGCGTCCTACGAGTATACTCGTAGTTGGCTTGTACAGAGCATATACGGTCTATGAGAATACACAGTTTTGATGCTAGCCCCACAAGCCAAGCATTTTCACTTCTTCAAGGTCACTACAATAACCTTGTTCCCGGCGGTACGCATCATACGAGTATACTCGTAGCTGGCTTGTGAAGCAGGTATACCCACTACGAGTATACTCGTAGTTGGCAGCGAATGTGTTAAATAAGGTAGGTGTGAGATGGATGGATAAAGAGATAAAGCATGCAATACAGAAAAAAAGGGCATTGTGGAGGCAGCATAAGAGAAGTGGAAATAACCGATTTCATGAGGTCTACAAAGACCAGACAAGGAGGGTGACTTGGTTATTGAGAGTAGCTAAAGAGTGGTATGAACAGCAGTAGCTAGTGAAACCAAAAAGAATCCTAGAGAGTTCTTTCGATATGTAGCCAGCAAAATAAAGAATGATTATCGAAGGATGACATTGATTGGAGAAAATAGTATAAAGACAACTGTTGCAGAATGTGTGGTGGAGATACTTAATGAACAGTTCATAAAGATCTTTCAATCTTCTGAATGTGACTTCATCGAGAGATTGAGAGCAGTTGATGATGGGGAGGAGATACTGACTGTAAGTGAGCAAGAGGTGTTTGGGGAGTTGAGTAAACTAGATGTAAATAAGGCTGTGGGACTTGATAATATATCACTGTGTATTCTGAAGGAAAGTGCCAGAGAGTTGACACCTGCCTTCACATATTTTTTTGATACGAGTTTTGCACTTGGTCAAGTTCCTAGGGAGTGGAAGGAGGGCAAGATTGTGTCACTTCATAAAGGAGGTGATCGAACTCAAGCATCAAACTATAGGCCTATCTGTGTGTCAGGTGTTGTGGTTAAGTTGTTGGAGAAGCTTGTGAGAACTAGGATCCAGAGTTGGATAAACAACAATGATATAATCTTTGATGGACAGTATGGATTTGCTAAAGAGAGGTCATGTTTTAGTAATGTACTTACTTATTACAATATAGTGACTGCTTCCTTGGACAGAGGAGAAGGATACACAGTAATATACTTGGATTTCACAAATGCTTTTGATAGAGTATCTCATGATAAGTTGACAGTGAAACTAGAGCAGATGGGGTTGGATATTAGATTAGTGCATTGGATTTGAGACTGGCTATCTGATAGGTATCAACAAGTTGTGTATGGGGGTGTGATATTCGGGAAAAGGAAAGTCAATAGGGGTGTGCCTCACGAGTCTGTTTTAGGGCTATTGCTGTTTAACTTTTATATTAATGATATTGGTGAAGATTTGGATGGAGATATTTAGTTGTTTGCTGATGATGCAAAGTTGGGACGAACCATAAAGAGTAGTGAAGATGTTGTGGCCTTACAAGAAGACTTGAATAAATTGAGTGATTGGGCAAGCAAATGGGGATGTGAGTTCAATGTTGCAAAATGGAAGGTTTTAAAATTTGGAAAACAAAAATGGGATGCAGAATTTATGCTTGGTGAGAATATATTGTTGGATGTAGAGGAAATAAGAGATCTTGGGGTGATAGTGGATAAGGATCTAAAATTTAGGGGACACATAGCCAAAATTGTGAAGACAACACAAAGGCTTCTGGAAATGATGCGGAGGACACTGATATGTAGAAGTAGGGAGATTCTTGTTCCATTGTATAAGGCTTTGATTAGGCCACACATGGACTATTGTGCCCAGATTTGGTCACCGGATTTTCAGAAGGATGAAGAGATGGTGGAAAGGGTCCAAAGGCGATTGACTAAGGTAGTTTCTGACCTCTGGAATGTTAAGTATGAGCAAAGATTGAGAAGATGTAATTTGCAGAGTCTGGTGGAGAGGAGGAAGAGAGGAGATATGATAGAGAGCTACAAGTTAGTAAGGGGTTGTTATAAGATCAATGGTGGAGAAGTTCTACAGAGAATAGTAGGAGATCAGGAGAGAACCAGAGGTTATCCCTGAAAACTGTATAAAGAGGGTGTGAGTAGGGTAGTGAGAGGCAGGTTTTTTTCATGCAGAGTTGTGAATGATTGGAATGCCTTGTCTGAGAGTGTGGTGTGTGCGAGGAGTTTGAGTGTGTTTAAGGCTCAGTATGATGAGATGTGTGTGTGTGATAAAAGATGACAACCTCCCAGATGAGTCTTTGACTCCATGAGGTCTTGGGGCAATAATAATAATTATATGATGGCACTATCTTATCCTCCTTCTTTGGGCCTTTCTCATAGCCAGGGGTTTATTGAAAAGCCAGCTTACTAGCTGTTAATTCCATAGCATATTCTCTTAAAACATGTGGCAAAATCCTATCCAGTCCTGTGCTGTTATTGATATCAGAGTACTTAATATTTGAAACACAATTTCCCCATGCACTTCTAAATCTTGAACGTTCCCAGTCCTAGTAATAAAATATACTTTTCCAGCATGAAATACTCCAATAAGGTGATAATTAACCAATGCAAATGACTACTCTGACATTTGCATTGCAACAAACGTGTGTCAGCAGGCTTCTGTACGAAAGTCTGGTTTGTCTTGGATTTTTCACACTGGATATGTTGCAAAAACTGCTATATGTATAGCAGTTTTTGCTATACATATGAGAGATCTGTGGACTGTTTGGGTAAACCAGAAGAAGGAAAGCATTAACATATGTGAAAAGTTTCTGGATAGATTAGAGCGATTAGAAATGGGAGCAAACGTCAGGATCATAGTAGAAGAGATTCGGCAAGAGATCGTGTAAATGAAACATCTGGAAGAGGATATTAAACAGCTAAAAGAGGGATTGGCTGATGATAAGGAGAAGAAAGAAGTTAATCTTATAAAGAAAGAATCAAAGGATAGTTGTATATCAGCATATGGGGGACTCGATAATTAGAGGTGTGATTACTAATAAAGTGCACAAAACATGGTTTCCTGGCGGAATAATAAAAAAAATAACTGATGCATTGCCGAAAAGGAAATACTAGGTGTCAAAATTAGTTGTAGTCGTGGGCACAAATCACTTAGTTGGGGGGGGGGGAAGAATGTTGATAGAAACTTGAGAAAGTTGTTGCAGCAGGTAAAGAAGAATAGTGTTGTTGGGAAAGTTGTAGGTGTGTTGCCCAGATATGATAGCAGTGACTTAAGAAGGAGAGAAGAAATAATGAATAGTAAGATGGCTGAGTTGTGTGAGGCAAAGGAGGTTCATTTTGTAAATCTGCAGGGTGAATTAGAAGTGAAGTTCAAATCGTATAAAGCTCATGGATTACATTTGAATAGGTTTGGTCTTGGAAACTTAGAAAGGATGTGATGTCGGGAATAGAATTAGAAGGATATATAATTTTCCTGAAGGGTAGAGATGTGAAAAGAGATGGGGAATGCTATTAATGATTGCAGAGGAACTGTGTCTGCAAAGTGTGGAATTGATGGTGCACGCACAGATTTTGAATTTGTGTGTTGCGAAGTTGAAATAAACAGGTTAATATAACTGATAGGATGCTGTTGTAGGCCATGGAATGCAGAGAATACTGATTGTGAAATGTTTAGGCAAATTAGTTGGGCATGTCGAGTATGAGGAAAGATTGAGGAGATGCAACTTGCGAGAGTCTGATGGACAGGAGGAAGAGGGGAGGTATGATAGAGACCTACAAGTTAGTAAGGGGTTGTTATAGGATCGATGCTGGACAGGTTCTACAGAAAATAGTGGGAGATCAGGGTCATCCCTGGAAACTGTATAAAGAGGGTGCAAGTAGTGGAGTGAAAAGCAGGTTTTTTTTTCATGCAGAGTTGTGAATGATTGGAATGCCTTGCCTGAGAGTGTGGTGTCTGCAGAGAATTTGAGTATGTTTAGAGCACAGTATGATGAGCTGTGTATGTGGGAAAAAAAAAAAATTACCTCCTAGATGAGTCTTTGACTCCATGGGGTCTTAGGTAATAATAATAATAATAATAATAATATAAAAAGAAGGTGATCCTGATGGGAGAATTTAATTACAGGAATATAGACTGGAAGGAGGAGATCGTGGATCAGAACAAGGAGGACGAGTTTGTCAAATTTCTGAGAGATACGTATCTTAGGCAGCACGTGACTGAAGCTACTAGAGGCTTTAATGTTTTGGATTTGGTAATAACTTTACAAGATGTAGTTGTTAATGAGGTGTTGATACAGCTGCCGGTTGGTGAGAGTAATCATGAGGTACTTGTTTGGGAAATGATAAAACAAGAAAAGGTCACTGCCAAAAGTAGATACATGTGGAAGTACAAAGTAGGTGATAATAGGAAGCTCTGTAGCAGTTAGATCAGTACTTTGAATAGATGGGTGTGTGGAAAAGATGTTGACAATTCATGGAAACTCACAGTGCGGAGAATCACAGGATGGAGTATCTGACAAAAGCAATGTATGACTGCATACCGAGGGTTAAGCGAGTAAATGGAGTGGGAGTGAAATGGATGAACAGTGAAATCAAGCAAGCTGCGCTGCGAAAGAAAATATTATTGAGGAGATACAAGACAGTTGGTGCTGATCAGATCCATGAAGAGTATAAAATGCAGGTTAGAAAGGTGATGATCATAGTAAAGAAAGAAAAAGGTGCTGTATGAGAGGATATTGGCTTGTCAGGCCAAAGTTAACTCAAGGGAATTTTTCTGCTACATTGCAAGCAAGAGAAAGAATAAATATGGCAGACTAACAGTGGTGGAAGGTCATGGCAGCAGACTAACAGCTGTAAAGGATATAGTAGAATTATTGAATGAACACTTTATCAGCATATATCATACTGCTATAAATGATCTGGTACAATATATAGAAGAGAGGCAAGTATTAGGAATATTGGAGGTGAAAGAAACAGATGTGTAGCGGATATTGGTTGGGTTTAGATGTGAATAAGACTGTGGGAATGGATGACATATCTCCACATAATTGTAAGGTATGCGCACCACAGTTGGTTATGCTCTTGACCTGGTTATTTAATGAAAGTCTTTCAGTAGGTACGGTTCTTAAGAGTGGAAAGAAGGCAAAATAGTACCACTAAACAAGCATGGTTCTATGACAGAAGTCTCCAACTATAGACCAGTTTGTATAACTGCAGTTGTAGTCAAGGTGTTGGAGAGATTAGTAAGGAATAGAATACAGAATTAGGTTGATGGACATAGGATTCTTTATGATGGTCAACATGGATTTGTAAAAGGTAGGTCCTGTTGTAGTAATTTACTTGCATTTTATGATAAGGTGACGAGTGTGTTAGATAAGGGAGAATCATATACAGTGATATTCATAGACATTGCAAAAGAATTTGATAGATTACCACATGATAAGTAGGTGTACATGTTGCAGAGGATGGGAATAGATAATATATTAATTAGATGGATCAGAGATTGGCTCTCTGAATAATATCAGCAGGCTGTGCATGATGGAGCAGGGTCTCAAAGAAGAAGGGTAACCAGTGGCATGCCCCAGAGTTCTGTTCTTGGTCCCCCTGCTGTTTAACTTGTTTGTAAACGATATATCATGTGGACTCACTGGGGAATCTTCAGTTATTTCCTGATGATGCAATGTTGGGAAGAATTATAAGTAGTACTGCTGATCTTAATTCCCTTCAGGAAGATTTGAATAGACTTTTTACTTAAACAAAAGAGAGGCGGTGTAGTTTTAATATCAATAAGTGCAAGGTGTGTGCATTTTTGAGTGCAGAAATATAAGGCTGTGTACTATGTTCATGGTGCTGTACTGCAGGAAGTGGATGAGATTAGAGATTTGGGAGTGGTGGTTGACAGTAGACTGAAGTTTAGAGGGAATATTTCTAGTGTTTCAAAGGTTGCACATCGTAGTGCTGCTATAATAAGAAGTACTCTAGCATGCAAGGATGAGAAAGTGGTTGTGTCACTGTATAAGGCACTGATCAGACCAGTGGTGTAGCTAGAGCTTTTGCCACCTGGGGTGGTCTCTGAGTTTGCTGCTCCACTCAATACACACCAAAAATACTTTTTTGGTGTGTATTGAGAGGGGCGGCAAAATGTCAAAACGACATATAAGGAAATAAATTAAAACACTATGTTTATTTTTGAAATAAAACTTTAATATGAACATTCTAAAATGTTATTTTTCTTGCTTTTCTGTTAGCAAAATCATCGATGACATTGGTGAAGTCTGTTTCATAATAATGTAGGTAATTCTTAATCAGTTTTATTTAGAACAACTCCTCTCACAACTAGCAACACTTACAGCAATTGTGAGGAATATTCGCAGTAGTATTACAATATTTGGAAATGAATTCTGGAGACTGTATTTTAGTATTAACTGCAAAAGTTCAAAAAGGTTCAAAGTGCCACCCAGGACGAACTGCCCCCTCTGCCCCTCTCTAGCTATGCCTCTGGGTCAGACCGCACTTGGACTATTGTGGTCAGATCTGGTGTCACCTAGTTTTCAGTGTGATGTGGAGATATTGGAGAGTGTCCAGAGATGAGTTACTAAGACAATATCAGCATTTGGAATGCTGGCTGTGGAGAGAAGTTAAAGGAATGTGGATTGCAGAGTTGTGTGAATAGGAGGAAGAGAGGTGGTATGATTGCTCTCTCTCTCTCTCTCTCTCTCTCTCTCTCTCTCTCTCTCTCGGATCTCCTCATGTCTGAGGTGAGAAGGGAAGAACCAGAGGTAATTTCTGGAAGTTATGCAAAAGTGTGGTGAAGAAGGGTGTGAGGAGTAGATTTTTTTACATGGAGAATTGTCAGTGAATGGAATGCATAACCAGAATCTGTTGTTAATGCAATGAGTATTAAGGACTGTAAAATTCTGTATGATGAATATGTTGTCAGTTGAATGATCCTCCCATGATCAGTCTGTCGACTGTCCATGGAGGGTGTAATAATAATAAAAATAATTTTTTCTCTTACTAGCCACACAACAAAAGAATAAGATGTTCCTTGGGTCACAGGGCTAATCTCTTCTCATTACATTTTTTTGTTCGCTTACTAGTTACTATCCTGAACTGGGTCTTTTCCTCATTCAAATTCTCTCCACTGATCTTTTTATACTTCTTTTTTTCATAACCTATTTTTTTTTTGTCTATAGTTCCTGTTTGATTTCATTAGTCATCCATTTTACCTCAAAATGTGTTATCTCTACAGAGAGAGAATGCAACTCATTCTCTCTGCATGTACTCACTCATTTCTGACACATCACTACCATAACTACTGAAACTCTGGATGTTTGGTCATAAAAAGTACTTACATAATATATTTGTTGAACAGTCAGAGACATAAATAACAACTTTCTATTAAATGACACAACATTATTAGCATTTTTAATATAATTTTTTCACTAAAGGGAAGTGAAACCAAAGCAGGAAAAGCTTGAAGAGGCTAAGAGAGAACTGGCTGAGAAACTAAGGATACGTGACGAAGAAATGGCTAAGCTGAAAGAGGTGATTTTTTTTTTAAGACTTGCACTTGACAATATATTTTTGTATATGTATGAATTTCCATAAATTATTGTATATACAGAATATGTAAATTTACAAGACAGAAACCATATTTTATATATCTATTAAAGAATTTATTACAGTTTGTAAGTTTATTACATTTTTTTTTATAACGATGATATTCTTGAAACTAAGACAATATCTTATTTCTTCTATATAAACAGGTAATGGGAAGAGAGACTTTGCGTGAGAGAGAGAGAGAGAGAAAGAGAGAGAGACGTGAGAGATGTAGTTGAGGTGAAGGCCTTCATCTTCTTATTATTATTATTATTATTTTGGGCAACTCCAAGGAGTCAACAGACTCATTGGAGTTGCCCAAAAGGGAGGCCCTAACATCATGTCAAGAACAACTATTCGATATTCACACGGCATCTATCATACCATTGCCTTAAACTCATTCACAGTCATAGCACCCACAACAGACTCTGGCAGCTTATTCCACTCATTCACCACTCTCCAAGTAAAAAACCTAGCTCTAACACCCCAGCTAACCAAATTCTTGCCCAGCTTCCATGGATGATCCCCCCCTAGTCCACCCACCACCAGTCCTATTCTCAAAAATATCTTCTGGATTAATCTTATAGAAACCCTTCAGTAATTTGAATGTCTCAATCATATCACCCCTTTTCCGCCTATTAACCAATTTTTACAACCCACAAATCTTCAATCTGTTCTCATAAGGTTCATTCCACAGACCTGCCATCATCTTGGTCACTCGTCTCTGGATCCTCTCCATCTCCTCACCATCAAGAAGAAACCCTGGCGCCCATATCTGGGCACAGTAGTCTAGATGGAGTCTTATTAAGGCTCAATATAGAGGAACAATAACTTGTTTATCTCTGCTTGTTAAATTATTTTTCAGCAACCAAGTGATTTGATGAGCTGATTTAGCCACTTTTGCAATAAGCCCCATAAACTTCAACTCCCTATCCACCAACACTCCCAAATTCCTGGCCTGAACAATCTCCTGGAGTATGGTTCCACCAATTTCATATTCTGCTGCTAATCTTTTCACTCCAAAATGCATAACCTTACACTTTGCCACATTAAATTGACATCCATTTTCTCTAGCCCAGTCCTCCAAACTATCTAAATCATCCTGCAAAATTTTAACATCCTGTGCACTCACAATTGCTCTACCCAACTTTGCATCATCAGCAAACAAGTGAACACTTCCTCTCAAATCCTTTCCTATATCGATAATGAACAAATTCAAAAGTAGTGGTCCAAGAACAGAACTTTGCGGCACACCACTAGTCACAAGCTGTCTTTTGGACTCCACTCTCTGGTATCTCTCCAACAACGGCCCTCCTATCCATCTCACCAACCCAATATCCATCCCCATCTGCTCCAGTTTACTGATTAAAGTTCCATGTGGTATTCTATCAAAGGCCTTGGCAAGGTCCAGTAGAATCACTGTAAACCCATTACCCTTATCCAGTTCAGCTGTCACTGTGTTATAAAATGTGAGCAAGTTACTGAGGCATGATCTACCCTTCACAAAAGCATGTTGTCCCCCATAAAGTATCCCATTTTCATCTATCCAATCCCGTATTCTTGACTAATTTCTCCAAGACCTTGACAACGATTCCTGATATGCTAATCGGTCGGTAATTTACAACAGCAGTCTTGGAACTTCCTTTATGCAGTGGAACTATTTTCCCCTCTTTCCACCCTCTCGGCACTTACCAAGACCTGAGACTCAAATTAGACAAAATGGTCAAGGGTACTGACAATTCTTTAGCTGCTTCATGTACAAAACGAGCTGGTATACCATCCAATCCCACAGATGTACTGACATTGAGGTTTTGCAATAGACTACTCACCTCCACTTCCTTCACCAAAATTCCCATATAATGTATTGGTTCATTCATTTCTGCAATGTCACCACCTGAAAGATATATTCTTGCAAAGTGCTCGCTCAGTAATTCAACTATATCAACTGATTCAGTTAGCTCCCTACCATCGGCATTCTTTAAAATCATTCTGCCATATACATTTTTTCTTTTACTTGCAACATAACGGATTTACAACAGAAAAAGTGTTTAGGATTCTCTTTAGCCTGCATGGCCAATGTTCTTTCATTATCTTTTTTTTTTTGCTTTTCTTACCACACTCATTACCCTTCTGGCCTGCACTTTATACCGTTCATGTGCCTGTCGGTCACCTTTCTCCTTAAATTCCCTCCATAGTTGTTTCTTTTTTTTTGCAGCTCAAGCTTAATGGTGTTATTCATCCATTTAACCCCTACTTGATTTATTATTCGGACTCTAGGTATACAGTCAGCCATTGCTTCATGCAAACACTTCTTAACTGCCTCCCATGCACTATCAATTTATTGCTCTTGCAGTTGTACATACCATGGCACTGAACCAATCAAACTCCTAAGCTTGTCATACTTACCAGCCCAATAATACCACATGTTCCTTGTCTTAATTGTAAATTCCACACCTTCAGCCACTTCCCAAGTCAAGAACCTATGATCACTCTTACCAACTAGTGGCAATGTGGTCATATTCGTTACAGCCAAATTCTTAGATGCAATTACTAGGTCAAGCACTCTCTGATCCCTAGTATTTTCCATTACATACTGTCGCAGATAGTTATCTCTTAATAACCACATAAAATCCAATTCCTTCCTCCCGTGTGTTCTCTCCTCCTTCCAATCAATGTTACCATAGTTGAAATCTCCCATAATAATTACCCTCCTTCCACTCATTTCTTCTATTTGCATATGCATACTATCTCCACCGTCTACTCCATCACCTGGTCTATAGCAGCACCCAACTGTATATTTTGTTCTGATAGTTATGAACGATGAACTCTTTCATTATTAATAATTGTACATGATGGTGAGGATAAGAAGATTGACTGATTGATGAAACTGGAGAATAATCAACAAGCAGTTGAATGATTCTTTGATTTCGTACTAATAAAAATTAAGAAGAAATGTCTTTGTTGATCTTTGAACAAAATATATTATAATGAACCATTTAATATCATTATCATTTTTAAAATTAATACAGACTAGCATTAAGTTGATATTAATGGGAAATGTTTGGAAGTGGTCAAACAGAAAGCAATTACTTTAAAAAAGAATGATATATACTGCTCAAAACAATTAGGAGATATTTTTGTTCTTATTCTCGTTAAAATTATTTCATGATACAATGTATAATTTGTTAAATTTGTAATAAATATTGATTATTTAAACATTATCTCAATTACACCATATCCATAAGTAAGAAATATTTATTCATGTATAAAGTGCCCAATAATTATAATTATTTGACAAATTTATAATTATCTGACAAACTAAAATATCCCTAATTGTGTTGAGCAGTGCACATGGAATTATAAGGTTATTGATTATTGAAAGCTCTGTAGTCAACTATTATCAATATTTTGGATAGATGAGCTGTGCAGAAAAGATATTGTTGCAATGTATCTCTGCAAACCAAGAGGTAAGCAAATAAACAGAGGATGAGTGAAATGGATGAACAGTGAAATCAATCAAATGTGTTGGAAAAGAAAATGTTATGGAGGAGGTACAAGATAGTTGGTGGCATTCAAATCCATGAAGAGTATGAAATGCAGGCTAGGAAGGCGACAAGCATGGTAAAGAAAGAAAAGGTGCAGTTTGAGAGAGGATTGACTAGTTAAGCTAAAGTTAATTCCAAGGTATTCTTCATCAATATGGCAAGCAAGAGGAAGAATTATGGCAGGTCGACACTGATGGATAGTCATAGCAGCACCTTTTTTTCCTTTACTTGCTTGCTTGCCATATAGATTGCAAGCTAAAGAGAATCCCAAACAGTTCTTTCAATATGCTGCTAGTAAAAGAAAAACTGTACATGGCAAAATGATTTTAAGGAACGCCGATGGTAGGGAGGTCACTGAATGAGTCGATATAGTGAAATTACTGAGTGAGCATTTTGCAAGAGTATATCATCCAGGTGGTGACATTGAAGGAATGAAGGAACATTAGTTTATATGAGAATTGTGGTGAATGAAGTGGAGGTGAATAGTCTATTACAGAACCTTAATGTGAATACATCTGTGGGATTGGATGGTATATCAGCACTGGTCTTATGTGAAGCAGCTAAAGAATTGTCAGTGCCCTTGATTTCATTGTTTAATCTGAGTCTCAGGTCCGGTTTAGTCCCAAAGGGGTGGAAAGAGGTGCAAATAGTTCCACTGCATAAAGGAGGATCCAAGACTACTGTTGCAAATTACCGACCGATCAGTATATCAGGAGTTGTTATCAAGGTCTTGGAGAAAGTAGTTAAGAACAAAATACAGGAATGGATTGATGAAAATGGGATACTGAATGGGGGACATGGTTTTGTGAAGGGTAGATCATGCCTCAGTAATTTTCTCAGGTTTTATAACACACTGACCGCTGAACTGGATAACGGTAATGGGTTTACAGTGATACTGCTGGACCTGGATAAGGCCTTTGACTGGATACCACATGGAAGTCTAATCCATAAACTGCAATATTTGGGAGTGGATATAGGGTTGGTGAGATGGATAGGACGGTGGTTGATGGAGAGATACCAGAGAATAGTTTACTCGGGAGTAGAGTCCAAAAGACAGCCTGTGACTAGTGGTGTGCTGCAGGGTTATGTTTTTGGACCACTGCTGTTTAATTTGTTCATTAATGATGTAGGGAAGGATCTGAGAAGAACGGTTCATTTGTTCGGTGATGATGCTAAGTTGGGTAGGGCAATAGTGAATGCAGAAGATGTCAAAATTTTACAGGATGGTTTGTATAGATTGGTGGTCTGGGCTAAGGAGAATGGATGTCAATTTAATGTGGCAAAATGTAAGGTTATTCATTTGGGGTTAAAAGATTAGCAGCAGTATATCACATTGCTTGAACTGTACTCCAGGAGATTGATGAGACCAGGGACTTGGGAGTTGGTGGATAGGGAGTTGAAGTTTATGGGGCACATCGCTAAATCAGCTTATCAAATCGAACAGATAAGCTTAGGTGTTGATGTTTATTCATGACTTATTTTTCACGGTATTAACAACACCACACACACTTTTATCAACAAAGATGTTTTATTAATGCTTATATTTTGCTGATTTTCAACTCAGCATCATCAGAGCACAACAGACATGTAAACGCGACAGTGAGTGAGTGAAATAATATAATTGCAAAAGACAAATGATCTAAAGTCCTATTTTGGCGCCCTCTAACGAAAAATTTGCATTAATTTGCCAAATTTTTGGCAAATTAATGCAACCTTATTTGTTAAGGTTGGGAGAATTCTTCAAAAGCCATTGCTGACTCAAAAAATAATCTTTCAGATCTATAACGACTCCTAAATAGCACATTTGTTTTCCTCCATCTAATCCTGTGTGAAGGAGTGTCCAAAGCGTGGTCTGCCAGTCCCAGCTTGCCATAGTAATAGTTCAATAAAGGTCGAAACCGGTCTGGGTAGTGGCCCCTTGCCTTTAATACAAAACATACAAAACATCATGCATCCCCTTCTTGGAGATGTGTTTTGGCATTAAGGGTAAATATTAAGATTAGTGATCAGAGCTTATGCCACCTTTACCACGAGTTGCCTTGGTCTTGCACTACTTGTAGGATCAGCTAAACTTGCATCACTTGCAAACGCAAACTTGACTTATTTGTCTGTTTGCTTACTTGGGAAATGGAGTAAAACCAGGTTTAAAATTGCTTGGTATTTTCAACATATATATATATATATATATATAAATGCATTAATAGCTGGCCTAGTTGGCTGAGTGGTTAGCATATCCGCTTTCCAGCCAAGAGGCTGCAAGCTCGAATCCCATGTAGGCATGGATGTTTGTGATTGTCTTCCTCCTTCATACATTCATTCACCCAAGTATAGATACACTCTCCCAATATGGACTGGGTCACCATGGGAATAGTAGACCCAAAACCTCCTGTAATGGGAGAGGGTAAAAAAATTTTTTTCTACCTATTTTTCTACCCTGCAGTGGGTAGAAAAATAGGCTGTTCATCATCATATGCAGTTATAATACTAATAAACAGTAATTAGTAATTTAAAATTACAGTTAAATAAAATTCCATTTTACAATAATAATTATTTTTAATGACAATTTATTATCTTTTAAAAAAATTATATGATGGTAATTTACATTTTATCCTTTGTTATTAAAATTATTATAATTAGGACAATATTAATGCAGGTATTATTTCTGGGAAAACTCCCATGTTACTCCTCTCAAAAACTATTATTTTTACGGCTATTTTGCCTGCTTTTGTGTGTGTGTGTGGGGGGGGGGATTTAGGCAATGTGGGAGAATTAATCTGAAAAAACCTGGGTTTTTTTATATAAAATATATACATATATTATTTTTAAGGGTGGGCACTTTTTTGTAGGGTGGGAAAAGGATGAAAAGGAGGCTGAAAATAGAAACTGTTTTTAGAGGAAGGGGAAGTTTTTTTGGGAAAAGGGGCGTGGAGAGGGTTGACGGGGGTTCGAGCCATTTCAACTGTGTGGGTCATCAACTGAACTCATAGAGGAAGTGGATGCTATGTCATGTCGGCTTGGTGTTTCTGCCTTTGATATGCTTCTGTTATCGACTATTTGTCAGAGTTATGACCTAATTTTTATGTTGTGGAGCTTCCAACATTCAGAGATTATGCAGGGTCAGTGGACGTTGATTGAGTTCTCGTCACATTTTATGGCCATCGTTTCCGATATTCTAAGCATTGTTTCATCTATTATGATGGCCTTGTCGATTTGCGGGGTATGTTTCTGTTCTTTGTATTCTATTTTTCTTTTTGATGTTGCGTTTTATAGTGTTTAAATGTTCTGGAATAGGGATGTTACAGTCACAGAAGTGTTCTTGTAGTCTTGCCCATAAAGACCTAATGGTAGAACCTGTGTAGGTGATATCAGTCTTTTTGGCAGGGAAATTTGTAGACTACGTTGTGGTGTTTCTGCTATTTTTTTTGTGTGAGATTTAGTGTGTTTTAGGGAACAGAAACTCAGGTCAGGTCTAGTGTCGGCATGACAGAAGGGTTCCCTATTGTCGTAGGGCTACACCAAGGGTCAGCTCTGAGCCCCTACCTCTTTGACCTGGTCATGGATGTACTAGTGGAGGATGTCAAGAAGGAGGCACCATGGAGCATGCTGTTTGCCGATGACATTGTTCTATCTATGCGAATCATCCTGAGAGAAGCTTGAAAATACCCTGGAAGAGTGGAGAAAGGAATTGGAGGAGAGCGGCATGAGAATTAACCGGGTGAAGACTGAATATATGTCAATGGGGAGTGACGAGGATATCGTCATACGACTCCAGGGTGAAAGGCTAATTTCAGGGAAGAAATTCAAGTACCTTGGGTCGGTTGTCAAGAGGAATGGTGACCTAGATGAGGAAATACAGCACCGAATAACATGCGGTTGGATGAATTGGAGGAAGATGAGCGGGGTCCTGTGCGACAAGAGAGTGAGTTGTAAGAGGAAAGGAAAGCTCTATAAGATGGTGGTGAGGCCGGCGATGCTCCATGGCACAGAGACGTGGCCTATAACCAAGGCACAGGAGAGGAAGATGGAGGTAGCGGAGATGTGGATATTGAGATGGATGAGTGGTGTGACAAAGAAGGACAGGATAAGGAATGACTACATCAGAGGGACGGTTAAGGTGGGACCAATTGGCAAGAAGATACAAGAAAGTAGGCTGAGGTGGTTTGGACATGTTGAGAGGAAGGGTGAGGAATATGTTGGTAAACGAGTGGATTATATGGAGTTGGAGGGAAGGAGGAAAAGAGGCAGTCCCAAGCTCGGGTGGAGGGATAAGATGACAGAGGATCTTAGGGAGAAAGGATGGAGTCCGAAGGATGCTCTGGACCGGAGAACTTGGAAGAGGAAGGTTAAAGATTGGTGCGCCGACCCTGTTTAACATGGGATAAGGCAGAGTGAAAGAAGAAGAAGAAGAAGATTTGCCTGTTTTTGGTTTGCGGTGAATACCAGTTTGTAGTCAGTATGTTTGAAAATGTATTTGTAGGCTTTGTATGTGTTCTGGATGTATGACAGTTTGATAACTTTTTGTGTGATTTTTAAAAATCGCAACTATCCCACAGAACTAATAAATTATGCAAACAGGACAGCAAATATCCATCAAAACAACCCAACAACCAAAAAAAACTTCCCAACACAAAAAGTTATCATACTGCCATATATACAGAACACATACAAAGCCTACAAATACATTTTCAAACATACTGACTACAAACTGGTATTCACCACAAACCAAAAATTGGCAAATCTTCTAACACCCACTAAATCTTACATACACACAGACACACACAAAGAAATACCAGAACACCACAATGTAGTCTACAAATTTCCCTGCCAAAAAGACTGTGATATCACCTACACAGGTTCTACCATCAGGTCTTTATGAGCAAGACTACAAGAACACTTCCGTGAATGTAATATCCCTATTCCAGAACATTTAAACACTAAAAAATGCAACATCAAAAAAAAATAGAATACAAAGTACAGAGAAAATAGAAATAGCAGTTCACGCCCTTAAACAGAAACATACCCTGCAAATCGACAAAGCCATCATAATAAACAGACAAGACAACTAAACCATGCTTAGAATATCGGAAACGATGGCCATAAAATGTAATGAGAACTCAATCAATGTCCACTGACCCTACATAATCTCCAAGTGTTGGAAGCTCAGCAACATAAAAATTAGGTCACAACTCCAACCAATAGGCAATAACACAAACACTTCAAAGGCAGAAAATCTAAGCCGACACAATATAGCATCCACTTCCTCCATGAGCTCAGTTGATGATCCACACGCTCCAAATGGCTCACACCCCGTCAATCCTCTCCCTAAGCCCCCCCCCCACACACACCCTTTTCAATACCATAACAGCAGAAGTATGCACACTGCAGAAAGAAGACAGGCAACCACATCCAAGAACAGGTATGTGTAAATTTTCTTCTATTATGCTACATATTATTATTATTATTATTACCACCCCAAGCCCTCATGGAGTCAAAGACTCATCTGGGAGGTCCTTTTATCACACACACACAAAGCTTATCATACCGTGTTTTAAACACATTCAAACTCTTTGCAGACACCACATTCTCGGGCAAGGCATTCCACTCATTCACAACTCTGCACAATAAAAATCTGCCTCTCACTCCCCTACTCACACGCTCTTTATACAGTTTCCAGGGATGACCACTGGTTCTCCCCTGATCTCCCACTATTCTCTGCAAAACTTCACCAGCATTGATCTTATAACAACCCCTTACCAACTTGTAGGTCTCTATAATATCTCCCCTCTTCCTCCTGTCTCCACCAGACTCTGCAAATTACATCTTCTCAATCTTTCCTCGTACTCGACATTCCAGAGGTCAGAAACTACCTTAGACACTCTCCTTTGGACCCTTTCCAAAATTTCTTCATCCTTCTGAAAACCCGGTGACCAAATCTGGGCACAATAGTCCATGTGTGGCCTAATCAAATCCTTATAAAGTGGAACAAGAATCTCCCTACTTCTACACGTCAGTGTCCTCTGCATCATTCCCAGAAGCCTTTGTGTTGTCTTCACAATTTTGGTGATGTGTCTCCTAAATTTTAGATCCTTATCCATTATCATCCCCAGATCTCTTATTTCTTCTACCTCCAACAATATATTCTCACCAAGCATAAATTCTGCATCCCATCTTTGTTTTCCAAATTTTAAAACCTTCCATTTTGCAACATTGAACTCACATCCCCATTTCCGTGCCCAATCACTCAATCTATTCGAGTCTTCCTGTAAGGCCACAAAATCTTCACTACACTTCATGGTTCAACCCAATTTTCCATCATCTGCAAAAAAACTGAATATCTCGATCCAAATCTTCGCCTATATCATTAATATACAAGTTAAACAGCAATGGACCTAAAACAGACCCCTAAGACACTCCACTAGTGAATTTCCTTTTCCTGGATATTGCTCCCCCATACACAACTTGTTGATACCTATCAGATAGCCGGTCTCCAATCCAATGCACTAATCTAATATCCAACCCCATCTGCTCTAGTTTGACTCTCAACCTATCATGAGGTACTCTATCAAAAGCCTTTGTGAAATCCAAGTATATTACTGTGTATACTTTTCCTCTGTCCAAGGAAGCAGTCACTTTATTGTAATAAGTAAGTAGATTACTAAAACATGACCTCTCTTTAGCAAATCCATGCTGTCCATCAAAGATAATACCATTGTTATCAACCCAACTCTGGATCCTAGTTCTCATAAGCTTCTCCAACAACTTAACAACAACAACACCTGACACACAGATAGGCCTATAGTTCGATGTTTGAATTTGATCACCTCCTTTATGAAGTGGCACGATCTTGCCCTCCTTCCACTCCTTAGGAACTTGACCGAGTGCAAGACTCATATTAAAAAAATATGTCAAGGCAGATGTCAACTCCCTGGCACATTCTTTCAGAATATGTGGTGATATATTATCAAGTCCCACAGCCTTATTTACATCACTCAACTCCCCAAACACCTCTTGCTCACTTACAGTCAGTCTCTCCTCCCCATCATCAACTGCTCTCAATCTCTCCATGAAGTCATATTAACAAGATTGAAAGATCTTTATGAACTTCTGATTAAGTATCTCCAGCACACATTCTGCATCAGTTGTCTTTATACTATTTTCTCCAATCAATGGCATCCTTCCAGAATTATTCTTTCTTTTGCTGGCTACATATCGAAAGAACTCCTTAGGATTATTTTTGGCTTCATTAGCCAACTGCTGTTCATACCTCTCTTTAGCTACCCTCACCAACCAAGTCGCCCTCCTTGCTTGGTCTTTGTAGACCTCATGGAATTTATTATTTCCACTTCTAGTATGCTGCCTCCACAACGCCCTTTATCTCTGTATGGCATGCTTAATCTCTTTATTCATCCATCTCACACCCACCTTATTTAAACTTCTTACCCTTTGAATACATTTAGATATTGCATCTACTAAGCAGTTTTTGAAAATCCCCCAAGCTGCATTGATCTCTTTTCCAGCTAACTCCTCATTCCACGCTACACCCGCAAGCTGTCGCCTGAGCTCTTCATAATCACCCTCCCCTTCCTTGTAGTTCCACATATACCCTTTTCTCACAAAGGTCCTTGCACTGCTGGAAACCACCCAGGTAATCACCTCTTGGTCACTCTCACCAATTGGGGGATGATTTGTCACCTTGTTTAATTACATCCTCTGATGAGATGACCAAATCCAAGATCCTTAATCCTCATGTGCCCTCTGTTACATACTGTCTGAGGTAGTTATCCCTCAAAAACTCAAGAGACTCATTTTCTTTACTTCGAGTTGCTATCTCATCATTCCAGTCTATATTGCCATAATTAAAATCACCCATAATGATCACCCTTTTCTTATTTGCTTGGCTAATTTGACTGTACATTTCACTATCACCACCATCCACATTACCTGGTCTATAACAACATCCCACCAAGTATTTGATTCCATTCACCTCTATCTCACACCATACTGCCTCAAAACCCCTGGCACTATTTCCCTCTTGCATCTCCACTTTATATGGACATAACTCTTTCTCCATCATCAATAGCACTCCTAGCACTCCCCCTCCCTTTTTACCCCCTCTGTCCTCACGAAACACATCATAGCCTTCCATCTCTATTCCTGTCAGGATGTCATCCTCTTCCAACCATGTTTCACTTATTCCGACAATCTTTGGGTGAACAGACGCAATTAGTGCAACCATTTCTTCTGCCTTGTTTCTTATACTTCTGGCATTTGTATACAAACACCACAGCTCATTTCTGAATCTACAGCTAGTTCCACTGATACTACTACTCACTTGATGTGACCTCTCCCTGCTCATCTGGGGCCATTTCCCTTTCTGCTTCTTCATTTTAAAACCCTTTTCAATTCCAACTCTTTCTTCTTGATCCCTGGTCATCCCATTCCTTTCCTGCCTACACATGCTCTTACCTTCTCTTGGAGCATCCACCTTTCTCATGCTGTGTACCCCTGTACACCCTGAGCCTCCCCATTTCCCTGCTCCTCTTTCACACCCATTCTCTCATTTTCCATACTAGCACTCACTTCGCCAGTCATAACCACCTCTTCAATCTCTCCTATCTTACTCTCCCACTCTGCGACATCACTTCCCACTCGATTTGATTCATTCTCTCTATTCACTACT
The DNA here is from genome assembly GCF_054136105.1 of Typopeltis vanoorti. Taxonomy (NCBI): domain Eukaryota; kingdom Metazoa; phylum Arthropoda; class Arachnida; order Uropygi; family Thelyphonidae; genus Typopeltis; species Typopeltis vanoorti. The sequence goes on along the minus strand of NC_143572.1, from coordinate 38,028,636 downwards.
CTACCTTCAAGCAGCAGTCTCTCCAAGCGACTCACACCATAACCACTCAAATGCAGTCCATTGGTCCCATACAGATCACTTCATTTCTCAAACTCATTCCACACATTAACAAACTGTACTCCTGTCTCCTTACACATTTCAGCAGCATATCATTCATAATCCTTGCTCTGTGCTTTATTTCACCACAGTCATACCTAAGCAACATGCTGACTACTCTTCCTGTCACACTATTCTCTTTTATCCTTCTAAGCAGCCTCCTAATATCCATTCTGACACACTCTTTGTCCTCTCTCTCAAGTCATTTGTAATCATTTGTCTTTTGCTCGCTCCTGCCTTATATCCAATGCCTCAATCATTCTACTCATTTTAGTGCCTGGAAAACATACCCTGTGCATTCTATCCTCCAGCACACCTTTAATAATGGAGTCGGCATACAACGCCACTCGCTCATCTTTTGTTAGCACTTTCATTCCATCATTATTTATTTTATTAGTTTTTACCTGAATTTTCTTAATTTCATTCTGCATCCGTTTAATTTCTTGCCTCATCCAATCCAATTCAACTTCCGAATCTCTCGACATATTGTCTCAATCATTCTATCGACTTTCTAATTCTCAACTGCCTCTTTTCACTTTCACTCTCATTCATCCTTCTTTGTTTCTGTACTTTCAGTCCAACATGCATCCAACTTTCACTATCATTCTTCCCATTTTCACCATCATTCATCTTTCTTTGTTTCTGTTCTTTCAGTCCAATATGTGTCGAACTTTCGCTATCATTCATTCTTTTTTCGCTATCATCCGTTCTTTCGATTTTTTTCACTTTCGATTTCTATGTCACGCTCATTTGTTCTCTCAATTTCATTTCCTTCTGCCACTCTCACCTGACTTTCGTCCCTTTTAACATCCATTATGGTTTTAAAATCACTCTTTTTCTTTTTTACTGATTTTTTAACATATTTTCGCCGCTCTTTCTCACCATACTTCTCTTTCAAACGTGCAACCATTTCTCCTGCCACAATCTCGCTACTAACACTTTCTGTCATCACTTTCATATTTGCATTCATCAATTCCTCGTTCAGGTTACAATTCACTCACACACCCTCCTTCCATCCTCACCATATCCACGAATCATTTATGTAATCGAAAGAATACATATAACAGAGCTCACACTTAAAGAAATGACTGAAATCTAAATTAAACTCATGGAATGACAAAGCCGCCGCCATTTTTTGCAGGTTACTAATCTAATAATAACGATTTCGTAATTAAGTTTTGGCAAACAAAATCCCCTACAGTAATTAAACTGGAAGTGCACAACGTTTACAGCCTCTCTTACTCAAAAAATTACATATATATATTTAATTATTTATAGAAAACTTATCCCAATCAGGAGCTCTTCTTATACATGTTACTGTGTTTAGGAGAGTACCACTGTATATATATTTCTCTCTAAAAGAACATGTACAATGCCCTAAGAATTCTTGAATAAAAAGCAAATGACATTAAAAAAAAGGGGCACTCCTAAACAAAAGCAAGCAAAATTGCCTTAAAAATGATAATATTAATTCTTTATTTAATGATAAAACTAATAGTTATCTTAAAATGCAAAATCCAAGAATATCATTGTATATGATTCTCTATAATCTAACACAAGATTTTTAGCATCTTGGTATCATTCATTCAGAGAGCCAATCTTCAATCCCTCTAACCAATATACTATTTATTCCCATCCTCTGAAGCTTTCACACCAACTTATAATGTGTTAAGCTATCAAATGCTTTTGCATTCAAGAATATCATTGTATATGATTCTTCCTTATTATTATTATTATTTTTATTCAGGACTCCATGGAGTCAAAAGACTCATCATGAATGGACCTTTCTAAGAAACACAAGTCTATTAAGACTCATCGAAGGAGGTCCCTCCTAGGAAACACAAAGTCTATCATACTACTCCTTAAACGCATTGACCGTTCTCGCTCTCACCACTCTATCAGGCAATGCATTCCAAAGTCCAACTTCCAAGGTCCATCCTCCACACAAAGAAACCCCTCCTCACCCTCTTTCTCACAGTTTCCTTTCATAACTTCCAGGGAAGACCCCTTGTCATGACGCCTTCCCACTGTTCAACCAAGCAAAAGAACTCCCCAGTGTCAACCCTGTAACCACCTCTCAACAGTTTAAAAGTCTTAATCATGTCACCTGTCCTTCTTCTCTCCAACAGACTCTTCAGTCCACACTCCCTCAGCCACTCCTCATAACTATCATTGTACAGTCCTGAAACCATCTTTGTTATCCGCCTATGTACCCTTTCCACAGTTAATTTTTCCCCTTCAAATCCTTGGGACCAGATCTGAGAACAATAGTCTAAGAGTGGTCTGATCAGAGTCTTATACAACGGAATGATAATACTTTTATCTCTGCAGATCACTGTCCTTCTCATTATTGCAGCAATCCACTGTGTTACCTTCACTACCTTTGCAATATGTCCCCTAAATTTTAGGTTTCTAGCAATCATCAAACTCAGATCTCTTGTCTACCCTACTTCTTCCAGTTTATCTCTTCCCATAGAGTATGCAACATCCCATCGATGTGTCCCAAACTTCACGACCTTACGTTTTGCTCTAATAAACTGAGATCCCCATTCATTTACCCATTTATATATCTTATTCAAATCCTCTTTCAGGGCTACCACATCTGCACTATTACTAATAACCCTACCCAGCTTTGTATCATCCACAAACAACGGAATATCCCCTTGCAATCCAAGGACAATGTCATTGATATAAATGTTAAACAATATAGGTCCCAGTACTGAGAACTGTGGAACCCCAATTGTAACTTCCTTCCTCTTTGATATTGCTTTACCATTCACAACTCTCTGATACCTATTGGACAGCCAATTCTGAATCCAGTTGACCAATCTGACATCCAGACCCATGTGCTGAAACTTGAATATCAGTTTGTCATGTGGCACCCTGTCAAATACCTTTGCTAAATCTAGGCTAAAAGCAGTATATGCCATTCCCTCATCTAATGCTCTTGTAACTTTAGTATGAAATGCTAGCATATTGCTAAAACAAGAGTGCCCCTTCACAAATCCATGTTAACTCTCACAGATAACATTACCCTCATCTGCCAATGCTGTATACGGGCCCTCACTACTTTCTCCAAGATCTTACTAACTACTGATGACACACAAACTGGCCTATAATTAGACACTTCCATTCTGCTACCACCCTTATGCAATGGCACTATCTTACCTTCCTTTCATTCCATGGGCACCTTTCCAGCAGCCAGACTTTCATTGAAAAGACAGATCAAAGGCACTGTCATTTTCCTAGCATGTTCTGTCAAAACTCATGGTGAAATTCGATCCAGTCCCACAGCTTTATTGACATCCAGAGTACTCAGTATTTGAAACACACTCTCCTCCTGCACCTCTAAACCTCGAACATCCCCTTTCCCTCTGTTATTCAAATTGACTCCTCCAGGATGAAATACTCCAATAAAATGATCATTGAATAATTCCACAGTCATTCTCCTCCTACTGGCCACATAGCTAAAATATTCTCTAGAATAATTCTTGGATCTAAGGGCCAATCTTTTCTCTTATTCGAGTTTCGCCTTCCTCACCATACTAGTCAATCTCCTGGCCTGTGTCTTATATTCTTCATGCATCGTCTCTTCATATGTCTCGTTATATCTCTTCTATAGCCTCTTTTTCACATGTAGTTCCTGTTGAATATTGTTTGTCATCTACTTTACTCCAAATTGTGTCCTCTTCTTCACTCATGGTATACAGCTTTCCATTGCTGCTAACAAATATTCCTTCACAATTTCCCAAGCACTAATGATATCCTGGCCTTCCAATTCCTCCATCCATGAAACTTCTCCAAGTTGACATTTAAGACTATTATAATCACCTGCTTTATAATTCTACATACGTTCCCATCTCTTTGATACTCCTGCATGTCTATTCATTTTCAAAGTCAACACTATATGGTCACTGTCTCCAACTGGTGGGAGAGATGTCATCTCAGTTTTTATCAACTCTTAAGATGCTATAACCAAATCCAAAACTCTTGAACCTCTTGTTCCCTCTATCACATGTTGCCTAAGACATTTGTCTCTCAAGAATTCTAGAAATTCCATTCCCTTATTGCTACATGCATCTTCCTCTCCCCAATTTATACTGCTGTGGTTAAAATCTCCCATAACAATCATTCTTCTTGCACTTGCCAAGCTCAAGTGTCTCAACATCTGGTCCCCACCTTCTGTGCTCCTTGGTCTGTAGCAACACCCCACTAAATATCCTGTCTTGCCCACCTCTACCTCACACCATATGCTTTCAAAATCATTAATGTCACCGCCTTTCAAAGTCTCCACTCTTAGAGGACATAGGTCATCACTTATCATAAGCAGTACTCCACCATCACGCTTTTCCTTCCTATCCTGCCGAAAAATGCTGTACCCAGCGACTTTTATTCCCGTTGTTATATCCTCTTCTGTCAACCACATCTCGGTGATCCCAATAATCTTTGGCCAGGCTGATGCTAACAGTGCCACCAATTCCTCTTCCTTATTCCGAATACTCCTGTCATTAGTATAAAGGGTAACGATAAAAATGCCATTGTTTCTATACCCACCATTATCCCCTCTAGACTCCACTAGGCTCAATGTTACCTCCCTACCCCTGCTACCATTTGCACTGGGACACACTGACTCTTTCAGTGCAGCAATCTCTCCAGATGCATACGTCCTTTCTCATTCAAATGCAAGTGGTGTCTCACATACAATTCCTCTCTGTTCTCAAATGCACTTTAACCATCCACATATTTTCTTTGGCTGTAACGAATATGACCACATTGCCACCTATTGGTGAGAGTGATCATAGGGTTTTGACTTGGGAGGTGTCTAAAGGTGTGGAATTTACAACTAAGACAGGGTACATGTGGAATTATCGGGCTGAAAACTATGACAAGCTTAGGAGTTTGATTGGTTCAGTGCCATGGCATGTACAACTGCAAGGTCTGGATGTTGATAGGGCATGGGAAGTGATCAAGGAGCATTTTCTTGAGGATATGTCGGATTGTGTACCTAGAGTCCGAATAGTAAATCAAGTAGTGTTTAAAACGATGAATAACACCATTAAACTTGAGTTGCAAAAAAAGAAACAACTGTGGAAGGAATTGAAGGAGAAAGGTGACCTGCAGGCAGATGAACGGTATAAAGCGCAGGCCAGAAGTGTAACGAGTGTGGTAAGAAAAGCAAAAGTGAATTATGAAAGAACATTAGCCATGCAGGCTAAAGAGAATCCAAACAGTTTTTTCGATATGTTGCAAGTAAAAGAAAAAATGTACATGGCAGAATGATTGTAAAGAATGCCAATGGTTGGGAGGTAACCAAATCAATTGATATATATAGTGGAATTACTGAGCGAACACTTTGCAAGAGTATATCATCCAGGAGTGGTGACATTGCAGAATCAATGAACCAATAGCATATACGGGAATTGTGGTGAATGAAGTGGAGGTGAATAGTCTATTACAAAACCTCAATGTCAATACATCTGTGCAATTGGATGGTATATCAGCTCGTGCCATACGTGAAGCAGCTAAAGAATTTTCAGTGCCCTTGACCATATTCTTTAATTTGAGTCTCGGGTCTGGGTTAGTTCCAAGGGGATGGAAACTTGGGAAAATAATTCCACTGCATAAAGGAGGTTCAACACCTGCTGTTGTAAATTCCCGACCGATCAGCACATCAGGAATCGTTATCAAGGTCTTGGAGAAAATAGTCAAGAGGAAAATACACGATTGGATAGATGCAAATTGGATACTGTATGGGGGACAGCATGATTTTATGAATGGTAGATCATGCCTCAGTAACTTGCTCACATTTTATAACACAGTGATGGCTGAACTGGATATGGGAAATGGGTTTACAGTGATTCTACTGGACTTTTCTAAGGCCTTTGACAGGATACCACATGGAATTCTAATCAGTAAACTGCGGCATATGGGGATGGATATAGGGTGGATGAATAGGACGGTGGTTGATGGAGAGATATCAGAGAGTGGTTTATTCAGGAGTAGAGTCAGAAAGACGGCCTGTGACTAGTAGTGTGCTACAGGGTTCCGTTCTTGGACCACTACTGTTCAATTTGTTCATTAACTATATAGGAAAGGATCTTAGAGGAAGAATTCATTTGATTGCTGATGATGCAAAGTTAGGTAGAGCAATAGTGAGTGCACAGGATGTCAAAATTTTGCAGGATGATTTGGATAGTTTGGAGGACTGCGCTAAGGAGAATGGATGTCAATTTAATGTGGCAAAGTGTAAGGTTATGCATTTTGGGGTGAAAAGATTAGTAGCAGTATATCACATTGATGGAACTGTACTCCAGGAGATTGAAGAGGTCAGGTATTTGGGAGTGTTGGTGGATAGGGAGTTGAAGTTCAGGGGGGCACATCGCAAAAGTGGCTAAATCAGCTCATCGAATCACTTGTCTGCTGAAAATACTTTAACAAGCAGAGACAAACAGGTTATTGCTCCTCTGTATCGTGCCTTGATAAGAACCCATCTAGACTACTGTATCCAGAAATGGGTGGCACGGCTTCTTGATAGGGAGGAGGTGGAGAGGATCCACAGACGAGTGACCAAAATGATAGCAGGTCTATGGAATGAACTTTATTAGAACAGGTTGAAGATTTGTGGGTTGCAGAAATTGGTTGATCGGCGAGAAACGAGTAATATATTATTATTATTATTATGGGCAACTCCAAGGATTCCTTAGACTCATCAAGGGAGGCCCTGAACATCATATCCAACACAACTATTCGACATTCACATTCACACAGTATCTATCATACTTTGCCTTGAACTCATAAACTGGCAGCTTATTCAACTCATTCACCACTCTAAATGTAAAAAACCCAGCTCTAACACCCTTACTAACCACACTCTTGCCCAGCTTCCATGGATGATCCCCCTCTAGTCCTCCCACCACCTGTACTGTTCTTAAAAATCTCCTCTGAATTAATCCTATAGAAACCCTTCAGCAATTTGAATGTCTCAACCATATCTCCCCTTTTCCGCCTATCAACCAATTTCTGCAACCCACAGATCTTTAACCTGTTTTCATAAGGTTCATTCCATAGACCTGCTATCATCTTGGTCACTCACCTCTGGATCCTCTCAGCCTCTTCCACATCAAGAAGAAACCTAGGTGACCCTATCTGAGCACAGTTATCAAGATGGGGTCTTATTAAGGCTCAATACAGAGGAACAGTAACTTGCTTATCTCTGCTCATCAAAGTATTCTTCAGCATACAAGTGATTTGATGAGCTGATTTAGTCACATTTGCGATGTGCCCACTAAACTTCAACTCCCTACCCACCAACACACCCAATTCCCTAGCCTCATCAATCTCCTGGAGTACAGTTCCACCAATGTGATATACTGCTGCTAATCTTTTCACCCCGAAATGCATGACCTTACATTTTGCCACAATAAATTGACATCCATTCTCCTTAGCCCACATCTATCCAAATCATCCTGCAAAATTTTGACATCTTCTGAATTCACTATTGCCCTGCCGAACTTGGCATCATCACCAAACAAATGAACCGTTCTTCTCAGATCCTTTCCTATATCATTAATGAACAAATTAAACAGCAGTGGTCCAAGAACATCACCCTGTGGCACACCACTTGTCACAGGCTGTCTTTTGGGCTCTGCTCCTGAGTAAACTACTCTCTGGTATCTCTCCATCAACCACAGTCCTATCCATCTCTCTAACCCTATACCCATTCCCATATGTTGCAGTTTATGGATTAGACTTCCATGTAGTGTAGTATCCTGTGTAAAGGCCTTAGCCAGGTTCAGCAGTAACACTGTAAACCCATTACCCTTATCCAGTTCATCCATCACTGGGTTATAAAACCTGAGCAAGTTTCTGAGGCATGATCTTCCCTTCACAAAACCATGCTGTCCCCCCATACAGTATCTCATTTTCATCAATCCATTCCTGTATTTTGCCCTTGACTACTTTCTCCGAGACCTTGATAATGACTCTTGATATGCTGATCGGTCAGTAATTTGTCTTGGATCCTCCTTTATGCATTGGAACTATTTTCCTCCTCTTTCCATCCTTTTGGGACTAATCCAGTCCCGAGATTTAGATTAAACAATAAGGTCAGGGGCACTGACAATTCTTTAGCCTCTTCACGTAAGACTTGTGCTGATATACCATCCCATCCCACAGATGTATTCATGTTAAGGTTCTGTAATAGGCTATTCATCTTTACTTCATTCACCAGAATTCCCATATAAACTAATGGTTCCTTCATTCCTTCAACATCACCACCTTAATGATATACTCTTGCAAAGTGCTCACTCAATAATTCCACTATATCGACTGATTCAGTGACCTGCCTTTCATCGCTGTTCCTTAAAATTATTCTCCCGTGTACAGTTTTTCTTTTACTAGCAGCTTATTGAAAGAACTGTTTGGGATTCTCTTCAGCTTGCATTTCTAATTTCCTTTCATAATCTGTTTTTTCCTTTTCTCACCACACTTGTTACCCTTCTGGCCTGTACTTTATACCATTCATGTGCCTGCAGGTTGCCTTTCTCCTTAAATTTCTTCCACAGTTGTTTCTTTTTTTGCAACTCAAGTTTAATGGTGTTATTCATCCATTTAACACCTACTTGATTTACTATTCGGACTCTAGGTATACCATAATATCCTGCCCAAAATTTCACACACTTAGCCACCTCCCAGTCAAGACCCTATGATCACTCTCACCAATAGGTGGCAACCTGGTTATATTCATTACAGTCAAATTCTCAGATGCTGTTACTAGGTCAAGAACTCTCGCATCCCTAGTATTTTCCATTACATGATGTCTGAGATAGTTATCCCTCAGTAATTGGATAAAATCCAGTTCCTTCCTCGCATGTGTCCTCTCCTCCCTCCAATCAATGTTACCATAGTTGAAATCTCTCATAATAATTACCCTCCTTCCACTCATTTCATCAATTTGCCTATGCATACTATCTCCACCATCTATTCCATCACCTGGTCTGTAGCAGCATCCATCTGTACATTTTGTTCCGTTAGTCTCAATCTCACACCAAATAGCCTCAAATGAGCTCTTTTCACTATCCTGCAGTTCCACTTCTATTCTTCTTGGCTGTAGCTCATCAGCTATCATCAATAACACTCCTCCCCCCCATTTTATTATCTCTGTCCCTCCCGAACACGCTATACCCTACACATTCTATCCCACTAACTATATCATCTTCTGTTAGCCAAGTTTCACTATTGCCAATAATCTGTTTCCAGGAAGAGCCAACTAAGGCCAAAAATTCTTCCTTCTTGTTCCTAATACTCCTGGCATTAGTATACATGAAATGCAGAGGTCTATTTGTCCCACCTCTGTCTTGATGTATTATACTAGCTATCCCATTCTGATTTCTTGTCCTTCATACTGGCTTGGGCACATTATAAACATTCTTACGCTTAACTGCCTCACGGATGTCTTTATGTCCACTTCCTCCCCTCCGTAATAGTTCTAGTTTCCCTGATTTTGCACATCAACTCTCACTTCACTCAGCAACACTTTTTCCAGTCTTCGCACAACAAATGTAAGCCCTTCATCTTGTACAAATCCTTTTGCCCATCAAACTCACTCCACACATCCACAAACTCCACACCACACCATCTGCATAACCTGCGCATGAAGTCATTTGCGATTATGGCCCTCCTCCTAAACTGTTCTCTGTCATACCGCAGCAACAGACTCACAATCCAAACTCTGTCACTCTTTTCTTTTGCTTCCTAATAATTCCTTCACGTTCTCTCTTGATATGATTGAGACATTCAAATTACTGAAGGGTTTCTATAAGATTAATTCAGAAGATATTTTTGAGAATGGGACTGGTGGTGGGTGGACTAGGGCCATACATGGAAGCTGGGCAAGGGTGTGGTTAGCATGGGTGTTAGAGCTAGGTTTTTTACTTGGAGAGTGGTGAATGAGTGGAATAAGCTGCCAAAGTCTGTTGTGGGTGCCATGACTGTGAATGAGTTCAAGGCGAGGTATGATAGATTCTGTGTGAATGTCAAATAGTTGTCCTTGACATGTTGTTAGGGCCTCCCTTGTTGAGTCTATCGACTCCTTGGAGTTGCTCGTAATATTAATAATAATAATAATAATATTCCATTCCTCTCTTCTGACCCATTCTTGCTATTATGCCATTCAATATCACCGTTCTTCTGCTCAGCTTGTCATTATCATACCTAGGCAACACACACACACTATCTTTCCTCTCTGTGTCTTCTTTTGTACACCCTCAAGCAAAAATCTCATATTTCTCACTGCCCTACTTACATTGCCGTAGCCACACTTTCTATCATTCCTCCTGGCAAACACTCCTCACACATCCTATCTTGAATGCCACGGATCGTTGAGTCCTTATACATTACACCTCTTACCACTCTATTTTCCAGTTACTCACATACATCCCTCACTCTCTCTCCTGTAACACTTTCTCTCTGTGCTCCCCCCCTGCTTACCTGCCTTCCTAACATCACTCTATCCCTAGTCCCTGTGCTCCCTTGCATTCCTCTCATTCCCTCTCTCCTGCTGTTTCCATTCTTTCCTCTTCCATCATTCCTATATCTGATACTCATTCCCTCTCTTCCACTTATCCTGTTCTCACCTCTTCTATCATTCGTACAACTCTCTCTCATTCCCTCTCTTCTACTGTTCCCATTCTCTCCTCTTCTATCACTCCCATAACTCTCTCTCATTCCCTCTCTTATACTGTTCCTATTCTCTTTTCTTCTACCATTCCAATAACTCTCTCTCATTCTCTCTCCTCTACTATTGTTCCTATTCTCTCATTCCCATAACTCTCTCTCACACACACACACTCCTCCTCTGATTCGCTTTGCATTCATCTTTCCTCACACTCTCATCTCATTCCCCAGACATTTCACCTGCTCTTTCAGCTCATCTATCTCTCTCTGTAAGTCAGCCACTCTTGTTTGCCATTTATTCTCACAATTGAGACCATCTCCTAAAACTTCAGAATCATTCAACCTTTCCGTACTCCCCACTCTTATTATTTTATTCATACTTCTCTCGCCCTCTATCATACCATTCATCTCTCTACATGGAGAATCTTCCATCTCTGACTCAACAAAGTCAGGTATAGTCTCATGGAGGTCAGTTATGGTCATTTCTAAATCACCAAGTTCCTCCCATTGCCTGAATTTAGCGCATATACATTTTTCCCCTTCTCTCTCCTGCCACATATACAACTGCCAGGATGTATACATTCCGCAAGTCCCACATGCTAGAAAATCCTGTATGATATCGCACAAAATGAAGTCCTTAAATGAGCTAGGGGAACTCGGTTATATGCGATTTGCAATTTTAACTGCCGCTGCCACCATTATTCAAAAGTGTTGCTAATTAGTGTCAAAAAATAAACTAACACAAGATTCCATTTTACAATAATAATTTTTTTTAATGACAGTTTATTATCTTTTAAAGAAATTACATGATCGTAATTCACATTTTATCCTTTGTTATTAAAATTATTATAATTAGGACAATATTAATACTTTAATGTTAAAAGTAATAGTAACCTTAACAAGAACAATTTAAAGTTTTTCATTAAAACAGTTAACCAGTTATTTCTGAATTTTAACATTTATATTTATCTGGAGGATAAGTAGTATCAGAAAGCATGAACTGCAAAAAAAAAAAAATATTGTGGAGGATATGTAATGAGAAATGTGACCTGCTTACTCTGAACAGTACATGGATTAGGCAAAAAGGTAAGGAAGTGTGGTAGGGAAGGCAAAATCAGATCATATGAAGAAAATTAGGCTTTGTTGGATGTTTACCATGCCTGTTCTCCAATCAACAGGTCCTGGGTTTGAATCCCACTCTGGGCATGGATGTTCGTGATCGTCTTTAGATGGGAGATGAATTTCATTGCCCAGTGTGTGATTTCCTGCTTATTATCCTGCTTATTGGAGGCCTGAAGTGGTTTGAAAAGTTTCATGTTTGGTCTCTATAGCAGGGATTCTGGACTTTGTCAAAATAAATACAAAAATTACAAAAATATGTATATAATATTGAGAAGAAAAAAAAATCCTTAGTGCACCCACATTATTTATGTACTACAGGTTTACTAATAACTTTTTGTAGGTGGGAACCACATTAAAAAAAAAAGTAGGAGGAAGAATGACTATGGAAGGACAACTTTAATGAGTGCAGATGGTAGAGAGGTAACAGAGGCAGATGAAATTATTGAGCTACTGAGCGATCATTTTTCAAGGTTATATCATCCAAGTGAAGATATTGTTATGATAGAAGTGACAGGGACTGATATGAGAACAGGCATTGATGAATTGGAGGTAATTAGGATATTGCAGAATCTGAATGCAAAGACAGCTGTGGGATTGGATAAGATATCAGCTCACATTTTAAGAGAATGTGCAAGGAAACTGGTGATGACTTTGACTCACCAAAATCAAAGGCATTGCCAGTCTCAGCTCTGGTAAAATCCCAAGAGAGTGGAAGGAGAGCAAAATAATTCCTATGCATAAAGGAGGATCTAAACCTGTAGTAGCAAATTATAGACCAAGCAGTATCTCAGGAGTGCTGGTACAAGTGCTGGAAAAGTTGGTGACAAAGAGAATTCAGAAATGGGTGAATTAGAATATGACACTCTATGAGCAACAGCTTGTGAGAGCTGTGATGGCACACTCATGCTGTAATCCTGTGAGAACACAGAAAGTGATGTAGTGAGATGTGAATGTTTCACAGAGAATGATCACATCCACTAACTGATGACCTGAGGGGGTGAGAGCCTGTTGCTTGAAGAGTCATTTAACTTGAAGAGTCACCAAACATTCAGAGTAGCCATCACCTTGCATCAGTGATGCAAGGTGATGGCCACTCTGAATGTTTGGTGAAAGTTGGGGGTGACATATCAGATTGATCCAAGTTGCGTTTTTGTGAGAAAGGGGTCAAAACCTCTACCAAAGTGTATCAAGACACTGTGTTGGAACTTGGCCCCAGAACATGTTTCACTGTAGGCAGTGGACCTTCCAACAGGACTCAGCCTCTACACACAAGGCAAGGACCACACAACAGTAGATGGAGTAGAATGTACCTGACCACATATCACCATAAGATTGGCCATCTAGAATTCCTAATCTGGATCTGTTGGACTTCAAATTGTGACTGGAGCTTGAGAGAGTAACCTGCAAGAAATGACACCCCAGCATCATCAGGCTGGAGATGGATTTGGGGCAAGCAGTGGCAACATTTCTTTTGGATGTTGTGTGCTGCCATCAATATGTTATCTCACAGACTTTGGACATGTGTGAAGGCAAAAAGGGGACATTTTAAACATTGAGTGCTGCTATATGTATGTTATACATATGGTTTGTATATGTTGAAAGTTGTAAATGATTTACTGGTAGATTATGAGCTGTTGAAGTTGTTACGGTATTTATGGCTAAACTAGGTAAATATACATGCTACCAGTAACAATAGTAGTAATGATATTTATTTAAGTTAAGGGATATTACATCCCATATTGTTTCATAGCCGAATAAGAAACTCAAAGAGTTTCATGCCAAATATAGAAACTTTATATAGAAACTATATAAAAATTTTGCTATTTTTACAATAGCAAAAAATAATACATTTTTTAAGTATATAAAAAATAGAAGTTAAAATATCCTGTATGACACGTTCAATTTTCTCATTGACATAGAAAATTGACATCTATTTCTGTCTGACATGGTAAATTTTCAAATGATTAAATAATTGAAATAGAAAATTGATAAAAAAAAATTGATGATGTAAGACGGCATAAGATGAATTAAAATTCAATATTTAAATTTTTAATGATTATCTAATTGCAAAATCACGAAAATAATTAATTTTTAAATATATATTATTAATTTCTTCTATAAAGAGCCACCGACCCCTAGACCACCCGAACGCCCCCAAATGCTTCTGATCCCACTATAGCCCCTCCCCCCGAAGGCTTCAGCGCCCACTGGGGGGCAGTACCACCCACTTTGGGAACCTATGATCTAGATGATTTCATGAGGGAGAAGAATTATTGGAAAGCTTGAAGAAGGTCACAAAATTACTGATATTGCCAAAAAGTTGGGAATCTCACAAAATTCTTTGTATCCAGGCTCTGAGTATCATTTCAAACAAATGAAATATGTTGCCCTTGTTCTACCATGGAGCAGGAAGACAGATTTTTGTTATAACAGCAAAATGTAATTGACACACCATGGCAGGTCAGCTTGCAAGTCAGCTCCATTCAAGCACAGGTACATGGATATCTCAACAAACTTTGGCAAGACATCTGCAAAAAGTAGGCCTACATGCCTAAAGGTAGTCTGTATCCCTTTATCCACAGCTCATCATAAAGCACATTTTGGGCATATCCATAAAAATTGGACAAGACAATTGGGCTCTTTACAGATGAGAGTCATTTTTGTCTTTCCTTTGATTCTAGACTACACTTGATCTGGCACAAAAGTGGTACTGCTTACCATTGTGAGAATGTTCTTGAAAGGGATAGATATGGCAGTGCTGGGATCATTGTGTTGGGAGACATTTTGCTTAATGGATGCACTGAGCTACAAGTGCTGGAAAAAGGGACTATTGCAATGAAGTTGTTCAACGTCATGTTCAATTGTTCCTTGGTGCAAAAGGAACAATTGAACATGACATAGGCAAAGAATTCATTTTTATAGATGACATTGCCACACCACATCATACACATGCAGTGGAGATACTTCTGGAGAATGAGGATATTAATTGATTTGAGTGACCAGCACACTGCCCAGATCTCAACCCCAGAGAACACTTTTGGGATACAATAGGGAGGCATATTGCTTGGATTCTACTGAAGAACTATCTAATGGAGGCAATAGCAGAATATATTCCAAGGGGAGAAAAAAGGTTATATAGAACTGGTGCAAATAGATGGCTGAAGAGGTAAGTCATGCAATTAGGAAGAAGAAGAAGATGGTATTAGGGAAGAAGCACAAGAGGAGTGGTAATAACCAATTGCATGAGGAGTACAATGAGCAGACGAGGAATGTCACTCACTTGATAAGGGTAACAAAAGGTAACGATATGAGCAGCAGTTAGCTAATGAGGCTGAAAAAATCCCGGTGAGTTTGTTGTTGTTTTTTTCCCTCAGGAAATTTTTTGGGAAAATTATTATGAAAAGTTGACATTGATTGGTGAAAATGGTGAAATGATACCCACTACAGAGGAAAAGTTGATGTATTTAAGGATCAATTCATAATGGTATTTCATTCTTGTGAATGTGACATCATGTAGAACTTGAATGAAGTGGGAAGGGAAGAGTAGGAGGATGAACTGTTTGTAACTGAGCAGGAGGTAGTTGAGGAATTAAATAACATTGAGGTTAATAAGACTGCAAAATATTCCCTCAGTGTTTATTGAGAGAATGTTTCAAGGAGTTAAAAACAGTTTTGACATATCTTTTTAACATGAGTCTTGCACAAGTTCCAAAGTAATGGAAAGAGGGCAAAAATATTCTGCATCATCAGGAAGGTGATGAGACTGAGACTTGGAATTATAGGCCAGCTGTATGTTTGGAGTTGTGGTTAAAGTCAAGAGAGGTTAGTGAGGATCAAGGTTCAGAATTGGGTTAACAACAGCAAAATACTCTTTGATGTATTTTGAATAGCCTGAATGATCAAGAATTTTTTTTAAAAATATTTTATGGGGCATCTAGAAAATACACAATACTTCCTCAATCTTGTCTATGGTTGCATTTTGTTGATGATATATTTGCAGCCTGGTCCTACTCTGAGACAGAATTACTTAGATTCTGGAGAAAATAAACTCCATGCACTCCTGTATCAAGTTTACTATTGAACTTGCATCCATCTACCATTTTTGGATAGCTTAATAATTCATAATTCAACATGACATATGGGATTATGAATTATTAAGCTATTTGAAAAAGCACATACATTCACTCATACTCGCACCATCATTTATCACAAAATATGGGTATTATCAAGAGTCACATATTACATGGAGTGCACACATTCTGCCGTTCTGATTCCCTTTGTTGGGTGAACTGCATAAAATTAAAAACAATCTGATGTGTAATGGATACAACAAAACTACCATTCGTAACTTAAAAGTTTAACTATAAAGCTTGTAATTTTGACAGACTTAGGAGTCACTTTTCAGCAGTGCCATGGCTTGAGAAGCAACAAGAAAAGAATGTCTGTAGTGCATAAGAAGTAGTCAGAGATTGTTTAATAGAAGCAGTATCAGACTGCATACCCAAGATCAGGAGGATAAACCAATTGGAGATTAAGTGGATTAGTAGAGATATAAAGCAAGAGCTGCAAAATATAAAACATTGTGGAGAAAAAGAAAAAAAGAAAAAAGCTATCATCATACTCATGAGCTGTACAGAGCTCAAGCAAGAATGTTGACTAGTTTGGTAAATAAAGGACAAATCATATTATAAGAGAAAATTAGCTAAGCAGGCCAAAGTAAACCTAAAAGATATAATAAATTTATTGCTACGAGTTGCCCGGTGTTGTACTATCTTACCCCAGTAATGTAGTACAACACCATATCAGTCCTGAAGATATTTTCAGGTGCAAACTTTGTTTGCTCACACTTGGATAAAGGATTAAACTAAATTTATTATAGTCTAACCAAGTGAAAAATAAACTTTCAACATCAATAAACCTAAAAGAGTTTTATCATTATGTAGTAAGTAAGTGGGAAAATGACTATTAGGATGACATTAAACAATACTCGTGGTGAGAAGATGAAAGAGACAAAAGAAATAGTTGAGTTGCTGGGTGATCATTTTGCAATTTGCTGATGTGACAGAGATGCACATCAAAATTAAGGTAAATGAAGAGGTGTTTAGCATATTGAAAAATATGAATGTTAACACGGCAGTTGGAGCGGATGAAATGTCAGCCCATATATATACTATGTGAATGTGCAAATGAATTGGCATCACCCTCTGATGAATTTGTTCAATCTAAGTCTCAGCTCTGTCAGGTTCCAGGGGAGCAGAAAGAGGGTAAGAGAGTTTCATTGCATAAAGGTGGCTCTAAGACAGAGATAGTAATCTAGAAACCAATTAATATAACAGGAGCGGTTGTTGGAAAAGTTGGATAAAGGCAAAATCCTATAGTAGGTAGATAAGGATGAAATACCCTATATTGGGCAATAAGGCTTTTTAAATAATGAGTCCTGTCTTAGTAATTTACTCGCATTTTATAATAAAGTGCAGTGGAATTGGATAAAGGAAATGGCTACACCATGATACTTCTGAACTTTGTAAAGGCTTTTGAAAGAATACCAATTGGCAAATTATTACAAATGTTGCAGCAATGGGAATAGATATGAAGCTAGTAGCATTGATAGAAGGGGTGGTTGACAGACATACACCAGAGTAGTATATGGTGGAGTGGAGTATCTCAGGGTTCTGTACTAGGACTAGGACCACTACTCTTTAATTTGTATATCAGCGATATAGGGAAACATTTAAAAGAGGATATTCAGTTTTTTACTGATGATGCAAAACTGGGGAGAGCAGCAGTTGATAAAGGTGATGCAGATATTCTGCAGGATGATTTAAATTATTGGCATTGTGAGCAAAAGACAATGATTGTCAATTTAATCTTGCAAAATGTAAAGTTATGCACTTCAGGTTGAAAAAGTTGCATACTGTGTATCACATTGATGGTACTGGATTGTAGGAAACTGATGATGCTAGGGACTTGGGGATAATGGCAAACAGGGAGTTGTAGTTCAGAGGGAATATTGCAAAAGTTTGGTAAAAGAGCTCAGTGAATTACTTGGATGTTGAAAAACATGCTAACAAATGAAGATAGGGAAGTTATTATCCCTCTTTATGAGGCTATGATTTTCATCATCTTGATTACTGTGCACAGATTTGATTACCTGGGTTTCTTGAAGGCAAGGAGGTGGTAGAGAAGATGGAGAAATGAGTGATTAAGCTGGTATCGGGTCTGTGGAATGCTCCCAATGAGGATAGTTGAACATGTGTGGGTTATAAAGATTTATAGGCAGAAAAGAGACATGTTAGAAACTTTTATAATATTAAAGAGGATTTATTATTATTATTATTATTATTATTATTATTCCTGATACCTCCAAGGAGTCCGAAGACTCATCGCGGGAGGACATCTTCCACTCTCTCTACACCTTACCTCTACTATGAATCAACGCCATCTACCGCCCACCTCCAACACCACCACAACTAGTAATTTTTGTCTGTAAATTGCGTGTGTTCTGAAGGGCCGATTTGTATGTATGCGGGATGAAAAACCCGAGTTTCTGGGAGAAAAAACCCTGCTACCTCTGTATGAGATCGGCTAACTCTCCATCGATTGAAATCGACCAGATAAAGATTCCTCCCGTCGCGACGAGAATCGAACTTAGGCCTATTCCAATCGAAGGGCGCAATGTACCGTCGTTCTTCCAATTGCGCTACGGAGGCGCTTGAGGCAATTTATAAAATTGATACAAAGGGAATTTTCAATATATGAGAAATTGTCAGAGAACTGGGGATCATCCATAGAAGTTGTGTAAGAGTGTGGTTAATAGGAGTGTGTGGAATTGATGTTTTTTTTTTTTTTTTTTTTTTTGCATGGAGAGTGGTGAACGAGTGGAATTGATTGCCAGAATTTGCTGTGAGTTCTCTGAGACTGAATGAGTTTAAGGAGAGGTATGATAGGTTTTGTATGTATAATAGTTAGTTTGTGTCTCCCATGATGAGTCTCTGGACTCCATGCAGAGAACATATAACAATAATAATCACGATGACGATGATGATTATTAATGTATTGATAATTATCATCCTTTTACCAGACTACAATCTGATGTGAAAAGAATTTCAGTATTGTACCTTAACACGTTCATTGTCAATCATGCGATATCGCGTGATACAAGTTCTCACCGGTCGGGCGGTCACGCGTTATCGCGTTGCCGTCGCTAACTAAATAAAAAAAAAATTCAATCCATACACTTCCTTCAAACCTACTCAGAAACTGCCATGCTTCTTACCATCTACAAAGGATACATTATCACTTCTTTTTCCCACCAGGTGTGTATCTGTATCCTGCTCATGTCATCTTTGCTAGTTTGGACAGTCTGGCCATTCTCTTTTTTTATTAGAATCCAAGAACATCAAGATCAGGAGCTAATTCTCCATGCTTGCTATGCTTGCTGCGCAAGCTCATTAATTGAGAAAGAAGTAATATTTATTTGTTAATAAATGCATGCATTTATAAGCATTCCATTTAGGCTTTTATTTTTGTAGACAGAAGATATCTTAAGCTTGCATGGCAATAATTGAGCTTTGCATTGTGTATCGAAGGCTGATGCTTGCTCTTCAAAGCTACCTTGCTCGGTTGTCAGAGCTTCCAGGTCCTCACAGCACAGGCCATATGCAGTCACCATAGCTTTAGCCAGTGAGCTTCAGCAAGCCTTTATAAGTGTGCATGTTGCTTGGGAAAATTAAGTTACAACCAACATTTTTTGATGATGTTATTGACCAGTTCATAAAGAAGAACCATAGGGTAGAATTTATATTCAAGTTGCTAAATTGAAAAAGATAGAATATCATTTGTAAAATAAATGTTGTATTTGTATGATTAAATGTACATAAATTTCTAAATATATAGTTTTAAATGGTCAGTAATTCATTATTCCACTAATTAGACTTCAGTCACACCTCTCACTCCCTGAATGATAACAAGAGTAAGCATGAATTTCAAGACCAGCATTTGCCACTGATCAAGACTATATTATATTTTTGTAATCTGGTAAGTCTGGACTTGCTTCTCATGCTATTGACACTAGGCACAGAGTTCTTTGTAATCAAACAAAGATTTTTCAATCCAACAAATTCAAATTTGATTGTTTTTTCCTTGAAACATATGAAACACTATGAAATTTGTGAAAACCTTAACCTCCCAGACTGTATGCCAATTTATTTGTTTTGGGAGGTGATTATTATTTTTTTTTTTTATATAATTGTTTTAAATTATTTTTTTTCCCATGCAACTCTTACAGTTGTTCCTTGGAGTACTAATAATGCAATCATATTCTTCAGCTCTGACCAATGCATGAGCCTAGTATGCACATGCTTTATGACTCTTCCTTATGATTCATGTTTTGAATGTACTGTCTGTCTCTCTGATGATGTCCACATAATTTTGGATAGGTTGAATGATATATTGGAGTTTTTGATTAAAATTCTACATATTTTTTTACATGTAAACCATGAAAACATATGTCTAATACATATGCTCTATTAAAACTATTTATACTCCTTGATGGTTAGGATGTTTTTTTTTAAGGGAGAATCATGTTTCAGCAATCTTCTTACTTTGTATAAAAGTGTGATAAATGCATTGGATGAGAGTGATGTATACACAGAAGTACATTTACATTTTTCATAGGCCTTTGACAAAGTGCCACATTACAAGCTGGTAATAAAATTGGAATGGATGGACTAGATTGTAGATTAGTGTGCTAGATCAGAGACTGGCTGTCTAATAGGTATCAGTGAGTTTTTATGGAGAGCAATATCTCAGAAGAGGAAAGTCACTAGCAGTGTACCCAAATGGTCTGTTTTGGGAACATTGATGTTCATATCTGGGTGCACTAGCAGTGCACCCAAATGGTCTGTTTTGGGAACATAGTTGTTTGCAGATGATGCAAAGTTGGAGAACTATGAGGAGTATAGCAGATGCTGTGGCTTTGCAAGTGGACTTGAATGCACTGGCTGCTGAATGGGCAAAACTGTGAGCTTCTCATTTCAATGTTGCAAAATGTAAGGTTTTATTATTATTATTATTGTTGCACAGGCACCTCCACGGAGTCCTAAACACATTGTGGAAGACCCTAACTATCAGCACAATATCTATCATACTTCTTCTTGAAACCATTAACAAACAAAGCACTCACAACTGATTCAGGCAACCCATTCCATTTCATTCACCAATCTCCTACCAAAAAATCTAATCCTTACACCCTTGCTAACCGAATGACCTCTTGTTCTTTCTCTTCTAGTCAAGTGCTGAAACATTTCCACTGCATTATTTTCTTATAAAATCCTTAAGTAATTTAAATGTTGTTTAACATATCCCCACCCCCTTTTTTTTTTTGTCTATCAACCAACTTTTGCATTCACAAAAGGAATGCAAAAGTTCCACGTTGATAGACATGGAATGCTTCCTATCCTCATAGGAAGCATTCCACGGATTGCTCATCATCTTAAGTACTCACCTCTGAATCCTCTCCACCACTTCCTCATCCCCAAGTAACCCAGGTGACTAGATCTGAGCACAACAATCCAGATGCAGTCATATCAAAGCTTCATAAATGATCCAGATGCAGTCTGGATTGTTTACGAATCAATCCAGATACAGCCATATCAAACAATCTAGATGCAGTCATATGAAAGCTACATTCCATCTTTGTTTCTCAAATTTTGAAATTTGAGAAACAAAGATGGAATGTAGAGTGTCCAACTGGTGGAAATATATATCTTGGTGGAAGTAGATGAGATGAAAGATCTGAATGATTGTAGACAAGAACATAAATTTTGGGATACATTGAAAAATTTGTGAGGACAGCACAGTGGATTATAATAACACAATCAGAGTAGATAGACGATTGCATTGACCAGACTATATAAACATACCTAATAAAAAGCAAGAAAGCAAAGAAATGTTACAGAAAAACATTTTTTCATCTTTTGGAGGTAGATGTTTGGGGATTTGTCCATTCTATATGAAAAATCAGACTATTCAAAGAAAACCACAGATTTCAAAATGGGACTAATGCATCTTCTTGTTGAAAATTAAAAAGTATTTATGATTACTTGTTGACATTCTGGAACAAGTCCAACTACTATTACACTTTTTTTATATAATCTTTGTCAATGATTTGTAGATGACATCTTTATCATTGGGATCATACGAAAGAAGAACTAATGAATTACCTCAACCAAATCAATAGTTTCCACAAATTCAAATTCACATTAGAAATGGAAAAAGATAAAAAACTGCCATTCCTTGACATTTTAATAAAGAAACAAACCAATAATAGTATCAACCTATCTGTATACAGAAAACCTACAAATACTGGACGTTACCTCCATTTCAACTCAGCTCATCACATAGCTCAGAAACTTAGCATTATCCATAGTCTCAAGAAAAGAGCTATATAGTATATGACAGACAAGGATGACCTACTAACGGAATTAACCACAATATCCAGAGAACTTTCTTTAAATGGTTACCCAAAAAGACTCTACAACAAAATTCTCTTTACTGATATACCACATTGATAACGTGATGACGTCCAATACATCAGTACAATTACAATTCCTTTTGTCAGCAACCTTTCCAAAAAATTAGCTAACCTTTTAAAACCACATAAGATCAGAGTGGCATTCAAACCAATCAACACTATTCGGAAATTTTTAAGATCACCAAAAGATCCTCATCCATTCTACAAGTACTCTGGAGTATATAATATACCTTGCTCATGTGGCATTAGTTACATAGGTCAGACCTCTAGAAGCTTTGAAACGAGAAAGAAAGCACATATAGGATATGTCAGAAATAACAGACAAGACATTTCAGGCCTTTCATGCCACTTTGCCTCTACTAACCATCACATTGAGTGGGATAAGAGCCTTATGCCATACATAGAAGATAACTACCATTCAAGAACCTTTAAAGAAGCAGCTACATTCGCCCGTAAAACTGAAAACCTAAACAAGAATCAAGGTCTAATTTTACCAGAAATTTGGAAAACTTTTATCAGATCATTAAACATCAAAGAAATGAACTTTCATAACAATTACGTCATGAACCATAATGAATAAATCACGTTAACGAGACACGCACATTGTCACGCACAATACCAATTTTTTGTATGAATTAGAACCATCAGTTATAACCTAGTCTGTAACCTTCATTTTAGCTTACTAGTTTGTATTCCCTGAGGATGCCAATATAAAAATTGGCGAAACATGTAGTAGGATAAAATAAAGCTACTTGACAAAGATTATATAAAAAAAGTGTAATAGTCTTATGAATAATTGTCAAGAAAAAATTCGACATAAGTCCAGCTACTTTTAGGTTTACTGCTTATTCTTTATCAGGTGCTGTTCCTCCCACAGTGAAGAAAATCAATCTGATGAGAATGTGCACTGCATATGTGCAAACAAAAAAAGAAAAAAAGAGATTTTTTAACCTAGCATAACAATCCCCCCCCCCCAGTCATGAAGGAATTGTTGCCACTTCTAAAATTAAAAATACAGGCAGTTCCCAACTTATATAAATTTGTACTCACCCAAATTATCCTGAAAGAGGTATAAAGAAAATTTTAGTTATAAAATGTTACTCACCATTAGCATGTGAGTAACATACTTCACTCTGCACAATACCTAATAGCAGTTGTCTGCAAGGCTGACAACTTATTCAGTGCACATGTGTGATTTCTTACTGTTGAATACGAATGTGCTATGTATTTATTATTATTATTATGATTAACATCTGACCTCCATGGAGTTAGAGACTCATCGTGGCGGGTATATACACTATTGCACACAATGCTCATCCAACTGTGCTTTAAACTGATTTACTATGTGTACCTTCACAACACACTCAGGCAATGCATTCCACTCACCAACCAGTCTCCATGCAAAGACCCTCCTCTGCCCACACCCTCCTTATGTAGTTTCCAGTGATGACCACTTGTTCCACCCCCTCCCCCTTCCCCATTCTATGAAAAATTTCTTCCATGTCAGCCTGATAACAACCCCTGACTAGTTTATATGTCTCAATCATATCCTCACCCTCTTCCTACTATTCATGATGCTTTGCAACTTGCATTCTCTCAATTTGTCCTTGTACTCCACATTTTAAACACCACTGACCAACTTTGTTAATCTTCTCTGGACCCTTTCCAACATATCCTCATCACCATGAAAACCCAGCGACCAAATCTGTGCACAATAATCCATACAAGGCCCGATACAGTGGTATCAGAACCTCTCTATTTCTGCATGTCAGGGTTCTCTGCATCATTGCCATTATTTGATGTGATGTCTTTACAACTTGTGCAATGTGGCCCCTGAATTTCAGGTCCTTGTCCATCATCTCCTAGATCTCTCATCTCCTCCACTACCTTTAAAGTTTTCCCACCAAGTGTACACTCTGCATCTCATCGTTTCTTACCAAATCTCAAAACCTTACACTTTGCAACATTGAACTGATAGTTCCACTTACCTGCCCATTCATGCAATCTATTCAAGTCCTCTTGTAAGGCCATAACCTCTGCGTGACTCTACATTGCTCTCCAGTTTTGCATGATCTGCAGACAGCTGCATATCACTAGTTAAATCCATTCCAATATCTGCATTCATACAATTTAATAATTATATGAAAGATAGAGTACAATCATGACTGGAAAAAGCAATATAAATGCAAAAAAGTTAACCTATGCTTAAAAGCACCAAAGTTGATTCAGAGATGAAAATGAAAATTATGAAGAAAAATATATATCTCATAACTATAGGAGATATTATAAATCCATTCTTATTTCATGGTTGAATGTATTGAAACAGAAAATTTGAAAAAAAATATAGGCAAGAGAGCTTATAA
This sequence comes from Typopeltis vanoorti, assembly GCF_054136105.1. NCBI lineage: Eukaryota > Metazoa > Arthropoda > Arachnida > Uropygi > Thelyphonidae > Typopeltis > Typopeltis vanoorti. Next base: position 38,003,847 of record NC_143572.1, on the reverse strand, counting down.
GAATACATGCCTCTCTATGAGAATTGCCTGATTGCACTACTTAAATGAGCTCTATTCAAGAACCTGTATACCTTTTGTTGATGTTTTTTTTTTTTTTTTTGGTTTTGCTGGCCTGACAACATTTCAAAACATGTGGCTATTAAATAAAAATAGATTTATAAAATTATCCTCTATTTCTATTATTTACTTTGCTAAAATGAAGCCTTTTGGTTGTCTTTTTTAATACTTACTAACACCATCATAGAGTTCACTTATGAAAAATACAAGTCTCTGACATGGGATTGCTATGATATTATATGGAGAGTTATGCTCTCTTGAGATTTTTTTCTCTGCCTGAGGAGAGCTCTTAAGCTTCTGGGATTGAAGTTTTTTGGGTTGGCATCTATTGGGGCTGCTTCGGTGAATGCTTTTACCTGGGATATAAACAATTCTGCTTGGTGGTAAGGTGAGTCTGTCACTGAGTTGATCGACCATTGAGTAGTGAGTTAAATGATCCTTCAGGTCACACATTGAGTTTAGAATGATCTGGGGTATCACCTAATTTTTGGTGATGATGATGATGATTTATGGCTTTGATGTCACAAGGACAGCAAGGGTCATATTTTGCCACACCAAAGTTCATAGCTGTACACAAGATAAAACAATCACAGGCATCCATGCCTACAGCAGGATTCAAACCTGCAACCTGTTGGTTGGAGAGTGGATACACTTGGACAAGCAGGCTGGCCCTAATTTTTGGAAAAGTGCATTTACTTATACAAACTTTCTTAATCTTCCTCTGATGTGTGTCTGCTGAAGTGGTCTTGATCACTGCATTCTATTAGATGCTTGCCTATGTTATAGCTTCTACTGATGTGACATTTTTCAGGGCCTTTCAGTGGGTGCTTAACCATGGGAGATGAGCAGTTCTCCTCAGTGGTAGGATGTGCCCATCACTTAGTAGAACCACTGCTGAGTATCTTTCATTGATCAATAGTTATGAGATCAAATGATACTTCAGGTCACTCATTGAGGTTAGAGTGATCTGGAGAATCACCTAGACTATAAAAAGCACTAATAAAAGACAAATTTTGATCCAAAAATAAAAGTATTCTACCTTTCACCAACACTGCTTTGCTCATTCAGCCCACATACCGTGGGATTCAAAGTTTTTATGTACACAGTGTGCCCATTAAGCAATGAGATTGATTTTTTACAGGACAGCTCTTTGAATAAAAGTAATAAATGTGTTTATAGTTTGACTGTTAGAATGTATTGTAATCGCAGGTGCAACTTTCAAGTTGGGTGATGCATCAGTTCTCATGTGGCAACCATTGAAATTAGAGTATATGAATAGAGCATGTCAGAACTTACATCATGGAACAAAGAGCTGTGATAAAATTTTACTGTAAATTAGGAAAAACTGCTACAGAAATGTACAGAAACCAATTGTTGTTGTTGTGGAACAGTTCTTTCCTGACATGTCGCATGTGGGCATACAGACATTGAATTACTCCTAAATAATACTGACCATTCACTGTGCTGCTCTCAGGAAGCACAAAGCCTGCAGCATTGAAAAAAAAAAAACAATGACCATTGTCTTGACATGTGATTTTTGTAACCTGATGTTCTTCTTCTGGGTAGAAGATGTTCCACATGCCATTTCATACTCTGGTGTTTCATTTCTGGATCAAACTGAAAACACAAACTTTTATCACCGGTGACAATTCTTTGTAACATATCTCAATCAGGATCAACTGCATGAATGAAATTTTGACAAGATGCAATCCAGTGCTCTCTCTGTTTCTGTGTCAACATGTGGTGCACAAACCGTGAATAAATATTTCTCTTGTGCAAATTTGGCGTTTCTTTACCAAAACCAAGCTGTACAGCAAGTAGCTTAGTGGATTAACTTAAACATATACATGTGACCACAGTACTTAAATTATTTAATAAGTAAATATTTCATCCTAAGTATCTTAGAATATCATCAGTACAGTAATTTCAAACAATACTAGGAATAAGATACAGTTAGGGCATGTTTACAATAGAATCCCACTATGTGTGCAGTAGCATGATAGAATTAAATTAAATATATCTGATAAAAAATAAATAAATTAGATTAAATTAAAATAAATAACATACATAAATTTATTTTACACAATTAAGGATGACAATTTCCCAAACTTTAGGGATAGTAAGAACGTCATTACGGTTTAAATTGGGTCTGTGACGTAGGGTTTCAGCACTTTCTTTATATAAATGCTCATGTTTATATAAGGATATATGTAGAAGTTTGGTGTTTTTCCACTGGATCCTATGGTTTGGGTTTTCAACTCTGTATTGTGCAAGACCAGATTTGTGCGGTTTGATAAGATGGAAATGGTCTTGATGTTCAGAGATGCATTTATTAATAGATCTCCTTGTCTGTCCATAGTAAGGCATCTTACAGGAACATGGAACTTCGTAAATGCCAAGTAGCATCAAAGGTGAGAGTTTGTCTTTAGTAGAAGGTAGCAAATTATAGGTCTGGTTGATTGTTTTGTAGGTAGCAGCAAGTTTGTATTTCTGCATAATTTTAGACAGATGTTTGGAGATGCCTTTTACATACAGTATAGGAATCCTACAAACTTGTTCTTGTCTAGGTTAATGTGTGGGGAAGCGACTTTTTGAGTTGTTTTTGGATTGTATCCATTTAGTATGGATGTATTTTTGATGATTTTCAATTCTTGGTTTAAAGATTCTTTGGAGGAGCAAAATCTGTGTGCTCTGGTTACAAATGATTTAATGATGCCATATATTTGAGATGGATGGTGAGCAGATAAATTGTGAATGTAATGGCCTGAAAACATTAACTTACAATAGACAGAAGCAGTGATAGAACCATCTTCTTTTCATTGGATGTGTAAATCCAGAAAGAAGATATCCTGTGAAGATTCTTTTTCTAGTGTGAATTTGATGCAAGGATGAAGAATGTTGATCTTATCTAGAAACAGGTATAGTTCTTGTTCAGAATGACTCCAAACGGCAAATATGTGATCAACATATTGTAGCCAAATTTTTGTTTTAGACTCAAATATGAAAATCTTTTCTTCAAAGTATTCCAGAAAAAGGTTGGCTAAGTTTGGTGATAAGGGAGAGTTCATTGCTGTTCCTTCCTCTTGCTTGTAAATTTTTTCTTTCCATGTGAAGTATCCGGACGTAATAACAAATTTGAATAATTCAACAATACCTGATGGAAATTTTTGAGTTAACAAGTCTATTGTTTCCTTGTGGGGGATATTAGTGAAGAGGGAGACAATGTCGAAGCTAATTATGCTAAATAACAAATTTGAATAATTCAACAATACTTGAAGGAAATTTTTGAGTTAACAAGTCTATTGTTTCCTTGTGGGGGATATTAGTGAAGAGGGAGACAATGTCGAAGCTAATTAGCTTGTCTGTTTCTGACAACTGTCAGGCTGCTAATAGAATCCACAATGGGTCTGAGTGGAATGTTGTTCTTGTGAAGTTTAGGTAAACCATATATTCTATGAGGCCCAGCATGGTATATCCTGAGTTTTTTTTATGGTTTCTTGATCTAAGTAAGTGGTTTCATCTAGTAACTTGAGTTTCCTGAGCTGCCTTTTTGTACTGTAGGATCATAATCAAATTGGGTATATGTATTTTAATCTCGCAGTAATAAATTCATTTTATGGTCATATGAATTGGTATCTAAGGCAATTTGCTACCTTCTCCTAAAGACAAACTCTCACCTTTGATGCTACCTGGTGTTTACGAAGTTCCATGTTCCTGTACGATGTCTTATTACAGACAGACAGGGAGCTCTATTAATATATGCATCTCTGAACATCAAGACCAAATCAGTGGCGGGAAGCCAAAATAATTGCCGTGCCCAAACCAGGGAAAGATCCAAATGATGTAAAAATCTACGACCTATCTCCTTGCTTTGCTCCACGTTTAAGCTCTTTGAAAGAATTCTCCATAAAAGAATTTTTACCACTCATCGAAAGAGCACTCCTGATTGAACAAGCTGGCTTCAGGCCAGGAAGAAGTTGCTGTGACCAGGTCCTGGCCCTGACAACACAGATTAAAGCAGGCTTCCAAAAGAAACTCAAATCTGGAGCCACTTTCATTGATCTAACATCAGCTTATGACAGTCTGGATCAGGGGCCTCTTCCTAAAGCTAGGAAATATTATAAGGTGCAAAAAAACTTTCCTGCTTTTTTGAATCCGTTCTCTCCAACAGAAAGATCTGGGTCCATATTGGCGGAAAAAAGGGCATGCCCAGATTCCTTCGCAACGGTCTGGGCATGCTCTTTTTTCTGCCAATATGGATCCGTATCTTTCTGTTGGAGAGAATTGATTCAAAAAGCTGGAAAGTTTTTTTGCACCTTATAATATTTCCTAGCTTTTTAAGAGGAGGCCCCTCAGAGCTCTGTGTTGTCCCCTTTACTTTTTAACATCTATATGTATGCTGATGACCTAGCAATCCTGCATCAATCTACCTCCTTTGCAAACCTGGAATCAACCTTGAACACAGACCTAAACATCTTGGAAGAGTACTTCAAGCAGTGGTACTTGAAGCAAAATTCTACAAAAACTGTGTCCACAGTATTTTACCTGAACAATGCAGAGGCGAATCGACACCTCGACCTTTCTTTCTGTGGAAAAATGGTAGAACACGAGACTCACCTGAAATACCTTGAAGTGAGTTTGGAAGAAGCCTAACCTATAAAAGGCACATCACCAACCTGTCCAACAAAATTAAAATGAGAAACAATATCATTTCAAGGCTTGCTGGAACAACCTGGGGTTATGGTACGGAAGTTCTAAGGTCATCTGCATTAACTCTCGCATTCTCAGCAGCAGAATATTGTGCCCCTGTCTGGGAAAGAAGTGCACACACTAACATTATAGACTCCCAGCTAAACTCTACCATGCACACAATTAGTGGGACAGTGAGAAGCACCCCTCTCTCTCTCTCTCCTGGCTGCCTGTCCTATCTAACATTGCTCCACCAAACATACAGAGAAGACAAGCCTCAATTAAAGAATTTAATAAAGCAATGAGCAACCTACTCCTGTCCCTGCACCAAACTCTCATAAATCCACCTAGTCTTCGCCTAAAATCTAGAAAGCCTTTCTGGTCCATCCATGGACAAACTCTCTTCAGCTCCCTGCCATCAACACCTGACATGTGGAGAGGGTACTGGTCCAACAATCTCCCAACAAACAGCTTCCTGGTAGAAGATCCCTGTGCTCTGCAGCCTGGTTTTGCTCTTCCTACTAAGATTTGGTCATCGATCAACAGGATCAGAACTAAACAGGACAAATGTGGCTACCTACTATGTAAATGGGGGCCTGTTAGATCACCCTTATTGCGATTGTTCTCCCATAGCTTAGACAATTACTCATATTATGAACGACTGCCCAAGATGCCAATTTCATGGTGGTGGTCTACAGGATCCACGAGGTGATAGATGAGGCTTTGGATTGGCTTTCCAGACTGGACATTGACCTGTAGCTGTTCCATATTCCTTTTGCCATAAGAATAAATAAATAAGACCATATCTGTCTTATCAAACTGCACAAATCTGGCCTTGCACAACATGGAGTTGAAAACCTAAACTATAAGATCCAGTGGAAAAACACCAAACTTTTACATATATCCTTATATAAACATGAGCATTTATATAAAGAACGTGCTGAAGCCTTACGTCACAGGCCCAATTTAAACCACAATGATGTTCTTACTATCCCTAAAGTTTGGGAAATTGTCATCCTTAATTGTGCAAAATAAATTTATGAATGTTATTTATTTTAATTTAATCTAATTTATTTATTTTTTATCAGATATATTTTCATTTAATTCTATATCATGCTAATACACACATAGTGGGATTCCATTTTAAGCATGCACCCTAACTGTATGTTATTCTTAGTATTGTTTGAAATTACTGTACTGACGATGTTCTAAGATACTTAAGACGAATAAATAATTACTGTGGTCAAGTGTATATATTAAAGTTATGAATACTCCACAGGTTTCACTATATAACAGAGCTTAGTGGTTTTTAATAAATATGATATCAAAGAATTAATTCACTCAATGGAGATGAATTATCAAATGATAAAATTGTTGAATTTGAAGCAGGAAAAGATGCCGAAGTTTAGTAAGCTCAGGCTTATGAAACAAAGGAGGAACCAAGACATTTTGAGAAGAAAGAGAAGGTAGTCGTATTCTGTGAGATTTCACTAGAAATAGTACAATTGGAGAAGATGGATTATAATGCCTCACAGTTCTTAAAAGTCCAAAGAGAAATATTATTATTATTATTATTATTATTATTATTATTATTATTCAGACCTCCATGGAGTCAAAAGACTCATCGAGGGGAGCCCCCCCCCCCTGAGAAACACAAAGTCTATCATACCACTCCTTAAAATCATTGACCTTTCTTGCTCTCACCACTCCATCAGGCAATGCATTCCATGGTTTAACTACCCTCCATGCAAAGAAACCACTCCTCACCCTCTTTCTCACAGTTTCCTTTCGTAACTTCCAGGGATGGCCCCTTGTCACGACTCCTTCCCGCTGTTCAGCCAAGTGAAAGAACTCCTCAGTGTCAACCCTGTAACCACCTTTCAACAGTTTAAAAGTCTCAATCATATCACCTCTCCTTCTTCTATCCACCAAACTCTGCAGTCCACATTCCCTCAGCTGATCCTCATAACTGACATTGTACAGTCCTGAAACCATCTTTGCTATCTGCATTTGTACCCTTTCCACAGTTAATTTATCCCCTTCAAATCCTGGGGACCAAATCTGAGACAATAGTCTAAGTGTGGTCTGATCAGAGATGTATGCAACAGAATGATAACCCTTTTATCTCTGCAGATCAGTGTCCTTCTCATTATTACAGCAATCCTCTGTGTTACCTTCACTACCTTTGCAATATGTCCCCCAAATTTCAGGTTTCTATCAATCATCAACCCTAGATCTCTTGTCTCCCCTACTTCCTCCAGTATAACTCCTCCCATAGAGTATACATACATATATATATATATATATATATATATATATACACACACACACCTGTAAACAAGTATGCAATGGTATGTGTTTGTCAAATCCACTTTTTTAAATTCACCTTAGGTACAGATTTGCAAAACTTGACTGTTATATAAGTCAAGGTTTGTCTGTATAATTGTTAGAAAAGGTACAATGGATGTTGTGCTGTGTTGTTTGAGTATGATCCCTGTGATACCCATAATGTATTGTTTACATTAACAATACATTATAGCTGATATCTGAAAGTTACCACACAGTACAATACAGATAGTTAAGAGAATTAACCGGCAGATTTTCAAATCATGTATATCCCTTTTATGACTAGGATATGAGCATATTGACTCTGAATAATTATTACAATTTCTTATGTTTTGCATTTACGTAGTGTTCATGTTTTGTTTCTGTATTCTTACTAAAAGCATTTTTTGTAATATAGATAAAAGAAAGAATAGAAGAATTAGAAAGGCAATACCAAGAGAAACTTCAACATAAAGAAGAATTGAACCGAAAGGCCACAGAGTTGGAAACACAACTCGAAAGAGCTGCAAAACTAGTAGAAGGTCTCACTTCAGAAAAGGAGCGATGGATGATCAAAATTACAGTATGTATTTTTAAATATTGATGTATAGATAATTTTGAGTACTGTCTGTGCATCATGCTTTATGTTTTTTAAGATTCTCTCTCTCTCAAATAAAATTTGGAGAATTAAATGTATAGACCCACTACTTCTGAAAATAAGAATTTTTTTGGCACAAAGATTGTCCTAAAGTTTTTATTTGTTGATATTTTATTAAACTGTCCTTTTTAAAAAAATTTTATAATTTAATTAATATCATCGTATAATATAGATTTTATGTTTTTATTGTTATTACCAGAGAGTCAAGGATTCAGTAAGGGAGGGAACGTATCACCCACACTGGTTGTCATTATTTTATTTTCATTTATTCACACTATCTGCACTCACTACCTCTAAGGCAAACCATTCCAATCAAGCACCGCTTTATTAAAGAACCAGCTTTCATACATTTCTTGGCTGCACTTATTCTCAACTTACATTCTCTTATCTATTCCCATGAAATGAAAAATTCCATTTACTAGTATTCTATATGATCCTTTCAGATGTCTGTAAGAGTCTAGAAGTCTGAGACTCTATATTCCACAGTAGTTCCAATATCGCCTTTAATAATCTTTGTGCCTTTTCAACTATATATATATATATGTTATGCTCCAAGTGACTAACAGGTCATTTTCATAATGCCCGACCATTAGAAATAATGACTAAAACGGCTATGCGGCCTGATAAATATTGATTTGTTTATTAAATTGACCAGACATTATGAATAAAGCTACATTCCCCTTTGGGCAATTTGATTTGAGAAAAAAAAAATACACTTTTTTTTTCATAAAGAATTTGACCAAATGTTATGAATAAAGCTATATTCCCTTTAGACAATTTGATTTTCAAAAAAAAAACTCCTAACCTAACCTAACTTAAATTATGATCATCTCCCTTGTAATATTTTTAAATTTTGTACTTAATTCTTTTTCCATGCAATTTCTGTCACCATGGCCAATAATTATATGGGCATCTTGTAATATCTCAAATATTTCTTCAGTGTGAACGTAATATTTCATCAAATTGCCATATGAATATTTCAATACCCATATATGATGTTTATATGTTATGGGCCAAGTCACTTTAGTTTTTGGCTCTTGCTTTTTGTATCATTGTCAAATACGCTGATTTTGTAAAAATTTGAGTGATTTGGTCAAAGTTCCCTTCACATCTCCTGACAAAAAAAAATCAAAAGAATCTCTCCTTTCCGAACCCCTAACACTTCTAATACTGCCAAAAAGGTATCATTATTATAACTTTGCCCAACCAGATAATAGCGGTATTCATATTGACCTGTCAATGTGATAATTATGATAAACAACGTGAAATTTATTACAGTGCCCGATTTTGTTTGTCATTATTCATAATAGCCAGGCATTATAAATAATGGCCGTATTTATCATTTAGTCCATAACATATATATGCATCATCTTGGAAATAAGGAGACTAGATCTACACTCATTATTCCAGGTAATGTCATTTCAAATCCTTGTAAAGAGACCAAATGACTTCCTTATCTTTACTATTTCAGTGATTGTTTCAGCACTATGATTATTCTCTGAGATTTATTTGAAATATCTGCTATATGGCCACTGAAATCTAACATCCTATCCACTAAAACTCCAAGATCCCTAGCCTGATCACTTTCTTCTAGCATAATCAAACTATTTTAACACACCATTAAATATCATTACACCAAATTGCATAACTTTTCTTTTAATAACACTGAACTGGTAGCCATTGTTATATTATAATTATTATGATTCAGGCCTCCATGGAGTCAAAAGACTCATCATGGGAGGTTCTTCCTAGAGAATACAAAGTCTATCATACCACTCCTGAAATTCATTGACCTTTCTTGCTCTCACCACTCTGTCATGCAATGCAATCCATGGTTCAACCACACCACATGCAAAGAAACCACTCCTCACCTTCTTGCTCACAGCTTCCTTTTGTAACTTCCAGGGATGGCCCTTTGTCATCGCTCCTTTCCAATGTTCCATCAAGTCAAAAAACTCCCCAGTGTCAACCCTGTAACTACCTCTCAACAGTTTAAAAGTCTATCATATCACCTCTCCTTCTTCTATCTATCAAACTCTACAGTCCACATTCCCTCAGCCAATCCTCATAACTAACATTGTACAATCCTGAAACCATCTTTGTTATCTGTTTCTGTATCCTTTCCACAGGTAATTTATCATCCCTTTCAAATCATTGGGAACAAATTTGAGAATAATAGTCTGTGGTCTGATCAGGGTCTTATACAATGGAATAATGACTTTTTTATCTCTACAGGTCAGCATCCTTCTAAGTATTGCAGCAATCCTCTGCATTACCTTCACCACCTTTGTAATATGTTCCCTGAATTTCAGTTTTGTATCGATCATCACTCCCAGATCTCTTGTCTCTTTACAGCTCCTCCAATCAAGTATGCAGCCTCCCATCGATGCATCCCAAACTTCAAAACTTTACATTTTGCTATATTAAACTGATACACCCATTCATTTGCCCATTTCTCTAGTTTGTTCAAATTCTCTTGCAGGACTACCACTTCTGCACTATTACTAATAACCCTTCCCAGCTTCACATCATCTGCAAACAACTGAATATCCCCCTGAAATCCACTGACAATGTCATTGATATATAGGTCAAACAATATAGGTCCCAGTACTGAGATCTGTGAGACCCCACTTGTAACCTTCTGTCTCCTTACTTTTGCATACCATACAAAATTCTCTGATACTATCAGACAGCCAATCCTGAATCCAGTTGACTATCCTGACATCTAAAACCTATGTGCTTTAGATTAGGTTCTACTGTAAATTATGCCTTTGCAAAATCCAAAAAAATGGCAGTATATATGCCTTTCCCTCATCAACTGCTCTTGTCATATTACTAAAGCAAGAGTGCCCTTTAACAAATCCATGTTGATCTCACAGATAATATTTGTCATCTGTCCAATGCTGTACATGGTCCCTCACTAATCTCTCCAAGATCTTAACAACTAATGATGAAACACAAACTGGATTATAGTTAGACACATCCAGTCCGCTACTGCCCTTATGCAATGGCACTATCTTACCTCCCTTCCGTTCCTTAGGTACCTTTCTCGTAGTCAGACTTTCATTGAAAAGCCAGGTCAACGGTGCTTTCAGTTCTTTAGCACATTCTCTCAAAGCCTGTGGTGAAATATCATCCATTCCCATAGCTTTACTGACATCCAGAGTACTCAGTATTTGGAACCTGCCCTATCTCTCTAGTATTAAAACTTACTTCTGCAGGATGAAATACCCCACTAAAGTGTTCATTGGACAACTCCACTATGTCCTCTGCATCAGTCACTCTATTCCCATTTTATCCCACAATGTCATTCTTTCACAATCATTTCTCCTCCTCCTGACCACATACCTCTAAAATTCCCTAGGATTTTTTTTTGGATCTTAGGGCCAATCTCTTCTCATATTCCAGTTTCTCCTTCCTTACCATACTATTCACTCTCCTGACCTGAGTCTTATATTCTTCATGCATCTGCTCTTCACCTGTCTCCTTACATCTCTTCCATAGCCTCTTTTTCACGTGCAGTTCCTGTTTAATATCCTTTGTCATCTGCTTTACACCAAATTGTGTCCTCTTCTTCACTTACGGCTTACTATTGCTGCTAACTAACATTCCTTCACAATTTCCCAAGCACTAATGATATCCCAGCCTTCCAATTCTTCCCTCCATGAAACTTCCCCAAGTTGATATCTAAGACTGTTATAATCACCTGGCTTATAATCATCATCTGAGTTATTATCAGCTATTCTAATGCTGTGACCAAATCCAGGTCATCTATCCTAAGACATCTGTCCCTCAAAAATTCCAGAAATTCCATTCACTTATTACCACATGCATTTTTCTCTTCCCAGCTTATACTGCTGTAGTTAAAATCTCCCGTAACAATTATTCTTCTTTCACTTGGCAAGCTCAACTTCCTGAACATCTCCTGCTCCCCACCCATCTATGCTCCTTGGCTTGTAGCAACACCCCACTAAATATCCTGTCTTGCCCATCTTTACCTCACAGCATATGTTTTTCAAAACCATTAGTGTCACTGCCTTCCAGAGCCTCCATGCTTAGAGGACATAAGTCATCAATTATCATAAGCAGTACTCCACCACTGCGTTTTCTCTTCCTATCCTATTGAAAAATGCTGTAACCTGCTTCTTCTATTCCTGTTATTATATCATCTTCACTCAACCATGTCTCAGAGATTCCAATAATCTTTGGCCAGGCTGATACTATCAGCACCACCAATTCATTTCCTTTATTTTGGATCCTCCTGGAATTAGTATAAAGCATAAAAATGTCACTGCTTCTATACCTTTCATTAACCCCTCCTGACTCCACTGGGCTCAGCGTAACCTGATGTTGTCCCCCTTCCCCCAAGCACCCATTCCCACAAGAGGCCACTCCTGTTACCATCCACCCTGGGAATTCTAGTTTCCCTTCATTGACACACCGACGCATTCAGAAAACAGCAATCTCTCCTGATGCCTACATCTCTCCTCATTCAAATGCAGGCAGTCTCTCACATACAGTTCCTTTCTGTCCTCAAATGCCCTCCAAGTGTCCACATATGCAATCCTCTCTTCTGACAGATTGAGGTTATTATGCTATTCATTATTACTGCTCTTCTGCTCAGTTTGTCATTATCATACCTGGGTAACACACACACACACACACACACACACACACACACACACACACACACACACACACACACACACACACACACACACACACACACACACAATCTTTCCTCTCTGTGTTTTCTTTTTTACAACCTCAAGCATGAATCTCAGCTCTCTCACCACCCAATTTACACTGCCTCTCAAGTCATTCGTTCCCACCATCACAATGATCTCATCCACCCTTTCACCTCTCTTAATTGCCATAGCCACATTTTCTATCATTCCTCCAGGCAAACATTCCTCTGGCATCCTATCTTGCACACCATGAATCATCGAGTCTCTATACATCACACCTCTTACCACTCTGTTCCTTGATTGCTCACCTACATCCCTCTGTCTCTCTCTTCTAACCCTTTCTTTCTGTGTTTTCCTACTTACCTGCTGTCTTGGCATTACTCTATCCATGGTTCCAGCACTCCCTCACATTCTTCTCATTCCTCTCTCCAACTGTTTCCATTCTCTCCTCTTCTATCATTCCCATGACCGTCTCTCGCTCCTACTCTGATTCACCTTGCATTCATCTCTTCCATTTGCCTAATCTCATGTTTCATACTTCTCTTCTCATTCCCAAGACATTTCACCTTCTCTTTCTCTCTCTGCAAGTTAGCCACTCTTGCTTGCCATTCATCCTCCCAATCGAGGCAATCTACGAAAACTTCACAATCATTCAAGACTTCCACACTCCCCACTCTTAATTTTTCATTCATATCTCACTCATTATTCTCACCCTCTATCATATTATCAACTCTCAAGGTTGAGATTCTCCCCTCCCCCCAGTGATGCAATGAGATCAGCTATGGTAATATATAACTCACTAAGTTCCTCCCATTGCCTATATTTTGCTCATATATGCCTTCCTCCCTTCTTTCACCTGTAACATGTCCAACTGCCAGGATGCATACATATCACAAGCACTGCATGCCACAAAATCCTGTAGTATGGTAATCAAAATGTAATCCTTAAATAGGGGAGGACTTGGTGACATGCCATTTGTAACTGGAGCTGCGTCTGCTGCCATTATTCAAATAGTGCCAAGGATCTACTATAACTGAACGCTCTACTATAAATGAATTTACTTATGCATTACTATAAGTATAAACTATATTTAACTATACTAAATAACTAAATAACATAAACATCTTCTTCTTCTCTTCCACCACAGATGCATCCGACTCTGACCTCACATTTTTGGTAATGCAACAAGTTATTCTACAAATATCGCATGTCAATTACATTTCTGATTACCCTACCTATATTTGCATTATTAGCTAAAGGTGAATAGAATGAAATACTTGGTTGGATGTTGTTATAGACCAGGTAAAGTGGATGGTAGTGACTATGAAAAGTATAATCATATTAGCCAAGCAAATAAGAAAAGGGTTATCATTATGCACGATTTTATTTATGATAATATAGACTGGGATGATGAGATAGCAACTGAAAGTAAAGAAAATGAGTTTCTTGAGTTTTTGAGGAACAATTACCCCTCAGACAGTATGTAACAGAGGGCGCACGAGATTTGAGGGTTTGGGATTTGATCATCTATCTCATCAGAGGATGTAATTATAAATCAAGTGTCAAATCACCCTCCAGTTGGTGAGAGTGACCATGAAGTGATTACCTAGGTGGTTGCCAGCAGTATGAGGACCTCTGTGAGAATAGGGTATATGTGGAACTATAAGGCGGGTGATTATGAAGAGCTCAGGAAACAGCTTGCAGGTATAGCAGAGAATGAGGAGTTAGCAGGAAAAGAGATCAATGCAGCTTGTGGGATATTCCAGAATTATCTAGTAGAAGCAATGTCTAAATGCATTCCAAGGGTCAAAAGGTGGGTGAATGAAGGAGATTAAGCATGCAATACAGAAAAAAAAAATGCATTATGGAGACAGCATAAGAAGTGGAAATAACCATTTCCTTGAGAATTACAAAGACCAGGTAATAAGGGTGTCTTGGTTGGTAAGTGTAGCAAAAGTGAAGTATGAGCAGCAGTTAGGTAATGAAGTCAGAAAAAGTTCTTTCAATATGTAACAAAGCAAAAAAAAAAAAAAAGAATGATTTTGGAGGATGTCATTAATTGCAAAAAATGATATAGGGACAGCTGTTGCAGAAAATATAGTGGAGATACTTAATGAGCAGTTCATAAAGGTCTTTCATTCTTGTGAATGTGACTTCATGGATAGATTGAGAGCAGTTGATGATGGGGAGAAGGGACTGGCTTTAAGTGAGCAAGAGGTGTATGGGGGAACTGAGCAAACTTGATGTTAATAAGGCTGTGAGACTTGATAATATATCACCATGTATTGTATTGGAACTTGACATATTTTTTTAATATGAGTCTTGCACTGGGTCAAGTTCCTAAGGAGTGGAAGGAGGGCAAGATAGTGCTGCTTCATAAGGGAGGTGATAGAACTCAAGCATCCTGTTATAGGCCTATCTGTATTTCAGGTATTGTGGTTAAGTTGTTGGAGAAGCTTGTGAGAACTAGAATCCAGAATTGGGTTCACAAGAATGGTATTATATTTGATGGATAGCATGGATTCATTAAAGGGAGATCATGTTTTAGTAATCTACTTACTTATTACAATAAAGGTGATGGCTTCCTTGGACAGAGGAGAGGGATACACAGTAATGCACTCAGATTTCACAAATGCTTTTCATAGATTACTGCATGATAAGTTGATAGTCAAACTGGAATTGATGGGGTTGGATATTAGATTGGTGCATTGGATTGGAGACTGGCTATCTAATAGGTATCAGCAAGTTGTGTATGGGGGGGAGCTATATCCCGGAAAAGGAAAGTCACTAGTGTTGTACCTAAAGTGCAGTTTTAGAGCCATTACTGTTTAACTTGTATGTTAATGATATTGGCAAAAATGTGGATGGAAATATTCAGTTGTTTGCAGATGATGCAAAATTGGTATGAACTATGAAGAGTAGAGATGTTGTGGTCTTACAAGAAGACTTGAAGAAATTGAGTGGTTGGGCAGGGTAAATTGGATGCAAGGTCAGTGTTGCAAAATGTAAGGTTTTAAGATTTGGGAAACAAAAATGGGATGTAGAATTTATGCTTGGTGGGGATGTATTGTCGGAGGTGGAGGAAATAAAAGATCTTTGGGTGATAATGGATAAGATTTTAAATTTAGGGGGCACATTGCCAAAATTGTGAAGTCAACACAAAGACTTCTGAGAATGATGCAGAGGACACAGACTTGTAGAAGTATGAGATTCGTGTTCCATTGTATAAGGCTTTGATTAGGCCACACATGGAATACTGTGCCCAAATTTGGTCGCCTGGTTTTCAGAAGGAAGAAGAGATTCGGAAAGGGTTCAGAGGAGACGACTGACTAAGGTAGTTTCTGACGTCTGGAATGTCAAATATGAAGAAAGATTTAGAAGATGCAATTTACAGAGTCTAGTGGATATGAGGAAGAGGGGAGATATGATACAGACCTACAAGTTAGTAAAGGGTTGTTATATATAAAACACCAAGTTTTTTGTGTTCCTATAACACAAAAAACTAGGTGTCATCAATACCCTAAAAAACAGGACTCTGAAGATCTGCTCCAGTGAACAGGCACTGAAAAACGAATTTAAAGTGATCATTAATACTTTTCAAAAAAATGGATACAGCCAAAACACTATTAACAAAATTCTCTACAAGACCTCAATAAAAAACAATGACAAACCAGACTACAGTAAAACTATAACCATTCCCTACATTAAAGGGACATCAGACAAAATAAACAGAGTAATACAAAAATACAACCTCAAAGCCACCTTTAAACCTCCTGCAAAATTAAAAAGCTTACTCAACTCATCCAAAGACCCACTCCCTCTGCTGGCTCACCCTGGAGTATACCGTATTTACTGCACCTGCAATATACCATACATAGGAGAAGCAGGACGCACAATTCCGATCAGACAAAAAGAACATAAATAGCACATCAAATATAATAATTGTGGTGAAGCTGGCCTTTCTGATCATGCTCTGAACACCTTACATGCAATTGACTGGAAAAGCACTAGTTGTCCACATCACACCAAAACATGGTATGAATGCAAATTTAAGGAAGCTTGTGAGATCATTATCAACCACCCCAATCTAAACAATAATGATGGTCTAAAAATTCCATACATATGGAAGGCATATATTCATCCCACGAATCCTTCCTCTCTAAGAACAACTATAAACAGGACTCTAGAAAATCCAGGATCCTAAATCTATAATAACAAATTTAATACTGAAAAATAGGACATCACTGTTAAGGGGGAAAAAAAAAATCTATAAGAAAGTTTATTCATGTTGTAATTTATAAATATATTTTTTTTTTTAAATCAAAAATAACAATTGTAATAATAGAAATAGGACATCACCTTTACTGGAAGGAAAACCATCTGTAAGTAAGAATATTTATTCATGTAATCAAAAATTAAATTAGCTTGATGTAATTTTTTTTTTTTCACTAGAGGTCATGCTGGTGAGTAGCATGTGATCAAATCATTGTTTCTGTAGCTTACGGTTTGAAATGTAACACAGCGTGTCTTGTATATTTATGTATGCTCCAGATGATGATCTTGATATGAAGATCGAAATGTCGGGATAATAAAAAGAGTTATTCTAACATGGTTGTAGAATCCATAATTTCAAAAATGAATGCTGATGGCCATGTAACACTAAAAGAAAGGATAATAATTCACAACACTGCATACAAAAAACTTCTCACTCCCCTGCTCACACCTTCCTTATACAGCTTCCAGGTATGACCTCTGGTTCTCCCCTGATTTCCCACTGTTTTCAACACAAAAACTAGGTGTCATGCAGATATCCTTCCCATCCGCCAACCAAAAGATTAGAAACAGTTCAATTTGTAACTGACACAGAATTGATACCCTTAGCACCTTCTATGGGTCCCCGTTAACTGTAAAGTTAATTTGAGGAAGTCAGGCTATCTGGTCTCAGAATGACTGCCCTCCAGATCTTTGGTAAATTAATGCAACCATACTTGTCGAGGTTGGGGAAGTGCTTCATAGCAGATGCTGATCTAAAAAGTAGTCATTTGGTCCTGTAGTGACTTCTGTGTAAAACCAATGTCTTCCTCCATTTAATTCTATGTAATGAAATATCTAGAACATAGTCTGCTGGTCTGAAAGTTACTTGTAGGTGAGCTTAGCATTTATCTGAGAATAGATCAGCAGCATTTGTATCAAGCTAGTGAATATTAATGCTGCTATCCCCACATTTTACAAGAATACTTTGTGAAATACTTAATCCAGAACTGTGAGTCAGTTCTGTATACCATCTTGGAAAATGTTGCCACTAAAGACTTTAAATTAAGGATTGCCATTTAAAAAAAATCTTAGGCTCTTCAACAACATAACACTTTCAACTGCAACTACAGCAAGAACTCATATTGGCAAAAACCTTTCATCATAGGCACTCTAAGAAGATGCTGTCAATGCAATTAGTCAAGGGCATAATTTTGGCATCACACCCAGAAAGGTACCAGTTTTGAAAATAACGAGTGTCGATCAAGTTCGAACATGGTCGAACACCTACAGTGTCTAATAGGATTTGTCTTGATGTGGCCAGCACTCTGCCTAAATCCATACCTCCTGATAATAACATTCCACCTAAAGAAATACCATCACCTAAAAGTTATACAAGAACAAAAAAATTATCACAACCAAAGTTGACAAAGGTAATGAATACTACTGTTATTATGGACCAAACAGATTATAAGACAAAAATGAATCATCCCCTTAAGGACTTCTCTACTTATCATATTATAGATTAGGATCCTACCATATCTCAAAAGATAAAAAAAGTATATAAACTATTCAAAAAAGTTACATGACCGTTTCATGTCAAACCACTCAAGATTATATGGGGTTGCTAAAATTCATAAACCTAATAACCCCCTTCATCCAATAGCTGACCACATACACAGCTCCACTTATAAAATGGCCAGACATTTATCTAAATCACCCTCCTCATGCCAGAGGCAACTCTGCCTCTTTTATAAAAAATTTACTGCACTTTAAAAGTTTAATAAAAAATTTAACCTTGGCAGATTCTAACATCATGGTCAGCCTTGATATTACTTCACTGTTCACCAGTGTACCTTTGGCAGAGAAACTTGACCTTATTAAGCCACATTTCTCCTCTGATATAATTGATTTATTCAAATTATTATTATTATTATTATTATTATGTAACACCTCCAGGGAGTCCAAAGACTCATCGAGGGAGGGCGGCATCTACCTACAACTTTCCTTCTCTCCCCCAACCACAACTAGTCTCATCATACAGTCCACCAACGGCATCTACTGATGACCACCACTAGTATATTCACAGACAATCACAAACATCCATGCCCACAGCTGGATTCGAACCTGCAGCCTTTTGGCTGGAGAGCAGATACGCTAACCACTCGGCCAACCAGGCCATCCTCAAATTCATCATTTATTACAGTTACTTCTTATGGAAAGGAAAATAATATAAACAGCTAGATTGAACTGCTATGCTGAGTGCTAGAGTACCACTTAGTGAAAGGCTGTCAAATGTTGCTGTTGAAAAGATAAGTTTTATTTTTGTAGTAAAGTATCAATACTTTACTGCAATCTTTACTTTACCACATTGATACTTTACTATCAATGTGGGAATCAAATCTACACCAAAATACAATATTTGCATTTTGGTGTAGTTTTGTTTATTTTTTATAGTTTAGTGTAACTTTGTGATTATTCAGATTTGTGTGATTGGAACAGACTCTTTCTATTTTTGAAGCTTGTGGTGAATGACAACAAAATGGCAGCAGAAACAAGAGCAGTGCATCACACATGAAAATGAGGATAGGCAGTATGAGAACGGGATGGCCTGGGATGTAGTTGAGTCTGAAGAGATAGATAGGGTAAGTGGTTAATAGTTAAGTGTGGGACAATCACAACCTATGAGTGGCATAGGCAGGACTGGTTAGAGACCTAAAAGTGAATTGCTCTGTTTATTTACAAATTCCAGGAGCATCAGAAATAAGGAGATGAAATGGTTTCATTGATTGAGTTTATTCACCCAAAATTTGTTGGAATAAGTGAAACATAATTGGATAAGGATGATATCCTGAGGAATAGAAATGGAAGTGTATGATGTTTTCTGTGGGAATTGAAAGGACAAGAAGGGAGGGAGGGAGGGGTGTTGTTGATGATAGCAAGCAAATTTTATGTCTGCACAAAGTGGAGATGTGAGATACAAATATCAGTGATGGTTTTGAGTCGGTATGGTGTGAGGTGGAGGTTGACAAGAAGAGATATTTATTTAGATGCTGCTATAAGCCAAGGAATGTAGAGGATGGGAATGAATGAGCAACTTTTATCAGGTTACTGAACAAGTGGAGGGGCAATTATTATGTGTGATTTTAGTAATAGCAGTATCAAGTCACCTGATTTATACAACTATTACTAAAATCACACAAAAATATAAGCAGCAGTTACAAATGAGTCTAAAAGAAATCTTAGGGTATTTTTTAATATGTCAGTGATAATGGAGAATGATGAACACTGAGGAAGATATAGTAGAGGATAAAAGCAGTTGTATTCTATCCTTTTGAGGATAACATAATGTATGCTATCATCACAGAAGGAAGTCAGTGGGAATAGGGAGGAATTGATTAAACTTGATGTTAACAGAACCACAAGACTTGATAGTATATCACTGAGTGTCTTGAGGGACTATTCCAGTCAGTTAACAACTGCTTAAACTTATCTTTTTAACATGAGTCTTAGATTGGCCCAACTTCCAAAAGAGTGGAAAGAGAATGAAATTGTTCTGCTTTATAAAGGGTTGACAAGACTACGGGTTGAAATCATAGGCCAATCTGCTTGTCTCAAGTTCTGCTCAAGGTGTTGGATAAGCTAATGAGGATGAGGATTCAGAAGTAGGATGACAGCAGTAGAATTCTTTCTAATCGACAGCATAGGTTTGCTAAAGGAAGTTCGTGTTTTAGCAACTTACTTATTTTAATAAGTAAATAAATGCTTACTTACTTAACCCCCAATATGACTGCATACTGAGGGTTAAGCGAGTAAATAGAGTGGGAGTGAAATCGATGAACGGCGAAATCAAGCAAGCTGTGCCTGAAAAGAAAATGTTATGGAGAAAGTACAAGACAGTTGGTGATGATCAGATCCATGTATAAGGTATAAGGTGCAGGATAGGAAGGTGACAAGCATGGTAAAGAAAGAAAAGGTGCAGTATGAGAAGAGATTGGCTGGTCAGGCCAAGGTTTACTCAAGGGAATAATTCCACTACATGGCAAGCAAGAGGAAAAATAATTATGGCAGACTAACACTGGTGGATAGTCATGACAGCAGACTAACAACTGCAAAGGATATAGTAGAATTACTAAATAAGCACTTTATCAGCATATATGACACTGGTATAAATTATACAGTACAATATATAGAAGAGAGGCAAGTATTAGGAGAATTAGAAGTGAAAGAAACAGAGGTGTATCACATGTTGGTTGGGTTAGATGCGAATAAGGCTGTAGGAATGGATGACATATCACCACGTATTCTTAAAGAATGTGCACCACAGTTGGCTGCACTTGACCTGTTATTTAATGAAAGTCTTGCAATAGGTAAGGTTTCTAAGGAGTGGAAAGAGCAAAATAGTACCAAAATAATAACAAAATAGTAACAAAATAATAGAGGAATATAGTAAACAAGCATTGTTCTAAGACAGAAGTCTCCAACTATAGGCCAGTCTGTATGACTGCAGTTGTGGTCAAGGTGTTGGAGAGATTGATAAGGAATAGAATACAGAATTGGATTGATGGACATGGCATTCTTTATGAAGGTCAGCATGGATTTGTAAGGGGGGGGGTAGGTCCTGTTTCAGTAATATACTTGCATTTTATGATAAGGTGACAAGTGTGTGTTAGATAAGGGAGAATCATATACAGTGATATTCTTAGACTTTGCAAAATCGTTTGATAGATTACCACATGATAAGCTACAAAGGATGGGGATAGTGTATTGGTTACATGGATCAGAAATTGACTCTGAAAATTACCAGCAGGTTGTGTATGATGGAGCAGTGTCTCAAAAACAAAGAATAACCAGTGGTGTGCCTCAGGGTTCTGTTCTTGGGGCCCCTGCTGTTTAACTTGTTTATAAATGATATATCATGTGGATGGGGATACTCAGTTATTTGCTGATGATGTAAAGTTGGGAAGAATTATAAGAAGCACAGCTGATGCTGAATCCATTCAAGAAAATTTAAATAGACTTTTTACTTGGACAAAAGAGTTGGGTTGTAGTTTTAATATCCATAAGTGCAAGGTGTTGCATTTTTGAGTGCAGAAATATAAGGCTGTGTACTATGTTCATGGTGCTATACAGGAAGTGGATGAGATTAGAGATTTGGGAGTGATGATTGACAGTAGACTGAAGTTTAGAGGACATATTGCTGGGTTTGCAAAGGTTGCACATTGTAGTACTGCTATGATAAGAAGTACTCTAATATGTAAGGATCAGGAAGTGGTTGTGCCATTGTATAAGGCAGTGGTCAGACCACACTTGGACAATTGTGCTAAGATCTGGTCACCTGGTTTTCAATATTATGTGGAGACATTGGATATTGTCCAGATGCGAGTGACTAAGACAATGTCAGGACTTTGGAATGCTGGCTATGGAGAGAGAAGTTCAAGAAATGTGAATTGCAGATTTTGGTGGATAGAGAGGTGATATAATAGAGACGTTTAAGTTAGTGAGAGGATTTTATCAAATTAATTCAGAGGGAATTATAAAAAAAGCAGAAGGTGACAGGGGAAGAACCAGGGGTCATTTTTGAAAGTTATTGTGGTGTTGCTACAAACCAGGGAGACAGAAGCTGGGGATCAGGAGATGTTTAGACAGTTGAGCTTGGCAGGTGCAAGAAAAATGATTATTATGGGAGATTTTAACTACAGCAGTATAAATTGGAGAGAAGAAGATGCATGTAACAATAAGGAAATGGAATTTCTAGAATTCTTGAGGGACAAATGTCTTAGGCAACTTGTAATAGAGGGAGCAAGAGGTTCAAAATAAGAGTTTTTGATTTAGTCATAGTATCAGAAGAGTTGATAAAAACTGAGATGATATCTCTCCCACCAGTTGGAGAGAGAGTGACCATGTGGTTTAGACTTGGAAGATGAATAGACATGCAGGAGTATCAAAGAGATGGGAACATATGTGGAATTATAAGGCAGGTGATTATAATAGTCTTAGATATCAACTTGGGGAAGTTTCATAGAGGAAGGAATTGGAAGGCCGGGATATCATTATGGGAAATTGTGAAGGAATATTTGATAGCAGCAATAGTAAGCTGTATTCCACAAGTGAAGAAGAGGACACAATTTAGTGTAAAGTGGATGAAAAACAATATTAAACGGGAACTGCATGTGAAAAAGAGGCTGTGGAAGAGATATAAGGAGACAGGTAAAGAGCAGATGCATGAAGAATATAAGACACAGGCCAGGAGAATGACTAGTATGGTAAGGAAGGCAAAACTGGAATATGAGAAGAGATTTGTGCTAAGATCCAAAGAAAATCCTATTGAATTTTTTAGCTATGTGGCCAGTAGGAGGAGAAATCATTGGGGAAGAATGACATTGTGGGATAAAATGGTAATAGAGTGACTGATGCAGAGGGCATAGTGGAATTGTTCAATGAACATTTTATTGGTGTATTTCATCCTGGAGGAGTAAATTTTAATACTAGAGGGATAGGCAGGCTTGAGGTTTAGAGTGACAGTAGGAGAGCATGTTCCAAATACTGAGTACTCTGGATGTCAGTAAAGCTGTGGGACCAGATGCTATTTCACCACAAGTTTTGAGAGAATGTGCTAAAGAACTGACAGCTCCTTTGACCTGTCTTTTCAATGAAAGTCTGGCTATGGGAAAGGTGCCCAGGGAATGGAAGGAAAGTAAGATAGTGCTATTGCATAAGGGCGGTAGTAGCAGACTAGAACTGTCTAATTATAGGCCAGTTTGTGTGTCATCAGTACGTGTTAAGATCTTGGAGAAATTAGTTAGGGACTGTATATAGCATTGGGCAGATGAGGTTAATGTTATCCATGAGAGTCAACATGGATTTGTAAAGGGGCATTCTTGTTTTAGTAATATGCTAGCCTTTTATTATAAAGTTGCAAGAGAGCAGTAGATGAGGGAAGGGCATATACTGCCATTTTCCTAGCCTTAGCAAAGGCATTTGAGAGGGTGCCACATGATAAGCTGATATTTAAGTTACAGCACATGGGTCTGGATGTCAGATTGGGGGTCCCACAGGGCTCAGTACTGGGACCTATATTGTTTAACCTTTATATCAATGACATTGTCATTGGATTGCAGGGGGAATATTCAGTTGTTTGCATATGATGCAAAGCTGGCAAGGGTTATTAGTAGTAGTGCAGATGTGGCAGTCCTGCAAGAGGATTTGAATAAGCTCGACAGATGGGCAAATAAATGGGGATTGTCAGTTTAATGCAGCAAAACGTAAGGTCTTGAGCTTTGGGACACATCGATGGGACTCTCTATACTCTATGGGAGGAGCTATACTGGAGGAAGTAGGGAGGACAAGAGATCTGGGGTTGATGATTGATAGAAATCTGAATTTTTGGGGACATATTGCAAATTGCGGAAGGTAATACAGAGGATTGCTGCAATAATGAAAAGAACACTAACCTGCAGAGATAAAAAATGGGAGAATGTGTTTAGGTTATCCTTTTAATGTAGCAAAGTGGATGGCTTTAAAATATGGGAAGCAAAGATGGGATACAGAGTATAGGATTTGTGGGGATATCTTAAAGGATGTGAAGGAGACAAAAAATATGGTTGGGAAGATGGTTAGGGAGAGACTAGAAATTTCTTGGACATTTTGCTAAAATTGTGAGAACAACTCAGCAAATAATGGGAATGATATGAAGAATACTGACATAAGAATGAGCCAGTAAATTATTATTCCATTGTGCAGGAGTTGTTGAGATAGCATATAGATTTCTGTGTAAGGATCTGGGTTCCTGGTTATCAAAAGGATGATGAGTTGTAGGAGAGGGTTCAGAGCAGTTGCATGCGGTAAAAATTTTAAGTCGGGGTTGCTGCATATACAAAAAAAAAAATAAATTCTTTTTTCCTAATTAGTAACAAATTTATTAATAAATAAATTTACATATTAAAAATTGCTTTATTAAAAATATTTCATCCTCACCAGGAACAAACACCAATAATAAAAATTTCATATCAATAGCAAGGATAAGAGCAGACGAATTTTGGCGTTAGATTGCAATGCATTTGTTTTGAGTAACGATAATTGAAAAAATATAATTCTTTTCATATTTTCAACAGTGACACTCATCATAATTCAGCCTTGTATCTGTAATAAATAAATAATTATATGTTATTTTAACAAAATGAAATAAGATTGACAAAAAATATTTCACCACACACACACACCAATAAAAAATGTTTCATATCTCACAGAAATAACATATGGACACTAAAAATACACTGCTGTTTGAACAGTGTCGGAATGACTTAATGTGCAATGACAAGTGCCAACGAATAAAATGTTATTTTAACAAAATAAAATAAGATTGACAAAAAATAGTTCACCACGCACACGCACCAATAATAAACATTTCATATCTCACTGAAATGACATGCAAAAAATACACTGCTGTTTGGGCAGTGTCAGAATGATGTAATGTGCAATGACAAGTACCAACGAATAATGGCGTTAGATCGCAGTGGATTTGTTTCGTGTAACGATAATTGAAAAAATTTAATTCTTTTCATATTTTCAACAGTGACAGTCATCATAATTCAGCCTTGTATCTATAATAAATAAATAATTATACGTTATTTTAACAAAATAAAATAAGATTAACAAAAAATAGTTCACCACACACAAGCACCAATAATAAACGTTTCATATTTGGTATCGAGGCTAGCTGGTGAACGGTCGTGCTATCGGAGAGCTCCTGAGAGATTTGTGTTTTTTGTTGATTTATTGGTGTTTTGGATTCAATTTTGTTGTTTTGGTGTTTTGAATTCAATAATTTTGGTATATTATTAGAGCTTTATTAACGTGGTTAGTGTACTAAGTGTTTTATAACATAATCTATGTCGGAGGTCGCCGCTAGATGAATTCGTAATGAGTAGTGTTCGTGCAAGCTCCAGATAAGATAAGTATCATTTTCAGTTATCGATACAAATTACTTAATATTGTGTAGTTTTGTTTTGTTTGCCTTGCGTATTTTAGTGCGTCTATTTTTGGTGTGTTATAACGTTTATTTGACAAAACACGTTACAGATAAATATGGCACCTGTGCGTAGGAAAATGGCGGCCAGTAATGAAGGTTCGCCATCGTTATCTAAGAACGGTAGCATAAAAGAAATGAGTCAGTGTACTAGCTGTGAAATGTACGCTTTGCGGAGTGCGGTCGGAGTGTGGTTAGATGATGATAAAGGATTGAATGTGTGTAGAAAATGTAGGGAGAATGCGGAATTGAAGTGTATTTCGGATCGTGAGTGTGATATTTTTGTCAACCTTCAAAATGAAGGAAATAGGGATATGACAAGAAACGGCAAGGTTGTACATGAAAATTGTGAGAGTGTGAATGTAGAAAGTGTGAATGATAGTATAAATGGTTTCTCAGAGAACAAAAAAGATGAGATAGATGCATTGAGTGAGATCGCGTTGTTGAATAGTGCGATAGAAAGAGCAAAACAGCAGCTAGAGTGCATGAACAAAAGTAGACTGAATGAACCAACCAATAATAAAAGGTATGACAGGAAAAATAGACTTATGAATGTGAACATGAACAAAATGAAGGATAGAGTGCTGTATGGAGACTCGTTAGTACGAGGTGTGTTAGTAGAGGACTTGACAAAATCGTACCAACCTGGTGCGACCATAAAGGACGTAACTGCGTCAATTAGAGAGCAAAAGGAAAGGGTGAAAGAAATGACTGTTGTGGCAGGTACGAATGATTTGAAAGGAGATAAAATGGAAATGATAGAAGACCTGAATGAATTGTTTGAGGTAGCAAAAGAAAAGAGTGAGAGAGTTAGAATGATTAGTCTTTTGCCACGGTATGACAGTGAAATGTTTAAAAGGAGGGCTATAATTGCAAATGACTTTATGCGTGGGTTATGTATGACGAGTGGTGTGGAATTTGTAGATATGTGGAGTGAGTTTGATGGGCGAAAGGATCTATATAAGATGGATGGCTTGCATTTGAATGGATACGGTGTAAGAAGACTTGAGAAAGTGTTGCTGAATGTAGTGGATGTGCAAATTCAGGGAAACTAGATTTGTTAGGGGGGGGTAGAGATACAGTCCTTATGGAGGCAGTTGAATGTAAGAATGAATATAATATGCCAGAGCAAATAAGGACAACAAATCAGAGTGGGATAGTTAATATAAGGCATCAAGGTAGGGTTGGGGCTAATGGGGGTCTTAAATTCATGTACACTAATACTAGGAGTATTAGGAACAAGAAGGAAGAGTTTTTGGCCATGGTTGGCACTTCCAGACCACAGGTTATAGGTATTAGTGAAACATGGCTGACTGTAGATGATATAACTAGTGGGATTGAATGTGATGGGTATAGTGTGTTCAGGAATGACAGAGAGAATAAAATGGGGGGAGGAGTATTGTTGATGATAGCTGATGAGCTCCAGCCAAGGAGAATAGAAGTTGAATTGCAGGATAGAGAAAAGAGCACATTTGAGGCCATTTGGTGTGAGATTGTGGCTAGCAGAACTAAATATACAATTGGGTGCTGCTATAGACCAGGTGATGGAAAAGATGGTGGTGACAGTATGCACAAGCAAATAGAAGAAATGGGTGGAAGGAGGGTGATTATTATGGGAGATTTCAACTATGGTCGCATTGATTGGAGTGAGGAGAGGACACACGGGAGGAAGGAACTGGATTTTATGCGGTTATTAAGGGATAACTATCTGCGACAGCATGTAATGGAAAATATTAGGGGTCAGAGAGTGCTTGACCTAGTAATTACATCTGAGGATTTGGCTGTAACAAATATGACCACATTGCCACCAATCGGTGAGAGTGATCATAGGGTCTTAACTTGGGAGGTGGCTAAAGGTGTTGAATTTTCAATTAAGACAGGGTACATGTGGAATTATCGGGCGGGAAAGTACGACAAGCTTAGGAGTTTGATTGGTTCAGTGCCATGGCATGTACAACTGCAAGGACTAGAAGTTGATAGTGCATGGGAGGTAGTTAAGAAGTGCTTGCATGAAGCAATGGCTGACTGTATACCTAGAGTCCGAATAATAAATCAAGTAGGGGTTAAATGGATGAATAACACCATTAAGCTTGAGTTGCAAAAAAAGAAACAACTATGGAGGGAATTTAAGGAGAAAAGTAACAGACAGGCACATGAACGGTATAAATTGCAGGCCAGAAGGGTAACGAGTGTGGTAAGAAAAGCAAAAAAGGATTACGAAAGAACATTGGCCATGTAGGCTAAAGAGAAATCTAAACAGTTTTTTAGATATGTAGCAAGTAAAAGGAAAAATGTACATGGCAGATTGATTTTAAAGAATGCCGATGGTAGGGAGGTAACTGAATCAGTTGAGATAGTTGAGTTACTGAGTGAGCACTTTGCAAAAGTATATCATCTAGGTGGTGACATTGCAGAAACGAATAAACCAGTAGATTATGCGGGAATTGTGGTTAATGAAGTGGAGGTGAGTAGTCTATTGCATAACCTCAATGTCAATACATCTGTGGGATTGGATGGTATACCAGCTCGTGTTGTACGAGAAGCAGCTAAAGAATTGTCAGTACCCTTGACCATTTTGTTTAATTTGAGTCTCGGGTCTGGGTTAGTCCCGAGCGGGTGGAAAGAGGGGAAAATAGTTCCACTGCATAAAGGTGGTTCCAAGACTGCTGTTGTAAATTACCGACCGATTAGCATATCAGGAATCATTGTCAAGGTCTTGGAGAAAATAGTCAAGGGGAAAATACAAGATTGGATAGAAGAAAATGGGATACTGTATCTGGGACAGCATGGTTTTGTGAAGGGTAGGTCATGCCTCAGTAACTTGCTCGCGTATTATAACACAGTGACGGCTGAACTGGATAAGGGTAATGGGTTTACGGTGATTCTACTGGACCTTGCCAAGGCCTTTGATAGGATTCCACATGGAATTCTAATCAGTAAATTGCAGCATATGGGAATGGACATAGGGTTGGTGAGATGGATAGGAGGGTGGTTGACGGAGAGATATCAGAGAGTGGTTTACTCGGGAGTAGAGTCCACAAGACGGCCTGTGACTAGTGGTGTGCCACAAGGATCTGTTCTTGGACCACTGCTGTTTAATTTGTTCATAAATGATATAGGAAATGATCTGAGAGGAACAGTTCATTTGTTTGCTGATGATGCGAAGTTGGGTAGGGCAATAGTGAATGCAGATGACGTCAAAATTTTGCAGGATGATTTGGATAGATTGGAGGTCTGGGCTAAGGAGAATGGATGTCAGTTTAATGTGGCAAAATGTAAGGTTATGCATTTTGGGGTGAAAAGATTAGCAGCAGATTACTACATTGGTGGAACTGTACTCCAGGAAATTGATGAGGCACGAGATTTAGGAGTGTTGGTGGATAAGGAATTGAAATTTAGGGGACACATTGCAAAAGTGACCAAAACAGCTCATCAAATCACTTGGTTGCTGAAGAATACGTTGACAAGCAGAGACAAGCAGGTTATTGTTCCTCTCTATCGAGCCTTGATAAGACCCCATCTAGACTACTGTGCTCAGATTTGGTCACCTAGGTTTCTTCTTGATGGGGAGGAGGTGGAGAGGATCCACAGGCGAGTGACCAAGATGATAGCAGGTCTGTGGAATGAACCGTATGACAACAGGTTGAGGATTTGTGGGTTGCAAAAATTGGTTGATAGGCGGAGGAGGGGAGATATGATTGAGACATTCAAATTACTGAAAGGTTTCTATAAAATTAATTCAGAAGATATTTTTGAGAACAGGGCTGGTTGTGGGAGGACTAGGGGACATCCATGGAAACTGGGCAAAAGTGTGGTTAGTAAAGGTGTTATTGCTGGGTTCTTTACTTTTAGAGTAGTGAATGAGTGGAATGCGCTCCCTGAGTCTGTAGTGGATGCTGTGACAGTGAATGAGTTTAAGGCGAGGTATGATAGATACTGTATGAATGTCAGATAGTTGTGATGAATATGATTTGGGGCCTCCCCCGATGAGTCTAATGACTCCCTGGAGTTGCCCGTAATAATAGTAATAGTAATATCTCACAGAAATAACATACGTATGGATACTAAAAATACACTGCTGTTTGGGCAGTATGGGATGATGTAATGTGCAATGACAAGTGCTAACAAATATCTGTGTTAGATCTCAGTGCATCTGTTTCGTAATCTAAAGTGTTAATCGAACAATTCCAATTATTAACTATTCTTCTTCTGGTTCCCATCTGCCATGCGGCTGGGGGGGAGTAGCTATATGCTACTATTCTAGGGAGAGATGATTATGAGCAAGGTGGTTTCCCGTTGCCTTCCTTGCCGTAAGTATTTATGACTGTAACCTGTGTGTTCACGGGGCCGGTTTGCCTGCTTGCGGGATGAAAAACCCCAGATAAACTGGCCGGAAAAATCCCTGCTGCCCACGCCCAAGACCGGCTAACTTGGCTATGGCTGAGGAAGATCCTTAAGCTCCTCACGTCATGGACGGGAATCGAACCTAGGACACTCCTTCCCCAGGCATATGGTTGCGAAGCGCAAAGCCACTAGGCTAACCGCACAGACATTTTCACTGGACATTAACTATTCAATCAATGTCAAAACATAAGCTGTAACCTTTAACATGTTGTATTGCATTTATATAATGTTGTAAGCATTGTTATTATATATAAACACAAACAAAATTTAAATTTTTCATTTTTTCCTTGGGGATGCTACAGTGTCGCAGTGCTTATGTATGGGCCGCCACTGGTTCAGAGACAATTTATTAAGTCAGTTTCTGGATTTTGGAATGCAGAATATGAGGACAGATTGAATGATTGCAAATTGCAGAGCCCAGAAGAAAGAAGGAAGGGGGGGGGAGGAACACATGATCAAGACATATTCAACAGCAAACCACTTAATCTAAACCCTCACATTTTAAAGAAAAATTTTAATTTTGCAAGAAAATAAGTATAAAAATTAAATTCCATCTTTACCTAATAATTTATTTGTGCTCCTCTGTTCCTAACAAGTTCATTTATTCACTTAGGTGTGGACCCTACCATTGTAGAACACATTTTCCTTATTTCTGCATCTCAAAACCATACTTTTATAATCCTTTCTTTTAGGCTTACACGGTGATCTGAATACATTTTGGAAAATTATGATGGAGACAACTACCATGTTTCAGTAAAACTTTAGTTTAATATAAACCAAAATCCACATTCGATGTTTCGACCTTTATATCAAGGTCATCTTCTGGCACATATATACTATATACAGAGAAAAAAGCTGCACTACAATCTACATGGTTTTTGACCAACCGTTAAATTATCTTTATCAGTAACCTTAAACTGTTGATTTAAAGTTACTGACCAACCGTTACAACAATGATTGGCCTGACCTCTGGTGAAAAAAAAAAAAACCTTACTACATCAATGCTAGAGTCCTATTATTAATATTATCTATTGGTTGTAAAATTACATTGGGAGCAACAACAAGTCTATATATATATATTAACACCATAATTATACATATAAATTCCAACCAGTTGGTATGGAATGGTTTCCAATACTAGCTGAAGTTTATAATAAATATAGTTTAATCATTTATCCAAGTGTGAGCAAACAAAGTTTGCACCTGAAAGTATCATCAAGACTGGGGTAGGGTGGTACAACACCGGGAAACTCAATGCAAAGGAGGAGCAAGCCTTTTTCAAATTACATTAACAGTACCCAAACCAACACCACGCTCATTGGCAATTTGTCTTTGCATCATGGATGTATGCTGAGAAAGAGTAGATAATTTTGAATGCATTCTTGGAGATGTATTCATTTTATTGCTACACAAAATGAATATAACACTTCAAATGTCGACTTGTTTACACTATTAAAAACACACAACACTATGAATGATATCATAGAGACAGTTAAAATATGCAGCACTCAACCAAAATAGTGAACTAAAACCTAAAATAATAAATTGAAACCAAAACCAAAATTATTGTGAACTGTAACAAAAATCAAACCAAAACCAAAAAGTTGATGAAAATTCAGCTTGTTCGGATTAATTTTTTGCTTCTGTAAGATGATAAAGATTAACTACCATCTTACGGAAGTCGTACCATCTTACTTACCATTTTACCATCGTCCACATTAATTATCTTACATGATTAATGTGGATGAAATTTTTCGTAGAATGTCTAGAGACAGGAGAACAGAGGTCATCCTGGAAGCTGTATAAGGAAGTTGTGAGCGTGGGGGGGGGAGTAAATTTGCACGGAGAATGGTGGGTGATTGGAATGCATTATCTGAAAGTGTAGTGATCCAGAGACAGTGAATACATTTAAGTGTCAAGGTATGATGAGCTGTGTGTGTGTGTGTGTGTGTTTATTTGCATTTTCCTCCCAATAGTAACCCTACCAGGAGGTAATTTATTCCTACATGCTCCAATCCATATATTACATGTAGCTTCCAAGTACTGATTAACATTTACATTTCTAATTTTGTATTGATATTCATATTTACATTTCCATATCAGTAATTTATGTTACTTTACAACAACTGGTAGTTGATCTTATTGGCAATTTAATTAGTTCTGAGTAATACTTTTCGATAAGTCTCTGTTTTTGACACTGGCCACTTGTCTCCAGAAGTAATGATGTGTTGCATTAGGGACATCTGTATGGAGTCCAGTAGCAGACAGTCAAAGAGTATGTGGTCAACAGTCTGTGGAAGTTGTGAACTACAAATACATGATGGTGATTCCAGGATATGGAATCTGTATAAGTAGTGTCTTAGTTTTCCATGTCCCGTTAGTAGTGTGGTTAAACCTGAAGAATGGCGTGTTTTTTCAGCCGGAGTCTGCTTCTTTCTTTTGTTGATGATCTGTTTTTTGATGTTTTCCATTCTTCTTCCCACAAATCTAGGCTTCTTTCTTCTGCAAGTGTTTTTATAGCAGATTCTGAGTACTTTTGGTGACTTGTTTCTAGCCACTTCTTTAGCCAGCTGATCCACTCTCTCGTTTCTTGCAACCTCCAGTATATGCATTCACCCAGCAGAACTTGATTTCCCATCCTGATAGAGTGAGATTCCAAACCAGCTTTCTTGTCTGTTCTAGTAACGTTGTTCTGGTTTTTTATGCCGTCTATAGTGCTTCTACTGTCACTGTAAATTGTTGCCGTCTTTTGATGAGAGTTGTTGGCTTCTAATTTCCAGAGATATATAAGTGAATGAACTATAGCATGTTGTTCTGCTTGGTTGTTGGAACAGAGAGGATGCAGTCTAGAGCATTGTTCTTGTATAATGGACTGCCTGTTATATGCAATGAAAGAACAGCTGACATTCTCTCCAGTTTTGCTTCCGTCGGTGTATATATGGAATTCATCAATTTCAGAGCTTTCCTTCTCCTTAATATTTGTTTTCTTTGCTGGGTGGGGCCACTTACTATAGTGAAGCGAACATTCATAGCAATTTGGATCAATGTTTGAATTTTCGTTATATATTTCGGAAGTGACTTCATATGTTAGAGATAATTCTTGAATTTTCAGGCAGATCGGTGTAATAGCTGCAATAATGCAAGCTGCCTCGAAAGATATTGTCCTGTATCCTTTAATTGTATGTATAGCTATAAGGCGTTGAACTCTATTTAGCTTTTGTCTATTTTTCTTTGATTTTAGTGAATGTTTCCAGGCAGGTGCAGTAAGTTGTTAATGGTAGTATATCTCCAGTAAATATTGTTTTCAGTGCTCATTGGCCTAATCCCCACTTAATCCTTGCCGACTTTGCTAGAAGGTTTATAATTTGTAAACTTTTTTCAACAACATATGAGATGTACTCGTTGAAGATAAATTGAAAGTTTATTTTTCACTTGGTTAGACTATAATAAATTTAGTTTAATCCTTTATCCAAGTGTGAGCAAACAACGTTTGCGCTTGAAAATATCTTCAGGACTGGGGTAAGGTAATACAACACCGGGAAACTCGTAGCAAAGGTGGACCAAGCCAACATCACTCCTATCTCAGTATCTCCCATAATGCAAAACACATCTCCTTGCAGATATGTATAATGTTATGCATTAAGGAAAGGGCCACTTCCCAGACTAGTTTCGACCTTTATTGAGGCGTCTTCAGTGGGAGCCAGGCCGAGAATTGGAGATACCAGGCAGAAGTCATCTTTACCTATAGGAGTTGCCAAAAGGTGTGCCATCTTTTTTATTAAATTACTCTGGATTTAGAGAAAGATGTTGAAAGTTTATTTTTCACTTGGTTAGACTATAATAAATTTAGTTTAATCCTTTATCCAAGTGTGAGAAAACAAAGTTTGGGCCTGAAAATTTAGTTTAATCCTTTATCCAAGAAAATATCAAGATATTTTCTTGGATAAAGGATTAAACTAAATTTATGTTGAAGGTAAATCTTTCATCTATTATTACCCCTAGATATTTTAGCTTACTGGCTACCTCGAGAACTTCTCTGTTTAGGAAGACTGGAACAGGTTGTTTTGATTTTTTACTTGAGATATGAAGCACTTTTGACTTGCTGCTATTGAATGTAACTTTCTTCTCGCATGCCCACTCTGCAATTTTAAAGAGTTCTTCGTTGGCCGTTACGTCTAGTTGTAAGCCATCACATCCCCAAATCCTTATCATCGCATCATCGACAAAAGCTATGACTTTTGTTTCAGTAGTGAAAGAAAGTCTTAATAGCGAGTTGTACTGGATGTTCCAGAAGCCTGTTCCACAGAAGCAGCCTCGAGGGCAGCCTTGTTTGACTTCTTTTGTTACAGCTGCGGTTTTTAATAGCATGTTTTCTTTTCTCCCTGTAAAATAATTTTTTGTAAGATCAAGTAAGTGTTTTGGACATTTTAAATCTCTTAATTGATTGATTATGGCTGTCCATCACTCAGCATCGAAAGCTCCTTGTACGTCGAGTGAGATCAGTAGTGCGTCTTTTTATGCTGTAGACTGTCTTCTGTGAACTCTTTTACCTCCATGATTGAGTCTACTGTGCTGGATTGAGGTCTAAATGTGTATTGATTGCTGCTTAATAGGTTTCTTGAGTAGACATAATGCATTATTCGGTTTATCAGAAGTTTTTCTAGCACCTTACCAGCAACGTTTATGATACTGATTGGCCTGTATTTGCTAATTTCATTGGATGTTTCTTTTCCTGGTTTTATTATGGGTATAATTTTAGAACGTTTCCATTTTAAAGGAAATTGCCCTCTTTTTAGGCATGCATTGTGAACTGTTGTTATGAATTTGGGGAATTCGACAAACACTCTTAGTAGTATATCACTAGTTATTCCATCCTCTCCAGGAGTTTTGCTTGGATCCATTGATCTTAATACTGACTCGATTTCTTTAGTTGTAAATAAGTCATCAATGTGAGCTATGTCTGTTTTCATTCTTTGTCTGTAGGTTTTGTGGATTTCTTCGTCTGTTGATTCATTGTCATTGGGAATAAACTTGTTGAGCATAGTAGCTGCAGTTTCTGCTAAGTTTTTAGTGTTGGTGCCATCTGTTTTCTTGATGATTGATAATATAGGTGTTGACTTATTCTTGCTTGCTGCTAATTTATATATGCAGTTTCAAGGATATGGTTGAAACAGTACAGAATTTTTTCCATGATTCTGTTTTTGCGTTTATAATTTTGGACTGATAGCTGTATTTGGCTTTATAGTAGTTCTGTCTTCTGCTCTCTCTCTTAAATCTTGGTTATTGTATGTTCTTTGATATAGTTTTCTGTGTTCGTTAATACATTGTCTTAGGACTGTTAATTCGGCATTCCACCAAGGTACTGATTTTCTTCCTTCGATGTTTAGCTTCTTGGTTGTTCTGAGTGTTTGGTCGCTGGATTTTTTGACCTGATGAAAGCACATAAGCAAGAAAATGTATATTGGCTTGTTCTAATGCCCAGATGGCTAGGTTCTTGTCTAAGCTGAGTTGTTTTCTGATTCCATTAAAGTGATGTTCTGAGATTAGGCATGAAAATTCGATTTTTAATACTTTAGCAAATATCTCTAGATTGGCTTTATAGGTGAAGTACTTGATGTTAATGCGATGGTTTGTGTTGTTTATTCTGTTTATATTTTTGTTACTGATATTAAAACTTAATATGCGATGATCAGAACAGCTTTCCTCTTTTTCGCATTTCCATTAAGAAACCTGGGGTAAAATAGCATTGTTTGCCAGTGTCAGATCAATGAAGCTGCTTCCTCTGGTATTTTCAAATGATGGATTATTACTGTCATTGTTTAGTATGTGTAGGGAGTTTGATGCTATGAACTCTTCCAAATTTTTACCTCTATTGTTTGTGCGCTCGTTAAACTGAATGGGCGTTGCTATCTATTCCCATAATTAGGCCATGGTTGATAGTAAAATCACAATGTTGCCCAATTTTTCTAAGTCATATTTTATGTCCGTGTGAAGTTTAGATACATACTTGTAGCAAAAGTTTTAATTCCTCTGTACGTAATTTCAATAAGTACCGAGTCCTCATTGCTGTGTTGAGAAATTAATATAGCCTCGACTTCATGGTTGACAATGAGTATTGTTGCTCTCTTTCTTTCAGATCCTTTGGAAAATATTTTGAAATTTCTTGGAAAGCAGTATATTTTTTGTTGATGTTGTAGGGTTCATGTATTAATCTATCTATCCCAATGGCTTTAACAGGCCTTTAAGGCCCACAACCTTCCAAGCATGCTTGGATTTCGTAACCGAAATTTACGAGTTCTGTTAAGTTATTTACAGCCTTGATATAGAGCATTGTAGATTTATTTGTAGACATGCCAGGGAAGTAGTGCTGTTTCTGCAAGCTTTATTATTGCTTTCCATAATCTATGTTTTGAATTTTGAGCTGTTTGCAGTCGTTGTATGTCAGGCAGTCTTTGCTTAATGCCATGTGTTTGTAGTCGTTTTTGGTTTTGGCATGCTTGTTGTGATTTTGGCAATTTATGCAATTCATCTCGGACTTATTTCGTGGGTACTTGCTGAACTTATGTTCTTTAGAGTAGAATGGACAGGTGGTTTTCCCCCTGCAGTCTCGTGTATGATGGTGAAATTTATTGCAGTTAAAGCATCTCAGAACGCTTACGTAGTCTGCGCAATGGCAAATTCTCCATATTATTTTAACACTGGTTTTCAGCAGTTTGGTCCTCAATCTGCTTGGATCGACTTCTATAATCAAGTTTCTTTTGTTCGTTTTTTTATTTGTTATGATAAATTTCTGTGTCATCTTTGTGCTCGATGAAGAGTTCTTTGTTCTGCATGCGGATTGAGTCTATTGCATTGTTCATATAAATTTCATTGGGAATGCCATGTATTATCAGCCTTGGAAGATGTTTCTTACTGGAATTTGCTACTAATGTGTCTTTGCATTCCTTAGATATTTCATTATGCAGCAAGTCTATATCAGTCTTTTCTTTGAATTCAATTAATACTCCTCCATTATTAATACTTTTTATTTTTGTGATTCCGATTTTTATTTTTCTTAGGTCTGTTTTTTCTTTTATAAGATTTTTGGTTTTTTTGCTGTTTAGTTGAGCTATTTTTAGCATTGTTTTTAACTACTTGCAAGTATAGCTGAGTAGGCTGAGCTAAGTTAGCCTGTCCCTGGTTGTGTGTAGTAGTCTGTTGTTCTATCAATACTTTAGTTGCATTTTTCATTTTATTAAATACCTTTGTTAGTTCGCTCACTGCAGTTAATATATCCTTTTTTAAATCATTTCTTAGATTGCAGCTTACTTTGCCAACGCCACACAGCAGATCTAGGGCTTTTTTGAACTCTAATTCATTCCGTGCCACCATCTTAATGTTACTTAAAGTTGTGTATGTTATAGCTTTCCTATTTAACTGCTATGTTTTCTAAGATACAAAGTTTAAGATAGTGTACTTACAGTTTTTCTGCTTGTTCCTAGAAGTGGTGCTTCCATTGAATTAAGTTTCAGAGGGTTGTTTCTTGTATCCTTTGTATCTCCTAGTGGCTGCAGTTGGGAGGGGGATGAGGAAGAGGTGTTAGCTGTTATTGTAACATCTAATCCTATTATGACCGGTTTGAGATAGCTGAACAATAGATAGTCTGACCACAGCAGTATTTAGTTCAAAAAGATGGAATAAATTTCAGTCATACGTGCTCAAAGCTATAAAACTATAGAGTAAATTACTCACTGTTAGATAGAGCACTGTACGAGCTATCAGTCAATACTAGATACATCAAGTTTTTCTGTTCGATACCGCACAAAATCAAGGTAGAAGCAGGAGCGATTTCAGGCACGTCCATTCTCGTCCAAGCTTGTGTGACTCTCCTGTGTGTGTGTGTGTGTGTGTGTGTGCGTGCGTGCGTGCGTGCGTGCGTGTGTGTGTTGGGCATTGTATATACTTTAATAACTTATATCACTATAATATATTCTCTTTCTTTTATAGGATCTCAATGAAAAACTTACCTATGTGTATGGAGATAGTCTCTTAGGTGCTTCATTCATATCATATCTTGGACCTTTCCTTTCAAATTACAGAGAAAAGTTATTACAGATGTTTATTAAAAAAGTTGAGTATTTCATAAATTTATTATGTATAACATAGTTTGTGAATGTTCTTTGAGATATTCTTGTGCCATATGTTTCAATTCATACAATAACTCAAGGAAATAAGTAAATATTATTTAATTAAATACCACGTATGTGAGCCTGAATACTACAGGCCATCATGAGTGGCAATGTTAGTTAATTACAAGGTAGAACACAAACTGTAGATTGATTTGAAACACTGAGAGCTATGTGATGTTGTACATAAAACAATGCAGAGGTATCACTGAGGAAACACTGTAATTTGTTACAGTTAATAATACAGTTAATTGTTAATTAACTGTATTATTAAAAAAATTAATGATGTGTGATTAGAATAAGACTCCCATATCTTAGAGGCAGTTGTTCCAATTTAAGCTCGGACAGTGAAGTAAAGCTTCATTGCTTTTCTTAAATAAACATTCAGATTTATAGCAACAAAGATGAAGTAAGCACATTTCAACCATTGGATATCATGGTCTGTATCTATTTCAGGCCAGATTTCTCATATTTCCTGTCACTGATGTAAGAATGGTGTTGTTGTTTTCTCTTTTCCACTGAGCATCCAGTATGTCCAAAGTAAGAATGATGACAGTGACAAGGAACTTTGTAGATGCCAGGAAGAGCAATAGGGGAGCATTTATCTTTAGAAAGAAACCATGATTATAATTTGTTGACAGGAATAAATGTAGCCACTAAACTGTATTTTTTAAAAATTCGGAAAATTGGTTCTGAGATGCCAAAAATGTATGAGATATGAACTCTTATTGTTTCCTTGTTATTTGAAGTAGGATTATAGGAATCAAAAAAGACATTTAATGGTCCTTTCAATGGCTTCTCGTAAAGAAGACTTTTCTGAGAAGTGAGTGAGTGAGTGTATACCATCACATGGCTCTCACTGTTTCAAATCAATCCATTGTTCATATTCTACCTTGTACTTAACACTGATGATGGTCTGTAATACTCAGACTGAAAGATATGGCTTTTAAATAAATGACATCACATGATTAAATTTACATTATTATTAATCTCTGATCAACAATTTTCCTCCAAATTAGTGTATTACTTGTCACCTCCAATATTGTCATATCTAACATTTCATTCTTCTAAGACACTTTTCATCAAGTGTTTTATTTCTCTCTTTTCTGCCATCTTGGCATCAAACACCTATTTTGTTAACCTTTCCTCACCGATTCTGTTTAATTGGCAATACCACTTTAGTTTAGCTCTACTCAGACATTCTTGAAGGCTAATAATGTCAGGTTTCTTTCTGATATCTTTATTTTTAATGATTATGCATTGATGACATCCATCCACTTCCCTAATTTTTCTCAGAACTCTCATATCTGTAGTCTCTGGTCTTTGATCAAGTGTTTTATTTCTAACCTAACTCTTAGATCCTTAACTTAAAACTGGTTTGAACACTGTCTTGTATACTGTTAGTTTCATTTTTTTGCTAATTTCTCTCTTATTCCATATACATTTGTTCATCTAGCTCCCCATCATACCAGCTTTGCTTATTCTGTTGTCTATTTCAAAATTTAATCTGCCATATTCTCTAAAAACTGTGCCTAAATACCCAAAATATTTTGCTTGTTCTATAGGTTCTCCATTAAGAACCTATAGAACAGAACTTCAGAATACAGCAGAAGTTTTATATGCTCTTGTCCATTTTCATAGTTTTGGACTTTTTATTGCTGATGCTAAATTTGTTACAGCTGTTATGAAATTTAGTTAGAAAATCCTAGAAACTACATGGTTGTATTTAGGAATACAACATCATTTGCTTTATAGCAAAGAGCTAAGTTTGATATCTCTGATTCTAATATTAGGTTTAATGCCACTTTCTTTCATAATGCAATCCATAGATGATGAATAAGAATGGCAATAATCTGCATCCTTGACTTATTTGCTGATTTTACAACAAACCATTTTCCTGTATTTCCTTCAATTCTAATTGCTGACTTGCAACTTAAATATAGACTATGTACTGCAAAGTGTATTATTATTATTATTATTATTATTATTATTATTATTATTATTATTATTATTATTATTATTACGGGCAACTCCAGGGAGTCATTAGACTCATCGAGGGAGGCCCCAAATCATATTCATCACAACTATTCGACATTCATACAGTATCTATCATACCTCACCTTAAACTCATTCACTGTCACAGCATCCACCACAGACTCTGGGAGCACATTCCACTCATTCACCACTCTAAAAGTAAAGAACCCAGCTCTAACACCTTTACTAACCACACTTTTGCCCAGTTTCCATGGATGTCACCTAGTCCTCCCACAACCAGCCCTGTTCTCAGAAATATCTTCTGAATTAATTTTATAGAAACCCTTCAGTAATTTGAATGTCTCAATCATATCTCCCCTCCTCTGCCTATCAACCAATTTTTGCAACCCACAAATCCTCAACCTGTTCTCATAAGGTTCATTCCACAGACCTGCTATCATCTTGGTCACTCGCCTCTGGATCCTCTCCACCTCCTCTCCATCAAGAAGAAACCTAGGTGCCCAAATCTGGGCACAGTAGTCGAGATGGGGTCTTATCAAGGCTCGATACAGAGGAACAATAACCTGCTTGTCTCTGCTTGTCAACGTATTCTTCAGCAACCAAGTGATTTGATGAGCTGATTTGGCCACTTTTGCATTGTGCCCCCTAAACTTCAACTCCTTATCCACCAACACTCCTAAATCTCGTGCCTCATCAATTTCCTGGAGTACAGTTCCACCAATGTAGTAATCTGCTGCTAATCTTTTCACCCCAAAATGTATAACCTTACATTTTGCCACATTAAATTGACATCCATTCACCTTATCCCAGACCTCCAATCTATCCAAATCATCTTACAAAATTTTGACGTCATCTGCATTCACTATTGCCCTACCCAACTTTGCATCATCCGCAAACAAATGAACTGTTCCTCTCAGATCCTTTCCTATATCATTAATGAACAAATTAAACAGCAGTGGCCCAAGAACAGATCCTTGTGGCACACCACTAGTCACAGGCCGTCTTGTGGACTCTACTCCTGAATAAACTACTCTCTGATATCTCTCTGCCAACCACCCACCTATCCATCTCACCAACCCTATATCCATCCCCATATGCTGCAATTTACTGATTAGAATTCCATGTGGTATCCTGTCAAAGGCCTTAGCAAGGTCCAGTAGAATCACTGTAAACCCATTACCCTTATCCAGTTCAGCCGTCACTGTATTATAATACGTGAGCAAGTTACTGAGGCATGACCTACCCTTCACAAAACCATGCTGCCCCCGACACAGTATCCCATTTTCTTCTATCCAATCTTGTATTTTCCTCTTGACTATTTTCTCCAAGACCTTGATAATGATTCCTGTTATGCTGATTGGCCGGTAATTTTCAACAGCAGCCTTGGAACCACCTTTATGCAGCGGAACTATTTACCCCTCTTTCCACTCCCTTGGGACTGACCCAGACCCCGAGGCTCAAATTAAGCAAAATGGTCAACACTGACAATTCTTTAGCCGCTTATTGTACGACACAAGCTGGTATACCATCCAATCCCACAGATGTATTGACTTTGAGGTTCTGTAATAGACTAGTTACCTCTACTTCATTCATCACAATTCCAGTATAAGCTGTTGGTTCTTCCATTCCTGCATTGTCACCATCTGGATGATATACTCTTGCAAAGTGCTCGC
The DNA here is from genome assembly GCF_054136105.1 of Typopeltis vanoorti. Taxonomy (NCBI): domain Eukaryota; kingdom Metazoa; phylum Arthropoda; class Arachnida; order Uropygi; family Thelyphonidae; genus Typopeltis; species Typopeltis vanoorti. The sequence continues at coordinate 37,961,914 of NC_143572.1, read as the reverse complement.
TCAGTAATTCCACTATATCGACTGATTCGGTTACCTCAGCATTTTTTAAGATCATTCTACCATGAACATTTTTCCTTTTACTTGCAACATATTGAAAAAACTGTTTGGGATTCTCTTTAGCCTGCATGGCCAATTTTCTTTTGTAATCCGCTTTTGCTTTTCTTACCACCCTTGTTACTATCCTGGCCTGAGCTTCATACTGTTCCTGCACCTGCTGGTCACCTTTCTCCTTAAATTCCCTCCACAATTGTTTCTTTTTTTGCAGCTCAAGCTTAATAGTGTTATTCATCCATTTAACCCCTACTTGATTTATTATTCGGACTCTTGGTATACAGTCAACCATTGCCTCCTGCAAACAGTTCTTAACCACATCCCATGCACTATCAACATCTAATCCTTGCAGTTTTACATGCCATGGCACTGAGCCAAGCACACCTAAGCTTGTCATACTTACCAGCCTTGTAATTCCACATGTACCCTGTCTTAATTGTAAATTCCACTCCTTTAGCCACTTCCCAAGTCATGACCTTATGGTCACTCTCACCAATTGGTGGCAACATGGTCATGTTCGTTACAGCCACATTCTCAGTTGCAATTCCAATTCAAGCACTCTCCTGGTATTTTCCACTACATGCTGCCGCAGATAGTTGTCCCTTAATAACTGCATAATATCCAATTCCTTCCTCCCATGTGCCCTCTCCTCTTTCCAGTCATTGTTACCATAATTGAAATCACGCATAATAATTACCCTCCTTCCACTCATTTATTCTATTTGCTTATGCATACTATCCCCACCATCGATTCCATCACCTGGTCTATAGCAGCACCCAATTGTATATTTTGTTCTGCTAGAGTCTATCTCACACCAAACGGCCTCAAATGTGCTATTTTCTCTATCCTGCAGTTCAACTTCTATTCTCCTTGGCTGCAACTCATCAGCTATCATCAATAACACTCCTCCCCCCTTTTTATTCACCCTGTCACTCCTGAACATGCTATACCCGTCGCATTCAATCCCACTAGCTTTATCATCTTCTGTCAGCCATGTTTCACTAATACCAACAACCTGTGGCCTGGAAGTGCCAACCAAGGCCAAAAACTCTTCCTTCTAGTTCCTAATACTCCTGGCATTAGTGTAGATGAATTGCAGAAGCCCATTTGTCCCATCCCTACTTTGATGCTTTATACTAACTATCCCAATCTGATTTGTTGTCCTTCGTTCTCGCTCGGGCATAATATACTCATTCATACACTCAACTGTCTCCCTAAAGTCTGCATATCTACTCCCCCCCCCCTCTTAATAAATCTAGTTTCTCTGAGTCTGTACATCCACTTCCACATCATTCATCAACACTTTTTCAAGTCTCCATACACCAACTCCATTCAAATGTAACCCATCCATCTTATGTAAGTCCTTTCGCCCATCGAACTCATTCCACACATCCACAAATTCCACACCACTCTCCATGCATAACCCACGCATAAAGTCATTGGCAATTATGGCCCTCCTTCTAAACACTTCACTGTCATACCGTGGTAAAATACTCACCATCGTAACTCTCTCACTCTTCTCTTTTGCTACCTCAAGTAATTCCCTCACATCCTCTATCATTTCCATTTTGTCCTCTTTCAAATCATTTGTTCCTGCCACGATTATCATCTCTTTCACCCTCTGTTTTTGCACTCGAATAGATTCGCTGACATCCTTTATTTTCGCACCCGGCTGGTATGACTTCGTCAAACTCTCAACTATCACACCTCTTAATAGTGAATCCCCATACAGCACTCGCTTCTTCATTTTATTGACGTTTACGAACATTCTATTATTTGTTGTCACAGACTTACGCCGGTTATTAGTCGATACGTTCAGCACACATTTTTCCATACGCTCCAGTTGCCTTTTCGCTCTGTGTTTCGCACCGTTCAAACGCGCAATTTCACTACTCGCATTTATCTCACCATTTTCATTATCAATCAAATCATCCATTCGTTCTGTATTTCTACCTTCATTTACACTTTCAACGATGCTCTCACACCTATCTGGCACTACCACGCAATTCTCTATCACATTGCCATTTTCTACATTCTGACTATCGTTAACGATATCACTCTCGCCACCCAAAACACGCTTGAGATCCTCATTTTCCTTACACTTTTTGCACATATTAACTCCACTATCACCCTCTATCCAGACTCGCACTGCTCTTCGCAAAGCATACATCTCACAGACAGCACATAAATTCATTTACATCAAAACTCTTAAATAAACATGGTTACCTGGCCGCCATTTTTTTCTTTATCGGTGCCATATGTACGCTATCATATCTTAAAAATAATACTTAAAATAACAGAAAATACACAAAAATTGCACAGACACACCAAGAAACAAAAAGCAAACAATAGTACTTAAAATTCTAGTAAAATTGCCAATGTTAACACAAAATACTACTAATCTTTTCAGGAGCTCTCGACAAGCCGACGATCAAATCAGTGCGACACCAAGCGGATCGTAATGTTCCACTTACCCCATATGTAAAACTATAGCGTTTTGTGAACCTCTTCCCTAGGCATCTAGTCATATGCCTTTTCCAAATCTACAAAATCTAAGTACAGATTGTTATTATTCTTAATGGGTATCTCCATGGAGTTCAAATATTCATCACAGGAGGACCAGAAACATCATGCTGGCCTGATTGGCCAAATAGTTAATGGACAACCAGTGGTTAGTGGTTATCTCCAGGCAAGAGGCTGCTTGTTCAAATCCTGACAAAAACATGGATGTTTGTGATTGTCCTGCTAACCATTTACTATATTATTATTATTATTACCCCAAGACCTCATGGAGTCAATGACTCATCTCGGAGGTTCTTTTATCACACACACACAGTTCATCATACCGTGTCTTAAACACACTCAAACTCCTTGCAAACACCACACTCTCAGCCAAGGCATTCCAATCATTTACAACTCTGCATGAAAAAAATCTGTCCCTCACTCCCCTACTCACACCCTTTTTATACAGTTTCCAGGAATGACCTCTGATTCTCTCTTGATCTCCCACTATTTTCTGTAGAACTTATTATTACTATTATTATTACCCCAAGACCTCATGGAGTCAAAGACTCATCTCGGAGGTTCTTTTATCACACACACACACAGCTCATCATACCATGTCTTAAACAACTCAAACTCCTTGCAGATACCATACTCTCAGACAAGGCATTCCAATCATTTACAACTCTGCACAAAAAAAACCTGCCTCTCACTCCCCTACTCACACCCTCTTTATACAGTTTAAAGGGATGACCTTTGGTTCTTCCCTGATCTCCCACTATTTTCTGTAGAATTTCTCCAGCATTGATCCTATAACAACCCCTAACCAACTTGTAGGTCTCTATAATATCTCCCCTTATCCTCCTGTCCACCAGACTCTGCAAATTACATCTTCTCAATCTTTCCTCATACACAAAATTCAGAGGTCAGAAACTACCTTAGTCAGTTGCCTTTGAACTCTTTCCAACATCTCTTCATCCTTCTGAAAACCAAGTGACCAAATCTGGGCACAATAGTCCATGTGTGGCCTAATCAAATCCTTATAAAGTGGAACAAGAATCTCCCTAATTCTACACGTCAGTGTCCTCTGCATCATTCCCGGAAGCCTTTGTGTTGTCTTCACAATTTTGGCTATGTGTCCCCCTATATTTCAGACCCTTATCCACTATCACCCCCCAGATCTCTTATTTTCTCAACCTCCAACAATAAATCCTCACCAAGCATAAATTCTGCCTCCCATCTTTGTTTTCCAAATTTTAAAACCTGACATTTTGCAACATTGAGCTCACATCCCCATTAGCTTGCCCAGTCACTCAATTTATTCAAGTCTTCTTGTAAGGCCACAACATCTTCACTACTCTTCATGGTTCATCCCAACTTTGCATCATCTGCAAACAACTGAAAATCTCCATCCAAATCTTCACTAATATCATTAATATACAAGTTAAACAGCAATGGCCCTAAAAGAGATCCCTGAAGCACACCACTAGTAACTTTCCTTTTCCTGGATGTTGCTCCCCATACACAACTTGTTGATACCTACCAGATAGTCAGTCTCCAATCCAATGCACTAATCTGATATCCAACCCCATTTGCTCTAGTTTGACTGTCAACTTATCATGAGGTACTCTATCAAAAGCCTTTGCAAAATCCAAGTATATTACTGTGTATCCTTCTCCTCTGGATCCTAGTTCTCACAAGCTTGTTCAACAACTTAACCACAACACCTGACACACAGATAGGCCTATAATTTGATGCTTGAGTTCAAACACCTCCTTTATGAAGTGGCACAATTTTGTTCCCCTTCCACTCCTTAGGATCTTGACCGAATGCAAAACTTGTATTAAAAAAATATGTCAAGGCAGCTGTCAACTCCCTGGTACATTCCTTCAGAATACGTGGTGATATATTATCAAGTCCTACAACCTTATTAACATCTAGTTTACTCAACTTCCCATACACCTCTTGCTCACTTATAGTCAGTCTCTCTTCACCATCATCAACTGCTCTCAATCTCTCCATGAAGTCACATTCACAAGATTGAAAGATCTTTGTGAACTGCTCATTATGTATCTCCACCACACATTCTGCAACAGTTGTCTTTATACTATTTTCTCCAATGAGTGTCATCCTTCCATAATCATTCTTTCTTTTGCTGGCTACATATCAAAAGAACTCCCTAGGATTCTTTTTGGCTTCACTACCTAACTGCTGTTCATACCTCTCTTTAGCTATTCTCACCAACCAAGTCACCCTCCTTGCCTGGTCTTTGTAGACCTCATGAAATCGGTTATTTCCAATTCTCTTATGCTGCCTCCACAATGCCCTTTTTCTCTGTATCGCAAGCTTAATCTCTTTATTCATTCATCTCACACTTACCTTATTTAACCTTCTCACACTTGGAATACATTTAGACATTGCATCTACTAGACAGTTTTTGAAAATCCCCCAAGCTGCATTGATCTCTTTTCCAGTTAACTCCTCATTCCATGCTACACCCAGAAGCTGTCTCTTGGGCTCTTCATAATCACCCCCTTGTAGTTCCTCATATACCCTTTTCTCACAGAAGTCCTCACACTGCTGGCAACCACCCAGGTTGGTGAGAGTGACTACCTCATGGTCACTCTCACCAACTAGTGGATGATTTGGTACATCATTTATAATTACATCCTCTGATGAGATGACCGAATCCAAGATCCTCAGTCCTTGTGTGCCCTCTGTTACATACTGTCTTAGGTGGTTATCCCCCAAAAACTCGAGAAACTCATTTTCTTTACTTCGAGTTGCTATCTCATCATTCCAATCTATGTTGCCATAATTAAAATTGCCCATAATGATCATCCTTTTCTTATTTGCTTGGCTAATTTGATTATACATTTCATTTTCACCACCATCCACATTACCTGATCTATAACACTCTATCTATTATCACTAATAGCACTCCCCCTCCCTTTTTATCCTTTCTATCCTCACGAAGCACATCATACCATCCACATTACCTGATCTATAACACTCTATCTATTATCACTAATAGCACTCCCCCTCCCTTTTTATCCTTTCTATCCTCACGAAGCACATCATACCATTTCATCTCTATTCCTGTCAGGATGTCGTCCTCTTCCAACCATGTCTCACTTATTCCGACAATCTTTGGCTGAACAGATGCAAATAATGCAACCATTTCATGTGCCTAGTTTCTTATACTTGTAGCATTTGTATACAAACACAACAGCTCATTTCTGGATCTAGAGCTATTTCCTCTGATAGCACTCACTCGATGTGATCTCACCATGCTCGAATTGCGCCATTTCCCTTTCTGCTTATTGATTTTAGAACCCTTTTCAATTCCAGTTGTTTCATCTTGATTCCAGGTCATCCCATTCCTTTCTTGTCTACACTTGCTTTCACCTCCTCTTGGAGCATTCACCTTTCTCACTCTGTGTACCCCTGTCGACCCTGAGCCTCTCCATTTCCCTCCTCCTCTTGCACTCCCATTCTCTCATTTTCTATACTCATACCACTCACTTACCCATTCATAACCGCCTCTTCAATCTCTCTCCTGACTTACTCTCCTGCTCTTCCACATCACTTCCCGCTTGATCTGATTCATTTTCTCTACTCACTTCTCTACCTTCCAGCAGCAGTCTATCCAAGCGACTCACACTATAACCACTCAAATGCAGTCCATTGCTCCCATACAGTTCACTTCATCCTTCAAACTCATTCCACACATTAACAAACTGTACTCCCATCTCCTCATACATTTCAGCCAGAATATCATTCATAATCCTTGCTCTCCACCTCATCTCACCACAGTTATACCTAGGCAACACATTGACTACCCTTTCTTCACACTATTCTCTTTTATCCTTCTAAGCAGCCTCCTGATATCCATTCTGACGTGCTCTTTGTCCTCTGTCAAATCATTTGTAAAATCATCAACTCCTTTGCTCGCTCCCTCCTCATATCCCATGCCTCAATCGCTCTACTTATTTTACCATCTGGAAAGCATACCTTGTGATCCTATCATCCAGTACACCTCTAATAATAGAGTCACCATACAACACTACTTGCTCATCTCTTGTTAACTCTTTGATGCCATCATGATTTGTATTAATAGTTTTTACCCTAATTTTCTTAATTTCATTCCGCATCCATTTCATCTCTTGCCTCATCCAATCCAATTCAACTTCCGAATTTCACATCACATTCTCTCTATCATTCAGTCTTTCCAATTTTCTAACTCTCGACACCCTCTTCTCACTTTCACTCTCATTCATCCTTCTGTGTTTCCATACTTTCAGTCCAACTTTCACCATCTTTTCACTATCATTCATTCTTTTGATTTTTTCCACCTTTGATTCTTTTGTCATGCCATTTCCGATTTCATTCGTTCTCTCAATTTCGTTTCCTTCCACCACTCTCACCTCTCTTTCGTCCTTTTTAACATCCGTTATGGTTTTCAAATCACTCGTTTTCTTTTTTTACTGATTTTTTAACATTTTTTTGCCTGTCCTTCACACCATCCTTCTCTTTCTAACATGCACTCATTTTCCCCGCGATCTCTCTACTAACACTTTCTGTCATTCAATTTCATATTAGCATTTATCAATTCCTCATTCAGGTCACACTTCGCACGCACCCTCCTTCCATTCCCCCTAAACATCCACAAATCATTTATGTAATCGAAAGAATACATATAGCACACCTCACACTTAATGAAACGACTGAAGTCAGAGTTAAAGTCATGGAATGACAAAGCCGCCGCCATGTCTCTTCTGCCAATTACTACCCTAATGTCTAATAATAATGAATTCATAATTAAGTTTAGGCGAAAAAAAAAAAAAGAAATCCCCCCATTAATAATACTGGTAGCCCACAACTTTTACAGCAGCTGTTACTCAAACAAATACTCATGTATACTTAATTATTTTCTTCATCTCTCCATCCTTCTGAAAACCAGGTGACCAAATCTGGGCACAATATGTACAGCTATAACCTGTGTCCTGGAACAGTATGACCTTTGATGTCTTTGTGCCATAAAAATCAAATCAAAATCCAGAAACATCATTCACAATGTGCCTATCATCCCACAAGGCAACCAAAATTTTGCCATGGGAGTAAGAAACTATTATTAACACAATGCCTATCTTAAACTGATTCACCAACGAAGAACTGACAATCACCCCAAGGCAGCCCATTCCATTTATTCACTATCCTTATAGAAAAAGCAATCTAGATCTCACATTCTTGCTAACTGAAACTTTACTCAGCTTCCAATGGTGATCTCTTGTTCTGTCACCACGTTCCATATACTGAAAAGGTTCCCTACCTCCATTCTATAAAAAAACATTTAGCAGCTTGAATGTTTCTATCATGTCACCCCTATTCCTTTTATCTGCAATTTTTGTAACCCACAAATTTTCAGTCTGTCCTCATACGAAACATTCCACAGGCTCATCTTGATTACTCACCTCTGAATCCTGTCAACCACCTTTACATCTCCAAGAAACACTGGTGATCAAATCTGAGCACAATAGGAAGAATCAGAGTCTTATAAAGAGGAATAATGACTTTTCTGTTCTTACTAGTGAGCATGTTTTTGAGCATACAAGTGATCTTATGAAATGTTTTTCAAATTTTTGTAATATGACCTCTGAACTTCAATTCCCTGTCACCCATAACTCCCAGATTCCTGGCCTCATCAATTTTCAGCAACTAAACCCCATCAATAAAATGCACAAACTGAACCTTTTTCAATCCAAAGTGAATAACTTTACATTTTGCCACATTAAAAAAAAAAAAAATAAGAAGAAGAAGAAGAAATTAGCCTTTGACCATGACCGCCAATTCAAATCATTCTGCAAGATTGATACATCATCTTTATGTACTATAGCTCTTCTCAACTTAGCATCATTCTGTAAACAACTGATATTACTCTATAAATTGTCTCCAGTATCATTAATATACAGATTAAACAACCATGGACAAAGAACAGAGCCTTTTGGAAAGGTCATTTTTTTGATCTTTGCCTCTGCTCATCATACATTACTCTCTGATACCTGTCTGACAACCACCTGCTTATCCATCTCCCCAATCCAGTATCCATTCCCATTTGTTTTAGCTTACTTAACATATATTCATGCAGTAGTCTCTCAAACTCTTTTGCAAAATCCAACAATATAACAGTATAGGAAAAATCCAACTCCAGAGTCACTTTTACTTTAGAAACAAAGTAAATTGCTGAGACACAGCCTCCTCTTAACAAAGCCATGCTGACCTCTAAAAAGTATCAGATTATTTTCCTTCCAGTCTTGAATTCTGGCTTTAACCAGTTGTTCCAAAACCTTAACCACCACCACTCCCAAGATAGTAACAGGTCTGTAGTTTTCAACCTCTGTTTTTGACCCACCTTTATGCAGGAGAACTATCATCCTTGTCATGTCACCATGATTTCCCAACTGTTTGTGGTAAAGTGAAAATATGATCTTTACAACCTCTATTTGGCCCAAACTCAGCTTGTTCTTCTCCAAGCTTCTCTTCTACAAATTTTCTCAACCTCTTTTCCAGTATGCTTGAATTAATCTTACCTGGAACCATAGACACAAAATAAGTTTCATTGTCTATTTCTTCATTTTGAAATTTGCTCACATAAGTCTACTTGAAACTGCCTTCCAATCAAGAAATTTACCTTCATGTGTTGAATTCTATCACTATGCCTTCCTTTCCTCAATCATCATTGCCCAAATATAACAGCCAATTCGTATTATTTAGTAAGATCTCACCTGTTTTTGTCTTCTTTGTCTCAGTTATGGCAATTATGTCCACATGGTATTTTTCTAGTTCTTCTGCAAGTTCCACATTTCCCTTAATACTCCTTATATTGATTGGTCCTATCTTCAATTTTTCTAACATTGGATTTTTTTCTTCTTCTTATAGATGCTGAGTTGGAGTTTGTTCTAGTAGTTGACTTTTCACTACTCACCATGGTTCCTTCTCTCATGAACATTGCTGGGACCTTGTTTAACCAGGCGATTCCCCAGCTAGCATGAAATCCAATCATGTTGTGTCATCATATATATGTGTGGTTTAAGCTATAGAAAGTATGATTTCATTGGCTAAGTCTCAAACTGTCAACCCATCCCTATTCATTCAGCACCCAGTGAATACCTAATAACAGGATGCATCATGTGAAGGTGAGGATTGGACATTAGATCAGAAGCTCCAGTCAGTTCTCTGCATTCCTTAAAGGTTATGTGGAGGTCTCCTCCCAAGTATTTGGTTTTGACCATTAAACAATCCCCTCAGTGACCCTATTATGATAAGTATTTAGTCTTAAGTGTGACTAAAAAGGGCCCTCACATGATGAGTCTGTAGACTCTCCAAAGTGCTCTGATATAATAATAATAATAATATTAATGAATAATAAATCTTTTCTCACACTTCTTTCAATTCGTCTATCTCTCATCTTCCTCACATTGTTTTTTCCAAATACTCTGATTTTCAGCCATTCAAGAAACATGACATGATGCTGAGTATATCTCCAGGTTCTTTACTTTGAAGGAGGTGCTTACAATTTATATATACTAATGCCAGAAGTACTTGGAATGTGGAAGAGTGTTTAGCATTGTTTAGTTCAACTTGGCAAGAAGGCATTATAGGCAACAGTGAGACTTGGTTTACAGATGATGATGTAATGATAGAATGCAAAGGGTATTAGTATCCTCAGAGAGGACAGAAAGGGCTTTTGCTGAGAATAGCACAAGAATTAAAGCCAAAATAGAGTACAAGTAACGGGAGGACAGGGATGCTGAGGGAAGTTTATTTGAGGCTATCTGGTCTGAGATAGAGGCCAATAAGATTAAATATATAGTTTGTTGCTGATATAGTCCAAGAGTAGAAGGGCAAATGTGTACAGCATGCATTAGAAAATTAGAATAACAATGCAGGAGTAATTCTTATGGGGCATCAGTTATGGGGGACTTAGGCTGGAAGTAGAAATGTTAGTAGAAAGGGGAGAAAATGGAATTTATACAGCCAGTAAAAATAATTAGCATCTGCTTGGGGAAAGTGAACATGTGATCTTAACCTGGGAGATTGCCAGACACGAATTTTCTGTTAATAAGATTATTATTAACATCTGATCGCCATCTAGTCAAGGGACTTATAAGGGAGGTCCATACTCTCTCTCTCTCTCTCTCATACAATAAGATGATCGAATGTGCCTTAAACCCATTTGCAGTTTCCACAGTCACCACATTCTCAGGCAATGCATTCCACTCATCAATTACTCTCCATGTAAAGAACCTGCTTCTCACCCTCCTGCTTCTACTCTCATTATACAGCTTCCAGGGATGGCCTCTTGTTATATCTTCCTCTACTCTATGAAAATCTCCTCTGCATTAAACTAGTAACAACCCCCTCACCAACTGATATGTCTCAATCATATCCTCTCTCCTTCTTCTATTCACAAGGCCCTGCAAGTTGCATTCCCTCAATCTCTCCGCATATCTGACATTCCATAGACCTCATGCTGACGTAGTAAACATAAACCTTTTCTGGACCCTCTCCTATGCATCTTCATCCCATTGAACACCAGGTGAATGAACATAGTTCATATGTTGTCTCATCAAAGCCTTTTGATGAGACAACATATGATTCTCCTACAGGACAACAACATCTGCTCTACTTCTCATAGTTCTTCCCAACTTTTCATCATTCCCAAACAGCTGCACATTTCCAGATTATCCAGTTCCAATGTCATTAATATACAAGTTAAGCAATAATGGTCCCAAAGCAGATCCCATTGGCACTCAGCCTTCCTCTTTTGGGTTACCACTCCTCTATACACAACCTACTGATACCTATCTGACAACCAATCAGCTATCCAACTCACTAGTCTATTATCTAATCTCATTTGTTTCAGTTTAGCTACTAGCTTATCATGTGGCAGTCTATCAAAGGCTTTTGGAAAATCCAAGTACATGCATTTTCCTTATCCAGAATTTGTCACCTTGTTGTAATGCATAAGCAGATTGCTCTCCCCCACCCCATAACCAACCCATTCTGACAATCATAAAGACTACTGCTATTATCAACAAATTTCTGAAAATCCTAGTCCTCACCAATTTTTATAACACCTCAATAACAACCCTAGGCACACAGATTATCCTATAATTTGTAACCTCAGTCTTATTTCTCCCACTATTAAATAGCCCTTGTGAAGTGCAATAATTTTTTCCACCTTCCATTCCTTTGGGACTTGCTCTGTTGCAAAACACTTATGTTAAACAGGTGTGCTAAAGATGCTGTTAACATTATTGATGACATACGTTATATATATTGTCAGTTCCTACTGCTTTATTGACATCAAGTTTAGTTAATACCTTCTGCTCATTCACCATGAATCCCTTCTTCACCATACTCTATACACCACTTCAGCTTCTCATGATGTTGTCTTCACAAGGACGAAATACACGAAGAAATTGCTCATTGAATACTTCAACTCTATTCTCTGCATTGGTTACCAATCAACTAGCATTATTCTTTCACAGTGATTTTGTCCTTCTACAAGCTGTATACTGAAAGAACTTGCTAATCTCCACATGAGTTTATGTCCACATAATCTCATGTGGATTTTTCTTAGCCTGTTTGGCTAATTTCTTCTCATCTTTTGCTGCCTTTACCAACTGAGTTACCTTCCTGGCCTGCTTCTCTTCATGCATATTGCATATTTCCAACATTCATTTGTGAGTGATGGTAATAATTCACAATGCCTTCTTCTTCTTCCAGATTTCATGCTTAATCTCTTCATTCATTCCTTTTACTATGACCTTATGTAGCCTTTCACCTTTTGCATACACTCAGACATTTGTGCTATTAAATAGCTCTTAATCAATGCCTAAATGGCATCTGTCTCCTTTCCACTCAACTCCTCTTTCCAGTTGTCTCCTAAGCTTTTCATAGTCACTGCCCTTGTAGTTCCTCATATATCCGTTCATCACATAACTTCTGATATAACTAGCTACAACCCAGGTGATCACTTCATGTTCACTCTCACCAAGTGGGGAAATATTAGACACTCCATTCACAATCCCATACTCTGATGATATAACCAGATTTAATACTTTTAATCTAATACTGATTAAGATTATGTCCCTTAAAAACTCAAGAAATTCATTCTCCTTATTTCCAATCAACATTGCCATAACTGAAATCACTCATGATGATCACTCTTTGCTTGCTCACTAAGCCAAGTTGCCTATATGTTTCTTTGTCTTTACCAGCCACATTTCCTGGTGTGTAGCAGCATCAAACCAAATATTTTATTCTATCAATCTCCACCTTACACCATACCCTTCGAAACTCTGTCTTTTTCTCCCTTCTATCTCAACCTCATGTGGACATAATTCTCATACTATCATCAGCAGCATTCCCCCCCTCCTCTCTTGCCCTCCCTATCTTCATGAAAAAACATCATATCCATCCATTTCTATTCCCATTAAGATATCATGAGGATAGGGAGGGCAAGAGAGGAGGGGGGAATGCTGCTGATCCAACTGTTTCATTTATTCCAACTATTTTCAGACAAATAAACTCAATCAATGCAACAATTTCTTCTAATTTATTTCTGATAATCCTGGCATTTATAACAAGTTATACTCATTCCTCCATTAAGTAGAACTGCAGGTAGAAATCTCAGGTAGAATTACAAATTATATTATGAAATCCTGAGGTGTCAGCTTAGAACAAAACCATGGCTTAAGAATCTGAAGTGGGAAAATGTTATCAGTTCAAAGGAGATGGTTAAAGGTTTGTTTGAAGATATACCTGGATTCAGACTATATACCTGGATTCAGGAGGATAAATTAGATAGGAGTTAGATTGATGAGCAGCATAATTAAGCAGGAGTTGCAAAAAAAAGTTGTAGATGGTATATAAAGAAAAAATTGACCAGCGTGGGAAGAATGTTGATTGCACATAAGGATTAGTCATAGGATGTTTGATGGAAACAGTATTACACTATTATACTCTGGGTGATGATGATAAATCATGTAAGAGTTATGTGGATGATCAACATTATTAAGGAAAGAAAAAAGAAAGTTTTTGTATATAAAGAGAATGGCAATCAACAGGCTCAGGAGCTGTACAAGCACTGATAAGAAAGGTGACCAACATGGTAGGGAAGGCAAAATCATATTATGAGAGGAAATTAGTATAAAAGGCCAAAATAAATTCAAAGAGTTCTTTGACTATGTGGCAAGTAGAAGGAAGAATGATATAAAAATAACTTTAATGAATCATGATGGTAAATATGTGACAGAATTCGAAGTAAATGAATTATTAAGTGATAAATCTGTGAGCATGTAATATGAGAAAAAGTCATTTAAAACCTGAAATGAAGAAAGGCGGCTGGAGTAGATGAAATTCAGCCAGAAATGCTCAAATGTGGAGGTATAAAAGTTTTACAGGCTGAATGGCATTATTCAGAAGGCCTGGTCAGAGGATTGAATTCCAGATGATTGGTGCAGAACTCTCATAGTACCCATCTATAAAAAAATGGAATAAAACTTAATGTGAGAATTACAGAGGAACTTTTCTACTAAGTGTTCCTGGTAAGATTTATGCAAGTATACTTGAAAAGAGGTTGAGAAAGGTTGTGGAAGAGAAACTTGGAGAAAACAAACTGAGTTTAGACCAAATAGAGGTTGCCATTTTAAGACAAATAGTTGAGAAATCTTGGGAATATAACAAGGATTTGTATTTACGTTTTGTTTATCTGGAAAAGGCATATGACAAGGTGCCAAGAAGGCTCTTCAAAACACTACAGTAATATGCTGTAAGGGACATTATATCAAGCAATATGTAGTCTCTATTTAAACTGTAAATCAGCAGTTAGACTTGAAGGAGCATGTGGCTTTTTGTCTCAAATTGTGCTCCAGTTGTGCTTAGGTTGGATACAAGTGTCCTTCAGTTATGTTATTGTTTGAAACTGTGTTGTATATATTGTGTTTTCTGCTGCTGTTTGTTTCACTACTTCAGCATCTAAAGATGCCATCCAACAAGAGACGTATGCCAGCAGCTCAGAGGACTTCTATACGAAAGTCTGGCTCTGCGTCGGATTTTTCACAATGGATGCATTGTGGAAACTGCTATATGTATGCACCAAAGAATGTGAAGGATTTGTGGACTGTTTGGCTAAATGAGAAGAATGAAAATGTCGATGTATGTGAGAAGTGTCAGGATAGGCTGGAGCAATTAGGAATGGAAGCAGATGTCGGGACTGTAGCGGAAGAACTTCGGCAGGAGTTCCTGAAAATGAAAAGTGACCTTCATCTTCTGCATGAGGAATTGGAAGTGCTCAGGAGGCTCTGGAAATTAAAACTGAGTTAAATGTGTTGAATGGAAAAATTAGAACTATGGACAGGGGCGCACCTGCCATATGTGCAACGTGTGCAATGCACACAGGTGCCAGGATAGTAAAAGTGCCAAAGAGGAGGAAATACTTAAAAAAAACGTTTTTTTAAAGTGATTTTTTTATTTGAAGGGTGGCAACTAAAGTTTTGCACACAGGCGCCAGACACTACTGGCATGCTACTGGGTATAGGGGCGCCAACTAAAGTTTTGCACACAGGTACCGCACATTACTGGTGTGCCCCTGACTATGGAGATTACTTTAGCTGAAGTAACTAGAACAGGATTAAGTATGGGAGAGTCTTTAGTGATTGATGAAATAATAAATAGTATGGGAGAGTCTTTAGTGATTGATGAAATAATAAATAGTATGGGAGTCAACAGAATGAAAGCACAAGAGGTCTAGAAGAAATGAGATGCGTGAGAGTGAGGGAGTAAGTAAAAGAGCATTCAGTAATGAAACTGGTTGAGTCATGCTGAATAGCATAGAAAACGAGGCCGTGAGTGATGCTTGTTTGGACTTGAATGAAGTGATGTGTGGTAAAATATATGGTGATTCTATGATTAAGGGTATGGAGAATGGTATGCCTTAGGAGTGCTTGACTGGTAGAACAATAGAGAGAGTGGCTTTAGCAATAAAGAGAGGGCATAATGCAGAAAAGATGATAGTTATGTGGGTACAAATGACCTGAGTGGTAGTATAAATCAGGTAGCAGAAGATTTAAGAACATTGTTAGATATTGTGAAGAAGAAAAGTGTCAATGAGAGAATAGTGTGTGTGCTGCCTCGTTTTGACAATTATGAGTTAAGCAGATGAGTTAAGTAGATGATCAATGATAAGGAATGATATGATTGCAAGAATGTGTAAAAACAGAGGTCTGGAATTTGTTGATGTCTGAAGGTGTTTGAAGGAAAAAGATAGCTGTATGCAAGAGATGGGTCACATCTGAACATGGAATCATAAGCAATTGAAGAAGTTACTGTTTTCTGAATAATTTGAAGTAATTGGGCAGAGAAACTAAAATTGAAATGGTTAAGTGTAAGAGGGATAAACTTAAGCAGTGATTGTATATTTGTTGATCCTTATTCATGGAATAAATTGCAGAATAGAGTGGATACAAATCGGCATGGGACTACTGAAATTAGTGACATGTATATCAGTTCTAAAGCTGGTACAAGAACTAAAGGGAATCTGCAATTTTTGTAAACCTTTGTTGTTTAATTTGTACATATGATATAGGAAATGGCTTAAAGGGAGATATTCAGTTGTTTGCTGATGATGCAAAGTTGGGTAGCACAATAAAAAATCAAGCTGATGTTCAGAGTTTGCAGGATGATTTAAATAAGCTGGCAAAATGGGCAAAAGGTAATGGATGTCATTTCAATGTGGAAAAGTGTAAAGTTATACATTTTGGGATTAAAAGATTACCAGCTGTGTACTACATTGATGGAACGGTACTCCAAGAGATTGATGAGGCTAGGGACTTAGGGGTGTTGGTGGATAGGGAGATGAAGTTCAGGGAACACATTGCTAAGGTGTCCAAGATTGCACATTGGATTATTTGGCTATTGAGGAACATGCTAACATCCAGAGATAAAGAGGTTATTATTCCCCTTTATAAAGCATTGATACTTTCACATTTGAATTACTGTGTTCAGGTCTGGTCACCTGGATTCCTTTGAGATGAGGAGGTTGTGGAGTGGGTTTAGAGGAGAGTGACTAAGTTGGTGACTGATGTAAAAAATGCTCCCTACATTGATAGATTGAGAGCTTGTGGATTGCAGAGGTTGGTTGATAGGCAGAGGAGAGGGAATATAATAGAAACATTTAAATTACTAAAAGATTTTTATAAGATTGATGCAGGGAAAATGCTTCATCTGTGTGATAGTGATGGAAGAACAAGAGGTCATCCCTGTAAATTAAGGAAAAGTGTGGTTAACAAGGGTGTGAGAACAAGGTTTTTTTGCCTGGAGGGTGGTGAATGAGTGAAATGCATTTCCTGTCTCAGTTGTGAGTTCTTCGTCTGTAAATGAATTCAATAAGAGATATGATAGATATTGTTTTGATAGTTTGGGTCTCCCACGATGAGCCTACTGACTCCATGGAGATATCCGTAATAATAATAATAATAATAATAATAATAATAATAATAATAATAATAATAATCTATATGGATCACATTATGAAGGAAAGTGGTATTAAATCTGATATGAAAATTGAACTGGATATGGATCAGAACAGTAAACATAAGAGGCATCAATCGCATGATTGAAGAAATACAAAAAGCCCTAACAGAAATGAAAATAGAATAGCAGTAATTTCAGAAACAAAGAAATAATCAAAAGACTCTACTGAACTTCATGACTACATTTTAATATACAGTGGAGTACCCAATGAAAAATGAGCAGCTGCAGGTATAGCTATCATGATCAATAATAAATGGAAACACAAAATTGAATCATATACACTGGATCTCTGAAAGTATAATAACGGCTAGACTTAAATTAAATAAGAAATTTATTATAATTATAGGAATATATGCACCTGAAGAAGGGAAAAAAACTCAAACAGAATAAATCTATAAAAACCTCCAAAATGTAATTAAGAACACAAGATTTAATAGATAATCAAGGAGAAAACACCATAAATAATAATGGAAGAAATCTCAGGGAATTTGGGACCTATAATAAGTGATGGCTGAACTGGATAAGGGTAATGGGTTTACAGTGATACTGCTGGACTTTGCTAAGGCCTTTGACAGGATACCACATGGAATTCTAATAAGTAAACTGCAGCACATGAGGATCAATATAGGGTTGATGAGAAGGATAGGAGGGTGGTTGATGGAGAGATATCATAGAATAGTTCGGGAGTAGAGTACAAAGGAAGGCCTGCGACTAGTGGTATGCCGCAGGGCTATGTTCTTGGACCACTGCTATTTAATTTGTTCAATAATGATATAGGAAAGGATCTGAGAGGAACTGTTCATTTATTTACTGATGATGCAAAGTTGGGTAGTGCAATAGTGAATACACATGATGTCAAAATTTTGGGATGATTTGAATAGATTGGAAGACTGGGCTAAGGAGAATGGATGTCAGTTTAATGTAGCAAAGTGTAAGGTTATGTATTTTGGAGTGAAAAGATTAGCAGCAGTATACCACATTGGTGGAACTGTACTCCAGGAAATTGATGAAGCTAGAGATTTGCAAGTGTTGGTGGATAGGGAGTTGAAGTTTAGGGGGCACATAGCAAAAGTGGCTAAATCAGCTCATCAGATCACTTGGTTACCGAAGAATACTTTGACGAACAGAGACAAGCAAGTTATTATTCCTCTTTACCAAACCTTGATAAGACCCCATCTTGACTACTGTGCCCAGATCTGGGTGCCAGGGTTTCTTCTTGATGAGGAAGTGGTAGAGAGGATCCAGAGGAGAGTGACCAAGATGGTAGTTGGTCTATGGAATGAATCTCACAAGAACAGGTTGAAGATCTGTGGGTTACAGAAATTGGTTGATAGGCGGAAAAGGGGTGATATGATTGAGACATTCAAATTACGGAGGGGTTTTTACAAGATTAATTCAGAAGAAATTTTTCAGAACAGGTCTGGCGATGGGAGAATAGGGGCCATCCTTGAAAACTGAGCAAGGGTGTTAGAACGAACTAGTTTTTTTACTTGAAGAGTGGTGAATGACTGGAATAAGCTGCCAGAGTCTGTTGTGGGTGCCATGACTGTGAATGAGTTCAAAGCAAAGTATAATAGATACTGTGTGAATGCTGAATAGTTCTTGACATGATGTTTAGGACCTCTCTCGATGAGTCTAAGGAATCCTTGGACTTGCTGGTAACAATAATAATAATAGTTTGAAATCACCAACAGCTTTTTTAAACATAAAGATATGCATAATTATACATGGGAAGCCCAGAAAATATAAAAACATCATTGTATAATACTGGTTGTAAAACTAAAGAAGATGATAAGAAATTGCAAAATATACAGAGGATGCAATATTGAATTCAGAATATTATTTATTAAGCAGTACTATTAAAATCCTGAACCAGAGAAATAGAAACAACAGAAGAACACAAAATCAAAAGCAGGAGCATTTTAAGATAGAACTGTTACAGCGAGATGGTATCAGAGAACTATATCAAAGAAGACTTACAAACAAACAAAGAAAGTAAATGAAAATACAGATATAGAAAATGAATGTCAAAACATCAAACAAATAGTAAAATAAGCAGCATATGAAGCCATAGGAACAAAACTGCAAAGAAAAAGGAAAGGATTCAGAACCTTGAACCCAGAAATAGAATCCTTAATATGAAAGAAGAAAAAAACATACCTTAAATGGTTAAACAACAGAACCATAGGAAATGAAATAAAGTATAAAAGAATCAGAGCAATAACAAGAAGAGAAACCAGGAAAATCAGAAGACAAGACTGGGAAAAATTTGTATCAAATTAGAGCATGACATAAATGGACCTCAATTAAAGAACTTTATTATAAAATCATAAAATAATGACTAAGAAATATAAAGGATAATCTACAATTAGAAGGTCCCTCACCAAAAGGATGGGTCAATCACTACACCCAGCTTCTAAACAACAATTATTCGGTTTTAAAACAATGTGGGATCTAATATCCCCTTAATTTAATTAATAATAATCAAAGTGAAATAAAACAAATAATCAGTCAAGAAACAAATGAAGAACCAATACAATTTAATGATCTAAAGAAAATATTGGAAAAATTAAAAAATACAAAAGCTACAGGAGAAGATGGAATAAATTCAGAACTGTACAAATACAACTCTAAACCATTTCGATTATGATTAATTAAATTCCTAAACAGAATATGGGAAGAAGGAAACATCCCACAAGAATGGAAGACAGCAATAGTCATAAACATATTCACAAAAGGAAACCGAAAGGATTGCAGAAACTACAGAAGAATATCTCTATTAAATATATGCTATAAAATATACCTAGATATAATTAAAAGTAAATTAACACCATGGGCCAAGGAAATTATTGGAGAACAATGCGACTTTAGGAAAGGAAGATCCTGCATAGATTCACAATTACTCAAATAAATTATAGAAAAAAGAATAGAATTTTACCTGTCAAAATATATGGCCTTACTGGATTATGAGAAGGCATACAATCAAATTAACAGATCAAAATTAATTAATATACTATGTGAATTGAAATCTCCACCTCAAGCCACCAAAGCAATAGCAAATATGATGGAAGAATGCTATATTAAAATTAAAATTAATGATGAAATAACCAAAAAAATTAAAACCAATAGAGGTCTCATTCAAGGAAGTGGATTATCACCAATACTCTTCAATATATATATGGAAAAAATTTCACAAGAGTGGAAAAACAAAATCATAGGAAATAAAGAATTAACCAGCCTTTTGTATGCTAATGATCAAGTTATTTTTGCTGAAAATAAAGACCAATTACAGAAAAATCTACACATATTGAACAATCTGGATGATCCGGAACTTACAAATTAAGCCATGCCTTCGGCCATGTAGCAACCACAAATGCCCTAATTTGGCAGATGCAACTTGCAGCCTTGACATAGCCCTACACTCATTCCAACAAGGTTCTGATGATGGTCAGACGACAACCTAAATGATCTACACCCTGTTAACCCCTATCCCAGTTTCCACATAAGGATACTCTTTCCCTTCCTCCCCCCCTCCCCCCCTCCCCCCTACAAAAAATGCAGCCCTAAACAAAATAATATTATATATATTTATATATATATTATTAATAGTAACTCGGGTTTCCAAACTTATTTCCCACATCAAAACACACCCCATGTCTCCCCCCCCTCTTCCCCTTGTTAATAAACAACCTTCAGCAGGATCTTGGAATTGGCAGGCATCATAGAACCAAAAACAAGGTATGTACAAAATTTTTCCATCTCTTTTATTCTGCCATTATTGCCTTCTATACTTACCCATGATGCCCTAAAATATATATATATATATACACACTCCTTTTTTGAGTAATGTTAGCCAATGTATTAAAACAAGGGACACTCCTAAACAAAAACAGGCTATAATAGCCATAATTATATTAATAGTGATTAAGAGGAGTAACATGGGAATTTTCCCAGAAACTATACTTAATTAAATCATTATTTATTTCAATTTCATCTGTAGTTTTCTGGCTGTAGTATTTCTGATATTTTTATTTCTTCGTTGCCTTCATATAATTTGGTAAAACATTTTTCTTATTGTTATCTTTCTATGAATGGATTGCTTATTTATTCATAAAATTCTTTTATTTGATTTTGAATGATTATCCATACTTGTTTCTGTACTCTGTAGAAGTCACATTCCAATTGTTTAGAGTAACCTTCCCAATATTTTTGCTTTATGAGTCTTATTTATCATTCATTTAATTTGCTATTCTTTTATATTCTTCATATTTGTCTGTATTAGTCTTATCGTGTAAATTATTATTTATTATTATTATTATTATTATTATTATTATTATTATTATTATTATTATTATTATTATTATTGTTGTTGTTGTTGTTGTTGTTGTTGTTGTTGCACCTTGAAGAAGTCCAAGGACTCTTTGTGGAAGGGCATGTTACTCTGCTATAACTCACTGTCTTCCTTACTTAATTCTCCAACTACACAACTCTACTACTATAAACACAATGCCATCTACTGCCCATCATCACCAATTGTACATTTTGTCTGCAAATCGTGTGGATTCTCTTAGTCGATTTGCCTGTATGCAGGTTGATAGGTTACTAGGGGTCAGAGAGTGCTTGACCTAGTAATTACATCTGAGGATTTGGCTGTAACAAATATGACCACATTGCCACCAATCAGTGAGAGTGATCATAGGGTCTTAACTTGGGAGGTGGCTAAAGGTGTAGAATTTTCAATTAAGACAGGGTACATGTGGAATTATCGGGCGGGAAAGTATGACAAGCTTAGGAGTTTGATTGGTTCAGTGCCATGGCATGTACAACTGCAAGGACTAGAAGTTGATAATGCATGGGAGGTAGTTAAGAAGTGCTTGCATGAAGCAATGGCTGACTGTATACCTAGAGTCCGAATAATAAATCAAGTAGGGGTTAAATGGATGAATAACACCATTAAGCTTGAGTTGCAAAAAAAAAACAACTATGGAGGGAATTTAAGGAGAAGGGTGACCGGCAGGCACATGAACGGTATAAAGCGCAGCCCAGAAGGGTGACGAGTGTGGTAAGAAAAGCAAAAAAGGATTACGAAAGAACATTGGCCATGCAGGCTAAAGAGAATCCTAAACAGTTTTTTAGATATGTAGCAAGTAAAAGAAAAAATGTACATAGCAGATTTATTTTAAAGAATGCCGATGGTAGGGAGGTAACTGAATCAGTTGAGATAGTTGAGTTACTGAGTGAGCACTTTGCAAAAGTATATCATCCAGGTGGTGACATTGCAGAAACGAATAAACCAGTAGATTATACGGGAATTGTGGTTAATGAAGTGGAGGTGAGTAGTCTATTGCATAACCTCAATGTCAATACATCTGTGGGATTGGATGGTATACCAGCTCGTGTTGTACGAGAAGCAGCTAAAGAATTGTCAGTACCCTTGACCATTTTGTTTAATTTGAGTCTCGGGTCTGGGTTAGTCCCGAGCTGGTGGAAAGAGGGGAAAATAGTTCCACTGCATAAAGGTGGTTCCAAGACTGCTGTTGTAAATTACCGACCGATTAGCATATCAGGAATCATTGTCAAGGTCTTAGAGAAAATAGTCAAGAGGAAAATACAAGATTGAATAGAAGAAAATGGGATACTGTATCGGGGACAGCATGGTTTTGTGAAGGGTAGGTCATGCCTTAGTAACTTGCTCACGTATTATAACACAGTGACGGCTGAACTGGATAAGGGTAATGGGTTTACGGTGATTCTACTGGACCTTGCCAAGGCCTTTGACAGGATTCCACATGGAATTCTAATCAGTAAATTGCAGCATATGGGAATGGACATAGGGTTGGTGAGATGGATAGGAGGGTGGTTGACGGAGAGATATCAGAGAGTGGTTTACTCGGGAGTAGAGTCCACAAGACGGCCTGTGACTAGTGGTGTGCCACAAGGATCTGTTCTTGGACCACTGCTGTTTAATTTGTTCATAAATGATATAGGAAATGATCTGAGAGGAACAGTACATTTGTTTGCGGATGATGCGAAGTTGGGTAGGGCAATAGTGAATGCAGATGACGTCAAAATTTTGCAGGATGATTTGGATAGATTGGAGGTCTGGGCTAAGGAGAATGGATGTCAGTTTAATGTGGCAAAATGTAAGGTTATGCATTTTGGGATGAAAAGATTGGCGGCAGTTTACTGCATTGGTGGAACCCTGCTCCAGGAAATTGATGAGGCACGAGATTTAGGAGTGTTGGTGGATAAGGAATTGAAATTTAGGGGACACATTGCAAAAGTGACCAAAATAGCTCATCAAATCACTCGGTTGCTGAAGAATACGTTGACAAGCAGAGACAAGCAGGTTATTGTTCCTCTCTATCGAGCCTTGATAAGACCCCATCTAGACTACTGTGCTCAGATTTGGTCACCTAGGTTTCTTCTTGATGGGGAGGAGGTGGAGAGGATCCAGAGGCGAGTGACCAAGATGATAGCAGGTCTGTGGAATGAACCGTATGAGAACAGGTTGAGGATTTGTGGGTTGCAAAAATTGGTTGATAGGCGGATGAGGGGAGATATGATTGAGACATTCAAATTACTGAAGGGTTTCTATAAAATTAATTCAGAAGATATTTTTGAGAACAGGGCTGGTTGTGGGAGGACTAGGGGACATCCATGGAAACTGGGCAAAAGTGTGGTTAGTAAAGGTGTTAGAGCTGGGTTCTTTACTTTTAGAGTAGTGAATGAGTGGAATGCGCTCCCTGAGTCTGTAGTGGATGCTGTGACAGTGAATGAGTTTAAGGCGAGGTATGATAGATACTGTATGAATGTCAGATAGTTGTGATGAATATGATTTGGGGCCTCCCTCGATGAGTCTAATGACTCCCTGGAGTTGCCCATAATAATAGTAATAATAGTAATAATAAACCTGAGTTTTTTGGCTCAAAAAAGCCCTGCTACATCTGTATGAGATCAGCTAACTCACCTTCTTTTGAAAATGCCCATGTAAAGATTCCTCTCTTCATGACATGAATGAACACTGAGGTCTTTTCCAGTTGAAAGGTGCATGTACTGTTATTTTTCCAGTTGTGCTGTGGAGGTAACAATTTATAAATGTTTGTTAAATATATATTTTTTTTCTTTCTGAGAGTGGTATTATAGAATCCACATACCAGGAAGTCCATTTATTTTGCATTCCAGTTTGTTTCTATCCTGGTGCTTTTGTGCTTGGAGGAAGTTCTAGGAAAGTATTTTTTTCCCCACTTGGTCACAAATTAGATTAAACTTGCCAAGAAATTATATCCTTGATTTATCCTTTATTTAACTTTATTTAACTTAATGTATTTTATGCACAAACATAGTTTGTGCATAAAATACATTTACTACAAGATTTCTTGTATATAGAGGCTAAATGACTTCACATTAATTGCCTTTATATCCCATAATGCTAAGAACACACCCTTTCAGATATGTGTAATGCTTTGCATGCTACCCAAATATATGACTTTTGCATTAATTCAACTTTGGTATCTTTTCTGGGCCTGGATACCACTATCAATAAAGGTTGAAACTGATCTTGGTACTGGCCCTTTCCATAGCCTTCCTTCATTTATCCTCATAGTCCTTCCCATGAAACTAAATGACTTCATATTAATTGCCTTTGTATCCCATAAGGCAAATCACACACCCTTTCAGACATGTATAATGTAAAGTAATTTAGCCTCTATATTTAAGTAGTCTACTAGAGGCACAGGTATTAGCCTGTGCCTCTAATAGACTCAAAGACTTTCAATACCTTGGATTGTACATCAGCAATACAGCAAATGATTTCAGAAAATGTAAACAACTGGCTTGGGTCTTCCATAACAAACTCTGTCCCATCTGGAAATCATCATTAGTATCATTAAAGACAAAATTAAGACTATACCATGCAACTAGTAGATCCATCTTCTTGTATGGTTCTCAAACCTCGACAATAAGCACCAAAAAAAACTACAGATCTAATTAACTCCTTTGGAACTGCATGTCTCAGACTGATCCTTGGATATACCTGGATGGACCACATCACTAACTCTGCTGTGCTAAATCTGGCTAAGCAAGAACCACTTATCAGTATAGTCAAAAAACTACAACTCAGATGGCTTGGACATCAACTCAGACATCCTGAAGTCTCGCCCTTTTGGGAATTCCTCATCCTGTACAAACCAGAAGATGGCAAACGCAGTAGAGGAAGACCATGCAAACAATTTTGGCAACACATGTGTGAAACCATCAGTAGGCTGAACTGCAAAACTCCATCTGACATCTACCAGTTAGCTCAAGATAGAGAGACTTGGAAGACCATAATTTGCAATATTTAATTTGTAATATAAATCTCTTTTTCCTTTTCACATTGTATCATATTGTGAATAAACTATGTATGTATGTATGTATCTTTCTTTTGAGGTTACATGGTGATCAGCATTCATATTTATGAATTTAGGGACACAAAACACACGTGTTGAAAAGATTATTTTACTGATTAATAATAAAATAATAACTTGACGTTTCGAACCCTGTATTGAGGTCATCATCAAAAGGATACATGTATAAAAGAACCAAGCTACATGCTGTTGCACTCTATACAGGTAAATTGCATCTACGTTGTTAACTAATCTTTTTTTTTTTCTTAGCTTGCCCTCTAGTGATAAAAAAAAATACCAATAAAAACTACAATAAACTCTGCTAAAGTCCTCACATACTAGGATTCTTCTGGAATTATACAGCTCATTGAAAGTTTATTTTTCACTTGGTTAGACTATAATAAATTTAGTTTAATCCTTTATCCAAGTGTGAGCAACCAATGTTTGCACCTGAAAGTATCTTCAGGACTGGGTAAGGTGGTACAACACTGGGCAACTCGTTGCAAAGGTGGAGCAAGCTCACATCACTCCTATCTCAGTATCTCCCATATAATGCAAAACACATTCCTTGCAGATATGTATAATGTTATGCATTAAGGGAAGGGCCACTACCCAGACTAGTTTCAACTTTTATTGAGGTCTCTTCAATGGGAGCCAGGCCCAAGTGGAGATACCAGCCAGAAGCATTAGCAAGGTCATCTCCACCTATAGGAGTTGTCAAACAGTATGCCACCTTTTTATTAAATTACTCTGGATTTAGAGAAAGATGTTGAAAGTTTTGGCAACCGTTTGGCAACTCCTATAGGTGGAGATGATCTTGCTAATGCTTCTGGCTGGTATCTATACTTGGGCGTGGCTACCAAGCTTATTAACATCTAACACAAGAAAGGAAATTTCACTTGATACACTTCTGATTCTTTTGATTCTTCTGATTCAACCTCTGCCAGCAAAGGTTGGTCGATTGGTAGAACCTCTGCTACTAATGGCTTGCAAAAAGTTATGCAAGTTTGCGCACGGTTAGTAGTTGGAAGGGGATCAATCGTTCGATGCTGTTGGCACACTCTCTCTCTCGATGAGTCTTTGGACTCCCTGGAGGTGTCACATAATAATAATAGTAATAATTCTTTCACCTTTAATTCTCCTAATTCTTGCCTCTCTTCTACATTTTGCACAGAATCATTCACCTCACTACTATATATGCTGAAGTGTTCATTAAATAATTCCATAATTATTTTTCCTTTTGCTTGCCATGTAACAGAAAAATTCCCTTGGATTAGCTTTGACCTGACTGCCCAGTCTCCTGTCATATTCTACTTTTTCTTTTTTAACCATGCTTGTCACTTTTCTGGCCTGCACTTTATATTCTTCATGTATCTGTTCGCTACAACTGTTTTATGTTTCCTCCATAACAATTCTTTTGTAATACTGCTTGCTTGATTTCACTGTTCATTCATCTCAACCCTACTCTATTTATTCACTTAACTCTTGGTATGCAGTTATGTACTGCTTGTGTTAGACACTGGCTTAACATTTCCCATGTACTGTCAGCATCTTTTCCACATCTAACATCAACCCAATGTATTGATGTTAGTTGACTACGTAGTTTCTCATAATCATCCACCTTATAATTCCACATATAGACCTTCTTGGTAACATCTTTTTCCTCTTTAACCACCTTCCAAACCAATACCTCTTGATCACTTCTCCCAGGAGGTGGTAGCATTGATACCTCATGTGAAGATATCACCAAATCTAACACCAATAAAACTCATGTTGCTTATATCAATACTGCTTTAGATAGTTATCCTGCATTGATGGAATTAGGATCATCTTCCTTTTACTTGTCCAACTAATTTGTCTAAACATTTCACAATCAGTGCTCTCCTATTCGCTGGCTTATAACAACTTCTTATTAGATATACTATTCTATTGATCTTAACTTCACACTAAATAGCTTCAAAATCTTCACATACTACTACTATTTTCAACTTCTCTTGAAGGACACAATTCCTGTACTTTCATTAACAATATTCCCTTCCTCTCTTCACCTTCGTATCCTTTCGGAAAACTCTGTATCCTACCATTTCAAGTCCTGACAGCATATCATCCTCAGCTAGCCAAGTTTCACTTATTCCAATTATCCTTGGGTATACTGATTTGATCAATGCTACATAACAGCTCTCCACTCTTTGCAGCAATCTCATCCACACAGTCAATCTGATATAGTACACTTCTCTCTTCGTTCTGATCCCATTTCCCTGATTCTGACTCTGATTTTTCATTCATTTTCTTATCATCCCCAAATTTTTGCACTGCATCACTCTACTCTGCCATGATCACTTCCTCACCTTTGTATCCATCCTGTTACTGTCCTTCCACAATGTGCTTCTTGATATCTCTCTCTCTGACTCTTAGTGGTGCTAATTTCATATTAATCCTGTGTACTCTTAGCAAACAACAATCACTGCATATGATTAACACCAAATCTATTCAAATGCATTTCATCATCTTTGAACCATTCTAACTTCCCTTCAAATTCATTCCATACATTCACAAATTGAACAGTCTATGTGGCACAATTATCTTATCATTCAGTATCATTGCCTTCCTTGTCACCTCACTACTGTCATGTCTGGGTGACAAACTACTTTCCCAGTGATGCTATTATCCTTCACCTCTTGCAACAACTTGCAAACATGTCTTATGCACCTTATTTTTTACTACATTTTTAATGATTGCATCACTCTATAAAGCAACCCTATCATCTTTTGATACTTGCTTCTTCCTATTAATCTCCTTGTTATTTACATCAGTTATTCTCTTCTTTAAATGCTCAATTTCCTACTTTGTATGCTTAATCTGTTCTTAACCTGAATCACCCTTCATTTTCATTAACTCTCACCTGATCTCTTCCATGTCACTTCTGTTATTAATGTCACAAGCAGTTCCATCCATTTTTTGATTATTCAAAAATGAGAACAGTGTTCTCATTTTTGGTATGCCTTAACCTTTTGTCGAACTACTTGTACACTATAATACATTTCTTCTTGTTATTTAATCCACCACTCCATATATCTTTAATGTTATTGGGCACATACATAAAACAATTGTTGCATCATATCCACTGCAAAAACTCCAATGAAAAACTCGATCTCTGAGTTGAGACCTTCCATGTTGCTGGCATACTCTGTTTCAGCGCCACCATTATTGTAAAATATAATTATATTTCATATGTGCTTCGATTTTATGTATTCAAAACATATTGGTAGTAGACACAAATTTAGGATCATCATTTTTGATTGAATGTTTAATAGAAGATATAAAATATTCTAATTCTTTCATAAAATTATCACATTTTTTACATATATGCCCAGAATAATTAACCATACACTATTATATTGTAATTTCATTTCAGATAAAGGGGACAGGAATTCTATGTGCCTCAAATTTTAAATTAGCAGAATTTCTTTCATACCCAACAACTCAAGAGCAGTGGAATTTATGGGGTCTTCCTAGTGATCAGTATTCTACAGAAAATGGTGTAATCATTACAGAAGGAAACAGATGGCCTCTTGTTATAGATCCTCAAGGACAAGCTATTAACTGGTTAAAAAACATGGAGTCAGAAAATGTAATTGTGTTATATTATTTCTGATTATTTTCCCTAAAGTATTCTGAAACAAATCCAAATGTCTTCAAATTTTTTTTTGTTTTTTGTAGTCATTCCTGTTATCCTTGTTAGATATACATGAAGTCAAAAGAATCATGAAGTTCACTATAACTATCATGACTAATTAGTGCTTAAATTAATTTCATCATCATCATCATCATCTCTCTCTCTCTCTCTCTCAAGAATATACTGTACCTCTTCCATAACTCTCCAATTAAAATTATATATTTAAGTAAAATTAAGCAAAAGAATAATAAATATCTATAGTTATAGTCAAGTGAGCAAACAATGTCTGCATTTCAGACTTTAAAGAGTTTACAATGGAACAAAAACTTATGAAAATATGAACCTTCAGAAGAGTTGAAAAAAAAGGTTTGTATTTTGGCAAGAATAAGTGAATCACAGTGTGTGAAATATCAATGAGAGCATGAAGGAAGTAGCTTGATGATGAGGTGAGAGTAAGGAGTAAAATAGAACACTGACACAGTGACACAGTGTCCTTCATAGGACAAAATGGGAGATAGAACAACTGGAGAAACAATGGTCCTATAGTATCAGGAGTGAGAATGAAAGAAATATTGAATTGGAAAAGTATGAATGAGAGAAGATATGAAAAGAAAGTGCAAGAAACGTGGAGCAAGAAGACTCGATAATAACAGGCATACTTAATGAGAAAGTGATGAAAACATGTTTTCCAGGTGCAAAGATCAAGGCTGTTAGTAAATGTTAATTAGCAGAGGGGATAAGTGAAAGAATCGATTGTTTTGGCTGGCATGAATGATTTGAACGTTGAGAAATATAGATATGAAAAGAAAGATAAGAAAATATGAATGAAGTTGTTGATAGAAGTAAAGAAGAAGACTGAGAAAGAAAAGATTGTAAGATTGCTGCCTCAGTATAACAGGACTGAATTGAGAAGAAAGACCATGATTGCAAATGGGTCAGTGAGAAGATTGAGCAGGAGGAATGATGTGCAGTTTTTAGATATATGGAGGATTAAATTTAATTGAGGAAAGGAATTGCATGTGCCTGATAAACTGCATTTGATTGGTCTTGAAGTTAGATTTTTGAAGAGAGAGTCTTGTTCAGTGAGAGATTGGAAATGCAACATCAGGGAAACTTGAAGTATTGGCATGTGAGGGGGGGGGGGGGGGTTGGAGGATACTACCTTAATGAGCACTTGATAAAGGTTTTGTCATCCTTGTAAATGTGACATCATGGAGAGTTTGAGAGAAGTGGATCAGGAGGAGGAAAGACTGGCTCTGAGTGAGGAAGAGGTATATATGGAATTGAGTAAAACTAGATGTTAATAAGGCAGTGGGACTTGATAATATATCACCACATATTTTTAAGAAATGTGCCAGGAAGTTGACATTTGTTTTGGTATATTGTTTAATATGTTTTATATTGGATCAAATTCCAAAGGAGTGGAAGGAAGGAAAGATTGTACTGCTACATAGAGGATCCTTTCCTTTAGTGTTACACAGTGATCAGCAACCTGACCTGATGAACGACCCCTGATATGCTGATCGGTCGGTAATTTGCAACCATAGTCTTGGATCCTCCTTTATGCAGTGAAACTATTTCCCCTCTTTCCACACCTTCGAGACTAAACCAGACCCGAGACTCAGATTAAACAACATGGTCAAGGGAACTGATAATTCCTTAGCTGCTTCATGCAAGACCCGTGCCAGTGTACCATCCAATCCCACAGATGTATTCACATTAAGGTTCTGTAATAGACTATTCACCTCCACTTCATTCATCACAATTCCCATATAAACTAATGGTTCCTTCATTTTTTCAATGTCACCACCTGGATGATATACTCTTGCAAAGTGCTCACTCAGTAATTCCACTTTATCGACTGATTCAGTGACCTCCTTACCATTGTCATTCCTTAAAATCATTTTGCCGCGTATAGTTTTTTTTCTTGCTTGCAGCATATTGAAAGAACTGTTTGGGATTCTCTTTAGCTTGCATAGCTAGTTTCCTTTCATAATCTGCTTTTGCTTTTTTTACCACACTCGTTACCCTTCTGGCCTGCACTTTATACCGTTCGTGTGCCTGCAGGTTACCCCTTTCTTTAAATTCCCTCCACAGTTGTTTCTTTTTTTGCAACTCAAGCTTAATGGTATTATTCATCCATTTAACCCTTACTTGTTTTACTATTCGGACCCTTGATATACAGTCAGCCATAACCTCCTGTAAATGCTCCTTGACCACTTCCCATGCTCTATCGACGTCCAGCCCTTGCAGTTGTACATGCCATGGTACTGATCCAAGCAATCTCCTAAGCTTGTCATACTTGCCAGCATGGTAATTCCACATATACCCTGTCTTAATCGAAAATTCCACACCTTTAGCCACCTCCCAGGTCAAGACTTTATGATTACTCTCACCAATAGGGTCATATTCATTGCAGCCAAATTCTAAGATGCTATTACCAGGTCAAGTACTCTCACACCCATAGTATTTTCAATTACCTGCTGTCTCAGATAGTTATCCCTTAATAATTGAATAAAATCAATTTCCTTCCTCACATGTGTCCTCTCCTCCATTCCAATCAATGTTACCATAGTTGAAATCCCCAGAATAATTATCCTCCTTCCACTCATTTCATCAATTTGTTTATGCATACTATCTCCATCATCTATTCCATCACCTGGTCTATAGCAGCACTCAACTGTATGTTTTATTCTGCCAGTCTCAATCTCAGACCAAATAGCCTCAAATGAACTCCTTTCACTATCCTGCGATACAATTTCAATTCTCCTTGGCTGCAGTTCATCAGTTATCATCAGTAACACCCCTCCCATTTTATTCTCTCTGTCCCTCCTAAACCTTTCTTCCTTCTTGTTCCTAACACTCCTGGCATTAGTATACATGAAATGCAGTGATCCCTTTGTCCCATCCCTAACTTGACTATAACCTACACATTCTATCCCACTAACTATATCATCTTCCGTCAGCCATGTTTCACTAATGCCAATAACCTGTGGCCAGGAAGAGCCAATCAAGGCCAGAAATTCTTCCTTCTTGTTCCTAACACTCCTGGCATTAGTATACATGAAATGCAGTGATCCCTTTGTCCCATCCCTATCTTGATGAGTTTTGCTAAATGGCCCATTCCCATTTTTTGTCCTTAGTGCTGGCTCGGTTACATTATATACATTCTTACACTAAACTGTCTCAGTGATGTGCGCATATCCCCCCCCCTCATTGGTAGTTCTAGTTTCCCTGGTTCTGCACATCCATTTTCACTTCACTTGATATGTGTAATAATGTTACAATTGAACTAGACAAGGGGGAATGGATACACCATGATACTGTTGGATTTTGCTAAGGCTTTTGACAGTATACAGCATGGAAGGCTGTTGCAGAAATTGGAGAATATGGGTTTGGATTATTATTATTATTATTATTATTATTATTATTATTATTCCTGATACCTCCAAGGAGTCCGAAGACTCATCGCGGGAGGACATCTTCAACTGTCTCTACACCTTACCTCTACTACGAATCAACGCCATCTACCGCCCACCTCCAACACCACCACAACTAGTAATTTTTGTCTGTAAATTGCATGTGTTCTGAAGGGCCGATTTGTATGTATGCGGGATGAAAAACCCGAGTTTCCGGGAGAAAAAACCCTGCTACCTCCGTATGAAATATTATAAAATATTAGCGTGGTTAAGAGGATGTCTGACTGACAGATATCGAAAGTAGTATATGTGGGATGTGAGTCTACAAGATTTAAGGTGAATTGAATAACAGTATAACAAGGAGCAACCTTGGTCCACTGTTATTCAATCTGTACATTAATGACATTGGGAAGGATTTGACATACCACAACTATTTGCTGATGATGATGATGCAAAGATAGTTTGGGTAATCAGGAATGCTGCTGATATGCAGTAATTGCAGAATGATTTGAATAGGCTGGAATTGTGGCCATGGGAAAATGGATATCAGTAAATGTAAATGGCTTGATTAGATATCCAGTTTCTTATTATATTGGTGGGATCAGGCTAGGGGTCTTGGAGTGTTAGAGGATAGCAAGTTGAAGTTCTGGAGCCATGTGAATAAAGCTTGTGAATACAACTCAAAACATAATTGTAATGCTGAAACAAACTTTAACATCTAAAGATAAGGATCTTATTTTGCCTCTTTACAAGGCCTTGATAAGACCTCACTTGGACTATTGTGCGCAGGTCTGGTCTCCTGGTTTCTGTTGTGATTCTGATATATTGGAGAGAGTACAAAGGCAAGTGTTAAAAATGATATCAGGATTGTGGAATACTGATTGTGAAGATAGATTGTGAATTTCTAGACTGCAGACATTTGTAAACAGAAGATAGAAGGGTGATCTGATTGAGACATATAAACTTCTGAAAGGGTCATACAGGTTTTCAGTTGATGGAATTTTTCATTTTATGGAGGGGGGAAAGCACAAGAGGGTATTCTTGGAATGTGAGAATGAATTCTGCTGAGAACTGGGTGAGGGCTAGATTTTTCTCTCATAGGGTGGTGCGTGATTGGAATGGGTTGCCATTGAATATGGTGTGTGCAAGCAATGTGAATGAATTCAAGAATAAGTATGATAGCTGGTTAGTGTAGTATGTAGCCTCCCTCAATGAGTCCTTGACTCCCTGGAGGTCTCTCTTAATAATAATAATAATAATAAGCAGATTGCTAAAACAAAACCTGCCCTTCACAAATCCATGCTGACCATCATGGAGAATCTTCTAACCAGTTTTTCCAACACTTTGATTACAACTGCTGATATACAGACCGATCTGTAATTGGAATCTTCTGTTCTCAAACTTTGCTTATGGGGAGGTATTATTTTACCTTCTTTCCACACCTTGGGAACCTTTCCCACTGCAAGACTTTCCTTAAATGACCAGGACAAGGGTATGGTTAACTCTTTTGCACATTCTTTAAAAATACATGGTGATATGTCATCTACTTCCACAGCTTTATTAACATCTAATCCAAGCAATACTTGCTACTTTAATTCTAATTTTTACCTGTCTTCTACATGTTTTGTTGCGCAGAATCATTCTCACCACTACGATATACACTGATGAATTGTTTGTCAAATTATTCAACTATATCATTTGCTATGGTTTATCTGCTACCATTTGACAGGGTGCCACATGATAAGCTGATATTTAAGTTGCAACACATGGGTCTGGATGTCAGATTGGTCAATTGGATTCAGGATTGGCTGTCTGATAGGTATCAGAGAGTTGTGTATGGTGGATCAGTTTCAAGGAGACAGAAGGTTACAAGTGAGGTCCCACATGGCTCAGTACTAGGACCTATATTGTTTAACCTTTATATCAATGACATTGCCAGTGGATTGCAAGGGGATATTCAGTTGTTTGCAGATGATGCAAAGCTGGGAATGGTTATTAGTAATAGTGCAGATGTGGTAGCCCTGCAAGAGGATTTGAATAAGCTAGATAGATGGACAAATGAATGGGGGTGTCAGTTTAATGCTGCAAGATGTAAGGTCTTGAGGTTTGGGAATCATCGATGGGATGCTGCATACTCTATGGGAGGAGTTATACTGGAGGAAGTTGGGGAGACAAGAGATCTGGGGTTGATGATTGATGGAAACCTGAAGTTTAGGGGACATATTGCAAAGGTGGTGAAGGTAGCACAGAGAATTGCTGCAATTATGAGAAAGACACTGACCTGCAGAGATAAGAGGGTTATCATTCCATTGTATAAGTCTCTGATCAGACCACACTTGGATTATTATTCTCAGATTTGGTCCCCAGGATTTGAAGGGGATAAATTAACTGTGGAAAAGATACAAAGACAGATGACAAAGATGGTCTCAGGACTGTACAAGGATAGTTATGAGAATCGGCTGAGGGAATGTGGACTGCAGAGTTTGGCAGATAGAAGAATGAGAGGTGATATGATTGAGACTTTTAAACTGTTGAGAGGTGGTTACAGGGGTGACACTGGGGAGTTCTTTCATTTGGTTGAACAGCGGGAAGGAGCGATGACAAGAGGCCATCCCTGGAAGTTACAAAAGGAAACTGTGAGCAAGAGGGTGAGGAGTGGTTTCTTTGCATGGAGGGTGGTTGAGCCATGGAATGCATTGCCTGATAGAGTGGTGAGGGCAAGAACGGTCAATGAGTTTAAGGAGTGGTATGATAGATGTGTTTCTTAGGGGGAACCTCCCCTTGATGAGTCTTGACAGACTTTATGTTCTTAGGAAGGACTTCCCACGATGAGTCTTTAGACTCCATGGAGGCCTGAATAATAATAATAATAAGTATCTGCCAGCATCAACCTTCCATAATTATTTTTTCTCTTGCTTACCACATAGCAACAAAATTCCCTTGGATTAGCTTTTGCTCACATTTAGTTTCATCTCATATTCAACTTTTTCATTGTTAATCATGCTCGTCACTTTTCTGTGGATGCCCAGTGAACAGATAATGATGATGATGATGTCATTTTTCTGGCCTGCACTTTATATTCTTCATACATCTGTTCACTGCAAACTGTCTTGTACTTCCTCCATATCAACTTCTTTTGTAACAATGGTTGCTTGATTTCACCATTCATCCATCTCACTCCTACTCTATTTATTCACTTAACTCTTGGTATGCAGTTTGCATTGCTTGTGTTAAATACTAAATTATTAGATATTGAATGTTAGATATGTATTAGATAAATGTTAAATGAGATTTAAGAACAAAAGATAAAAAATTATAAAAAAAAAAGATACAGAGATAAATTAGATAAAAGATAGATATTTGTTAGCTAAATGTTGCATATTGATTATTATGTTTAGCCAACTCGCATGTTGATTGCATATTCACTTTATTAATGTAATTAATGTACTTTAAATTATGTGATATTTTGTTATTTATTTCAAAAATGTGACACATGGTTCCTTTTCCAGGATTTGAAAATAATAGACTTTCAACAAACAGATTGTTTACAAATTATTGAGAATTCTATTATATTTGGAAATCCAGTCTTAGTACAGAATGTGCAAACTCAGTTAGATCCAACTCTTGATCCCCTTTTGAGTAAAGCATTTGTGGAAAAGGACAAAGATATGAAAATTCAATTTGGTGACAAAGAAATTAGTTTCAATCCTGAGTTTCGATTTTATCTTATAACAAAATTAAATAATCCACACTACTCTCCAGAAATTTCCAGTAGAGTATCAATAGTGAATTTTGCAATTAAAGAACAAGGTATAAGACTTCAGTTTTTGTTCTACTTACTCTAAAGTTAATTAATATTGTTTTCATCTGCTTTCCTTTATGTTACATTGTTTTAAAAATGCATATTAATGCTTTTTCATACTGCTTTTCTAGTGCAATTAATTAGGAATAGAAATTTGAAATAATTAAAACAGTAATTAAAATTCAAGTTAAAAAAGCCTAATAATAATTTCATTCAAAAGAATGAAATTAACAGTAAGTATTTTTTTTGTATGATTTTTTTTTTCTTTATTTATAAGACCTGAAATGGAATTTCAGCAAACACAGTGTATCAACAGATGACAGAATGGTACTCTGTGACATTAAGTTACCTGAAAGACAGTTGTCTTTGACATTAAGTTGTCTGCTGGCCTGGTTGACTGAGTGAGTAGTGTATCAGCTCTCCAGCCAAAAGGCTGCAGGTTTGAATCCCGCCGTGGGCATGAATATTTGTGATTGTCTGTAAAAGCACTAATGGTGGTAGTAAGGTAGATGGTGTTGGTGTTAGATGATGAAGGTTGGTGGAGTTGTAGGGTGAAGAGTTGTAGAGTTGATGCCCACCCTCGTTGGGCAGCATAAGAGAAGTGGAAATAACAAATTCCATAAGGTCTACAAAGACCAAGCAAGGAGGGTGACTTGGTTAGTGAGGGTAGCTAAAAAGAGGTATGAACAGCAGTTGGTTAAGGAAGCCAAAAAGAATCCTAAGGAGTTCATTCGATATGTAGCCAGCAAAAGAAATAATAATTATGGAAGGATAACATTGATTGGAGAAAATGGTATAAAGACAGCTGATGCAGAATGTGTGTGGTGGAGATATTTAATGAGCAGTTCATAAAGATCTTTCAATCTTGTGAATGTGACTTCATGGAGAGATTGAGAGCAGTTGATGATGGGGAGTAGAGACTGACTGTAGGTGAGCAAGAGGTGTATGGGGAGTTGAGTAAACTAGATGTTAATAAGGCTGTGGGACTTGATAATATATCACCACGTATTCTGAAAGAATGTGCCAGGGGTTGACACCTGCCTTGACATATTTTTTTTTAATATGAGTCTTGCACTCGGTCAAGTTCCTATGGAGTGAAAGGAGGGCAAGATTGTGCCACTTCATATAGGAGGTGATCGAACTCAAGCATCAAACTATAGGCCTATCTGTGTGACAGGTGTTGTGGTTAAGTTGTTGGAGAAGTTTGAGAGAACTAGGATCCAGAGTTTTGTTGATAACAATGGTATTATCTTTGATGGATAGCATGGATTTGCTAACGGGAGTTCATGTTTTAGTAATCTACTTACTTATTACAATAAAGTGACTGCTTCCTTGGACAGAGGAAAATGATACACAGTAATATACTTGGATTTCACAAAGGCTTTTGATAAAGTACCTCATGGTAGGTTGACAGTCAAACTAGAGTAGATGGAGTTGGATATTAGATTGGTGAATTGGATTGGAGACTGGCTATCTAATAGGTATCAACAAGTTGTGTATGGGGGAGCGATATCCAGGAAAAGGAAAGTCACTAGTGGAGTGCCTCAGGGGTCTGTTTTGGGTCCAGTACTGTTTAACTTGTATATTAATGATATAGGTGAAGATTTGGATGGAGATATTCAGTTGTTTGCAGATGATGCAAAGTTGGGACGAACCATGAAGTGTAGTGAAGAT
Source organism: Typopeltis vanoorti (assembly GCF_054136105.1). NCBI lineage: Eukaryota > Metazoa > Arthropoda > Arachnida > Uropygi > Thelyphonidae > Typopeltis > Typopeltis vanoorti. Next base: position 37,923,802 of record NC_143572.1, on the reverse strand, counting down.
GTTGTGACCTTACAGGAAGACTTGAATAAATTGAGTGATTGGGCACAGAAATGGGGATGTGAGTTCAATGTTGCAAAATGTAAGGTTTTAAAATTTGGAAAACAAAGATGGGATGCAGAATTTATGCTTGGTGAGAATATATTGTTGGAAGTAGAGGAAATAAGAGATCTGGGAGTGATAGTGGATAAGGATCTAAAATTTAGGGGACACATCACCAAAATTGTGAAGACAACACAAAGGCTTCTGGGAATGATGCAGAGGACACTGTCATGTAGAAATAGGGAGATTCTTGTTCCATTGTATAAGGCTTTGATTAGTCCACACATGGAGTATTGTGTCCAGATTTGGTTGCCTGGTTTTCAGAAGGATGAAGAAATGTTGGAAAGGGTCAAAAGGTGATTGACTAAGGTAGTTTCTGACCTCTGGAATGTCGAGTATGAGGAAAGATTGAAAAGATGTAATTTGCAGAGTCTAGTGGAGAGAAGGAAGAGGGGAGATATGATAGAGACCTACAAGTTGGTAAGGGGTTGTTATAGGATCAATGGTGGAGAAGTTCTACAGGGAATAGTGGGAGATCAGGGGAGAACCAGAGGTCATCCCTGGAAATTGTATAAAGAGGGTGTGAGTAGGGGAGTGAGAGGCAGGTTTTTTTCGTGCAGAGTTGTGAATGATTGGAATGCCTTGCCTGAGAATGTGGTGTCTGCAAAAAAGTTTGAATGTGTTTAAAACACGGTGATGAGCTGTGTGTGTGTGATAAAAGGACCTCCTAGATGAGTCTTTGACTCCATGAGGTCTTGGGGTGGTAATAATAATAATAATAATATCTGGATGATAAGGAAAATTAGAATTCAGGGACTAGTTGACCCTAAAGACATTTTTGGAATGTTGAATATGAGAATATGTTGAAGAAATATGTCCTGCAGAGCTTGGCAGAAATGGAAGAAGAGGTGATATGATTGGAACATAGAAGTCAACGAGAGGAGCATATCAGATGTATATAGAAGAAGTATTGCACAGGTTAATAGACAGAAGCAGAATGAGAAGTCATCCATGAAAACTGGATGATAGTCATAGTGATTTGAGTAGAGAAGCACAAAGTACATTAATTGTATGGAGAGTGGTGAATGAGTGAAATATATGTTGGAATGGAATGGAATGAGTATTATCCAAACTCTGAATATCCTATAGACAAGGAGCAGGCTTGGTTGGCCGAGTAGTTAGCGTATCCACTCTCGAACCAACAGGTCATGAGTTCAATTCCTGCTGTGGGCATAGATGTTTGTTATTGTCTTACCTTTTTTACTGCTATAACCTTTGTTATGGTGCAATATGACATTTTGTTGTCCTTGCACCATTAAAACCATAAATCATCATCATCCTAAAGACAAGGTATGTTGTGTATTGTGTCCGTAGAAAGTTTGGAATCCTGTGATTTCATGCATCCACCCAGTCATCTGACTGAGTGGATGCCTGAAATAATACTAATTCACTGCTCATCCATTTTACTTGTACTTTATTTACAATATAACTCTTGATATACTGTTGTGCATAAGTGTATACTCTCTATAGAGTTTAACATAATCACTTGTGTTACAATTCCACTTTCAATTTCTTTTTCTCAATGTTAACATATGTATCCACAGTCATCACAACTTTGATGCTTCTCCAGTTCAGCTGTTTAGATTTATTCCATTAAACCTTATAATGTCTTCTTCATTCCTTCTGCTGAATGCTTCAGTTATTCTCCTCATTATTATTATTATTATTATTATTATTATTATTATTATTAAACAAGACCTCATGGAGTCAAAGACTCATCTAGGAGGTCCTTTTATCTCACACACATCTCATCATATCGGGTCTTAAACACATTCAAACTCCTTGCAGACACCACACTCTCAGGCAAGGCATTCCAATCATTCACAACTCTGCACGAAAAAAACCTGCCTCTCACTCCCCTACTCACACCCTCTTTATACAGTTTCCAGGGATGACCTCTGGTTCTCCCCTGATCTCCCACTATTCGCTGTAGAACTTCTCCACCATTGATCCTATAACAACCCCTTACCAACTTGTAGGTCTCTATCATATCTCCCCTCTTCCTTCTCTCCACTAGACTCTGCAAATTACATCTTTTCAATCTTTCCTCATACTCGACATTCCAGAGGTCAGAAACTACCTTAGTCAGTCGCCTTTGGACCCTTTCCAACATCTCTTCATCCTTCTGAAAACCAGGTAACCAAATCTGGGCACAATAGTCCATGTGTGGCCTAATCAAAGCCTTATACAATGGAACAAGAATCTCCCTACTTCTACACGTCAGTGTCCTCCTCATCATTCCCAGAAGTCTTTGTGTTGTCTTCACAATTTTGGCGATGTGTCCCCTAAATTTTAGATCGTTATCCACTATCACCCCCAGATCTCTTCTTTCCTCTACTTCCAACAATATATTCTCACCAAGCATAAATTCTGCATCCCATCTTTGTTTTCCAAATTTTAAAACCTTACATTTTGCAACATTGAACTCACATCCCCATTTGCTTGCCCAATCACTCAATTTATTCAAGTCTTCTTGCAAGGCCACAACATCTTCACTACTCTTTATGGTTCGTCCCAACTTTGCATCATCTGCAAACAACTGAATATCTCCATCCAAATCTTCGCCAATATCATTAATATACAAGTTAAATAGTAATGGCCCTAAAACAGATCCCTGAGGCACTCCACTAGTGACTTTCCTTTTCCTGGATATTGCACCCCATACACAACTTGTTGATACCTATCAGATAGCCAGTCTCCAATCCAATGCACTAATCTAATATCCGTCTGCCCTAGCTTGACTGCCAACTTATCAAGAGATACTCTATCAAAAGCTTTTTGTGAAATCCAAGTATATTACTGTATATTCTTCTCCTCTGTCCAAGGAAGCAGTCATTTATTGTAATAAATAAGTAGATTACTAAATCACGACTTCCCTTTAGCAAATCCATGCTGTCCATCAAAGATTATACCATTGTTGTCAACCCAACTCTGGATCCTAGTTCTCACAAGCTTCTCCAACAACTTAACCACAACACCTGACACACAGATAGGCCTATAGCTTGATGCTTGAGTTCGATCTCCTCCTTTATGAAGTGGCACAATCTTGCCCTCCTTCCACTCTTTAGGGACTTGACCGAGTGCAAGACTCGTATTAAAAAAATATGTCAAGGCAGGTGTCAACTCTCTGGCACATTCCTTCAGAATACGTGGTGATATATTATCAAGTCCCACAGCCTTATTTACATCTAGTTTACTCAACTCCCCAAACACCTCTTGCTCACTTACAGTCAGTCTCTCCTCCCCATCATCAACTGCTCTTAATCTCTCCATGCAGTCACATTCACAAGATTGAAAGATCTTTATGAACTGCTCATTAAGTATCTCCACCACACTTTCTGCAACAGCTGTCTTTATACCATTTCCTCCAATCAATGTCATCCTTCCATAATCATTCTTTCTTTTGCTGGCTACATATCGAAAGTACTCCCTCCTAGGATTCTTTTTAGCTTCATTAGTTAACTGCTGTTCATACCTCTCTTTAGCTACTCTCAGAAACCAAGTCACCCTCCTTGCCTGGTCTTTGTAGACCTCATGAAATTGGTTACTTCCACTTCTCTTATGCTGCCTCCACAATGCCCTTTTTCTCTGTATTGCATGCTTAATCTCTTTATTCATCCATCTCACACCTACCTTATTTAACCTTCTCAACCATGGTATACATTTAGACATTTCATCTACTAAATATTTTTTGAAAATCCCCCAAGCTGCATTGATCTCTTTTCCTGCTAACTCCTCATTCCATGCAACACCTGCAAGCTGTCTCCTGAGTTCTTCATAATCACCCCCTTTGTAGTTCCACATATACCCTTTTTTCACAGGGGTCCTTGCACTGCTGGCAACCACCCAAGTAATCACCTCATGGTCACTTTCACCAATTGGTGGATGATTTGATACCTCATTGATAATTACATCCTCCGATGAGATGACCAAATCCAAGACCCTTAATCCTCTTGTGCCCTCTGTTACATACTGTCTGAGGTAGTTATCCCTCAAAAACTCAAGAAAATCATTTTCTTTACTTCCAGTTGCTATCTCTTCATTCCAGTCTATATTGCCATAATTAAAATCACCCATAATGATCACTCTTTTCTTATTTGCTTGGCTTATTTTTACTATACATTTCACTATCACCACCATCCACATTACCAGGTCTATAACAACATCCCACCAAGTATTTGATTCTATTCACCTCTATCTTACACCGTACTGCCTCAAAACCACTGGCCCCATTTCCCTCTTGCATCTCTACCTTGTATGGACATAACTCTTTCTCTATCATCAATAGCACTCCCCCTCCCTTTTTACCCCTTCTATCCTCACGAAACACATCATACCTTTCCATCTCTATTCCTGTCAGGATGTCATCCTCATCTAACCATGTCTCACTTATTCCGATAATCTCTGGGTGCACAGACGCAATTAGTGCAACCATTTCATCCGCCTTGTTTCTTATACTTCTAGCATTGGTATACAAACACAACAACTCATTTATGGAGCTACAGCTAGTTCCACTGATACCACTCACTCGATGTGATCTCTTCATGCTGGACTGGGGCCATTTCCCTTTCTGCTTCTTCATTTTAGAACCCTTTGCAATTCCATCTGTTTCCTTTTGATCCCTGATCATCTCATTACTTTCCTGCCTACACATTCTCTCACCTCCTCTTGGAGCATCCAGCTTTCTCACGCTGTGTATCCCTGTCCACCCTGAGCCTCCCCGTTTCCCTGCTCCTCTTGCACACCCATTCTCTCATTTTCTGTACTCATACCACTCACTTCCCCATTCATTTCCACTTCTTCAATCTCTCCTGTCTTACTCTCCTGCTCTTCCACATCACTCCCCTCTCGATCTGATTCATTCTCTCTATTCACTTCTCCACTTTCCAGCAGCAGTCTCTCCAAGCAACTCACACCATAACCACTCAAATGCAGTCCATCGCTCCCATACAGCTCACTTCATCCCTCAAACTCATTCCACACATTAACAAACTGTACTCCTATCTCCTCACACATTTCAGCCAGAATATCATTCATAATCCTTGCTCTCTGCCTCGTTTCACCACAATCTTACCTAGGCAACACACTGACTACCCTTCCTGTCACACTATTCTCTTTTATCTTTCCAAATAGTCTCCTGACATTCATTTTGACATGCTCTTTGTTCTCTCTCAAATCATTTGTACCAATTAATACAATTAACTCTTTTGCTCGTTCCCACCTCATATTCAATGCCTCAATCACTGTACTCATTTTACCGCCTGGAAAACATGCCTTGTGCATTTTATCCTCTAGCACACCTTTTATAATGGAGTCGTCATAAAACGCCACTCGCTCATCTTTTGTTGACTCTTTCATGCCATCATGATTTATTTTAATAGTTTTGACCTGAATTCTCTTAATTTCATTCCGCATCCATTTCATTTCTTGCTTCATCCAATCCAATTCACCTTCCGAACCTTGCGACACATTCTCTCTATAATTATATCTTTCTAACTTTCTAACTCTCGACCCTCTCTTCTCACTTTCCCTCTCATTCATTCTTCTTTGTTTCCATACTTTCGGTCCAACATACATCCAACTTTCACTATCATTCTTCTCACTTTCACTCTCACATATCTTTCTTTGTTTCCGTACTTTCGGACTAACATGCATCCAACTTTCGCTATCATTCTTCTCACTTTTACTGTCATTCATCTTTCTTTGGTTCAGTACTTTCGTTCCAACATGCGTCCAACTTTCGCCATCAGTCATTCTTTTTTCGCTATCATTCATTCTTTCGATTTTTTTTACTTGCGATTTCTGCATCACGCCATTTCTACTTTCATTCGTTCTCTCAATTTCGTTTCTTTCTGCCTCACTTTCGTCCTTTTTAACGTCCGTTACGGTTGTCAAATCGCTCTTTTTATTTTTTTTCTGATATTTTAACATTTTTTCGCCTGTCTATCTCACCATCCTTAGCTTTCCAACGTGCACTCACGACACAATCGGTACTAGCACTTTCTGTCATCAACTTCATATTCGCATTCATCAATTCCTCGTTCAGGTCACATTTCACACACACCCTTCTTCTATTTGCACTAAACATCCACAAATCATTTATGTAATCGAAGGAATACATATAACAGACCTCACACTTAACGAAACAACTGAAATCCAAATTAAAATCATGGAATGACAATGCCGCTGCCTTTTTTTTTTTTTTTCTCTGCAGGTTACTAGGTCTAATATTAACGATTTCGTATTTAGTTGAAGCAAGAAAAAAAAACCCACACTAATAATATCGGTAGCGTACAATGTTTACAGCCTCTCTTACTTAAACAATTACGCATATATACTTAATTATTCCTAGTAAAACTTATCTGAATCAGGAGCTCTTCAAAACACGTCCGTAGCACTTGACCCACTAGCACCCAATATTATAGAGAATACTGCCATATCTTAAGTATTCTCACTTTTGACAGCCAAATCTTAGAATCTCCATTTACTGAAAAAGTCTCACTCTTTGTTTGCAGAATTATCACTCACATTTGTCGTAAAGATTCCAACTTAACCATCTTGCCAAATATATCTATCCTGTCAAGTATCATTGAGTGGATGTCTGATGAAAATTATGTATGTGGTGGGGGAGGCAATGTCTAGAAAAGGTAGGTGACCAGTGTCATGCCACAGGATTCTTGAGGCACTGAATTTCATCTTGTTTATTGTGATATTTCACATGAACTGATAGATGATATTCAGTTGTGTGATGAAACAAAATTATCATTATTAGTCACCTTCATTGAGTTGGAAGACTCATTACGGGAGACCATACTAAACCATCATAACTTTTCTTAATTAAACTCATTTAGCATCAAAGCATAGACAGCTACCTCTGGCAATCTATTCCTGTCACTTGCTAGGCAAAAAATCTAGTTCTTATGTCCTTTATTAACCACACTCTTACACAATTTCCAGACGTGAACCCTAGATTTCTCCCTATTCATTGTGTATTGAAATTGTTCGTTTGCATCAATCTTATAGAACCCTTTAGTAACTTAAATCCCCTCTTTTCTACATATAAATAAATTTTGCAATCCTCCACACCTTCAGTCTATACTCATAGGTAGCATGTCTCTGAATCTCTGAAAGAAGAGGATGTATTCTAAAGATTGAGTACATTAACGTTAATAAGGCAGGGGGCCCCTACATGGAATTTCACCACATGTTTTACAGGAATGTGTCATTCGCTTGGTTGTTTAATGAAAGTTTGCAATGGGACAGGTACCTGTAGTGGAAGGAAGTTAAGATAGAACCATTGCATAAGAGTAGCAGTAGAATGAAGGTCTCAAGCTATAGGCCTGTTTGTATTTCTTCTGTAATTAAGATTTTGGAGAAATTGGTAAGAGTTCTTATACAGAATTGGGTAGATGAGGACAATATTATTTATGTAGGCCAGCTAGGATTTAAGGGTATTCTTGTTATAGTAATCTGGTAACCTTTTACAATAGCGTAACAAGAGCAATTGATGAAGGTAAGACATACACTGTGGATTGGTGCTCTCTGGTAAATATCAGAGAGTTGTATATAGGGAGCAGTATCAGGGAGTAGGTAGGTTACAGGGGAGTTCCACAGGGTTCAAAATTGGGACCACTGACTTTCAGTCTTTATGTCAATGTTATTGTCACAGGGAGATGGTCAGTTGTTAGCAGATAATGTGAAGCTCAGGAGGGTTATTAGTAATAGTGCCGATGATTTGTCTTTTGAGATTTGGAGGACATATTGCAAAGGTTGTGAAAACATCTCTGAAAATTGCTGCAATGTTGAGGAGGATGACCACAAGAGATAAAAGTGTGGTGGTCTCACTCTATATAGCCTTGATCAGACCACATCTGGATATCTGTGCTCAGATCTGGTCACTAGGAGTTGAAGGGAATGGAGTAATCTTGGAGAGGGTGCAGAGACAGATAACAAAAATTATATCAGGACTGTACAGTGTTGTTTATGAGGACAGACTGAGGGCATTCAGACTGTAGAGTTTGGTAGACAGAAGAAAAAGGGGATATGATCGAGACATTTAAGCTATTGAACGGTTGTCATGTTAACGCTTGACATTTTTCATATGGTAGAATGAGGGGAATTAACAATAACAAAGGGCCATTCCTGGAGGTTGCAAAAGGGAGTGGTGAGTAAAAGGGGTAAGAAGTACGTTCGTTTTTTGCATGGAGGGTGGTAAAAGCATGGAATGAATTGCCTGCATCGATGATGAACGTGCAGACATGGATGAGTTTAAGGAGTGCTATGATAGACTTTGGATTGACTTCCCCCCCCCCTCACAATGAGTCTTTCTTATGACTCCATGGAGATAAGGAAAATAATAATGATAATTATAATAATCTACTCTACCACCACAATCCCAAGAAACCAAATCTGTGCACAATAGTCAAGATGCATTTCTTCTATGATGACCTGTGGAGTATCCATAACACATGATACAGTAAAATAAATTTTTAAATTTATTATGTAAATATTTTGTCTTATGAATCATAAGACATCATCAGTACAATTATTGAACAATAATAGGAATTGAATTAGGAAACAGTAGAGCATAAGCTTAAATTGGAATTCCTCTAGGTATACAGTTGTGCATTAATGAATTGAAACTATTGGGTTTCAATTAAAATTAATGAAATTAAATGAAAATATATAAGAGATAAATTTATTTAATACAATTGAGGATAACAATTTCCCAAACTTTTGGAATAGCAAGGCAGTCATTATGATTGAGATTAGGTGTATGAAGTAGGCTTCAGCACTTTCTATATATATGGATCCATGAAGCAGCTTAGCATTTTGCCATTGGATCCTGTGGCTAGCATTTTTCAATTCCATGTTGTGCAATGCCTGATTTGTGAGGTTTGATAAGATAAAACATATCTCCAAACACCAAGCCATTTTCGTGTGATCTTGATGTTCAGAGATACGTTTATTTACAGATCTTCCTGTTTGTCCATAGTAAGACAAGTTACAGAAATCTGGTACTTAGAATACACCAACTAGCATCATTGGTGAGAATTTGCTTTTAGGAGAAGGTAACAGGTCACAAATTTGGTAGATGGGTGTATAGGTGGCAACGAGTTGATATTTTTACATAATTTTTGCCACACGTTCAGAGATGCCTTTAATATATGGTATAGGAGTCCTTTTTCAATTCTCCAATTTTTGTTTTAGAAATTTTTTAGTAGAACAAATCTTGTGTGCTCTGGATACTAGGGATTTTATGATGCCATATTTTTGAAATGGATAGTGAGCTGATGTATTATGTATATAATGACTTGAAAAAGTTGGTTTTCAGTAGACAGAAGTGGAAATGGATCCATTTTGCTCACACTGGATATGTACATCAAGAAAGGAAATACCTTTTGATGATTCTTCTTCTAGTATGAACTTGATATGAGGATAAGGTGTTGATTTTTTGTAGAAATGAGTAGAGTTATGGTTCTGCGTGATTCCAACCTGAAAGACATCATCATCATTGTACTGCAGCCAAATTGTTGGTTTTGAGTCAAGAGAAAAATATTCTTTCTTCTAGATGTTCGAGAAGAAAAACATTGACATTGTCTCTCAGGTGGTTACAGGGTTGACACTGGAGAGTTCTTTCGTTTGATTGAACAGCGGAAAGGAGTGATGACAAGAGGCCATCCCTGGAAGTTACGAAAGGAAAGTATGAGCAACAGGGTGAGGAGTGGTTTCTTTGCATGGAGGGTGGTTGAACCGTGGAATGCATTGCCTGATAGAGTGGTGAGAGCGAGAACGGTCAATGAGTTTAAGGAGTGGTATGATAGACTTTATTTTTCTTGGGGGGGAGGGGACCTAGCCTCGATGAGTCTTGACAGACATTATGTTCTTAGGAAGGACCTCCCACGATGAGTCTTTTGCTCCATGGAGGCCTGAATAATAATAAAATAAAAAATTTTCATCAGACATAATAGTGGAATTATTCGAATTTGCAATTACAATACATTACTTTATATATTTTAGAACTGCAGTGATATCGTCCTTATCACCTAACCTAGTCAACTTTTTTCAACCTTTGCTAAATCCAAGAAAATGTGACAGAGGCCTAGCCCTCTTGCACATTCTCATAACACATGGATTGACATGCCATCTAATCAATGTCACTGTTGTATTCACATTGATATTTCTCAGTATGCTGAGCACCTATAGTTTGCTTATGTCAATTCTCATATCAGCCTCTGTCACATTTTCTTGGATTTAGCAAAGACGTTTGACAGGGTGCCACATGATAAGCTGATGTTTAAGTTGCAGCACATGGGTTTGGATGTCAGGTTGGTCAACTGGATTCAGAATTGGCTGTCCAATGGGTGTTGGAGAGTTGTGTATGGTGGGGCAGTGTCAAGGAGGCAGAGGGTTACAAGTGGGTCTCACGGGGCTCAGTATGGGACCTATATTGTACCTTTATATCAATGACATTGTCAGTGGATTGCAGAGGGATATTCAGTTGTTTGCAGATGAGGAAAAGCTGGGAAAGGTTATTAGTAATAGTGCAGATGTGGTGACCCTGCAAGAGGATTTGAATAAACTAGACAGATGGGCAAATGAATGGGGATGTCAGTTTAATGCAGCAAAATGTATAAAGTCTTGAAGTTTGGGATACATCGATGGGAGGCTGTATACTCAATTGGAGGAACTGTACTGGAGGAAGTAGGGAAGACAAGAGATCTGGGGATCATGATGGATAGAAAACTGAAATTCAGGGAGCATACTGCAAAGGTGGTGAAGGTAACTCAGAGGATTGCTGCAATACTGAGAAGGACGCTAACCTGCAGAGATAAAAGAGTTATCATTCTGTTGTGTAAGACCCTGATCAGACCACACTTAGACTCTTGTTCTCAAATTTGGTCCCCAGTATTTGAAGGAGATAAATTAACTGTGGAAAGGGTACAGTACAAAAGGCGGATAGCAAAGATGGTTTCAGGACTGTACAGTGTTAGTTATGAGGATTGGCCAAGGGAATGTGGACTGCAGAGTTTGGTGAATAGAAGAAGGAGGGGTGATATGATTTAGACTTTTAAGCTGTTGAAAGGTGGTTACAGGGGTGACACTGGGGAGTTCTTTCGCTTGGTTGAACAGCAGGAAGGAGTGATGAAAAGGGGCCATCCCTGGAAGTTGCAAAAGGAAGCTGTGAGCAAGAGGGTGAAGAGTGGTTACTTTGCATGGATGGTGGTTGAACTGTGGAATGCATTGCCTGATAGAGTGGTGAGAGCAAGAATGGTCAATGAGTTCAAGGAGTGGTATGATAGAATTTGTGCTTCCCAGGAAGGACCTCCCACGATGAGGTCTTTTGACTCCATGGAGGCCTGAATAATAATAATGATAATAATAACTATTGTCTATTTGGTAATCAAAAAAATTAGGATTCCTCTTTTGTTCAAGGAATTAATTTACCCTTGAACAGCTATTAACCCCATATAAATCACAAATCCACCCATCCATCAACTACTGTTTGCACATCTGGGGAGGTGTCCCTAAGAGCTCTCTAAAAATACTCAACACAGTGGAGAAGAAAATAGTCAGACTGATTAATGACTCATGAGATTTCCAGCTATGTCATAGAATGAGAAGATGGAAGCTGTCTCCTGAGCTTTTCATAATCACCAGCCTTGTAGTTTCACATATATCCTTTCCTCACAGAAGTCTTTATGTAGTTGTCAACCATCCAGATAATCACTGCATGGAAATGGAAACTCTCATCAACCAGAGGAAGCTTTGACACCTCATTTATGATAAGATGATCAAATCTAAAACTCTTGTTTCTCATGTTCCCTCAGCTACATACTACCCAAGGTTAGTTGTCCCTTAAAAACTCAAGAAATTAATTTTCTTTACTTCTGGATGATATCTCATCACAGTAATCTATATTAAACAGGAAGAGTATGCATACTTCTTGGATACTATTCAAGAACTATATCTAGCAGAAGCAATGTCTAAATGTATTCTAAGTGTCAGAAGTTTAAATAAGGCAGGTGTGAAATGGATGAATGAAGAGATTACGCATGAAATAAAGAAGGCATTATAGAGTTAGAGCATAAGAGGAGTAGTAATAATCCATTGTAAAGAATAAGCAAGGAAGGTGACTCGCTTGGTAATGATGGCAACATTACAGTATAAGCAGCAATTAGCTAACAAAGTCAAACAGACCCTAGAGAATTTATTTCATTTGGTCTGTAGACAGCATAAGGAAGAACGATTATGGAAAAATGATTATGAGTCAGTGAAAATAGTAAAAGGCTAACCACTAACGATAATTCAATGAACACTCATAAAGGCCATATGGCTCTTCCCTAGTAATTCATATAGGTATTTCATCCTCATGAATGTGACATCATGCAGAGTTTGAGTGCAGTGGAAAGAGAAGGTAAGGAGAGATTGACTGTGAGTGAGCAGAATATGTATGGAAAAACTGATTAAGCTTGAAGGTAATTATGTTGTAGGACTAGATATATCAGTACATAATATATATCAAACTCAAGCTTCAAATTATAGGCCAGTCTGTGTGTTGAGTGTAGTGGTTAATGTGTTGGGAGGTTAGTGAAAATAAAGACCTGGAATTGAGTTGACAATAGTGGTATTTCTTTGAAAGATAGCATGGATTTGCTGTCTCATTCACCTCCATGAGTCATTATGCTGTCTGCCATCACTCAACACAGCATCTTCTTAGGTTGGCCTTGAAACCTTATTACTCCAAGCAGTATCATTCATAGTCTCAATAGCTACATGTGCCTGTCTTATTCAAAATGCAATATCTACTTTGCAATGTCCAGTTTTATCCATCATGGATTCTAGATAATTAAAAGCACTCACTCATTTTATGGTTCCCATCACTTCTTCTTCACTTCACTGGGCATCTACAGATGCCGTATGGTCACTCCGATGCTCGGTGATGTGCCACACCAGGTCTCGCCATGTAGTCCTGTTGCTTGCTTTTCTGGCGGCCTCAACTCTCTGAAGAACAGTCACTCCACACATGCCATCTATCCATCTCATTGGTGGTCTACCCCTGCCTCTTTTACCAGGAACTTTACCTTCTGTTACTGTTCTGAGAAGTCCCCATTTCATCCTTTCTATGTCCAAAATATTTTAACTTTCCTCTGTCAATATCCTTAAGAAGCCTTAAAATTCTACTGATCTTTTCTAACACCCAATCATTTGTACGTCTTTCAGTATATGATATCCTCGACAGCCTTCTGTAACATCACATCTCAAATGAATGTTTCCGTTTCTTATCTGACTTCTTTAGGTTCCAAGTCTCACATCCATAAGTCGCTGTTGGAAAAACAATTGCATCCAAAATCCTCAACTTTGTTTCCATAGAGATAGATCCATCCTTCCAGATTTTAGACAGGTCTCTGACTGTTGTTTTAGCCATTCCTAACCTTTTTCTGATGTCTTCTGAACAGCAATTCTTCATATTAATAATGGATCCCAGAGCCTTTCAGCATGCCACATGCAACTTGATGAACTTGATCTTCATTCTCAGTCTATCCACAAGCAGGTCAATAATGCAAAACAGCCATTAAAAAAATCAAAATCTGCTTTTGAAAAAGTCAAATGCAGAAAAGTTGCCTTGGTCCATTGCAAAGCTATTGGGTACAACTTCTGCTTGTCTTCCCTCTTTCTCTTTCTCTCTCTCACCACAGTCACACCACCTAAAGATAAAGTGATCACCTACCATCATTCTTTTCCTCTTCCTGAATAGATGACCAAAGCAGATCACTTGCTAGAATACCAATAACAGTGCTCATCTTTTGCCACACAGATATCTGAAGAATATTAAATCACCTAGAATCAAAAAGTCTTCTGTACTGTCAGTATATCTCATTGCACTTAAAGCTATACTCTGGAATTAGTACCCATATACAATTATTTATACTGTTCACTTCTACCCCATAACATGGAAGCAAACTTAAATTTAAAAAAGAAAAGAAAACAGTGGGAAATGATTTATTTCCATTGTTTTTTATTGATTCATTGTCTTCACTTTAGTCTTCTCTAAAATAATGGAAAGTCAAGCCAACTCTTACTACCTGGAACTACAACAATATGGATTCTAACTCTCTGTATCCACCTCTAGACACATGCCAATGAATGGTTATAGACTTTTTTTTTATCATCCACTACCATCTACTGTCTAAGAGAGGGGGGGGGGTCTGGAAAGTAATAAACACCTAGAGCAAAAATGATATTAAAGAAACTGATAATATAACCATAAGAAAGAACATACGAGAATATAAGAACATAAGTTACCTTTAACTCTGCTACTAGTATTTTTGTTCTACGTTTATCACAACTTTCCAGATCCCCTCGCCACCATATAGTTGGATAGCCAGTTTTTGCTAGTCCATCTTCAAACTTCTCCACCAGTATGGATGTGCCAGCTCTAGTCTAAAACCCTATCCATAGTTTTAGTGATTATACAATTTTCCATTTAATAGTGTATTTGAAGATACAAGGGACGTCCAGAAAGTAAGTTCCAATGGGCTGTCAGAGAAACAAAAATATTATTATTATTATTATTATTAAGAGAGACCTCCAGGGAGTCAGAGACTCATTGAGGGAGGCCACATACTATACACACCAACTATCATACTTATTCTTGAATTCATTCACACTGCTTGCACTCACAACATCCAATGGCAATCCATTCCAATCACGCACCACCCTCTGAGAAAAAATTCCAGCCCTCACACCCTTCTTGGCAGCCTTCATTCTTGGCTTCCAAGGATGCCCTCTCGTCCTTTCCCCACCCTCCATAAATTGAAAAATCCCATCAATTGAAATCCTGTATGACCATTTCAGCAATTTGTAAGTTTCAATCATATCACCCCTCTTTCTCCTGTTTGCTAGTGTCTGCAGCCTACAAATTCTCAATCTGTCTCCATAATCAGTATTCCACAATCCTGATATCATTTTTAACACCTGCCTTTGTACTCTCTCCAATACATCAGAATCACAACGGAAACCAGGAGACCAGACCTGCGCACAATAGTCCAAGTGAGGTCTTATCAAGGTTATGTAAAGAGGCAAAATAACATCCTTATCTTCACATGTGAACATTCGTTTCAGCATTGCAATTATCTTTTGAGTTGTATTTGCAATCTTTGCCACATGACCCCTAAACTTCAACTTCCCATCTATTAACACTCCAAGATCTCTAGCCTCATCAGTTTCTTCTTGCCTAATCCCACCAATATAATACGACATTGGATATCTAATCATGCCGAAGTAAATGACTTTACATTTACTGACATTGAATTGACACCGATTTTTCCATGCCCACAATTCCAGCCTATTCAAATCGTCCTGCAAAGACTGTGTATCAGCAGCATTCCTGATTACCCTACCTATCTTTGCATCATCAGCAAATAATTGTATGTCGCTTTTCAAATCCTTCCTAATATCATTAATGTACAGATTGAAAATAACAGTGGACCAAGCACTGATCCTTGTGGTGGTACACCACTTGTTACCTTAAACCTTGCATACTCAGATCCCTGTATACCACTTTTTGATATCTATCAGTCAGCTATCCTCTTATCTATGCTAATATTGTATAACCCAAACCCATTTTCTCCAATTTATGCAGCAGTATGTTATTTTGTATTCTGTCAAAAGCCTTAGCAAAATCCAAAAGTATCATGGTGTATCCATTCCCCTTTGTCTAGTTCAGTGGTAACATTTTTATAGAATGTGAGCAAGTTGCTAAAACATGACCTTCCCTTAGTAAACCCATGTTGTTCATTGCAAAGTAGAGATTCACTGTCAATCCATTTCTTAATGCGGGCCCTGACCAATTTTTCCAAAATCTTCACCACCACCCCTGAGATACTAATTGGTCGATAGTTTGATACATCGGTCTTTGCACCACCCTTATGCAATGGAATTACCACACATTCCTTCCATTCCTGTGGAATATTCCCTGTACTGAGACTCATATTAAACATCCTGGTCAAAGGAATGATCAATTCAACTGAACACTCTTTTAGCACACTTGCTGATAGTCCATCAGTCCCTATTGCTGATTTCTTATTGAGTTTGTGCAACAGCTCTAATATCTTGGCCTCATACACCTGCGTTTCTTCATCTAGTGAAGAGTAACAGTGAGCTCAATGTTGCATTCACCAGATTGATAGCTTTTAACGAAATGTACACTCATTAACTGAACAACCTCTTCTGCATCTGTAACCCTCACGCCTCTGATTTACAGGAGTTATTCTTTCATATTCATTCTTTCTTTTACTTGCAGCATATCGATAGAATTCTTGTGGGTTGTCTTTAACTGATGTCATCCTTATGCAAACGGTATTCCTTCCACATCATCCTTTTCTTATGAATCTTTGCTTAATAAGATTACACATCCATTTGATTCCTACTCTATTTATTCTTCGAACTCTCGGGACACATTCTGATATCGCATCATTTAAGTATTGTTTAAATGCTTCCCATGCACTGTCAATATTCTTTCCATCCAGCAACCGATCCCATTCCACTGAACTCAGTAGTAATATACTTACAAAAAAAAAACTTTATTTGAAATTAAAGTAGACATCTCTCACTACTTTTCTACATAATTTCTGCCATTGTATACCTATGTGGCAGATTCTTCATTGCCAACTTCTTGTTAAGTCTTAAGAAAATTTATTTATTTCAGCTGCGCCACTTAAAACCTTTAGATTAATTAGAATGTTAATCAAGAAGTTGGCAAGAAGTGAACAAAGATAACACAAGATATGCAATCATAACCGTGAATTATTTTCTATAAATCTCCCGCTCTGATTCGTAACTAATTTTTACAAGTGGTGCATCGAATTCCATAAAGAGACAAAATTGGTTAAAGAATAGCAAGGTTTATTAAGCATAATATACATACTGCTAATAATACAAGTAAAAAGGTTCCATTCAATGTCTAGCAAAGGCATAAATCATATCTGATAACTCTTATACCTTCTACAGACAACTCTATCAAATTTCAATCAATCTAAGTTACTCTATACAAAACATATTTCTTACACTATTTCTTACACATATTTCTTGCACTATTTCTTACACAAAACATATTTCTTAGTCTTTACAATCTCGGTTAACTTTTTCTCTGTAGATCAAATCCCGTTAAGCATTCTTAATTACACCTAATATTCAGATTCATACAGTGCCTGTCCTTTCATAATCTTCTTCAACAAACAAGTCCTTTCTCATACAGTCTCTTTTAGTTGCTATCCCTAAGTCTCTTGTCGTTAAAGATTTACACAATATTAATTTCTGGATTCACACACACAACAAAGAATAAATTGTCTACTTATCTATACTCCTTTGTTCCTCTTTTTCCGATCGTCAACATTTGAATGCGATCATCTCCTTGACCTCTATTATCACAGCATTCTGGACACGTACATTCCTTGACGTCCCATGTAGCATAGCCTGCTGCCATATCTCGGGATTAGATTTCTCGCTGAAAACTGTCCGGTCGCATGCCAGCAATGGACCATGCACCCAGAGCTCCGATCAACCACACGGTGAGACTAAGAAAAACAAGAGGGGGGGGGGGTTTCTAACCCTTTTATACTTCCTCCCTAACGGCCATCACCGTAACTTTGGCCATTCACACGGCACATGGAATTTGCCATCACGTGTGTTTGACCTCATATTGTCCGATTGTCTCCCACCATTTCTAATCACATTCCATGAGCACGAGACTGCTTAGGGCAACTGTCTGCTTTGCCTCCCCAAACTTCGAGCTTACGTTTACCCAGATTATGTTGGTCTGGTTCTTGCATGTATTTTCACAATAAAAGTTAATTCATAGTAAAGATAATGTCGACCTTAATTCAGTATTAAATTATACACATAATATTTGCACACTTTTCCTACATATTCTTTTCTTTTATACCAAGTAAATAACATCTCATTACTTTGCAATTCTTTTTTTCTCTTCTTATTAATGTATTCAAAACTACTCATACCTAGATACCAAGCATATTTTTAGGTTTCTTATTGGGTGTTTGCTCTGTTAGAATGATAAGATGAATTTTAATATTCTAACTTATCAGGGTATAACAGCACCAATGCCTTGCTAAGAAATCAACAAACTCAGTATGCATGTGCACCATTGTGATCACAGCGCTGCAGTGAAAATCTTTAAAAATGAAACTTACTTTCAGGACATCCCTTGTATATCTGTGAAGTGGAGGTTAAGAAGATCAAATACATGGTGGGGTGTTGCTACAGACTCAGTGGATCAGTCTGTGCATACTTCCTATACACCCTTCATGGATGTATCATTTATTTATTAAAAAATACATGAATGATGCAATATTGGAATTTTCTCTAGAATTAAAAAAAAAAAAAGCAGGGCGGGAGGAAATTGGACAGTGCCAGCTATGAAAATTATAAGGTTCAGGCCAGAAGAGTTACAAGTATTGTATAGCGGTGGTGAAGATTTTGAAAAAGAACGCATGCAGAATTGGGTTGAAACAAAATCGAAATCTTGAACAGTATGAGTTTACTAAGGGAAGGTCATGTTTGAGTAACTTTACTCACATTTTATAACAATGTTACAATTCAGTTACATAACAAAAATGGATACCCCATGATACATTGTGGACTTCACTAAGGATTTTGACAGGATACAGAATTGAAGGCCATTGTGTAATTTGGAAGATATAGGATTAGATTATAAAATATTAGCTTGGATAGGATGGTTGAAGGACAGATATGAAAAAGTCATGTACTGAGTACTGGAATGTGAGTATGCATGGTTTAAGGTGACCATATCTTTCTTCTTGGACTGACTTATAGTATTCCCTGACACAAGTACATCATATCAACAGCTTCAATATTTAAAAACTTTTTTTTTTTTTTGGAGCAGAAAAAGAAAGGAACTAATTCTCGTAGATAGGCTTATATGTTGGTTATGCATTACTAAATTTCTTAAGGAATTGACAATGTAGATACGAATATAAATTAAATTACACTTTAATAAATATTTCCAATATTTCGGCAACGTCACATTGCCATCTTCAAAAGGAACTTACAAAAAAGCATGTGCATGTAGGCACTAGAACACAGTAACTGAGAATGAAGTGATGAAGCTATTGTTCTCCTAAAAGTCCTGATGGTATCCCCTAGCGGGCTAAGTAGGTGTTCTTGACCATTGGGCTGAAGGTCTGCTGATGTAAGCCTCCCAAATTTGGGGCAGTCTCATACAACCAAATTTGTTGAGGTTTGGAGAGTTTCTTAGGGCTGAGGCTGATTCGATAAATAGCCTTTCGAATTTGTATTTGCTATGGTGTATTACTGTAGTTTTCTTCCACTGTATTCTGTGGCACGTATCCAGAGCATAGTCTGCAAGACCAGAATGGCTGTACTTGTGAAAATGGATTCCTTGTGTTCCGAAATTCTGATATTTGCTGTCCTGCCTGTTTAGCCAAAGTAAGACAGTTTACAGCTGCAAGGGACCTACCAGGTAGGTCTAGGGGAAGTGGTTGGTCTTTAGTGAATCAGCCTCAGCCCTAAGAAACTCTCCAAACCTCAACAAATTTGGTTGTATGAGACTACCCCAAATTTGGGAGGCTTAGATCAGCAGACCTTCAGCCCAACAGCCAAGAACACCTACTTAGCCTGATAGGGGGCATCATCAGGACTTTTAAGAGAATAATAGCTTCATCACTTCATTCTCAGTTACTGTGCTGTAGTGCCTACGTACACATGCCTATTTTGTAAGTTCCTTTTGAAGATGGCAACATGATGTTGCCGAAATATTGGAAATATTTATTAAAGTGTAATTTAATTTATATTCTTATCTACATTGTCAATTCCTTAAGTGATTTAGAAAGGAACTAAGTTTTTAAACTGTGTTCATCTATCCAGTTACTGATTCGTACAAA
This sequence comes from Typopeltis vanoorti, assembly GCF_054136105.1. Taxonomy (NCBI): domain Eukaryota; kingdom Metazoa; phylum Arthropoda; class Arachnida; order Uropygi; family Thelyphonidae; genus Typopeltis; species Typopeltis vanoorti. Next base: position 37,903,760 of record NC_143572.1, on the reverse strand, counting down.
TCCTAAATCCATCCATCCATCTTTAGAATACTATTATAACGTTTGGGTCAGTCCAACAAGAAAAAGCGCTCTAAAAAATTCTTAATGCTATCCAGAAGACAGTTTGGTCAATCAATGATCTTACTCTCTCTCTCTCTCTCTCTCTCTCTCTCTCACACACACACACACACACACACACACACACACACACACACACACACACACACACACACACACACACACACACACACACACACACACACACACACACACACCTCACATTCATTTCAACTGTTATCTCACAGATTTTCTGTTTTTAACATATCTATCCTTCAAATACTTCCATGGGTACTGTATCTGTAAATTTCAGTCCGGCAATGCATTCCTTTCTTTCCACTTTTCATATAAAAAATACATACCACCTATCTATCTATCTACCTATTCTTTATTCATCATACTTTTATATATTAAAACAAATGGCTTATTTTTCTTTCATCCCTCTTATTTTCCTATGCCCTTGTAGGTATCTTTTTGACCTGCTCTCTCTAGTAAATTCCTCTCACTAGATTTCTTTTCCTCTTAATGATAAATGCACGTAAACACAAGAAAGATATTTAATTAACCAAATATTTTGGTCTGGAAATAGCAGACCATCTTCAGTGGTATTACAAGAACTGTTTTAAAAAATACAAGCTAGAATACTAACAATAGATCGTTAAAAAGAGAACGTGCTGTGTGATGTTATATCACTAAGTATTAAGTATAAAACGGAACATTTTGAAGTAGAGACATGATTGGGGAAAAAAAAAAAATTAATGAGTAATCTTGATTAGACTTTCCCAGATTTTTGATATAGATATACAGTCATTATGATTCAGGTTGGGATGATGGAGTAAGGCCTCCACGCTTTCCATAACCATGAGATATTTGGTTAATTAAATATCTTTCTTGTGTTTACGTGCATTTATCATTGTCTTATGTCACAAGTATCCTTAAAACAGCAAATTCTTTTCCTCTTATTTCCTGATTTAATTATGTTTTCTCAGCAGTGTCCAAAGGCTATTTAAATCTTCTTCCGTGTCTTTATTCTTTCGGAATTGAAACCTCCCTAGTCATATGCTCTCACCAGCTGGGTGTAGAATCAATACTTCCATCACCTCATTCACTAGTTTGATTTAATCCAAAACTTTTAATCCTTATAGTGTACTATGTTGTTTCTTTCTTCCTTTATTCCTAGGTGCTGTTTTCTTTTTTCTTTTCTTTTTTTATGTATCCATAACAAAGTACCAAAATATAATGATCACTATCTTTCTGTTCTTTCAACTTGACACAAAAATGATGACATTTTTTATCATATCTACCTCCCCTCCCCCATACTTTTAAAAATCTTAGTCATAGGCAGCTCACATACCACTGTCTGTTGCTGTTCCTCAGCCTCAAATCAAATTAATTGATGAGTCTGTTGACTCCATGGAGCTCTGATGATAATTATAATTACTTCAAAACCAGTTTGCAAAAATAAAAGTTTTAATAATGATCTTTTCTTTATTCAACAGGTCTTGAAGCGCAGCTGCTAGGAATTATTGTTCGTAAGGAGCGATCTGATTTAGAAGAGCAAAAAAAAAAGGTTGTGAAAAATATTTCTTCTGGAAAGATTAAACTTCAGGAGCTGGAAGACAAAATATTAAAGTAACAGTTTGGTGTACTAAATTTTGAAAAAAAAATCAGAAAAAAATATTTTTAATTATATATTTGACAAGAATATTTATTGACAGTTTGTTTGAAGCTTCTTATTATCATTATTACATGTGATCCTCTAAGGAGTTCTGCTCAGCTCATATGCCAACAATCATACCTTTTCTTAAATCCAGTACCTCGTTTTTTCCCTCACATACTGAAAGATTTCATCCACTTCCATTCTATACAATTCTTCTACCAGCATGTATATGGTGATGACATATCATCTCTCTATGTATATAGTGCATAACTTGTGATCTCTCTCTCTCTCTCTCTCTGTCCCAAAGGGCATAACCTTACATTGGCCTCCTTAAACTGAGAGCCATTATATTTTGCCTATACCGACTGTCTGTTTTAGTCATCCTATAGGATCTCTGCATCATCTTTATTGACTATCATTTTACTAGCTTCACCACTTCATTAGCAAACAACTGATTATTTCCTCTTGAATAATTTTCTATATCACTGATGTACAGTTATATAGTATATCAGTGATATAGAAAATTATGTACGGTTATATAGTACAGGACCAAGTGGTACACCACAGTCACCTGCCTGTTCCTGAATTCAGCTAAATACATATCAGAGTGCCAAATACACATTGTGTGTATTGTAGCAAGTTGTTATAGGATTAATGTTCAAGAGGTTTTTCATAAAATGGTGGGATATTGTGGATAACAAGAGAAGTAGGATTTTGCATGGACATCATTTTGGAGGTTTAATGGAGTATTGATAGCACTAGAAAAGGATTAAAAACTAATTTCTATGCTCCCAATATTTCGTTTCATTCACTGAGACATCTTCGGGGAGTACAAATATTACTTGTAACACACACACAAAGACAACAGAATACTAAATGAAACACATGGGTGAATCTAAAGTCCTATCTGGGACAAATAGGACTTTATAATTAAAAAGGTAGCAAAATAGTACATCAGATTACATGGTTGTTGAAGAATACACTTATAAGAAAGGAAATGTATAAGGAAATTATCCATGCAAATATGAAAAGGGTGATCATTATGGGTGGTTTTAATTATGCTATATCTGGGACATATAGAACTTTAGAGTCACCCTTGTGTTTCATTTAGTATTGTGTTGTCCTTGCATGTTACAAGTGTTATTTGTACTCCTGAAGATGTCTCAGTGACTGAAACGAAATATTGGAAGCATAGAAATTAGTTTTTAATCCTTTCCTAGTGCTGTCAATACTCTATTAAACCTCTAACATGATGTCCTCCCAGCACTTACGCCCTAACACACAGATTTTGCATGGAGCGTTGGGGATGCAGATTGAATGCTGGTATAAAAAAGGTAACAAAAGACCAGTGAGTGGCATTGTATGGTGATTCAATTATAAGAGGTGTGGTAAACAAGAAGATGCACAAGGTTTGTTTTCTGGCAGATAAAATGAATAGAGTGGTTGAGGCATTGGAAGTGAGGAGTAAGCAAGCAAAGGAGTTGGTAGTGGTAGTATAGACAAATGACTTGATTGGGAACAGGGAGAATGTAAGATTGGATATCAATGAGGTTGTTGAGAAGGAGAAAAGATAATAGCGTGATAGGAAAGGTAGTCACTGTGTTGCCCAGGTTTGACAATGATGATATGAGGTGGAGAGCAAGAATTATGAATATGTTAGCAGAAATGTGTGAAAAGAAAGGACTGCAGTTTGTTAGTGTGGAATGAGTTTGAAGGAAGAATTGAATGGTATAAGAGTGATGGACTGCATTTGAATGGTTTTGGTGGGAGTCATTTGGAGAGATTACCACTGGAAGAGAGAGGAATGAATGCAGAGAATGAATCCAAGCAAGTCAGAAGAAATGTGAAAGAGCAGGAGAGTAAGGAAGAAGAAATTGAAATAGCACTTATGAAGGAATGCATAGGTGGACATAAGGAGCATGTGATTGAAGCAAAGCAGCTAGAGGCTTTAATGCTTTGGATTTGGTGATAACTTCACACGATGTAGTTGTTAATGAAGTGTTGACACTGCCGCCGGTTGGTGAGAGTGATCATGAAGTACTTGTTTGGAAAGTGATGAAACAAGAAACGATTACTGCCAAAAATGGATACATGTGGGAAGTATTAAAGCAGGTGATTGTAGGAATCCCTGTAGTCAGTTAGCATCAGTATGTAGGGTAGATAGGTTGAGCAGGAAAGATGGTGACAATGCATGGAAACTCACAAGGCAGTATCTGACAAAAGCAATATGTGATTGCATACCAAGGGTTAAGCAAGTAAATAGAGTAGTAGTTAAATGGATGAACAGTGAAACCAAGCAAGCTGTACTGGAAAAGAAAATGATATGTAGGAAGTACAAGACAATTGGTAGTGATCGAATCCATGAAGAGTATAAAGTGCAGGCTAGAAAGGTGACAAGCATCAAGCATGGTAAAGAAAGAAAAGGTGCAGTATGAGAGGAGATTGACTGCTCAGGCCAAGGTTAACTCAAGGGAATTTTTTCGCTACATGACAAGCAAGAGGAAGATAGCAGATTAACATTGGTGGATAGTCATGACAGAAGACTAATAGCTGCAAAGGATATACTGGAATTACTGAACGAGCATTTTATCAGCATATATCATGCTGGTGTAAATGATGCTGTGCAATATATAGAAGAGAGACAAGTATTAGAAGAATTGCAAGTGAAAGAAACAGAAGTGTATCAGATGCTCATTGGATTAGATGTGAATAATTCTGTTGGAATGGATGACATATCACCACATATTCTTAAGGAATCTGCACCAAAGTTGGCTATGCCCTTGACCTGGTTATTTAATAAAAGTCTTGCAGTGGGTAGAGTTCCAAAGGAATGGAAAGAAGGCAAAATAGTACCACTAAACAAGCATGGTGCTAAGACTAAAGTGTCCAACTATAGACCAGTCTGTATAACTAGTTGTGGTCAAGTTGTTGGAGAGATTGGCAAGGAATAGGAGGAGGTGAGAGAATGTGTAGGCAGGAAAGTAATGGGATGATCAGGGATCAAAAGGAAACAGATGGAATTGCAAAGGGTTCTAAAATGAAGAAGCAGAAAGGGAAATGGCCCCAGTCCAGCATGGAGAGATCACATCGAGTGAGTGGTATCAGTGGAACTAGCTGTAGATCCAGAAATGAGTTGTTGTGTTTGTATACCAATGCTAGAAGTATAAGAAACAAGGCGGATGAAATGGTTGCACTAATTGCGTCTGTGCACCCAGAGATTGTCGGAATAAGTGAGACATGGTTAGATGAGGATGACATCCTGACAGGAATAGAGATGGAAAGGTATGATGTGTTTCGTGAGGATAGAAGGGGTAAAAAGGGAGGGGGAGTGCTATTGATGATAGAGAAAGAGTTATGTCCATACAAGGTAGAGATGCAAGAGGGAAATGGGGGCAGTGGTTTTGAGGCAGTATGGTGTGAGATAGAGGTGAATAGAATCAAATACTTGGTGGGATGTTGTTATAGACCTGGTAATGTGGATGGTGGTGATAGTGAAATGTATAGTCAAATAAGCCAAGCAAATAAGAAAAGGGTGATCATTATGGGTGATTTTAATTATGGCAATATAGACTGGAATGAAGAGATAGCAACTGGAAGTAAAGAAAATGAATTTCTTAAGTTTTTGAGGGATAACTACCTCAGACAGTATGTAACAGAGGGCACACGAGGATTAAGGGTCTTGGATTTGGTCATCTCATCGGAGGATGTAATTATCAATGAGGTATCAAATCATCCACCAATTGGTGAAAGTGACCATGAGGTGATTACTTGGGTGGTTGCCAGCAGTGCAAGGACCCCTGTGAAAAAAGGGTATATGTGGAACTACAAGGGGGGTGATTATGAAGAGCTCAGGAGACAGCTTGCAGGTGTAGCATGGAATGAGGAGTTAGCTGGAAAAGAGATCAATGCAGCTTGGGGGATTTTCAAAAAATATTTAGTAGATGCAATGTCTAAATGTATACCATGGTTGAGAAGGTTAAATAAGGTAGGTGTGAGATGGATGAATAAAGAGATTAAGCATGCAATACAGAGAAAAAGGGCATTGTGGAGGCAGCATAAGAGAAGTGGAAGTAACCAATTTCATGAGTTCTACAAAGACCACGCAAGGAGAGTGACTTGGTTGGTGAGAGTAGCTAAAGAGAGGTATGAACAGCAGTTAGCTAATGAAGCTAAAAAGAATCCTAGGGAGTTCTTTCGATATGTAGCCAGCAAAAGAAAGAATGATTATGGAAGGATGACATTGATTGGAGGAAATGGTATAAAGACAGCTGTTGCAGAATGTGTGGTGGAGATACTTAATGAGCAGTTCATAAAGATCTTTCAATCTTGTGAATGTGACTTCATGGAGAGATTAAGAGCAGTTGATGATGGGGAGGAGAGACTGATTGTAAGTGAGCAAGAGGTGTTTGGGGAGTTGAGTAAACTAGATTTAAATAAGGCTGTGGGACTTGATAATATATCACCGCGTATTCTGAAGGAATGTGCCAGAGAGTTGACACCTGCCTTGACATATTTTTTTAATACGAGTCTTGCACTTGGTCAAGTCCCTAAAGAGTGGAAGGAGGGCAAGATTGTGCCACTTCATAAAGGAGGTGATCGAACTCAAGCATCAAACCATAGGCCTATCTGTGTGTCAGGTGTTGTGGTTAAGTTGTTGGAGAAGCTTGTGAGAACTAGGATCCATAGTTGGGTTGACAACAATGGTATAATCTTTGATGGACAGCATGGATTTGCTAAAGGGAGGTCGTGTTTTAGTAATCTACTTACTTATTACAATAAAGTGACTGCTTCCTTGGACAGAGGAGAAGGATACACAGTAATATACTTGGATTTCGCAAAAGCTTTTGATAGAGTACCTCATGATAAGTTGACAGTCAAACTAGAGCAGATGGGGTTGGATATTAGATTAGTGCATTGGATTGGAGACTGGCTATCTGATAGGTATCAACAAGTTGTGTATGGGGGTGCAATATCCAGGAAAAGGAAAGTCACTAGTGGAGTGCCTCAGGGATCTGTTTTAGGGCCATTACTATTTAACTTGTATATTAATGATATTGGCGAAGATTTGGATGGAGATATTCAGTTGTTTGCAGATGATGCAAAGTTGGGACGAACCATAAAGAGTAGTGAAGATGTTGTGGCCTTGCAAGAAGACTTGAATAAATTGAGTGATTGGGCAAGCAAATGGGGATGTGAGTTCAATGTTGCAAAATGTAAGGTTTTAAAATTTGGAAAACAAAGATGGGATGCAGAATTTATGCTTGGTGAGAATATATTGTTGGAAGTAGAGGAAATAAGAGATCTGGGAGTGATAGTGGATAAGGATCTAAAATTTAGGGGACACATCGCCAAAATTGTGAAGACAACACAAAGACTTCTGGGAATGATGAGGAGGACACTGACTTGTAGAAGTAGGGAGATTATTGTTCTACTGTATAAGGCTTTGATTAGGCCACACATGGACTATTGTGCCCAGATTTGGTAACCTGGTTTTTAGAAGGATGAAGAGATGTTGGAAAGGGTCCAAAGGCGACTGACTAAGGTAGTTTCTGACCTCTGGAATGTCGAGTATGAGGAAAGATTGAAAAGATGTAATTTGCAGAGTCTAGTGGAGAGAAGGAAGAGGGGAGATATGATAGAGACCTACAAGTTGGTAAGGGGTTGTTATAGGATCAATGGTGGAGAAGTTCTACAGGGAATAGTGGGAGATCAGGGGAGAACCAGAGGTCATCCCTGGAAACTGTATAAAGAGGGTGTGAGTAGGGGAGTGAGAGGCAGTTTTTTTTCGTGCAGAGTTGTGAATGATTGGAATGCCTTGCCTGAGAGTGTGGTGTCTGCAAGGAGTTTGAATGTGTTTAAGACCCGATATGATGAGATGTGTGTGAGATAAAAGGACCTCCTAGATGAGTCTTTGACTCCATGAGGTCTTGTTTAATAATAATAATAATAATAATAATATAATACAGGATTGTGTTGCTGACAGCATAGCATTCTTTCTGATGGTCATCATGGATTTGTAACGGGTAGGTCCTGTTTTCATAATTTGCTTACATTTTATGAAAAGGTGACAAGTGTGTTAGATAAGGGAGAATCATATACAGTGATATTCTTAGACTTTGCAAAAGCGTTTGATGGATTACCACATGGTAAGTCAGAGTACAAACTGCAGGGGACAGGAATAGTTAGAATATTTATTAGATTGATCAGAGATTGGCTCTGTGAATTACATGTAGTACTGCTGATCTTAATTCCCTTCAGGAATATTTGAATAGACTTTTTACTTGAACAAAAGAGTGGGGGTTGTAGTTTTAATATCAGTAAGTGCAAGGTGTTGCATTTTCAAGTGCAGAATATAAGGCTGTGTACTATATCAATGGTGCCTTACTGTAGGAAGTGGATGAGATTAGAGATTTAGGAGTGATGGTTAACAGTAGACTGAAGTTTAGAGGGCATATTATTAGTGTAGCAAAAGCTGCACATCATAGTGCTGCTATGATAAGAGGTACTATAGACACTAGAAAACCAGACCTGGTTTTCAATGGGATGTGGAGACAATGGAAAGGGTCCAAATGCAAGTTACTAAGACAATGTTGGGACTTTGGAATGCTGGCTATTGAGAGATGTTGAAGAAATGTGGATTGCAGAGTTTGGTGAATAGGAAGAAAAGAAGTGATATAATAGAGACATTTAGATTAATGAGAGGATTTTATTAGATTAATCCAGAGGGGATTATAAAAGAAAAGTAGAAGGTGAGAGACAAAGAACCAGAGGTCATCCCTGGAAATTATGTGACAATGTGGTGAAGAGGGGTATGAGGAGTAGATTTTTTACATGGAGAATTGTCATTGAATGGAATGTGTGGTTAATGCAAGGAGTGTTAAGGATTTTTAAGATTGTATGAGCCTCCCATGGAGTCTGCTGACTCCATGGAGGATGTAATAATAATAATATTATTATTACCTGCAGAGGAAGAACAAAAAGATTGCAACTTGAGTATGAAGTAGTAGTTTTAATCCTGCTCAAACACTGAAGCAAGTACTATAGACTGAGAATTAATACTGACAAAATGGATCCCCTACCATTCCTTCTTACAGTTACTTATAAAAAGTTTTCATTTGCTTATAAATTAAATTCTACTAGACAGGAAATTATATTCTTCTTTTCATTCTTATCCCAGGAGCAAGCAAACAAAGTTTACATGCAAAGTATCATTACAACTACATTATTTCTATATTTGGAAGTGGATGATTTCCCATTACCTAATAGAATGTACAGCAGGTGTTTTTTTTTTTTTTTTTTTAATATATATTGCTATGTATTATTCTGAAAATCACTTCTCAGACCAGTGTGATTTATACTGAGATGGGGGAGAAAAATTGAAAAGGTGTTCATCATAGGCCTTGAGTAGTATAGGGGTGAAAGACGACTTGAAAATATTAGAAGAAAAAAATAGATAGGTAGATGTGACAGAGAAAAGGCCTCAGCTTTGTCAAAGGCTACATTTTTCACTTTTTCAATAGTTGCTTATAGTTTAGCAACCAAAAGACCAAATGGAAGCAAAATCCAGAGATGACTGGAACTCAGGTGCTTAATCTTTCTTAAGTTGGCATTGCCCTTCAGACATCCAACATAGTTCAACATAAGGGCATAGTCAACTAAGAGGATGAAACAATGTGAGAAACCTCTCAGAATAAGAAAAGACAAAATTTTACCTCCCCATGCTGAATACTTTATATGTGTGTGTGGTTTGCACCATCTCACCAAAAATTTGGATTCTTTCTAGGCTTCTTCTCTATAAATGAAAAAATCAGTAGCCTGAACAATAGAATGTTCATTAATATGTAAAGCATTGTTATACATTATAATGCTGGTTTTTCAAAACCATGTTTTTTTTCCCTAACATTACATAAATGATATTTTAATTCATTAAGCATACTATCAAAGTCCTTTTGTGATTGTGATAATGGATGTTAAAAAAAAAAAATTCTCCTGTGAGTAACATTAACACGTGCTGATCGAAGAGAGGTTACAGAAACAAATGTAAAATTTGAATTATTAAGTGATCATTTTGCCAGGGTGCCATCCAATCCAGGTAAAGATATTGCATAGTCAGATGTGACAATAAGAGGTAGATGAATTGGAGGTGATAATGATATTGCAGAACTTTGATGTAAATATGACTATGGGATTAAATGGGATATTAGCCCTTATATTATGACAATATGCAAGGAAATTGGCAGCTCACCTATTGTTTCACTTAAGCCTGAGCGCTCAGAAATACCTAAGGAATGGAAAAAGGGCAGCATAGTTCCACTGCACGAAGTAGGCTCCAAGAGAGAGAGAGAGAGAGAAAATTATAAGCCGATGAGTTTCTCAGGAGTAGTAGTTAAACTGTTGGAGAAGTTGATAAAAGACAATCAGGACTGGGTGTAAAAGAATATGGTGCTTTTGTAAAGGATAAGTTTTTTTTTTTTTTTAGTAATTCACTTACTTTTTTATAATAAAGTAACAACTGATTTTGATAAAAGAAATAGCTACATAATGATACTGCTGCACTTTACAGAAGCATTTGACAGATTACTGCACCCATTCTCAATTGCTCTATAAATTGGAGCAAACTAGAATAGAATTGAAGCTGATGAATATCAAAGACTAGTATATAGGAAAATTGAATCCAGGAGAAAATGAGCAACTAGTTGAATACAACAGGACTCAGTACTTGGTCTACTGCTGTTTAATTTGTACATCTATATATAAGGGGGAAACTCAGTTGTTTACTAATGATGGAAGCTAGGAAGAGTGATAGTCAATGAACATGATGTGGATATCCTGCAGGATGACTTAAGTATACTGGTAGTATGTGCAAAGGATAATAGCTACCAGTTTAACATGGTCAAGTGTACCATGATGAACTACTATACACATATATTATGAAAATAAAATTAAAATATGTAATATAAAATACTAAACATTAAATCATGATAAGTATCTTATTACATCATCAGAAGGAAAACACAAAAAAGAGAACAATGAAGTAAGAATGGGATGACAACAAAAATTTGGGGTGTAAGAGATGGTTCCATTCTACACTCTCCAGCCAGCTATGCAGTTCTGTCAAGAATCCATGGATAACTATAAGCATTTGGCAATAAACATACATAGCCAATGGCTAAAGGGATATACGGCTGGCTTGTTATGGGTATGTAAATGCATGGAGACAGTTTAAAAAGAAGAATTTAGCAAATTAAGAATAAAATAAATTAAAGAATTAAATTAAAATATTTGCATAGAAACTACATATAGAGTATACATATAATTAATACATTCCTCATGTAAAGTGAATATAAAATATATGTGGAAAAAAGAGTGGAATAGCTAAATCAATCTATGAATGTATATATAAGTATAAATATAATATATCCTAACTGCATTCCAGCAACTATATATAAAAAATTTACAATATGTGTATGTATATATATATATATATATAGCTAATTCTCTTTTTAGATGGCCTTTTTTTTACACGATTTTGAAATAATTCAGTTTAGAAAACAAAAGCAATTCAATTTTTTACATGACATATATTGATTTTACATGGTTCAAATGGCACTTATTTTTAAAATGTCTGTTTGAATTCAATTCTGTTAAAAATTCATTTCCTAGAACGATACCTACAAGTACTTGTTAAAAATTTCTGTTAAATTTCCATCTGTTAAAAATTTCATTATTCCTAGAATGGTATGTACGAGTATGTACTTAAACTTGGTACATTATGAAAATTATGGATACAACTAACTTGTTAGAGTAAAACTTTAGTTTAATATAAACCAAAATATACACTCGATGTTTTGACTTTCACATTAAGGTCATCTTCTGGAGTATATGTATATGTACAAAGAAACAAGCTGCACCACAATCTGCATGGCATGCTAAAGTTGCTTATCAACCGTTAAAACTATATGCCTGACCTTTGGGGCTAAAAAAAAAAAAAAAAAAAAAACTCACTACATCAAGCTAGAATCCTGTTATTATTATTATCTATTAGGTTACAAAGTTAAATTAAGCTGGAAAGTAACATGTTCATACATGTTACTTTCCAGCTTTCCAGCTGTAACATGTTCATATATGTTGAAAGTTTTTTCACTTGGTTAGAGTATAATAAATTTAGTTTAATCCTTTATCCAAGTGTGAGCAAACAAAGTTTGTGCCTGAAAGTATCTTCAGGCTCACACTTGGATAAAGGATTAAACTAAATTTATTATGTTCATATATCATACAGAAAATAATAGATAAATAAATAAGCAGAAATATACATATTAATTGCAACTGGTATGGATAATGGCCAATAAAAATGAAAAATTGTTTATAGTCCTAGAGACAGGGTTTGCCGAAAACTAAGTGGGCTGAATGTGTGCCATAATTCTTGGGATTTTTAAGCCCCAAGAAGTGAGAGCCAGTCATTGATCCAACTCCATCTGTTTCGATTTATTTAATAGTGTGTCACGTGAGAAAATATCAAAAGCTTTTGCAAAATTCAAGTACACCACTGCATCTGTATATGCATCTCCCCTATCCAAGGTATTTGTCACTTTGTTATAGTACATAAGTAAGTTAGAAAAACATGATCTCCCCTTAACAAACCAATGCTGATAACCACAAAGAATACTGCTGTTTTCAATCCAGTTCTGTATCCTACTTCTCGCCAATATTTCCAGTACATTCACCACAACTCCAGATATATAGATTGGCTTATAATTTGAAGCTACAGTCTTATGACCACCTTTATGCAGTGGAACAATTTTATCTTCTTTCCACTCTCTTGGAACCTGTGCTGTAGTAAGACTCTTATTAAATTAGCATGTGAATGGTACTGCCTTCCTTGGAACATTCCTTTAAGAAGCATGGTGATATGTCATCAAATCCTCTCACCTTACTGAGATCAAGATTATTTATTTCCTCAAATACCTCCTGCTCACTCACAATTAAGTCATCCTCTCCTATGTCCTCTACACTTAAGTTCCTCATGATTCCACCCTGATCAAGAGTGCCTTGATATTCAGAAATAAAAAGGATTAGGTTTCCCTTGTGTAAGGCCTTGATCAGGCTGTATGTGGGGCTACTATGCTCAGATTTGGGCTAGTTTTCAAGGGAATAAAGATATCTTATAGAAGGTCATGAGAATACCTTTTATAAGAAAATATACATATGCACGAATGCCCAAACTATCAGAAATAAAGAAGAGGTATTTTTAGCATTGGTCAGCTCAACTTGGCTCAAAATTATTGTCATCAGTGAGCCCCCAGTTATCAGAGAATGATGTAGTTATAGCGATAGAATGTAACAGATATTGTATTTTCAGAGAAGATAAGAGGAAATAGGACAGGAGCAGGGGTATTATTAATGATAGAAGAATAACTTCAACCAACAAAAATCAAAGTTGATTAAGAATGTAGATTTGAGAGAAATGGTTCATTTGAGGGAGTCTGGTGTGAGATAGAGGCCAATGGGACAAAATATATTGTCCTATAATATATTCCAGAAGAAGAAGAAGATATAGATGACATGAATTGACAGATTAGTACAATGAGTTATAGCCGAGCAGTTATCATGGGCAACTTCAACTATGGTAATATAGATTCAAAAGAGGAAAGGGCACATGGCAAAATGGAAATGGAATTTATAAAATTACTAAGGGATAATTACCTGAAAGAACACATGATGGAAGGGATCAGAGGTTTGAGAGTGTTTGATCTGGCAATAGCATCAGAAGATCTGTTTATAACTAGAGTAACAACTCTACCTCTGATTAGGGAAAGTAACCATGTAGTCTTGTCCTGGGAAGTGGCTCAAAATTTCTTCTACATCTTTCAGTCAAGAAAGGGTTTATGCAGAAATACAAAGCTTACGATTACAAGCTTAGGGGGCATTGCAATGGTATAAGAAACTACATGGAATAAATGTCATTATTGCATGAGAAGTGGCCAAGGACTGTCTGAGTGAGGCATTATCAGAGTGCATACCCAGGGTCAGCAGGATAAATCGGGTAGAAATTAAATGGATGAATAGCAATATACAGCAGGAGCTGCAAAATAATTATTGTACATGAAATATAAACAAAAAGGATCAGCATGCCCATGAGATTAAAAGATTAAAAGTATAATCGAGAGAAAATTAGCTAAACAAACCAAAATAAATCTGAAAGAGTTTTTTTGCTATTTAGCAAGTAAGAGAGAGAGAAAGATGGAAGATAATTTTACTCAGTGCTGATGGTAGAAAAGTGACAGAAGTAGAATCAGAAGAAATAGATCAGTTACTAAGTAATCACTATGCAAAGGTATATCATCCAGGTGGTGACTTTGCAGTTATTGAGGTGACAAGAGACTGATGTGAGCATTGAAGTAGATGAACTCGAGGTACTTAGTATATTGAAAAATATCAATGTGAATAGAGCAGTGGGCCTGGATGATATGCCAGCTTATGTGCAAGTGAACTGGCAGTGCCTCTGACAAAGTTGTTTAATCTAGTCTCAGCTCTGGCAAGGTTCCAAGGGAGTGAAAAAAGGGTAAGATAGTTCCGTTACATAAAGGTGGCTACAAAACAGAAGTAGCAAATTATAGACCAATTAGAGTCTCTGGAGTGGTAGTTAAAGTATTGGAAAAGTTGAATAAAAGTAAAAATCAGGAATGGGTGGATAGGAATATGATATGGCTGTAAACAGTAAATAGGTGGCAGCATGGCTTTGTAAAAGGTATATCCTGCCTCAGTACTGCTGGATTCTTTATTCACTTTTTATAATAAGGTGACAGCAGAATTGAATAAAGGAAATGAAATGTCTACACCAATACTGTTGGACTTTGCAAGGGCATTTGACAGAATACCACATGGAAAACTATTACATAAGTTTAATAATAATAAATTTTGTTTAATCCTTTATCCAAGTGTGTGCAAACAAAGTTTGTGCCTGAAAGTATCTTCAGGACTGGGGTAAAGTGGTACAACACTGGCCAACTCCTTGCAAAGGTGGAGCAAGCTACCAACACTCCTATCTCAGTATCTCCCATAATGCAAAACACATCTCCTTGCGGATATGTATAATGTTATGCATTAAGGGAAGCGCCACTACCCAGACTAGTTTCGACCTTTATTGAGGTCTCTTCAGTGGGAGCCAGGCCCAAGTGGAGATAATGCAAAACACATCTCCTTGCAGATATGTATAATGTTATGCATTAAGGGAAGAGCCACTACCCAGACTAGTTTCGACCTTTATTGAGGTGGGTGAGAGTAAAGAATAAACCCATCATCAGCCTATTGAAAAATAAAGGGGTCAGAGTGCCCCCGAAGAGAAGTAAAAGAGGGGTAAGGAAGTGACAGAGAGGTCAAGGTGGGGGTGCTGGGGGGGAAGAGGAGAGGAAGCGGAATAGGATGGGAAGGACGGGTGGAGAAGTGGGGGGTAGGGAAAAGGAAGAAAAATAGGCCTTAGCTCATTATTCTCATCTTGCTAGCTTAAAGCTATCAAGTGATATTTCCTCACCCTCCTCGGAGATCTGCCTCAAGAACTCGGGGGGGGGGCAGAGACCAAGAAGATGACTCGGAGTGGAGCTGCTGCTGCAGATGGAGATCTTAAAGCAGCAGCAGGCAGAACTTGATGGTGTTGTTTCTGACAGTACACAGGATTGGAGGTGAACACCACTTGTTGTTAAATTTGGTGTCACCCAGAGCCTCTCTCTCGAGATGTAAAAACCTCCTTAAGGAGCCATAGAACATGTAGAGGACGATCCGAGAGAGATCCAACAGACTGGGAGGATTAGCATAGTTGGAAAATTTTTTCCTAACCTTCCAGATGTGATATTTAAATTCATTGATGATAAATACTAGTAACTTCTGCCTGTTGTTGGCTGGTGGAGCGAACTGCAGGAAGATCACTTGCTCCTGCAGTGGGAGGGGGATGCGGAGCACGTCGCTTAGCCTCCTCCAGATGAAGATGGAAATGGGACACCTGTAGAAAGCGTGCTCTACGGTGTCCGGGGCTCCGGCAGAAGCTATATAATGGGTTCCAGTTGTTGTTGAACCACCACTTATTCACATTGACTGGAAGGTGTCCATAGGCTATCCACCAGGCCAGGTCCTTTCTCGACGGGTAGCCTTGATGTTTAGAGAGATGGCCGAAGAGGATGTCGTTGTTATTGATTCCAAGATCCGGAACGTCAGTATGAAGGATGTTAAGGAGATAATCATACCACATCTTGCTGTTCTGGATCCCGGCAGTGTAGACACCCGACGAGCGGAGTTGTTGTACTAGTTGGCAAAGTCTATTGTAATCCTCTGGAACAACATCTGCCTTGGGACTCTGGTGGGCTGGGATCCCAAAAAGGGGAAGCTTAAAGCCTAAGAAATACCACACAGGATAGCTGCAGGGATGGTTTGTCTGTAGTATCCTGCTAAGATGGAAGGCAGTATTGCTCAGGTATTTGATGTTAAGGACGGGGAGGCCAAAGCCCCTCAGCTTCTCCGGAAGTTGAAGGATCTTTATGTCAACCTACTGGCGTAGACTGCCCCAGAAGAACTTCAAGGGTTTCCTGTAAAGCCGAAGTTCTTGATCCTCGCTGATGTTTGTTATATTCACGACGTTCTGGTACATAGGACACAAGATGGTTTTGATGACACTAGCCCTAGAGCAGAGCGACAGCTGTCTGTTTGTCCAGTCCTTGAGATGCTCGACTGTGGTGTTGATAAGTTGTTGAACGTCGAGCACGGGCTCTGCTGCAAATGGGACCCACAGGATGGTGAGGGGGTTTCCTGTAGGGACGAGACCCATGGGGATGTTGTTTAGGTCCCAGACTCCATGCGTCTTGATCTTAGTTTTGTCGGGGTTGGGTGTTAACCCCGACACTTTGAACCTCTCTAAGATGTTGAAGAAGCTCTGTATGGAGTCGTTGTCCCTGAGGGTACCCACCACGTCGTCTGCATATGCAATTACTTTGGAGTCATCCGTGGTGAGTGGTAGTGGAATCCCTCTCACAGCACGTGAGCTGTTGACTGCCCGTAGAAATGGCTCAAGGGCTAGAGCAAAGAGCAGTGGACTGAGGGGACACCCTTGTTTGACCCCTTTCTGGATGTTAATGGGGTCCGAAAGGTGTCCGTTGACGAGGAGGCAGGTGGAGCTGTTCATGTAGCTTCCTCTGATGATGGAAAGCAGTCCGCTGCTGACCCTGACTTTCTGCAGGATGTTAAACAGAAAGGAGTGCCAGATGCTGTCGAACGCTCAATTGAGATCGATGGTCAACAGTGCCATTGAGTACATCTTAAGGTTGACCAGATGTAGCAGTTCTCAGATGAGGATGAGATTAATCTCCATCGATCGGCCAGGAACACCATACACTTGTGTGCTGTTGATGACGTATCTCATCCCCAGCTTCAGTCTGTCATTGAGAACACGGGCATGGATCTTGTAGTCCGTGTTCGACAGACTGATGGGCCTCCAGTTTTTGATGTTGGATGGATCCCTGTTGGGATGAATACTGTATGGCATTCCCCGAATTCTCGCGGCACGTTCCCTGTGTTGAGAAAGTTGTTGAATAGTGCCACGAGAATGGGGAGGATGTAGTCCCAGGCTTCTCGATAGAGTTCTGTGCTTAGTCCGTCTGCCGTACGAAGAAAGCAAAGGCGCTTTCTTTGTACGGCACTGCTTGAAGGCTGATGTTATTTCGGCCGCTGTAATTGGTGTATCCAACCCTGCTTGGATGTGCACAGGGAAGGGGTCAATATTCCAACAGCAGTAATCTTGGGGGTACTGTTGTCCTGGTAGAGGGTGTTGTAGTACCCCCAGAAGACCTTCAGGATGTCGGGTGTTGTGGTGTAAGTACACCCGCCTTCAGTGATGGTGGTGATGGTTCTCTCCTGTTGAAAATCGACATAGCGCCTGTTGTAGAAAGCAGCCGATTGCCTGTCTTCCGAGCGGAGGTGGAGTCGGATCTTGGTGTTCTTGTCTTCCACTTGCTTCTGTCTCTCCGCTTCAGTGTCGAGATTAATGCCACGGATAGCATTGTGACATGGAAAGCCTTGGCATTGGCTGGCCACGAACCAGCTTCTTTCCTTGTATAGATCACGAAGCCGAGATCTTCTGAGGAAGGCACGTTCTAGGCCCATTTTATCATGTTTTCTTTGATGTTAAATTTTAGTTGTGCCCACACGTCCCAGTCCCAGCCAGCGGTGCTCCAAGTGGAGCACAGTTGGTTAAGCTTACCTGAGAACAAGGATGGGAAGTCTGGTGGTAACTTCCAGGGGCCCGGACCAACTTCTACTGCTTCTAGTGGATGATACGTGAGCACAACCATTTTGTGGTCCGAGATGGTATAATTAATTTGAACGTGCCTTATGGCTTCGGATCTGGAGACAAGGGAGGGTGACAGGTAGAACCGGTCGAGCCGTGTGCCGATACCTTGGCCTGTCCACGTATAATCCCGACAGTAGGGGTTGTGAGCCCTCCCGATATCCGTCAGCTGGAGATTCTTGAGGTGAATTCCCAGTTGCCTGTAGCCAGCAGTACCTGTATTGGGATTACCCCCCCCCCACCTTATCGTAGGCCGGGTCCGCCACGCAGTTAAAGTCCCCCATCAGAATGACGTGATGGGCACCATATAAGTAAGTGTAAAGTGACAGGAAGAAAGTCGATCTTGATGTTGGATCTACCAGGGCGTAGATGTTAATGTACCTGGTGGTACAGCCCCGGTACTTCCAGTCAATGTCGAGAACTCTCCCTTCTGCGTCCCTCTGGATATTATGGAAGGCTCAGAGGAGGGGGGGCTAGCATAAGTACCACGACTCCAGTTCTGTTTCTGTTGCCGAAGCTCCAAAACGATGTTACGGGGTACTTATGGCTTAGTTCCTGCATGTCCTTGTAGTGGAAAAAGTGTGTTTCCTGCAGGAACAAAAGCCGGATGTTGAACGCTAGCATGAGCTTCCACACATCCTCTTGTTTTGATGGTGAGTGGAGCCTTCTGATGTTGAGCGAGGCAACGCAAAAAGGGGGTGGCATCATTTTGATGTTTTACGTTGTTAAACCCGGCCTAGGTCCTTGATTCGCAATTGCTTAACATATTTTTTTAAGGCTTCAATTTGTGGGGGGGGAGGTAGTATATCCCGCACCCTGCAGACCGGCTGCCAGTTCTGCATACAAGCTCGAGAGGACCTCTAACTTGTGACGACTGTTCTTAATCTTGAAACTTGCTAATTTATTGTTCACTATTTGATGGTCAAAGCAGTTGAACTGGGAGCCGGTGTGTCTACTAATTTTAGAGTTAATGCTCTCTTGATGGCTGGAAGGGGTTTCCTTTCGGACTCAGATGTTGTTGAGCCCGTGGTTTTTCTCTAGCGGCTTCGATGTTTTTTCCCCATTTTAGGGGAAGCCTGCTCCTTCCTCTTCTTAGGAGGTTCTTTGGGGGTGGAAGTTGATGTTTCCCTTCCTCTATCTTCTGTTCTTCTGCAGGGTGGACACCAACTACAATAGGGGAAATATTAGAAGCGTCTACAGATGAAGCCTCCTCCGATGTTGTTGAAGGGGGGATAGCTGGTGAAGTGTTATCCTTAGCTTCATCTGTATCCTCGGTTGTTCGTTGTTCCTCCGTCGCTGGTAGTGGTACCGTTCAAACGACCGAGGGGGGGGGACTGTTTCCTCAGCTGATATTGTTGCTGGTGGTGGAAACAGTACCTTCTGCTGTTGATGGTGCAGGACGTTTCGTAATTTTCCCTAGAACTGTTAGAGCGAATGTTTGCTCCCCAATGGTGTTGGGGGGAGTACCGGAAATTCACCGGCGACTCGAGCAGGCTGCGGGTTCAACGGTTCAATCGGTGCCCCTGCCCGCTCTGCAAATGTGCGCAGAGGACACGATGTTATTTTGTGCTCTGTATTGGAGCACTTTCAGCAGGGGTGTGGGCACTGGCTGGAGATGTGCCCAACGCCGACGCAGTTGAAACACTTGGCTTGGGGGCAGTCACTACCCAGATGTTCAGTCGAGTCACATCGCAGACACTGTCTTTGTACCCCGGGATAATTAACCATGACACGCGATGTGCCGATGGTAACGAGGTTGGGCACAGGCTGTCACATGTCCATGGTAAAGGTGACTTCACCGGATTACCAAGCAGGGTCCCCCTTAGAGACACTCTTCTTCATATTTCTCACTTTCCCCCACTTACTAAAAGTTGGTACAAGCACGTCTTCTCTGGCTTCTAGATATTCCATAGGGAAGCGGTCGATCTTAATTTGACGTACTTGTGACCCCACCATGGTAGTGGTCACCTGCTTCCCTTGGACGGGGAAACCTTTTAGAAGTTGATCTCTCGAAGCTAAATTCTTGACTACTATAAGAAATCGTCCTCCTCCATACGGGGTGAAGGAGTAGATATTAGAAACTCCTATTATCTCCTTAAGGGCTGTAGTGAGTGCTCTAGGATCCTCCATTCCTGTAATCTCCACTCCTAATGTCCGGTCCTGGGGGGACGGGGATTACTCTGCTCATTATTAGTCTCTGCGTTCTAGAAAAAAAGAGAAAAATAAAGAGTCCTAAGACTGTAAGAAAATCCCGTAGTGCGTATAAACGCACTACCAGCAGGTTAGTACAAAAAAATACAAAAGGTTAGTATAACAAACTAAACAACAAGTATAAATAACAAAATATTAGTAAGTAAATAACAAATTCAACAATGAATAAATACAATACTGTCCTCTGGTGGGGTGAAAGTGAGGGAGAATCCCATCATTGGCCTACTGAAAGGAAGTGGGGTCGGAGTGCCCCGTTAGAAAAGAAAAATAAGGGAAGGGAAGGGAAGTGACAGCGAGGTTGAGGTGGGGAAATGAGGGGGGATGGGAGAGGGAATAGGATGGGAAGGGCGGGTGGGGAGTAGGAAGAAGGAAGTGTAGGCCTCAGCTCATAACTCACATCTATCTAGTTCCTCACTATTAGATGATACTGTTTCACCCCACCGCTCCTGGCTCTCAAGATGGAAAGGACCACGGAAGTAGCCGGTGCCCAGGTGACCTGCCCCTTCAGGGCAGCCCGCCTTGAGTAAGCCTTCGCTGCCTGGGTTTTTCCTCCGAACTACCCCCGTGGGAGACCAGGGAACAAACCAGACCTCAAGGGGGACGCAGAGACCAAGGAAATGACTCAGAGTGGAGCTGCTGCTGCAGATGGAGATCTTAAAGCAGCAGTAGGCAGAACTTGATGTTGTTGTGTCTGACATTACACAGGATTGGAGGTGAACACCACCTGATCTTAAATGTGGTGTCCCCCAGAGCCTCTCTTTCAAGATATAAGAATCTCCTTAAGGAACCGTAGAACTTGTAAAGAACGATCCGGGAGAGATTCAACAGATTGGGAGGATTAGTCGGATTAGAAAATTTCTTTCTTACCTTCCAGATGTGGTATTTGAGCTCGTTAATTATGAATACCACTAACTTCTGCTTGTTGTTGGCTGGGGGAGCGAACTGCAGGAAGATGACTTGCTCCTGCAGCAGGAGGGGGATGCGGAGCTCGACGCTTAGCCTCCTCCAGATGTTGATGGAAATGGGACACCAGTAGAAGGCGTGCTCCACAGTGTACAGGCTCCTGCAGAAGTCACACATGGGGTTCCGAGTGGTGTTGAACCGCCAGATGTTGCTGTTGACTGGAAGGTGTCCGTACGCAATCCTCCATGCCAGATCCTTTCTCGATGGGTAGCCTCGATGTTTGGAGAGGTGGCCGAAGAGGATCTTGTTGTTGTTGATGTTGATCCCCAGATCCGGAACATCGGTACGAACGAGGTTGAAGAAGTGTTCGTACCAGGTGGAACTGTTCTGGATCGCGGCGATGTTCACACCCGATGAGCGGAGTTGTTGCATTAGTTGGCACAGTCTGTTGTAGTCCTCTGGAACAATGTCCGCCTTGGGATCCCAAAAAGGGCAAGCTTGTACCCTAAGAAATACCGCACAGGGTAACTACAGGGTTGTGTAGTCTGCAGCACCCTGTTTAGATGGAACGCGGTATTACTTAGGTATCTGATGTGAAAGGAAGGGAGGCCGAAGCCCCCCCCGCTTCTCCGGAGGTTGAAGGATGTTAAGGCCAACTTCCTGGCATAGATTGCCCCAGAAGAACTTCAGGGGCTTCCTGTAGAGCCGGATTTCCTGATCCTCGCTGATGTTGGTGATGTTCAGGACGTGCTGAAGCACAGGGCAAATGATGGTCTTGATGACGGTGGCCCTGGAGGAGAGTGACAGCTGTCCATTTTTCCAGTCCTTGAGACTCTTGACGGTGTTGTTGTCGAGATGTTCGATGTTGAGCACGGGCTGTTCCTCAAATGGCACCCCCCAGGATTGTGAGGGGGTCGGCAGTAGGGACGAGGCCTGCAGGGATGTTGTGCAGGTCCCAGATTCCGTACAACTTGATCTTGGTTTTGTCGGAGTTAGATGTTAGCCCCGACACTTTGAACTTCTTGAGGATGTTAAAGAAGTTCAGTACGGAATCATTGTCCCTAAGAATGCCCACCACGTCATCTGCGTAGGCGATTACCTTGGAATCATCTGTGGTGAGAGGAAGTGGAATTCCTCTTACCGCATGAGAGTTGTTCACAGCCCGCAGGAACGGTTCTAGGACTAGAGCGAAGAGCAGCGGACTGAGGGGACACCCTTGTTTGACCTCTTTCTGGATGGTAATGGGGTCAGATAGGTGTCCATTGATGAGGAGGCGAGTAGAGCTGTTGTTGTAGCCTCCTCTGATGATGTTGAGGAGTCCACTGCTGACCCCGACTTTCTCCAGGATGTTAAAGAGAAAGGAATGCCGGACGCTGTCGAACGCTCGGTTAAGATCAATAGACAACAATGCCATAGAGTAGTTCTTGATGTTAACCAGACGTATCACTTATCTGATGAGGATGAGATTGAACTCCATCGATCGACCAGGAACACCATACACTTGTGTACTTTTGATGATATATCTCATCCCGATTTTCAGTCTGTTGTTAAGAACACGGGCGAGGATCTTATAATCCGTGTTCGACAGACTGATGGGACGCCAGTTTTTGATGTTGGATGGGTCCCTGTTGGTTTTCGGGATGAAGACGGTATGGCATTCCAAAAATTCTCGCGGCATGATCCCGGTGGCAAGGAAGATGTTGAAAACTGCCACGAGAATGGGGAGGATGTGGTCCCAGGCCTCTCGGTAGAGTTCCATGCTTAAGCCGTCTGGCCCAGGCGTTTTCTTGTTACGGCACTGTTTGAAGGCTGCTGTTATTTCGGCCGCTGTGAATGGTGCGTCCAACCCTGCTTGGATGTGCGCAGGGAAGGGGTCGACATTCCAACAGGAGTAATCCTGGGGGGTACTGTTGTCTTGGTAGAGATGACTGTAGTACCCCCAGAAGGCGTTCATGATGTCAGGTGTTGTGGTGTAATCAAACCCGCCTACACTGATGGTGGTGATGGTTCGCTCCTGCCAGAAGTTGACTTAACGCCTATTGTAGAAAGCAGCCGGTTGCCTGTCTTCCGAGCGGAGGTGGAGACAGATCTTGATGTTCTTTTCATCCACCTGCTTTTGTTTCTCCATTTCAATGTCAAGATTAATGTCACGGATGGTGTTGTGACATGGAAAGCCTTGGCGTTGGCTGGCCACGAACCAGCTCCTCTTTTTGTAAAGATCACGGAGCCGAGCTCTTTGTCGGAAGTCACGTTCCCGCCCCATTTTTTTCATGTTTTCTTGGATGGTGAATTTAAGTCGTGCCCAGGCATCCCAGTCCCAGCCAGTGGTGCTCCAGGTGGAGCACAGTTGATTAACCTTAGCCGAGAATAGGGACGGGAAGTTTGATGGTAACTTCCAGGGTCCCGGACCAACATCTACAGCTTCTAAAGGATGGTACCTGAGCACAACTAGTTTGTGGTCCGAGATGGAATGATTAAGTGGAACGTGCCTAATTGCTTCGGCTCTGGAGACAAGGGATGGTGACAAGTAGATACGGTCGAGCCGTGTGCCGATGCCTCTGCTCATCCAAGTATAATACCAACAGTAGGGGTTATGAGCCCTCCAGATGTCTGTCAATAGTAGGTTCCTTAAGTGGATTTCCAATTCCCTGTAGCTAGCAGTACCTGTGTTGGGATTTCCCCCTACTTTATCGTAGGCCGGGTCCGCCACACAATTAAAGTCCCCCATCAAGATGATGTGATGGGCGCTGTAGAGATAGTTGTGAAGCGACTGGAAGAATGCAGGTCTTAAGGGTGCATGTGCTGGGGCGTAGATGTTGATGTACCTGGTGGTACAGCCCCGGTACTTCCAGTCGACGGCAAGGACTCTCCCTTCTGTATCCCTCTGGATGTTATGGAAGGCTCTGAGGAGGGGGGCTAGCATAAGTACCCCAACCCCGGCGCTGTTTTGTGTGCCGAAGCTCCAATAGGACGTGACGGGGTACTTATGGCTCAGTTCCTGCATGTCCCTGAAGTGGAAAAAGTGGGTTTCCTGCAGGAACAAGAGCCGGATGTTGTGGGCTAGCATGATGTTCCACACCTCCTGTTGTTTAGCTGGTGAACGGAGCCCCCTGATGTTGAGGGAGGCGACACAGAAGGGGGGGTGGCGGCACTACGATGTTTTAGGTATTTATACCCGGCCTAAGTCTTTAATACGTAATTTCTTTACATATCTGGTGAGGTCGTCGATCTGTAGGGGGGAGGTAGTATATCCCGTGTCCTGCAGACCAGCTTCCAACCTTGCACGCGAGCTCGAGAGTACCTCGAACTCGTGCTGTGTGTTCATTATTTTGAAGCTGACGATCTTGTTGTCTTTCACTTCATAATCGCAGAGGTTGAATTGCGAGCCGGTAAGTTTTTGAATCTTAGAGTTGACGCTGTGTTTGTGGTAGGAGGGGGTTTCCACCTCCATCTCCGATTCCGATGTTGTGGAGTCGAGACCTCGCTTAGAGCGGCTTCTTTGATGTTTCTTCTCCAATTTGGGAGAAGCCGCTTCTTTCCTTTTTTTGGGGAGGTCTTGAGGGGGTAGAAAATGTTGTGTCCCCCTCTTTTGTCAACTCTACTGCAGGGGGATGCTGGTTACTACAGGCGGGGCTTGTGAAACGTCCTTCGACGACACTTCCTCTGATGTTGTTGAGGGGGGGATAGCAGGTGTTACGCTATCCATTGCATCGTCTGTCCCCCCGGATGTCGGTGGTTCACGTTCTTGTTCCGATGGTGGTGGTGGTGGAACTGTAGAACCGTCCGGGGTCTTCCTGGCAGACGCTCTTCTTAATATTACTCACTTTCCCCCACTTGTTGAAAGTTTGCGTGAGCACGTTGTCTCCGGTCTCTAAATATTCCATAGGGAAGCGGCTTATTTTGATCTGTCGCACTTGTGATCCGACCATGGAGGGGATCACCTGCTTCCTCTGGACTTGGAAGCCCTCTAGAAGTTTATCTCTCGTTGACACATTTTTTACAACAAACAGAAACCTCCCCCCTCCGTAAGAGGTGAAGGAGAAGATATTCTGTGCTCCCCCGATCTCCTTAAGCACTTTTGATAACACTCTTGGGTTCTCCAACCCTGGAATCTCCACTCCTAGGGTCCGGGTCCTGGGGGGGACGAGGATCGTCTTACTCATACTGGTCTCTGCGTCTAGAAAATAAAAGAAAAAGAATTAGAGTCCATAGACTCTAAGTAAATCCCGTAGCACTTCTAAAAAAAGAAGTGCTACCAGCAAGTTAGTAGAGTTAGTACTAAGAATACAAAAGGTTAGTACAACAAACCGAACAACAAGTATGAATAACAAAATATTATTAGTAAGTAACAACTTCAACAATAAATAAATACAATACTGTCCTGCGGCAATCGAGGTCTCTTCAGTGGGAGCCAGGCTCAAGTGGAGATACCAAGGCAGAAGCATTAACAAGATCATTTCCTCCTATAGGAACTGCCAAACGGTGTGCCACCTTTTTATTAAATTACTCCGGATTTAGAGAAAGATGTTGAAAGTTTATTTTTCACTTGGTAGAATATAATAAATTTAGTTTAATCTTTTATCCAAGTGTGTGTAAACAAAGGTTGCACCTGAAAGTATTTCAGGACTTGGGTAAAGTGGTACAACACCAGGCAACTCCTTGCAAAGGTGGAGCAAGCTACCAACACTCCAATCTCAGTATCTCCCATAATGCAAAACACATCTCCTTGCGGATATGTATAATGTTATGCATTAAGGGGAGGGCCACTACCCAGAATAGTTTTGACCTTTATTGAGGTCTCTTCACGGCGAGCCAGGCCCAAGTGTTGATACCAAGGCAGAAGCATTAGCAAGGTGGCACACCATTTGGCATCTCCTATAGGATTTGGCAGCTCCGATAGGAGTGTTTGGTAGCTTGCTCCACCTTTGCAAGGAGTTGTCCAGTGTTGTACCACTTTACCCCAGTCCTGAAGATACTTTCAGGCGCAAACTTTGTTTGCACACACTTGGATAAAGGATTAAACTAAATTTATTATATTCTAACCAAGTGAAAAATAAACTTTCAATATTACATAAGTTGGAGCAAATAGGAATGAATATGAGGCTGGTGAGATGGATAGGGTATGGCTGATAGTCAGACATCAAATGGTGGTGTTTAGTGGAGTGGAATCAAGGTGAATGATGCTGACTAGTGGAGTGTCCAGGACTTTGTACTATAACCATTACTCTTTAATTTGTACAATAATGATATAGCAGAAGATCTGAAGGGGATGATATTCAGTTGTTTGCCGGTGATGCAAAACTAGGGAGGGCAATAGTTGATAAAGGTGATGTAGATATCTTACAGAATGATTTAAATAAATTGGCGGTGTGGGCAAAGGATAATGGTAGTTAATTCAATGTTGTAAAATGTAAGGCAATGCACTTCCGGATGAAAAGATTACATACTTTGTATCATATTCATATTTCATTTTACAGGAAATTGATGAGGCTAGGGATTTGGGGGGTAATAGCAGATAGTGATTTGAAATTCAGAGAGCATATTGCAAGAGTTGGAATAGTTCAGAGAATTACTTGGATGCTGAAGAATACATTGACAAGTAAAGATAGGAAGATTATCATCCCTCTTTATAAGGCTATGATTCAGTCACATGTTGACTACTGTGCACAGATTTGGTCACCTGCATTTCTTGGGGATTATCAGGGGATGGAGAGGATTCAGAGACGAGTGACCAAGCTGGTGACAGGTCTGTGGAATGTTTCCAATGAGGATAGATTGATGGTGTGTGAGTTGCAGAGTTTAACTGACAGGCTGAGGAGAGGGTATATGATTGAAACATAAGTTAGTAATGGGATCCTATAAGATTGACACAGAAGAAATTCTTCAATACAAGGGAAGTCGAAACAAGAAGTCACACTTAGAAGTTGTCTAAGAGTGTAGTTAGTAAGGATGTGCTGACTAGTTTCTTTACATGGAGAGTGGTGAATGAGTGGAATGGATTGCCAGAGGTGGTTGCAAGCGTCCCACCAGTGAATAGGTTTAAGGAGATGTATGATAGTTATTGTGTTAATTGATAGGATAGGTCTCCCATGATGAATTTTTTGACACCATGCATTGCCAATATAAATAATAATAATAATAAATATGAAGGCAGATTGAAGGAAGTCAAATTGCAGAGTCTTGTAAGAAGAAGAAGAGGATATGTTTTAGATATATATGTTGGTGAGGGGTTGTTACCAGATTAATGTGGAGTAGATTTTTCATAGAAAAGAGGGAGATAAGGATAGAACAAGAGCTATTCCTGGAAGCTGTGCCCTCACCTTGGATCTAAGTCCTATCTTCTCTCAAATGAATATAGTACATTCTCCACTACTTATACTTCTCTAGCTACATATTCTAATGTTGTATCATTATCATGCACCAGTTTAATTATTATTCTGATATACAGACAAAATGCTTATTGCTCTATCTTTTCAATATTTAATTTCACTAATAATTACCATGTAAAAAAGTGGCTATTTTTTCATGGTTTAATGTAGTAATTATTCTTAAAGGATTTTTCCTGTTGTAATTTCAGATTGCTGTATGAAGCCCATGGTTCTTTGCTGGAAGATGAAGTCCTAGTTGAAACTCTGAAGAGTTCCAAGGTTATCTCAAAAAAAATACTAGAACAGTTAACTGAAAGTCAGATTACGGAAGCCAAAATTGATACTGCTAGGGAAGTAAGTATAAAATGCTTAGAGTTTATTTAAATGCTTAGAGTTTATTTATAGAGTTTTTAGGATTTATAGAGTTTCTATAAATAAAATTTTCTATATATCTCCTTAGTATTTAAAAATAAAAAAAAACCATTTTATGCCTCAGAATGCATATTTGAGGAATCATGCTCCTCCCTAATAATTCAATGTACTTAAAGTCTATATATTCTTGTGCATATAAATCAATGACGCAATTTCTATTTCTAAACCAGTTTCAAGTGTAATTGACGAAAAATTATTTTATTAGTTAAGATAATGAAAATGATGGTTAAGGCCAGAATCCAGAAATGGGTTTATAGAAATAAGATACTCTAGGTGAGGTCAGCACAGTCTTCTGCAGAGTAGGTTTTGGCCTTAATAATTTTCTCACTTTCTATAATAGATAGATAGCATGAATTGTGTATCAAGAGATTTGAGATTAACGTTACAGATAGTGCAACAGAAATGTGTCAGAAGGAAGACAGTCGATGTGTTGTCTTGGTATGATAAGGCAGATTAGGAAGAAAGGCAGTGAGAATGAATGAGATGATTGTGAGAATGTGTATGAAAAGAGGTCTGGAATATTTAGATGTGTGGAGTACATTTGAGAGAGAAAGGAGGTGAATGCAAAAGATTATTTTTATTATTATCAGCTCCATTGAGTCAAATGACTCATCACAGAAGGTCCTTCATCACACACCCCCTACACAGCTCATCATAACATGACTTGAATACATTCGCTGCCTCCACCCACCACACTTACAGGCAATGCATTCCAACCACTCACAACAACTCTCTAAGCAAAAAAAAAAGTACTCCTCACCCCTCATTATACAGCTTCCAGGGATAACCAACTGGATGACAGAATGGGTGGAAAATTGGATGACCAGTTCTCCATCCATTCTGTGAAAAATCTGATTCACATTAGTGCTTGGGAAATTGTGAAGGAATATTTGTTAGCAGCAATGGAAAGCTGTATTCCATGAGTGAAGAAGAGGACACAATTTGGAGTAAAGTGGATGACAAACAATATTAAACAGGAACTGCATGCGAAAAAGAGGCTATGGAAGAGATATAAGGAGAGGGGTGGAGAGAAGATGCATGAAGAATATAAGACACGGGCCAGGAGAGTGACTAGTATGGTAAGGAAGGCAAAACTGGAATATGAGAGAAGATTGGCTCTTAGATCCAAGGAAAATCCTAGGGAATTTTTTAGCTATGTGGTCAGTAGAAGGAGAAATGACTGTGAAAGAATGATATTACGGGATTGAAATGGGAATAGAGTGACTGATGCGGAGGACATAGTGGAATTGTTCAATGAACACTTTATTGAAGTATTTCATCCTGGAGGAGTCAATTTGAATACTAGAGGGATAGGGCAGTTTCGAGGGTTAAAGGTTCAGGAGGAGAGTATGTTCCATATACTAAGAGCTCTGGATGTCGGTTAAGCTGTGCGACTGGATGATATTTCACCACGGGTTTTGAGAGAGTGTGCTAGGGAATGGACAGTGCTTTTGACCTTGCTTTTCAATGAAAGTCTGGCTGTGGGAAAGGTGCCCATGAAATAGAAGGAAGGTAAGATAGTACCATTGCATAAGGGAAGAAGCAGACTGGACGTGTCTAATTATAGGCCAGTTTGTGTGTCATAAGTAGTTAGTAAGATCTTGGAGAAAGTAGTGAGAGACCATATACAGCATTGGGCAGATGAGGGTGATGTTATCTGTGAGAGTCAACATGGATTTGTGAAAGGGCACTCTTGTTTTAGCAATATGCTAGCATTTTATAATAAAGTTACAAGAGCATTAGATGAGGGAAAGGCATATACTGCCATTTTCCTAGACTTAGCGAAGGCATTTGACAGGTGCAACATGATAAGCTGATATTCAAGTTGCAGCATATGTGTCTGGATGTCAGATTAGTCAACTGAATTCAGGATTGGCTATCCAATAGGTATCAGAGAGTTGTGTATGGTGGAGCAATATCAAAGAGGCAGAAGGTTACAAGTGGGGTTCCACAGTGCTCAGTACTGGGGGCTATATTGTTTAACCTTTATATCAATGACATTGTCATTGGATTGCAAGAGGATATTCAGTTGTTTCAGATGATGCGAAGCTGGGAAGGGTTATTAGTGATAGTGCAGATGTAGTAGCCCTGCAAGAGGATTTGTATAAGCTAGATAGATGGGCAAATGAATAGGGATTGTCAGTTTAATGCAGCAAAATGTAAGGTCTTGGGGTTTGGGACACATCGATGGGACGCTGCATACACTATGGGAGGAATTAAACTGGAGGAAGTAGAGGAGACAAGAGATCTGGGGTTGATGATTGATAGAAACCTGAAATTTAGGTGACATATTGCATAGATAGTGAAGGAAACACAGAGGATTGCTGCAATAATGAGAAGGACACTGACCTGTGGAGATAAAAGTGTTATCGTTCCGTTGTATAAGACTCTGATCAGACCACACTTAGACTATTGTTCTCAGATCTGGTCCCCAGGATTTGAAGCGGATAAATTAACTGTGGAAAGGGTACAAAAGGCAGATAGCAAAGATGGTTTCAGGACTGTACCATGTTAGTTATGAGGATCGGTCGGCTGAGGGAATTTGGACTGCAGAGTTTGGTGGACAGAAGAAGGAGAGATGATATGATTGAGACCTTTGAACTGTTGAGAGGTGGTTACAGGGTTGACACTAGGGAGTTCTTTCACTTAGTTGAACAGCGGGAAGGAGTCATGACAAGGGGCCATCCCTGGAAGCTATGAAGGGAAGCTGTGAGAAAGAGGGTGAGGAGTGGTTTCTTTGCATGGAGGGTGGCTGAACCATGGAATGCATTGCCTGATAGAGTGGTGAGAGCAAGAATGGTCAATGCGTTTAAGGAGTGGTATGATTGACTTTGGGTTTTCTAGGAGATACCTCCCTCAAAGAGTCTTGATGGAATTTTGTTTCTTAGAAAGGACCTCCCACGATGAGTCTTTTGACTCCATGGAAGCCTGGAAGTTATGAAAGGAAACTGTGAGAAAGAGGGTGAGGAGTGGTTTCTTTGCATGGAGGGTGGTTGAACTATGGAATGCTTTGCCTGATAGAGTGGTGTGAGTGAGAAATGTCAATGCGTTTAAGGAGTGGTATGATAGACTTTGGGTTTTCTAGGAGAGACCTCCCTCGATGAGTCTTGATAGACTTGTGTTTCTTAGAAAGGACCTCCCACGATGAGTCTTTTGACTCCATGGAGGCCTGAATAATAATAACATTAATCTGGTAATAATTCTTTACCAACTTATATGTCTTGATCATTTTCCTCCCCTCTTCTTTTATTATACCATTTTATCAGAAACTATTGCCATATGCTAAATAAAATAAATATTATTATTCCTGATACCTCCAAGGAGTCCGAAGACTCATCGCGGGAGGACATCTTCAACTGTCTCTACACCTTACCTCTACTATGAATCAACGCCATCTACCGCCCACCTCCAACACCACCACAACTAGTAATTTTTGTCTGTAAATTGCGTGTGTTCTGAAGGGCCGATTTGTATGTATGCGGGATGAAAAACCCGAGTTTCCGGGAGAAAAAACCCTGCTACCTCCGTATGAGATCGGCTAACTCACCATCGATTGAAATCGACCAGATAAAGATTCCTCCCGTCGCGACGAGAATCGAACTTAAGCCTATTCCAATCGAAGGGTGCAATGTACCGTCGTTCTTCCAATTGCGCTACGGAGGCGCTTAATAAATAAATAAATAAATAAATAAATAAGAAACTATTCTAGCATACAAGGATAGTAAGAAGAAAAAAACAACCAGTTTATATGGATAAGAGACAGCAAAATATTCCTTAAAAAGACACAAGATGCAAAGCTAATCCAAATAAAATCAGTAGAAGATCTCAACAGGCTGCCACATTAAAAGGAACACTGATAAGTCTTAAAGAAGGGGACAACATACCAACTTAACCAATTTACATGAACGCAGACTACCAAGCAGATCTAATCACCCCAGAATATGACAGTTGCCACATTCTAAAACTCAATAACAGAATAGAAACAAGTGACTACCCCAAAATAATGACTATCTATTCTTCATATCAACATCAGTAGCATTCAAAAATACTGGTTGACCCTGCAATCTTATTTGAAGGAAGATATAGACAACATAGATATTTTAATATTAACAGAAGTTTTCACAATAAAAAAAGAGACAACCATCCTTGATAGACTGCCACATGACAAGTTAGTAAATAATTTGAAACAGATGGGATTGAATAACAGACTTCTGAGTTGGATCAGTGATTGGCTGTCAGGTAGGTATCGAAGGTTGTATATGGGGGTGCAATATCCCAAGAGAGGAAGGTCAGTGGTACCTCAGGTCAGTTTTGGGACTATTGTTGTTTGATTTGTTTGTTAATGATATTGGAATGGGCTTAAGTGATATGCAGCTGTTTGCATATCATTAGTTAAATCCTTGCAAGAGAACTGAATAGATTGCATAAATGGACAGGTAAGTGGAACTTCAGTTCAATGTCACAAAGTGTAAGGTTTTGAGATTTGGTAAGCAATGATGGGATGCAAAGTATACACTTAGTGAGAAACTTTAAAGGAAGTAGAGGAGATGACTATCTAGGAGTGATGGTAGACAAGGACCTGAAATTCAGGGGCCACATTGCACAAGTTTTGAAGACATCACATCGGATAATGGCAATGATGCGGAGGACCCTGACATTCAGAAATAGAGAGGTTACAATGATATTATGTAAGGCCC
Source organism: Typopeltis vanoorti (assembly GCF_054136105.1). Lineage (NCBI taxonomy): Eukaryota > Metazoa > Arthropoda > Arachnida > Uropygi > Thelyphonidae > Typopeltis > Typopeltis vanoorti. Next base: position 37,871,123 of record NC_143572.1, on the reverse strand, counting down.
TGTGTACAGATTTGGTAGCTGGGTTTCATGGTGACAAGGATATGTTGGTAGAGTTCAGAGAAGATTCAAACAGGTGGTCAGTGGTCTTTGGAATGAGGATTATGAGGACAGACTGAAAGAATGTAAATTGCAAAGCCTTATAAATAGGAGGAAGAAGAGGGATATAATTAAGACTTATAAGCTAGTCAGGGGTTGTTATTAGGTTGACATGGAAGAGATATTTCGTAGAATGGGAGAGGGGTAGAACAAGAGACTATTGCTGGAAACTGTATAAGGAGGGGTGTGAGCTGAGAAGTGAGAAGCAGGTTCTTTGCATAGCTGGTGAGTGGGATGTATTTGCCAGAGTGTGTTGTGAATGTAGACATGTTGAATCAGTTTAAAGCATGGTTGGATGAGCATTGTGTGCAATAGTGTTTACCTCCCATGATGAGTCTCTAACTACATGAAGTTCAGAGTGTAATAACAATAATAATAATCTACCAAATCCAAACTTTCAGACAAACTAAACAAGGTGGTGGTGGTATAATAATATTTAACAAACATAAATTAGAAGTAATCGAAATAAACTGTAAATTAGAATTTGCAGAAAACACATGCATCGAAGTTAAAAACATCAAGCAAGAGAACTCCTTGATATTAAACACAATATACAGACCACCCAATTTAAGGACCACAAAATTTCTAGATGAATTAAATGGATGGCTTTCTACAATGGAAAAGCCACCTCAGAATACTTGATAATAATAGGTGACATAAATATAAACATTATGAACATAAACGACAACACAGCACATTACCTGGACCGCTTATCAGTGTATAACATAACCCCCATTCATACAGTTGTATACGCAAGAAGAAATAGTAGAAAATACAATCACCTCATCCTGAATTGACCATTCAAATATACAGGTCCCTCCAAACAGCTGTACAGAGCCATCATAACGTGTAAACTGGCAGACCATTATGTCACTGCACTACAGTTGTACTAAACCAGAAGCCTTAAAACTTAAATTAGACTACAAAACAGTATAATTGCATCATAAATGAAACTATAGTAATTGACAAAATCAGAAAAACAGACTGGATTCAGATAGCATCTTCAAAGTCTGCTGATGCTGTATATACTAATCTTAAACTTACATTTAATAAAATATATAACAAAGCATTAACAAAAGTAAAAAATATGCTCCCAAACCAAATGGAATCCATGGATAACAGACAATATATTAATAGACATACAATGAAAAGATGCCCTATGGAAACAACTTAAGAGGTCACATAACAATACCATTTTACAAGCTGAATACTATAGAAAATGGAATCTCGTAACAACACAGATTAAACCTGCAAAAAGAAACTATTATAGAAACAAATTAACAGCAGCTCAGAATGACATAAAGGAAACCTGGCATCTGATCAATGAAGTGCTGAACAATATACACAATATCACCTCCTCAGAAACAATATAACACAGCTTTGCTTGTGAGCCCAAATCCTTCACACAGTTGGCAAACAACTTTAATCAGCATTTTGCGAACTGTGTACAAAAACTGCAGGAAACATTCTCTCCTCACACAAAGAAATATTCTCCACTAAGGACCATGAGCATCCCTGTCATTGCAGTTCCCCACAGTAACAAAAGAAAAACTGTCACTTGCAATTCATCAAATTAACCCTAACAAAGAACTAGAATAGACAGAATCAGACCAAAAGACATAAAAAAAAACACTAAACTAACCTATATCTGGTTCTACTAAAACTGTTAAATGAAATCTTCAAAATGGGCACATACCTGAAACACTAAAGACTGCATTAATCACTCCCATACATAAACATGGAAAAAGAAACATAAGATACAGACCCATTGCCACATTGTCTATAATCAACCAAATCATGGAGTGCATTGTGTTTCACAAACTCTCCACATACACTGAAAAATTCCAAATCATCCCCAAAACACAATATGGTTTTTAAAACAATAAAGGAACAGCAACACTCCTGGAAGATTTCACAAACCTAATAAACACTGCATTGCATAAAAACAGAATAGTATTAGTTGTTTTTATTGAACTAACAAAAGTGTTTGACACACTGTCACACAAAGCCTTGTTGAACTAACTAACACATATCGAAATCAGAGGTTGTCTACTCCAGTGGTTCAAAGTATACATGAAAAACAGAAAGCACATTATTATTATTATTATTATTATTATTATTATTATTATTATTATTCCTGACACCTCCAAGGAGTCCGAAGACTCATCCCGGGAGGACACCTACAACTGTCTCAACTGATACAACTGTCTCAACCACTACACCGAACCTCTACTACGAATCATCTCCATCAACGCCATCTACCACCCACCTCCACCACAACTGGTATTCTATGTCTGTAAATTATGTGTGTTCTGAGGGGCCGATTTGTCTGTATGCAGGATGAAAAACCCGAGTTTCCGGGAGAAAAAACCCTGCTACCTCCGTATGAGATCGGCTAACTCACCTTCGATTGAAAATCATCCAGATAAAGATTCCTCCCGTCGTGACGAGAATTGAACTTAGGCCTATTCCAATCGAAGGGCGCAATGTACCGTTGTTCTTCCAATTGCGCTACGGAGGCGATCCTATACATCACACGTATAGGATCAGCACACAGCAGAGAGGTACTGGTAGGAGTACCACAAGGAGCTATTTCTCTCTCCCATTCTGAGCCATCTTCTCCTAAACAGTAATGCCTTCCATTATGCAGATGACATGGACATAAGTATCCATTCACAACAACGCAAAAATAGCGCACACAAATATGCAACACAAATATCAATCTGATCACTAACTGGCTAACTGAGAAAATGACATATATATAAACCCTGAAAAAAAAAACAAAGCTAATGATACTCAAAAACCTCCAGACCCTACCCATAGAAACTAAATATCTCACAATCCGACATCCATCCTCCTATACACAAAGCGCTGATCCTAAAACCACAACCATCTCACAGGTGAAAACAACACGTTATCTCGGACTTCACTTTGATGCTGATCAAAGTTGGAATAGCCATACAAAATTATCTACACAACAAACTCAGGATAATAGCAAGCCAACTATATTGATTAAAAGACTTGCTCTGACACACATAAAGATACTAATCTATAAATCATTATGTGAAACATTTTAAGATATGCAATTACATCATATACATTCTATGCAGACTACAAACTTAACAGATAACAATTGTTGCAAAATAAAATGGTAAAACTGATATTCTGGGAACAAAGAGAACAGCCCACACTTATATGGGCAGCAAGGACAGAACACAAAATATTTAAGCTGAAACACTTATGCCACTACACAGTTATGCTAAAATATTACTTCAGTCCAACCTACAGAGTAATCAGAACAACATATCAGATAACAAGATCACAGTTAGCAAACTACATAACATATAAGTATAATAATCACTATGGAAAAGCCACCCGAAGCTTCTACATACCTGACATGATCAACAAACTGCTATTCGACAGCAGAAATCTAGGGACCTACAAAGAGCTGAAACAGGCGCTATTTTGATATTATAGTGAGACTGAAAATTAGAGGGAAATCACACACACACACACACACACCATTACAAGGACGCAAACACAGCATATTTAAATCCAACCTTCTCCCCTTAAAAAAGGTTTAACCATGCTCACGCAGTGGTAGTCCATGGGCATGTGTACTTGCCTCTGCATGTTAATCGAAAAAAAGCATTTATATATATATATATATATATATATATATATATATATAAATGTTTTTTTCCCAGGAGTATACAAAATCATTTGCAGTTGCAGCAAACCATATTATAGCCAGACAGAAAAGTCCATCTCTCTCTCTCTCTCTCTCTCTCTCTCTCTCTCTCTCCAACTAGAAGAACACCAATGTGATATTTCTTATAACAGAGTCTGTGCTAGTGCCCTATCCAGCCATGTTTTATTCTCAGCCAATACCAATGTTGAAGGATGACAACATCAAATAGACTGGAACTCAACTTCAAACATCCATAAATGCTGCACATGAATTAGAAAGATGTATCTTGGAATCCAAAGAAATAGCTCTCGACCCTGCCCATCTAAACAGCAATCTCAGTTACAGCCTGCCCGATTCATCTAGCACTGTAATCTAGTTTTGGCACACTCATGATATCATTCACACGCACAGTGCTTCACGAGAACTAACGCTCAGACTCAATTTCAAACACAACTACTGCTTGTTTTGTAGAGTGGAAGAAGAGAGAAGATAGAATAAAAGACTATATCCTTGGAAATGGTATAAGAAAGGTGTTAGCAGGAAAATTGTGAGAAGTAGGTTTGTTTGCCAAGAGAGTATTAGTTGAGTGGAATATACTGACGGAGAATGTGATGAATGAAGAAATAATGAATATAAGCTTCAGTGCTAAAGTTTAATGAGCATTATTTTTTCTAGTGATAACCTCTGATTATGAGTCTTTTGACTCCATGAATTTTTTGGGAAAAATAATAATTACTATTATTATCAGCTGTGGATTCAAAGATAAACTCATAATTCTTATTAACAGAATGCATGTCATACCTTTTCCTAAAATCATTCAGTTTATTCCCCACATGCTTCTAACATATGCAATTTCATCAAATTTTCCATGCAAAGTATCTAATTATTTTCCTTGCATAACTCTTCAAGCATGGTCCTCCCACTTTTAATTCTATGCAATGAAATTCTATGCAATCCTATGAAAACTCAATTTCATTCTTAATTTAGTTTTTTTTTATATATATAATTTTTTAGTAAAACAAAAAAGAAAACTCAGAATATTCATCTCTCCTATTCTATATTTTGATGTTTTCTTTAAATAAATTCACAGAGTGATGAGCACTGAGTCCATTATTTTGTAAATTATATGAGTCCTATATGGATTCAAAAATGAAGTTCATTACTAGTGAGAGCCCATTGTCCTTATTAGAAGCCTGAAGTGGCTTGCAAAAGTATATGATGTTTAGTCAAGAGCAAGGTTAATAGATTGCCTAACCATTAACTGGTAATTAGCTTACGGAATTAACAATGCATATAAAGTATATTAATTAAAGACAACTTTAATGAATAACTTCTATATTTCGGCAATGTCACGTTGCCATCTTCAGGAACATAAAGATATGGTATGTGCACGCCGGCACTAACAAAAGCAAATGAGGAAGAAAGCAAGAAACTAATATTGTTCCTAAAGTCCTAATGCAGGCTAATTTGGTTGTCTTGGCCATTGGGCTGAAGTTCTCATAATGTAAGTTTCCCAAATTTGGGGTAGTTTCATGTACCCAAATTTGTTGAGGTTTGGAACGTTTTTTAGAGCTGCTGATGATTCCTTGAATAATCTTTCATACTTAAACTTGCTGCGGTGTAACTAAAATACTAAAACCAGTAAACCACAACCCCCCCCCCCTCCACAATAAAGATTACACCAAATCTATCACCATCCCCTACATCCAGGGCACCTCTGAGAAAATAACCAATATCCTCAAAAAATATGACTTTACTTCTTGTTACAGACCATATAAAAAGTTGGCATCCCTTATCCTCTCTACAAAGACCAACCACTTCCCCTAGACCTACCTGGTGTATACCAGGTCCCTTGCAGCTGCAAATTGTCCTACTTTGGCCAAACAGGCAGGAAGCAAATATCAGGATTTCAGAACACAAAGACTACATCTGGTTTCATCAGTACAGCTGCTCTGGGCTGGCAGACCATGCCTTAGATACCCACCATAGAATTCGTTCGAAGAAAACTAAAATAATACACTGCAGCAAGTTTAAGTACGAAAGATTATTCAAGGAATCCTCAGCAGCTATAAAAAAACGTTCCAAGCGTCAACAAATTTGGTGCATGAAACTACCCCAAATTTGGGAGACTTACATTATGAGAACTTCAGCCCAACAGCCAAGACAACCAAATTAGCCCCACCAGAGGGCACCATTGGGACTTTAGGAACAATATTAGTTTCTTGCTTTCTTCCTCATTTGCTTTTGTTAGTGCCTGCGTGCACATACCATATCTTTATGTTCCTGAAGAAGGTAACGTGACGTTGCTGAAATATAGAAGTTATTCATTAAATTTGCCTTTAATTAATATACTTTATATGCATTGTTAATTCCTTAAGCTAATTACCAGTTATGTATGACCAACATATAAGCCTTGCTACTAGAATTGCCTAACCATTAGTCCACCAATGAAACTACTGTCATATAGATTTACCAACTTTTATGTGTATAATTACCAAAAAAAATGCACTAATTATTTCTCATACATAAACACATTCATTTTATATATAAAATAAATTAATCTTTTTATTTTTTCAGGAATATCGTCCTGCAGCAGCACGTGCATCAATATTATATTTTGTTTTAGCAGATATGGGCTATGTAGATCCAATGTATTTGTTTTCACTTGATTCATACAGAGATCTTTTTGTTACATCGATTGAAAAATCTGCCAGAAGTCCTGAAGTTGAAGAAAGGATTAGAAAACTCAATGATTACCATACGTATGCTGTGTACAAGTATGTCATTTTTTTAGTTCAACTGCATAATTTGTAAATTTTGTAAATATATTTACAAAATCATACAAAAATGATTTTGCAAATGACAATTTACTTGTCATTTGTAGCAATGATGTACTGTTAATTTCAGTATGAAATATTTGTACCTTTATTTCATTAAAGTTAATTACTGTGGTTATCATGTTAAGTTATTATTTATAGTTATGCCATGGGTACCTTTAAAGATTAGAATTACATCACCTCTATTCTTCATGACACTATCCCCTGCACTTTAACTCCATATCCAATAAAACCCTAAAATTAATCTTCCACCCCTCCATATATGCTTCACAACATATCCATCAATATAGTACATTTATACTGATGAGACTATGCCTTCCATCTCCAAATTCCAAAGCAGCACACTTTTGCATTTAGAAACATTCAACTACAATTCCCATTCATTGGCTTGAACAAAGGAAATACTGAATTATGTTCTCCTTTTAAAACAGTTTAATCACCAAATACATAATCTTTATGTGGCTTTCAATTTGAAACAAAACAACTGTGGTTATGATGTTAAGTTATTATTTAAGGTGATGTAATTATTTTATATTACCTCTTTTCTCATTAATCCATCCAGTATTGAAAGGTATTTACTTGATTAGAGAAAGAGAAAGAGAGAGATCCAGTAAATTGGATCTATCTAATCTAAACTGGGAAAAGGGAATAATGAGAATAAGGACATTTACTAGAAATTATTTCAAGTCTGGAAAGTGAGAGTAAGTTTTTGCATGAACAGCACAGCTCCAAGCACATGGAATGCACTGCATGAAAGGGTAGCAAAAGCACAGATTTTAATGGATTGAAGGTATAATATGAGATATACCATTGCAATTCCACTTTCCTCATAAAATTTTTTATGAGGAAAGAATAAAATGTATGAGAAAAATTTCTAACTTCCTTGCTCACCACCTGTTTATAAAAATTCCAGGAAAGATCTCTTACCTCTTATTTATCGCAACTTCCATTTTTCCTCCTCCTTTTTTTCCTTTCTGCTGTATAACTAATTTCTTCAGCTTTAATATGGTAATATCTTCTCATTAATTTATTAATCTCATCCCATGCTATTTCTTTTTCTCAATCTTCAAAATCCCACTAATTACACTCCCTCAAGACCCTCATAAACTAACATTCCATAGCACCGATATTATATTCTTATCTCATTTTCCTGATTTTTCTCATAACCTCAAAACCAGATGATGAAATGTATACACAATTAGCCTTGGTATGAAATGACCAAAGCCTTAAAGAATGGAACACTAACTGTCCCATCAGTGGCCTTATTATTTCTTTAGCAGTTTGTTGTGTTCTTCTTCTTATCATTATTATAATTATTACACCCTCCATGGAGTGAAGAGATGCATCATGGGTGATTTATTCAATTGACAACATATTTATCATATAGTATCTTAAAATCCTTAATATTCCTTGCATTAACAACACATTCTGGTAATGCTTTCCATTCACTGACAATTCTCCATGTAAAAAAATTACTCCTCACACCCCTCTTCACCACACTTTTACATAACTTCCAGGAATGACCTCTGGTAATTCTCCTTTCACTTTCTGCTCTTTTTATAATCCCCTCTGATTAATCAGATAAAATCCTCTCACTAACTTAAATGTTTTTATCATATCACCTCTCTTCCTCCTATTCACTAAACTCTGCAATCCACATTTCTTCAACCTCTATCCATAGCCAGCATTCCAAAGTCCTGACATTGTCTTAGTCACTTGCCTCTGGACCCTATCTAATGTCTCCGCATAATATTGAAAACCAGATGACCAGATCTGAGCATAATTGTCTAATTGTGGTCTGACCAGTGCCTTATACAATGGCACAACCACTTCCTTATCTTTACATGAGTACTTCTTATCATAGCAGCACTATGATGTGCAGCTTTTGCAACACTAGCAATATGTCCTCTAAATTTCAGTCTACTGTCAACCATAACTCCTAAATCTCTAATCTCATCCACTTCCTGCAGTACAGCACCATGAACATAGTACACAGCCTTATATTTCTGCACTCCAAAATGCAACATCTTGCACTTATTGATATTAAAACTATAACTCCACTCCTTTGTCCAAGTAAAAAGTCTATTCAAATCTTTCTGAAAGGAATTAACATCAGCAGTACTACTTATAATTCTTCCCAACTTTGCATCATCAGCAAATAACTGAAGATCCCCAGTCAGTCTATATGATATATCGTTTACAAACAAGTTCAAACAGCAGGAGCCCAATAGCAGAACCCTGGGGGAATGCCACTGGTTATGCTCCTTTTTTGAGACTGTTCCATCATACATAACCTGCTGGTATTATTCAGAGAACCAATCTCTGATCCATCTAACCTCTGCAGCTTGTACACCAACTTATCATGTAGTAATCTATCAAACCCTTTTGCAAAGTCTAAGAATATCACTACATATGATTCTCCCTTATCTAATGCACTTGTCACTGTATCATAAAATGCAAGTAAATTACTAAAACAGGATCTATCCTTCACAAATCCATGCTGTCCATTATAAAGAATGCCATGTCCATCAATGCAAGTCTATATTCTATTCCTTACTCTATATTCTATATTCTATAGTCTATATTCTATTCCTTATCTCTTCAACACCTTGAGACCACAACTGCAGTTATACAGACTGGCAATAGTTGGAGACTTCTGTCTTAGAACCATGCTTGTGGAGTGGTACTATTTTGCCTTCTTTCCACTCCTTAGGAACCCTATTAACTGCAAGTCTTTCATTAAATAACCAGGTCAAGAGCATAGCATATTGTGGTGCACATTCCTTAAGAATACGTGGTGATATATCATATTTTCCTACAGCCTTATTCACATCTAACCCAACCAACATCTGATACACCTCTATTTCTATCACTTCCATTTCTCCTAATAGTTGCTTCTCTTCTATATATTGCACCAGATCATTTACATCAGTATGATATAAGCTGATAAATTGCTCGTTCAATAATTCCACTATATCCTTTACAGCTGTTAGTCTGCTGCCATGACTAACAGCTGCAACGTTGGCAATGTCTTCTACATATTAATTCCAAACATTAATCTACTGTATAAGCATCAGATCCTTGTCTGTCATCATCTCTAAATTCCTTCCCTCCTCTGCTTTTTGCAGTCACTTCAGCTAATAGAGTATTCCATCTCATTATTACTAAAGTGCATTCTTCGCACTTGGTACAATTGGTAATTCTACTCATCCATTCAATTTATCCAAAAATTTCTATGCTCCTAAAGAGAAGCATCAGGATGAAACTTACGTAATGTTTATTTCTTGAAAAAGTTTATGACTGCTATCAACACCATTATCAGTACAATAATAGGTTCCAAGAAGTCAAAAAGAAATCAACAACAGGTTATGAGAAAGTCAAAAAAAGAAGTGAATAATATATATATATATATATATATATATATATATATATCAACAACAATAAACTTAAAAAATCTGGCCTTGCTCAACATAGAGTGGACACTGACCACAATTCCCAAACCCTTCAACAAGAATTTAGCACTATCCAATGCGTAATATGATAGAATGACTTCACTTCAAGGAAAATACATTCTCAATGCTTACAAGCCCATCCCCAAGAACCCTGAACCTATATGGTGAGTCCCTACCCCATGCATCACAGTCATCTCTGAGACAGTTACTAAGATTCTAAAAAAATACAGTTTGTTCCTACATTTTTCCCTATCAGCAAAATCTACTCTTGGTTACCATCCATGAAAGATAAATAAACAGTCCCTCCCTCCCTGCTGTTTACCAAGTTCAGTGTGAGTGCCTCTGCTTGTAGTTTGAATAAAGATGTTCTATTGGGAAACAACTTCAAGCGCACCAATCTTATATCAGCAACAATAAACCTGAAAAATCTGGCCTTGTTCAACATGGAGTGGACACTAACTACAACATCGTCTGGTCAAGTACTCATCTTTTACATTAGTGCAGGTATAGGTTTGAGCAGTTATTTAAAGAGAGTGCTGAAGCACTTCTAATACACAACCCACATTTAAATCTGCCTCTCTATTTCCAAGATTTGGGAAAATCTCATCCTCATAAATGGTAGGTAATAGCATGTTTCCCTTACTTTCCCCCTTCTTTTTTTTAAATATATAATGCTATGCCATTCAATTATTTTATGTATCTAATGTTGTTATTTTTTATATTTCAAAATTAATTATTTTGATTTTAGTTTTAGTTTTAATTGCAATTTCATTTTATTTTATAAACACCCCTATATGGCAGCAGTCTGGCATGTAACTCATTTCTATAAATAGGATTAACGTTCTTTGTTCTAGCTTCGCCTTGTGATTATGCTGATTCACTGATGATGGCCTGTTATATTCCGGCTGAAATATTTACAATAATAAAATTATTATTCTTTATTCTTGTGAATACTTGTGTCTAATAATTGTTATGAAGTTACAAGTGTCAAGATCTCAAACTCTTCTATGTTTCATTAAGCTCTTGCAGAAGCATTTGTGAATTTTCATCTGTGCATCCCCCCACACACACACACCATAATTGTAGTTTTAATATCAATAAGTTCAAGGTGTTGCATTTTGGAGTGCAGAAATATATGGCTGTGTACTATGTCAATGGTGTTGTACTACAGGAAGTGGATGAGATTAGAGATTTTTGAGTGATGGTTGACAGCAGGCTAAAATTTAAAGGGTATATTGCTAGTGTTGCAAAGACTGCACATTGCAGTGCTGCTATGATAAGAAGTACTCTAACATTTAAGGATAAGGAAGTGATTGTGCCACTCTATCAGACACCAGCACTGTGTAAAGAACCAGAGGTCTTCCCTAGAAATTATACAAAAGTGTGGTGAAGAGGGGTGTGAGGAGTAGATTTTTTACATGGAGAATTGTCAGTGAATGGAATGCATTACCAGAATGTGCTGTTAATGCAAGGAGTGTTAAGGATTTTAAGATTCTATATGATAAATATGTTGTCAGTTGAATGAACCTCCCGCAATGAGTCTGCCAACTCCATGGAGGGTGTAATAATAATAATAATAATAATAATAATAATAATAACTTAAATGCTTCTATCATGTTCCTCTTTTTCACTTATCAGCTAATTTTTGAAGGCTACAGACCATTAATCTGTTCTCATAGGGAGCATTCCACAGATGTTCCATAATCTTTGTCACTAACCTCTGGATCCTCTCCACAGCTTATTCTTCAGCATAGCATCTCAGAGTCCAGATCTGTGCACAGTAATCCAGATGTGGCCTTATTAAACCTTATATAGGGGAACAATAACTTCTCTATCTCTGCTTGTTAGTGTGTTCTTCAATAATCATGCAATCTGATGTGCTGTTTTGGTTTTCTTTACATTATGTCCTCTTAACTTCAGCTTCCTGCCACAATCACACCTGAGTCCCTGATCACATTAAGAGACAGAGGACCAAGTACTGAGCCCTATAGTACACCACTGGTCACTTGCCTTCTCCAAGACTCAACTCCTTCATAAACCACTCTACTTGATATCTGTTCATCAGCCACCCTCTAATCCAAATCACTAGCTTCATGCAATTCAATTCTATATACAGGTAACCCTTGTATAATGTGGTACTTATACAATGCAGTTTCGATATAACGTGATCCACAAATTCTAGTAACCCTTGTTCTATGCTGTACTTATACAACGCGGTTTCGATACAACACTGTCTACAAATTGTAGTATCCCTTTATCTTTTCATATATTTTTACCGTGCGACTTGAAAATCAAATTTTATCTTCATTAAATTTGCATCTGTCTGTATCGTACATGTAGTTATAAGTAGCCAACTTATATATTAGGGGAAATACCCTTTATGATGCATGTACATCAATAATGTCCCGTGTTATGTATCACTTGACCAAGCGCCAAATTGATGTTTTTGAGATTTGTTGGCCATCTGACCTATAATGATGTATCCTACCTATAAAATAATTGAGACCGAGCAGGAGTCTATATTTTCACAGTTTAGTTTCAAAGAACTAAATACCAAAATAACGATTTTTAATGAGACACTAAAGTTGAAATTTTTTTTTCCCCAAAAACATCAGTTTGGCGCTTGGTCAAGTGATGCATAATGTGGGACTGTATAAAGTGTTTATTGTTGAAAACTGTTTTCATTTTCTGCCAGGAACGCATGTTAAAAATCATAAGTTTGTGCATCTCAAGCTAAGCACTTTATTTTCTGGTAAGTTACATACAATATGTAATGCTGTTTTTATGTCAAAAATTTATTTTTATAGTAATGGCCACTTAGAGGGTTTTTGCAATATGTTTGAAAACGAAATTAGTGAATTAATTGATTAGGAAATAGACTTAAATGAGGAGGAACTTGTACAATTAATAGATGACATCAAATGAAATGGCGTGGAGAGTTCTGCCGAAGATTCTGATTGTGATGAATCCGTTAAAGAATTCAGTTTAAAGAAATTAGCAGAAAGATTGGACTTGGCAAGAAAGTTAGGAAGTTATTTTACGGATAATGATCCCTCAATGGAGCATGCTGGAAAATTCACGAGACAGTTCGATATTTGTTTAGCTCCATATTATGAATTTAATAAAAAAATTGCAGCATAGTGGTAAGCAAATTCTTATTACTGACTTCTTGATAACTAAACCAACCGAAGTATGCAATGAGAATTATACAAATGATGTCCAAGAGATTTCAAGTTATGATGACGTTCGGCCACTCGTAAATAAAGAACATCTAGGAAATGTTAGTTTTGAAGACAGTGATGATGATCTTTAAAATATGCACTTTATTTTATTTTACCTAAAACATTTATGTCTGCGTGGTTAGCCTACTGCCTTTGCACTTCGCAACCATATAACTGGGGAAGGAGTCCTCGGTTCGATTCCCGTTGACGACGTGAAGAGCTGAAGGATCTTCCTCAGCCTTAGCCAAGTTAGCCGGTCTTGGGCAGTAGGGTTTTTTCCACCAGTTTATCTGGCTTTTTTCATCCCGCAAGCAGGCAAACCGGCCCCGTGAACATAGTTTATATGTTTTCTTAACTTACAAGAATTACCTGAATTAAATAAAAATATACTGTATTTTTGTTGGATATGTCAGTGTTGTTTATATAATTTAAAAAACAAAACAAAATGATTTTGGAACCTAACCCTACTTTTTCTATGTGATCTGAGTCTCGCATAACGCGATTTACATAACGCTGCATTTCTATGGAACCTAACATCTGCATTATATGAGGGTTATCTGTATTGCAAAAACGTATTGTAAAAACCATGCCAAATTTTTTTGCAAAGTCCAGTAATATCACTGAGTAGCCATTTCCCTTATCTAACTCTTGTCACTTGATTATAAAAAGTAAGCACATTACTAAGGCTAGACCTACCCTTCAAAAAAAACCATGCTGTCCTGTAAAGAGTATCATGTTCCTATCCACTCAGTTCTTATACAAAATTAATAATCGAAAAAACTCACATACAAGGATTATTTAATAGTATAACTTTAATATATTTAAAATTATTAAAATAATTTTAAAAATTATTTTAATATTTAAATATTTAAAATTGGAAAACTTCTTTATGCAGTGGGACTATTCGGCCCTCTTTCCACTCCATTGGCAGCTTCCCAGTACTGAGACTTAAATCAAACAACTTGGTCACAGGAACTGATAATTCCCTTGCACATTTTCATAATACACAGGCCAATATTCCATTTAATCCCATGGCCATATTCTTATTGCGATTCTCCAATATGTTAAACACCTCGATTTCTTCAACCTCTATTCTCCTATCAGTCAGTGTCACATCTGACATTGCAATGTCACCACCTAGATGATAATGATAATCTTTCCTCCCAAACAAAATGCTTACTTAGTAATTCAACTATTTGGTTTGGTTTTGTTACCTCACCCACCATGAGCACTGTTTTTTTGAAGTCATCCTTTCATAGTCATTCCTCCTTTTACTTGCTAAAAAAAAGCCAGCTGATGAGGCCAAAAGAAACCCTAAAGAGTTTCTTTTGGCCTCATCAGCTGGCTTTTTTCTTATAATTAGCTTTAGCCCTCCTTACCATACACCCTTCTCAGCTGCACCTTCTGTTACTCATGGGTGTGCTGATCACCTTCTTGTTTTGGAAGTTTTCCACTTGGTTATACTATAAATGAATATATTATCAGGTGATCCAAAAGTAACAGAAAAAGTAAAGATTCAATAATTCAAAAAGCATAGACAGTAGCATGATGCGGTTTTAACAGAAAGGCTCAGAAAGACATGGGATTTTTTTTTAATAACAAAAAATTTTATTGGCAGAATAGTTACATTTGCCAGCAACAGGTGGCACTTCAGTTGTGTCAGTAGTTTGTACATTGGCACAGCACAGTTCGCAATGCAGCTAGGATTACAAATGTTCAATGTGACGGCCGTCAGATGTGGCACAGCATCAAAAGGGTTTCAGCTGTAATTCCTGTCACATGATGGCAAATAGCTTCTTTCAACATGGCCAATGACATTGACCAACCTCTGTACACCTGTGACTTCAAGTAACCCCATAACCAAAAGTCACAAGGTGTAAGGTCTGGAGACCTCGGTGGCCATTCGTGTGGGAAAGAGCGACTGAGGACACGGTCATCGCCAAATGTCGATCGCAGCAGGTGCTGGACAGGACCTGTGATGTGCAGAGGTGCTCCATCCTGCATGAATGTTACACTATGGAGTGCTTGCTTCTCTTGCAAGGAGGGAATGATGCTGTCTCTTAAAAGCACTGCATAATGCTCGCTTGTGACAGAAACAATTCGAAATGTACCGTTGTGGACTTCCTCAAAGAAAAAGGGGCCTATAATGAATGATGCAGTGAACCCGCACCACGCTGTCAGCTTTGGATGATGCAAAGGGGTTTCTACAATTTCTGGATCTGTTTAAATAGTGACAGGCAGCAGCTCCGGGATTGCCACAGCGCTACCTGTCAATGACGAATGTAATTATTCTGGTAATAAAAATTTTTATTATTAAAAAAAATCCCATGTCTTTCTGTGTATCATGCTACTGTCTATACTTTTCAAATTATTGAATTTTTACTTTTTCTGTTACTTTTGGATCACCCTGTATATATATATATTTATGGTTATACCATAAATTTCTTGGTATCTTACCAAGAAATTATATACTTGGTTTAATCCTTTATCCAAGTGTATGCAAATAAGTTTGCATCTGGACTATTTTCAGAACTAGGGCAACTCATATGTAGAAGCTTATAACTTCACATCACTTGCCTTACTATCCCATAATGCAAAGCACATATCCTTACGGGTATGTATAATGCTATGCATTATGGGAAGGATTACTACCCAGACCGGTTTACCTGTTTAAGTGTGGGGTTATCTCTCCAAACACTTGTACGATCACTCAGATCACCCAACAATGAGCAACCCGAGTGATCATTTAATTCAGCAGTGGCTCGCTGTGCTCAGTGACAGGCTCCCCTACCACCAAGTAGAACTGCTCATATTCCAGGAAAAGCATCAGCCAAGAAGCCCTAATACAGGCCACCCCAACAGATCTAAATCGAGAATTTCTTGGTATCTTTAATTTATAGTATAACCAAGTGAAAAACTTCCAATAACTATCTCTAATCCAGAGTATTTTGATAATAAGGTGTGACACCTTTTGGCAACTCTACAATGCACAGCATTATGCATGCATTATACATTCTGCATAGCATTATCATACATACATTATACATTTTTTAACCACTTGGTCAGCCTGGCTGGCCGAGTAGTTAGCGTATCCGCTCTTCTGCTAAAAGGCTGCAGGTTCAAATCCTACTGTGGGCTTGGATGTTTGTGATTGTCTGTGGAAAAAACTAGTAGTGGTGGTCGGTTGTAGATTGTGTTTGTGTAATTGCAGTCAGTTGGCGGATTCAGTGGTGGAGACAGAGTAGTAGAACAGGTGTTCTCCCTTGATGAGTCTTTGGATGCCTTAGAGGCGTCAAATAATAATAATAATAACATAGCCATAAGGATGTGTGCATTGCATTATGGGATAGTAAGGCAAGTGATGTGAAGTCATAAGCTTCTATATACAAGTTGCCCTAGTTCTGAAAATAGTTCAGGCGTAAACTTGTTTGCATACACTTGAAAAAAGGATTAAACCAAGTATACCATTTCTTGGTAAATTTAATTGATAGTATAACCAAATGGATAAACTTCCAACAACTGTCTCTAATCCAGAGTATTTTAATAATAAGGTGTGACACCTTTTGGCAACTCGTATATGAAAATTTGAGTTCTCCATTACTTCAACCTCGGTATCACTTCTGGGTTTGGCTCATACTGATGAAACTTCAATAAAAGTCGAAACTAGTAACAGGTTGCAAGTCTATATGGTTGCATACATGTTATAAACCAAGTATATAATTTCTTGGTATCTTTAATTTACACCTTTTTGTTTATAATCCCTCCACAACCTTTCTTTGTGTGCAACTCCTTTTAATGAGGATTATTCATCCAACTATCTCCTACCTGATTTATTCTTCTGACTCTAGGTATACATTCAGGTACTGCTTTCTTCAAATATCCCTTGACCACCTCCCATGCACCACCAATATCTCTTGCCCTCCAAATTGTTATGCAGTGGCTCTGCTGAAAGCTATCTCCTCAGCTTGTCATAATCACTTGCTTTGTAATTCCACATATATATCCCTTCTTAATAGAAAATTCTGCATGTCTGGCAATTTCCCAGATGAAGACTACATGATCCCTTTCTCGAAACAGGGGTAGCATAGCTAGATTGATTAGGGGTACAGGGGTAGCATAGCAATAATCAGGTCCAGCACTCTTGAACCTTGTGTCCTACCTTAAATGTTGCCTAAGGTAATTTTCAGCAGCTGTATAAATTTCATTTTTTTTCCTGCTTCTAACTATTCTTCCTTCCAGTCTATGTCCCCATAGTTGATATCCTTCATAATAATTACTTGACCTATACTCATCATGCTAATTTGTGAATTCATAGCATCTACATTCTCCCTTATACCCCCTGGATTATAGCAGCATCCAATTTCATATTTAGTCCTGTTGGCCTCTATCTCACACATGATAGCTTCAAATGAACTGCCCTCTGAATCCCTTTCCTAGTGATGTACTTTTATTTATTTTTTGGCTTTAATTCCTCTTCTATCATTAGCCAAGCCTCCACTCCCCATTCTATTTTCTTCTGCCCTCTCTGTAGACTCTGTATCCCTTGCATTCTATTCATATGACCATATCATGCTCAGTCAACCACATCTCACTAATCCTTATAACTTTTGGAAAAGTTGTGCTAACCAATGTCAAAAACTCCTCAACATTATTTTGAACACTTCATTTATTAGTATATAAAAAAACCTGAATACTCCCTACATCTCTCACCCTCCCTCACTAAAGTTAAGCTGAGGTGCTACATTTCCTCATATAGAAGTATATTCTTTACCCACATCACCCATTTACCATATAATAATATTATTATTTATTTATAATTCTTATATGGCCATCTCCATCGAGTCCAAACACTCATTCTGGTAGGTCCAAACTAATTATTATTGACACAATGTCTATCCTATCTCTTCTTTTAGTGCTTCACAGACAAAACACTCTCAAGCACCTCTGGTAACCTGTTTCACTCATTTACTACCTCTAGGAGCAAAAAATCTAGTTCTTATATCTTGCTAACCAGACTTTCACAACTTCTAAAAGGGATGATCCCTTGTTCACTTCTTCCAGTTCAAAAATTTCTTTAATATCGGCTTTATGAAAACTCTGTAGTAATTTATTATTTTCATAATTGCCTCTTTTCTGCCTACTAACTAAACTTTCTAACTCATTAACCTTCAGTCTAGGGAGCAATCCACAAGCAGTCACCACCACTCTTCCCCCCTCAGAATCCTTGCCACCATTTCCACATCCCTGAGAAACCTCAATGACCAAATCTTTGTACACTATTCCAGATGTGTTTACAACCTTATAAAGAGTTGTAATGGCTGCCATTTCAATGTGCAGAGTCTTAGATGGAACTGCATTGAAAGAAACTGATGAGGCTAGGAATCAGGTAGGAGTAGTGGACAGAGCTGAAGCATAGAAAGCTTAGAAGGTACATTGCAATATTTCAAAGGATCACTTGGAATGTTAAGAATACCATTAACAAACAAGAATAAGGGAGTTATTATTGTTTGTTAATGGTATTCTTAACATTCCAAGTGATCCTTTGAAATATTTTGCAATCTACCTTCTAACCTTTCTATGCTTCAGCTCTGTCCACTATTACTCCTATGATTCCTAGCCTCATCAGTTTCTTTCAATGCAGTTCCATCTAAGACTCTGCACATTGAAATGACAGCCATTATTCTTTACCCAAACTGCTAGTTAATTTACATTATCTGGAAAGATCTTTTGATCACATTTATTAGCTGTTATCCCCAGTTTAGAATTATTAGACAACTGGATAGTCACCATCAGATCATTTTCAACATCATTGATGTACAAACTGAAACCAGAAGCCACAATATAGGACCCTCTGGAGGACCACCAATTACCTGTTTTCTCTTTGATTTGTCACCATCATATCCTGCTCTCTGATGTTTTCCATCACCTACCCTCTTATCTACATCATCAGCTTTATGTCCATCATCCCCATTTGTTGCATCTTTCATAACAGAGCTCCATTCATTATCCTGTCAAATGCCTTTATTATAGAAAGTGAGTAAATTACTATGACAAGACCTCCCCTTCACAAATATATGCTGTTTTCAGAGTGTCACATTACTATCCACCAATTCCTTAATTTGGTATGAAAGACAAATGAGGCTTGAGATGAGGATTATTCTAGGGTATAGTGCTGAGTGTAATATGTATACATGGAGAGATGTTCAGATTGAATAAGAGAAGTGAGTAAGTGTGGGTGTGCCAGAAATGTGACATGCTGATGAACTATGAAACTGCTTTGAATCAGAGTACAAACATGCGGTAATAAATGAAACTAATGAGGAGAAAGAGAGTACATCCTGATAAGAAAGTGTGCAAAACTGATGGCAAAAGAGGGTGCAACTGATGACAAGAAAGCATGTGAGACTGACAATGAAAAAGAGAGCACAACTGATAGTAAGATGATGTGCAAGACTAACAGCCAAAAAAGAGAGCATGGCTGGTAGTAAAAAAAAGGTATGTATGATTGACTACAAGGAAATGAGAAAGGATTCAAGATTTGAAAGCAGAGTGGGTGAAGATAAGGCAAGAGGTGAAGTGTATAGAGAGTGAAATGAAGAGAATTGTAGATATGCATGGAAGAGCAAAGAACAATGGAATGAAAGAGGTATTGAATGATTTGCAAGGGGCACTGTATGGAGATTGATGATTAGAGGTATGGTGAATTAGAGGATGCATAAGGTTTGCTTTCCTAGAGATAGAATGAGCAGATTGAGGCATTAGATTTTAGAATTAATTCCATGAAAATTCATCAAAACAGTTAATCATGAGAAAGGTTACCAAATGGCAATTCATCGAATAAATAATTAATTTTGATTGAAAAACATTCCACTGATAATTTTTTAATGAATTTCTTTCATAATTCATTGAAAGAGTAATATGGAACAGGCCTCATATAGATTGTTGTGCACAGATTTGGTCACTGGGTTTTCATGGTGATGAGGATATGTTGGAAAGGGGCCTGATAATTTTTTAATGAATTTCTTTCATAATTCATTGAAAGAGTAATATGGAACAGGCCTCATATAGATTGTTGTGCACAGATTTGGTCACTGGGTTTTCATGGTGCTGAGGATATGTTGGAAAGGGGCCAGAGAAGATTCACAAAAGTTGTCAGTGGTCTTTGACGTGCCGTACAACGACAGATTGAGAGAATGTAAAGCATCATGAATTGGAGGGAGAGGGAGAATATGACTGAGACATATAAACTAGTCAGGGATTGTTATCAGGTTGAGATTTTTCATAGAATGGGGGAGAGGAAGGGAAGGTGGAACAAGAGGCCATCATTGGAAATTGTATAAGGAGGATGTGAGCAGAGGAGTTAGAAGAAAGTCTTTTCATGGAGAGTGGTTGGTGAAGGGAATGCATCCTGAGTGTGTTGTGAATGTAGACACCAATCAGTTTAAGGCACAGCTGGATGAGCATTGTGGGCAATGGTGTGTACCTCTTACGACAAGTCTCTGACTCCATGGAGGTCAGATGATGATGATGATAATGATAATAATATTGTTTAAAAGTGTTCTATAACAATAACTAACATTACCCAAGATGCAAACAACATATGTAAGTAGTCATCAAGACTTGTCATAATTATTTTGTTGTATTTTAGATATTATTCTGTAAATGTACATGCTACTTCATTTTGTAGATGGCACTTTATTTCTTGACAAAAAGTTTTATTAACATATTATGGATTCTAAACAACAAAAAAAAAAAAGCCAAAGAAGGAAATATGGCATATATACTTTTAAAAATGGAGGGATTTTATTTATTTCTTTATATCCTCTATCTTTCTGTATATACTTATATTCCTTATGTCCCCTAAGAGTAGAGGCTTTGGAAGGCAGTGACACTAATGATTTGAAAGCATATGGTGTGAGATAGAGGTGAGCAAGACAGGATATTTAGTTGGATGTTGCTACAAACCAAGGAGCACAGAGGGTGGGGACCAGGAGATGTTTAGACAGTTGAGCTTGGCAAAGTGCAAGAAGAATGATTGTTATGGGAGATTTTAACTACAGCAGTATAAATTGGTGAGCGGAAGATGCATGTAGCAATAAGGGAATGGAATTTCTAGAATTCTTGAGGGATAAATGTCTTAGGCAACATGTAATAGAGGAAACAAGAGGTTCAAGAGTTTTGGATTTGGTCACAGCATCAGAAGAGTTGATAATGACTGAGATAACATCTCAACCACCAGTTGGAGAGAGTGACCATGTGGTTTTGACTTGGAATATGAATAGGCATGCAGGAATATCAAAGCGATGGGAATGTATGTGGAATTATGAAGGAATTATATGGAATTATTTGTTACAGCAATAGTAAGCTGTATTCCACAAGTGAAGAAGAGGACACAATTTGGTGTAAAGTGGATGACAAACAATATTAAACAGGAACTGCATGTGAAACAGAGGCTATGGAAGAGATATAAGGGGACAGGTGAAGAGCAGGTGCATGATGAATATAAGACACAGGCCAGGAGAGTGACTAGTATGATAAGGAAGGTAAAACTGGAATATGAGAAGAGATTTACCCTAAGATCCAAAGAAAGTCATAGGGAATTTTTTAGTTATGTAGCTAGGAGGAGGAGAAATGATTGTGGAAGAATGGCATTGGGGGATAAAAATTGGAATAGAGCGACTGATGCAGAGAACATAGTAGTGTTCAATGAAGACTTTATGGAGTATTTCGTCCTAGAGGATTAAATTTTATTACTCGAGGGATAGGGCAGGTTCGAGGTTTAGAGGTGCAGGAGGAGAGCGTGTTCCAAATACTGAGTACTCTGGATATCAGTAAAGCTGTGGGACTGGATGGTATTTCACCATGAGTTTTGAGAGAATGTGCTAAAGAGCTGACAGCTCCTTTGACCTGTCTTTTCAATGAAAGTCTAGCTATGGGAAAGGTGCCCAGGTAATGGAAGGAAGGTAAGATAGTGCCACTGCATAAGGGTGGGACCAGACTGGAAGTGTCTAATTATAGGCCAGTTTGTGTGTCATCAGTAGTTGTTAAGATCTTGGAGAAATTAGTGAGGGACCGTATACAGCATTGGGAAGATGAGGGTAATGTTATGTGTGAGAGTCAACATGGATTTGTGAAGGGGTGCTCTTGTTTTAGTAATATGCCAGCCTTTTATAATAAAGTTACAAGAGCAGTAGATAAGGGAAAGGTATATACAGCCATTTTCTTGGATTTAGTGAAGGCATTTGACAGAATTCCACATAATAAGCTGATATTTAAGTTGCAGCACGTGTTTGGATGTCAGGTTGGTCAACTGGATTCAGGATTGGCTGTTTGATAGGCATCAGAGAGTTGTGTATAGTGGTGCAGTTTCAAGGAGACAAGTGGGGTCCCATAGGGCTAAGTACTGGGACCTATATTGTTTAACCTTTATATCAATGACATTGATGTGGATTGCAAGAGGATATTCAGTTGTTTGCAGATGATGTGAAGATGGGAAGGGTTATTAGTGATAGTGTAGATGTGGTAACCCTACAAGAGGATTTGAATAAGCTAGAAAGATGGGCAAATGAATGGGGATTATCAGTTTAATGCAGCAAAATGTAAGGTCTTGAGGTTTGGGACACATCGATGGGTCGCTGCATACTCTATGGGATGAATTAAACTGGAAGAAGTAAGGGAGACAAGAGATCTGAGGTTGATGATTGATAGAAACCTGAAATACAGGTGACATTTTGCAAAGGTAGTGAAGGTAACACAGAAGATTGCTGCAATAATGTGAAGGACTCTGACCTGCAGAGTAAAAGAGTTATCATTCTGTTGTAAAAAACCCTGATCAGACCACGCTTAGACTATTGTTCTCAGATTTGGTCCCCAGGATTTGAAGGGGATAAATTAACTGTGGAAAGTGTACAAAGGCAAATAACAAAGATAGTTCCAGGACTGTACAATTTTAGTTATGAGGATCGGCTGAGGGAATTTGGTGGATAGAAGAAGGAGAGGTGATATGATTGAGACTTTTAAACTGTTGAGTGGTGGTTACAGGGTTGACACTGGGGAGTACTTTCGTTTGGTTGAACAGCAGGAAATAGTGATGACAAGGGCCATCCCTGGAAGTTGCAAAAGGAGACTGTGAGAAAGAGGGTGAGGAGTGGTTTCTTTGCATGGAGGGTGGTTGAACTATGGATTATATTCCCTGACAGAGTGGTTAGAGCAAGAATGGTCAATGAATTTAAGGAGTGGTATGATGGACTTTGTGTTTCCTAGGAGGGACCTCTCACGACGAGTCTTGATGGACTCTGTGTTTCCTAGGAAGAACCTCCAGCGATGAGCCATTTGACTCCATGGAGGCCTGAATAATAATAATAATAATAATAATATATGTATTTGTTCTCAAGTAAATATTGTGTTTTACGCATTTTTTCCCATATTAATGAAAATACATGAAATACATGTACGGACTGAAATAAATATTTCTGTAAAAAAAAAAAAAATGAAGAGGAACAAGAAGACCTTGACACACACATTCCCACATATAAGATACAGTGGGAAAATATTATTATTATTATTATTATTATTATTATTATTATTATTATTATTAGACCTCCAGGGAGTTAAGAATTCATTGAAGAAGGCCATAAATTACCTGCACCAGTTGTCATACTTTCTCTTAAACTTATTCACACTGGATGCACTCACTACTTCAACAGGCAAACTATTTCTCTCTTTCTCACATTTTCTGAGTGAAAAAACTAGATCTTATTCCTCACAGAAACTTAACTTTCACAGATGTCTCCTTGTCCTCTCCCAACTTTGTGTTAAAGGAGGGTATTATAGAATATTGATTAATAAATCAAGCAATATCCTAAAATGCCCTCTCAAAACTGTGTATAATTTTATCATACTACCCCTCTTTCTCCTGTCTACCAGTGTTGCAGTCTACATACTCTCAATCCATCACGTAATCTACATTCCATAATCCTGATATCATCTCTGTAACTCTTCATTGCAGCCTTTTCACAGCTTCTTTGATCTCATCTAAACCCAGGAGACCAACTCTGCACACAGTAGTCTAGGTTCAGTTGTATCAAGGCCTTGTAAAGAGGCAAAATGTCTTTCATTATATGTTGATATTCTTTTCAATAATACAATTATCCTGTGGGCTGTGTTTTCAATTTTTGCTATGTGACTCTTTAATTTCAAATTTCTATCCACCATAACTCCAAAATCTCTAATCCCTCCAGCATGCTGTTGGACATCATATTATGCCAAAATGCATAAGTTTACACTTAGTACATTGAAATGAAAGCCATTATGATTTTCTCACACTTCCAGTCTATTCAAATCACCCTGTTAATATCAGTAGCTGGGAATAATAATTATTAATTATTATTAATTATTAATTAATAATAATTAATTAATAATGATGCAAATAACAATTTCTGATGCAATTCAAAATCATGCCTTATCATGCCCATTCCAATATTATTGATATGCAGATTAGACAGCAGTGGTCCAAGTCCAACAGCGAAACATTGTGCCCTTCAATTGGAAAAGACCTGTGTTCGATTCTTGTCGTGATGAGGTAATCCTTTTATGGACTTTTTCAATTGAAGGTCAGTTAGCCTATCTCATACAGAGATAGCAGGGTATTTTTCTCCTGGAAACTCGAGTTTTTCATCCCACGTACAGACAAATTGGCCTTCAGAACACACGTAATTTATAGACAAAAAAATGCTGCTGATGGTGATAATGGGTGGCAGATGGCTTTGATGGTAGCATTAGTGTCAGAGTAGGAGAATTGAGTAGTAGTGGAGAGGGTGAGATGTATTTAGTGAGGCTAAGTAGTGTGCCCTCCTGCAATGAGTCCTTGGACTCCCTGGAGGTGTCACATAATAATAATAATAAGTACTAATCCCTGTGGCATACCACTGATCATCTTAAATCTGGCAAATTCACATTGCCTATTTACCACTTCCTGATACGTCTGCCAGCCACCCACTTTTCCAAGCCAATAGTTTACATCCCAATCCTATATTTTCCAGTTTATGCAACAGCTTTTCATATAGTATCCTATCAAATGCCTTAAGAACAGTATCATAATATATATCCATTCCCTTTATCCAACTCCCAGCCATCACATTATTATAAAATAAGAGTAAATTGCTCAGATATGACCTCTCCCTTTAGTAAACCAATACTGTTTCTTGCAAAGTATTTAGCATGTTTGTCCACCCATTTCTGTATGTAAGATTAACTTCTCTAAAATCTTCACAATCACTCCAGATAGGGCAATAGTTAGACATGTTGGTTTTGCACCACCATGTGCAATGGGCTAATCATGTATTCTTTCCATTTCTGTGAGATGTTTTTGAATTAAGACTCAAATTATACAAACATGCCAAGTTTAGTTGAAAGCCAGTTTAGTTGAAAAGAGTGCAGATTGTGAATATGTGGAATGAGTTTGAGGGACAAATTGAACTGCATTTAAATGCTTTTGGAGTGAATCATATGGAGAGGCTGTTAGTTGAAGAGAGAGTAATAACTGCAGATAATAATCTGAGGTGGAAGAGCAAAAATGTAAAGTATGAAAAATTAAAGGAGTGCTTATAAATGAGGATGTGGGTATCATGAGTGAGGAGAATGAGAGAGAACAGGAGTGTAAGATAGTCAGACAGGGAAAGCAGAAGGGAAATCAGGATGGACTGGGAAATACAGTCTGAGAAGAGTGTATTATTATTATTATTATTCAGGCCTCTATGGAGTCAAAAGACTCATCATGGGAGGTCTTTCCTAAGAACATAAAGTCTGTCAAGACTCATCGAGGGGAGGTTCCCCCTAAGAAACACAAAGTCTATCATACCACTCCTTAAACTCATTGACCGTTCTCACCCTCACCACTCTATCAGGCAATGCATTCCATGGCTCAACCACCCTCCATGCAAAGAAACCACTCCTCACCCTCTTGCTCACAGTTTCCTTTCGTAACTTCCAGGGATGGCCTCTTGTCATCACTCCTTCCCGCTGTTCAACCAAGTGAAAGAACTCCCCAGTGTCAACCCCTGTAACCACCTCTCAACAGTTTAAAAGTCTCAATCATATCACCTCTCCTTCTTCTATCTGCCAAACTCTGCAGTCCACATTCCCTCAGCCGATTCTCATAACTATCCTTGTACAGTCCTGAGACCATCTTTGTCATCCGTCTTTGTATCTTTTCCACAGTTAATTTATCCCCTTCAAATCCTGCGGACCAAATCTGAGAACAATAATCCAAGTGTGGTCTGATCAGAAACATGCTGGAAATAAAAGTGGGAGCAGATAAGAAAGGAATGTTCTGGGGTGTGTTGGTGGGGGTGTGGAGTCTTTGAGTCTGGAGAGGGTTATGAGATGGGTAATGAGAGGGAGTAGTGCTGGGAGAAGATGTGTAGTAGTCATATTTGATAAAGTGGTATTGGTGGGACTTGATATAGATGTTTGAATGATGATGTGATGTAATGTTGTGAAGATAGAAAATACAAAATGGGAGGTGAAGTACTGTTGATGATGAAAAAGCAGTTGTGCTTATGCAAAGTGTAGATGCAAGGGGGGGGGGGAATAGTGACTGGTTTTGAGGCATTATAGTGGAAGGTAGAGGTAGTTAGAATGAAATATTTAGTTGGATGTTGCTAGTGACCAGTAATGTGAAGAGCAGTGACAATGAAATAAATAAGCAAATTAGCCAAGCATATAAGAAAAGGGTAATTTTAATTGTGGTAATATAGATTGTGATGAAGATATAGCTTCCAGGAGTAGAGGGAATAAATTTATTTCTCAAGTCTTTGATGAAGAAATACTTACATAACAGAATGTAACAGAGGACATGCAAGAATCAAGGAACTTGGATTAGATCATCTCACCTTATCTGAGGATGTTATTATACATCAAGTGTTAAATCTCCCTCCAGTTGATGAGAGTGACCACAAAGTGATTATCTTGCAGGTTGTGGTTGGCTACACGAGGACTTCTGTAAGGAAAGGATATGTGTGGAACCATAAGGCAAGTGATTATTATCAGTTCAGGAGACAACTTGCAGCTGTCTCCTGAACTGAAATGAGAAGTTAAGTGGAGGCAATCAATACTTAGATTGTATTCAAGAACTAACTGGCAGAAGGGATGTCTAAACATATTCTGAGAGTTAGAAGGTTAATAAGTTTGAATGAAATTGATAAATGAAAAGGTTAAACATGTAGCCTGGAGGGAGAAGGCATTATAGAGACAAAGATGAGTGGTAATAATCAGTTACATGAAGAGTACAAAAAATAGGCAAAGAGGGTTGCTTGCTTGATGAGGATTACAAGAGTTCAGTATCAGCAGCCTTAGCTAATAGGCTAAAGAAAAATCCTACAGAGGATATATTTTTATATATTTTTTTCAATATGTAGTCAATAGAAGAAAGAATGAATATAAAAAGGATAATATTGGTTGGTGAAAGTGGTAGAAGGATCACAATTGCAGAGGATATAATTGAGGTATTAAATAAGTAGTTCATAAAGATATTCCATCCTTGTGAATATAATATCATGCTGAGCTTGAGCACAGTGGAGATAGACTAATTGTTTAAGCAGGAGATATATGGAGGAATTTAGGAAACTTAACAGTAATAAATTTGTGATACTTCATATATCGCTGTGTGTTTTGAAAGATTAGTGCATAGGATTAGAGATTTACTGTCTGATAGAACTCATCAAGTTGTGTATTTGGGAGGAATATCTCAGAAGAGGAAAGTTACTAATAGTGTGCTCAATGGATCTGTTTTAGGACTATTACTGTTTATCTTGTATGTTAATGATATTGGGAAAGGTTTGAATGGGGATATGCAGTTGTTTGTAGATGATGCAAAGTTGGGAAAAAACTATAAGGATTAGAGCAGATGTTATGACTTTACAAGAGGACTTAAACAGATTACATGAATGGGTAAGTCAGTGGCAGTTCGATGTCGCAAAGTGTAAGGTTTTAAAATTCAGGAAACAAAGATGGGATCTAAACAATTAGTGGGAATGGCTTGGAGGAGGTTGCGAAAATAAGAGATCTAGTGGTGATGATGGATAAGGACCTAAAATTTAGAAGATACATTGTTAAAATTATTAGGAGAGCAAGATGGAATACAGCAATGATGTGGATAACAGTAATGTGTAGAAGATCAATTGCATCCTTTTTCTCAGTTCATTTGCAAGCATATCAAACTGGCTTCTTCTCTTCCTCTTTTAGGTCTACAGCATTCCTCATGAAGTATTCTCAATGACTACAATCTTCATCTTTTCAAGCAAAATGTCAACATTTTCTTTCCCATCCCTCACCTATGACCTACACTTTGCACTGATATACTCTAGGATTTGTATACCTCTTGATGTATAAAATAACATTTTATATATCAAGAGGTATACAACTGATATATAAAACTGATATATAAAAAAACATTCTTTCTTTCTTTCATAAGGAGATTATGGTTCTAAGGTGTTGATCAGGCCACATGTTGACTAGTCTGCACAAATTTCATCACCTGGTTTTCAAAACGATGATGAGATATTAGAAAGAGTCCAGAGGCAATTGACTATGGTGGTTTCCAGTCTCTAGCAATGTTGAGCATGAAGAAAGGTTGAAAAATGCAACTTGTATAGTCTAGCAGATAGGAGGAGGGGGAGAGGAAATATATTGACACATGTAAGTTCATATAAGTTAGAAAGTAGTTATTACTAGATTAACATAGGAAAGGTTTTTCATAGAATGGAAGAGATGGTGGGAGAGAACAAGAGGTCATCAATAGAAGCTGTATAAGGACAATGGGGTGAGAGACATGAGAAGCAGGTTTTTGCATGAAAAATAGTGAGTAATTGGAATGCATTGCCTGAGAATGTGATGAATGTGTTAATTCTCCCCCCCTCCCCCTTCACTTTATTCACTGCATTTCCTTCACCTGAATGATACACACGTTCAAAGTGATTGCTCAGTAATTCATGTATTTATTCTGCATCATTTATTCTGCATCATCATAAATCAGTTCGAGCTGATAGGCGATTTATCAGCTAAATTGCTGATACGCAATTTAGCTGATAGGCAATCCTGCCCTCACTGACAAGTATCTCACAGACAGTCCATTTGAACACTGTGCTTTTTCTACAGTTACTTCTGTCCACGAATTAGTATCAATCATTCCTTGATTCCTCTGTTCTCCATGTATATTAAAACATGAGTAGCAGATACCTCGCATCCTCTATCTCAGTTCATTTGCAAACATATCAATCCTGCTTCTTCTCTTATAGGTCTGCAGCATTCCCCATGAAGTGTTGTCAACAACTACAACTGTCTTCTTTTCAAGAAAAATGTCAATATATTTTTTTCTTTCCCATCCTCACCTGTGACCTACACTTAGCACTGCTGTATTCTGGGGTTTGTATGTCTCTTGTGTATGTAACTGATATATATATGACCCTTTTCTTAACTATGTTAGGGAGCTCTATATAGGTGGCTCCATCTCTATCACAACAGGGGGGCCCTTATGACCACAATACCCGCAGTGCAGGGTGTTCATCAGGGTGACCCTCTACCTCCTTTATTCTTCAATTGCATCATAGATGAGTTTCTTTGCTCTCTTCCTAACCATATTGGTTACTCTCTAGGTGCCTCTTTATTCAATGCTATGGCCTTTGCTGACAACCTTATTCTTGTAGCCTCTACAAAGATAGGCTTGCAGGAACT
Organism: Typopeltis vanoorti; assembly: GCF_054136105.1. NCBI lineage: Eukaryota > Metazoa > Arthropoda > Arachnida > Uropygi > Thelyphonidae > Typopeltis > Typopeltis vanoorti. Next base: position 37,841,095 of record NC_143572.1, on the reverse strand, counting down.
CTTTGACTGGGCAGTTGTCTTCTTTCATATTAGAGGCCTGAACATTAATGTTGAGAAGTCCTATTCATTAGCTCTTGTCCCTTCAAGTCATGACAAAAAGCTTAAGGTCAAGAGTATAGAGTTTTCCCTGCACATGAGACCATTGCATTCTTTGACCATCCTAGAAGAGTGGATATACCTTGGTGTTATGTTCACTCCAAATGGGAGGTCTTCTGCCCCTTCTGCCTTAAAGTCTGGACTTACTGTTTTGAGGCGAGTTTCTCTTAAGCCCCACAAAGGCTCTTTATTCTTGATTTTACCACAAGTTGGCTCCTGGTAGGCGTATGTCTCAGTACTGTCCTGAATGGATTGGGCTGTTCTCTCTGCCATTAGATCATGGCTCCACTTACCGCTAGACACCCCAATAGCATATTTCCATGCTCGGGTGAAGGACGGTGGGCTCAAAGCCCCCATCACTACGGTGGTTGATACCACAGCTCCACTTATCTAGAATAGGAAAACTTGCAACTTCATCCTCTCCTATCCATAGAGAGTCTTTTGATAGCCCTAGTATCCAAGAGGACTTTAGATGTGTGAAGGGTGGACCCAGTATCAGGATGCCCAGATTGAGACAGCAAGAGATGAGTACAAGAGATAGGCATCTTTGCTTTACAGTTCTGTAGACAGCACCTCCTTAGTAGAGTCACACTTGGTATCCCCACAACATCAGTCAGTACATGATGGGACTAGATTACTTCCAGGTTTTGAGTTTATTGATTTAATAAGGACTAGAATAAATGCCCTGCCCACTAGGACCCACACAGCCTGATGGGGAAGTGAAGACATTAGCTGTAGGGCTGGCTGCCGTTTTCAGCGAGACTTTGTCTCATATTTCCTAATGCTGTTTTCAGACACATGGTGTCCGTGTGCAGAGACATGATGCTGTGGTCTTCATATTGGCCAACCATTTTAATAACAAAGGTTGGGAGACCACAGTTGAACCACACTATAGAACAACTTCTGGCATTAGAAAGCCAGATATAGGAATGAGGAGAGATGGTGGTGTTTGGGTGATTGATGTTCAGGTAATGGGTACTGGGCACTCACTTACCTATTGCCATAAGAGCAAGGTTCAGTACTACGAGCGAATTGCTGACCTTGCCAAGCAAATAGAAGAGGAGTTTGGTCGGCTCCTCGTTTTTACTAGCCCCACTGTCTCTATGAATGGCGTGTGGAGCACTGCTAGCTATAGAGACTTATCTTTACTTGGTTTATCTAAAAGTGATGTTAAAGTTATTTCTTTGAGGGCCCTGCAGGGTACTGGTGACCTGCTGTTGCCATCAGTGCATGACGAATAGGATACCAAGGACTGGTGTCGGGTGATATCCTTATAATCTTTCTTTTTATGTAAAGGCCTCGACCTTCTTAAGTCCTTTTAGACTAAACTTTTTAGACTTTTGCAAGAGTAGTACTGCTCTATCGGTATGAAGTATAATAAAATAAAAATATGAATAAAAAATTCTTTCTTTTATTTGTCATGTAACAGAATTCTTGGATTTCACTACATGGAAATCCTTGAGATTTCCTTTGTTCAGTTGATGTTTTCTTATAATCTGATATTACTTCCTCACTTTGCTTGCCTGTTCTTTGTATATGCTCATTAGCATGCTGATCACCTCTTTCCTTATATACTGACTATAGCATTTTGACAATGACAGCATCTATGGGCAAGTGGTTAAGGAAAAAGAAAGAATATTAATATATTTTTTTGAAAAGCTGAAGGCTACATTCATTGATAAAAACAGTATGGTCAAGACTGTTCCAAATAACAGAGGTTGATACAGTGAAGGAAGAAAATGAGAAGTTGGTTTGATAAATTTGAAGGTCAACTTTCTATAGGTGGTAACAATGGCTATATATTGTTTTTTAAAGTATTAGAAGAAAGTGGAGAAATCATCTTGTAGAGAAAAAAGTAGAGAAAAAAACTTTTTGATAGTGGATAGTTCTGTGGAGCAACACCCACAAAAGTATCTATAAAAAAAGCATAATGCAAAAAACTATAGCTTTTAAGAAACTATACCAAAGAGGTCACTTTCTTAAAAGCTATGGTTAATCAAGAATTCTTAGGAAATTTTAGGTACATCACCCCAAATGTGAGAACAATATTCTAAGATTAGTCAGATTTGGGATTTATGAAATGTTAGGAGATGAGCAGGATAGAAGTAGTTTTGAATGAAAAGGTTTAAATGATATCAAGTTTTTTGGAGGCTGATGAAGCTATGAATGCAATATGTTTATGCCAACTAGGCAAGATTTGAAGATCATCCCAAGAAGAGAAACTGATTGTGACCGGAGATTAGAACATTATCACCTAAGCAGGAATGAAGAAGGACCTTTTGTCTAGTTAAGAGACAGTGTTTTGATAGTAATTGAAATTACTAGGTTTCTCAAATGAAAAAGAGGAATGAAAAGTACTGTCATTAACAAAACTATGAATAAGATGTGAAGTTAGAGAGAGAGAGACGAACTATGGAGTACTTTTCCAGCATTGATAAAAAAAGTCAAATGAGAGGGAAACCATCCACTACAACACACAGAAAACTAGATCATGAAAGGCAGCAGGAAGGAGACTATAAAATGACAGCTTAGTAAGAGGGGCATAATGCCAAACTCAGTCAAATACCTTGGAAATATTAAAGTGACCACATAACTTATTCCATCTGTTTCCATAGCCTGTTCCCAAAGGTGGTAAAGTTAGTGAGAGTATGCTGTAGAATGAGAGTGGCAGAATCCATATTGGTGATCACCGATTAACCAATGATTCTTCAGGTTATGAAGTGGTTGTTAATGACCTTCTCCGTTACTTTTGAGAGTATTGAGGTTAGGATGATAGTTCGATAGTTGACTTTTATCTCTGTTTTTAGGGACAGACTGGATAAAAGGTAGATCCTAAATGAGTATGATAACTTATATAGTTGATACAGGATAAATGTTAATTCTGGAGCACAAGTTTCAGTATAGATGAAGGGATATCACCTGCACCAGAAGACTTATTAGTATTTTCTGAGGATTTTCTGGTGTTGTTCTGACAGATGATCTGAGGAAACACTATGAGTAGTTTGTGTTATAGAAGAAGGGGTGATCTGTCATGATTATCTATACAAGTGTTGGAGAAAAAGACTGATACAGAGAGGTTTGTTGGGTGATGTTTTACTCTCTCTCTCTCTCTCTCTCTCTCTCAACATGTGAGAGAGGTGGAAAAAAAGAAGGGAGGAAGTTATGCCAATCTTAGCAAGGGACTAGAATGCTCAGCTGTCATTTCAACAGGAGACAAGCTTATTACGTTTAGGCCTTATGAAGTCTTTGAATTTGCTGATGATTCTCTTCAATTGTTTTGGACTATAGTGTAAGCTGAGTAAGAAGTTCAAGTTTTTGACTTCAGTTATTGAATTCATGTTGGAAGTTTTTCCATTTGCAAGTTGTTGGAATCTATCCACAACCAAGAATATAATTTCCTGGCATCTTTAATTGACAGTATAACCAAGTGGAAAAACTTCCAACAACTATCTCTAATCCAGAGCAATTTAATAATAAGGTGTGACACCTTTTGTCTACTCGTATATGTGGAAATATGACTTCTGCATTAACTTCAACCTTGGTATCTCCTCTGGGTCTGGCTCCCGCTGATGAGACCTCAATAAAGGTCGAAACTGGTCTGGATAGTGACCTTTTCCATAATGCATAGCATTACACATGTCTGTAAGGATATGTGTACTTTGCTTTATAGGATACTAAGGCAAGTGATGTAAAGTCATTAGTTTCTATATATGAGTTGTCCCAGTCCTGAAAATACTTCAGGTGCAAACTTTGTTTGCTTACACTTGGATAAAGGATTAAACCAAGAATATAATTTCTTGGCATTTTTAATTTATAATTGAATCATGCTGTATTTTTATCCTGGATTCAGTAATTCATTTTTAGAGACCCAAAAGGTTGAGGATTTGTTGTAGAGTGGGGGATGAAGAACCTCATACATTAAGAATGATTTTAGTCATTTGATCAGGACACGTATTTGGATTGGAAGAGCAGAAATGTAATCAGATGGAAAAGACGCACTTACAAATTCCAGAGATCAATCTATTTGGCATCATTGTAGTACCATAGGGTATGAGGCTGAGAGTGGTTAGAAGGAGATTGATTTGTAGAAAAGGAGATGTTAATAAAGTTAAGGTTGAACATATACCAATAACAGAGCAAATATCTACAGTTTATTTGGAGGGAGAGCTGGTTAAGAAAAGGTCTAGCGTTGGGAGAATGCATCTTGTATTCTAATTGTCAGGTTAACAGTTTGTATTAGGTCATGATTAATAATTATTACATGTTATTATTATTATTACATGACACCTCCAGGGAGTCCAAAGACTCATTGAGGGAGGGCACCTACTCTAGAGCTTTCTGTCTCCACTAACTACAATGAACCACCATCTACACCAACGCCATCTACCACCAAACACCACTACTAGTATTTTCAAAGACAATCACAAACATCCATGCCCACGACGGGATTCGAACCCCCAGCCTCTTGACCTGGAGAGCAGACAACCTAACCACTCGGCCAGCCAGGCTGATAACAAATGATTTGGCTTCCCTGCCAGCTTCATCTGTGAAGTTAGAGTATGAGTTTGAATTATGAACATTAGTGTCCTTGGAAGATAATTTCATAGTTTGGATGATTAGATTGTATGAAATCAGAGATAAATAATCAAAAAGTATTATCATCTGAATTAAGAGAGCAGTAAAGGCAGCACAAGAAAGCTATAAAGTGAACCAAAGAAATTGTGAGCCAGAGCAGATCATATAGCAGGGATTCCAAGTTTATTAACAATGGCAGGGATTGCTGATTTAACAGAAGTACATATTTTACTCTTCTTATAGATGATACCAAGCATGATATACTTGGGAGAGTAGTTGAAAACTGTAGTTATAGTTATAGGATGCCAGTTGGATTCAGTACAGAACAGCAGATTAGGTTTGATGCCTGGATTGTTGGTGAAATGGATATGGATTAACTTTGCTACTCATCCATTTAACTCTCACCTGATTTATCCTCCCAACTTTAAGTATGCAATCCGATAGTGCTTTCCTTAAATAACCCTTGACCATTTCCCTTGGATTACTGACATCCTACTATTGTAGTTTCTCAAATCATGCTATTGCTCAAAGCTACTTCTTAAAGTTAATTACTAGTTTTGTACTGTTATGAAGCTTATAGCACTTCTTAATTGAAAATTTCACACACTTAACAATCTCCCAGGCCAATATTGAATGATCACTCTCCTATCTTGGAGGTAAAGTGGTTGTGGACAAATTCTCTGATGAAACCACCAGATCTAATGATCCCAAATGCAACTACCTTTCATCACATGTTCAATTATGTGCAGAGAAGTAATTATCTCTAATTAGTTGCATATATTTCCATAATAGTTCCGTTTCTTTCCTTCCCTGTGCATTTTCCTTCTTCCACTGTATGTCCCCATAGTCGAAGTCTTCCATCAATAATGATTACTCACTCTATGATGATTGAACTAATTTGGCAATGCATGTCATTCAGATATCTTTTTGCTTTCTTTGATTCTTTTATCTTTCACCAAATATCTTCAGATGTGGTGCTTCTCCTAACTTTTCCTTCTTTCTGAGCTTCTAACTTTTGCTGATTTTGATTCTTCTGCTATTACTATAACTATGTATAATGTATACATATGTGTACTATACACATGCATATTCTTAATAAATTATTATAATTGAGATGAGGACTAAATGCTGTCAGGTTATTTAATTTCTTTCTCTCTCTCTCTCTCTCTCTCTCTCTGTCTCTCTCTCTCTCTCTCTCTCTCTCTCTCTTATAAGCACATCATATTAAAAAAAATTACTTAAGTTCCAATATAAAAACTCCTCGACCCAGTTTTGCTGTCTGTATCCTCCATGAACATGCAGTATCCTTTACATTCCATTCCACTGCATAGAGATGAGCCACAGATTTCTTTTTTGGCAAGATTCGTTATTATATGAAATATTGACTTTGAAGTGATTTCCTAAGTCTTCACAAAAGATTCTTGGTTTTGGACATTTTAATTGGCAATTATCAATCACTCTAAGATTTATTTCTGTTTGATAAATTTGAGGCTTACCTGTTATGTATTACAATTTGTGTGTGTGTGTGTGTGCGTGCGTGCATGCGTGTGCGCGTGCGTGTGTGTGCGTGCGTGCGTGCATGTGTGTGTGTGCGTGCGTGCGTGCGTGCGTGCGTGTGTGTGTGTGTGCGCGCGTGCGTGCGTGCATGCGTGCATGAGAGTGAGAGAGAAAGTGGACACATGTTGATACTTTTGCACAAGATCCAATTTTTCAAATGGATTAATTGAAAGTCATTTTTTTCGGTGGCCAGCATAATATGATAATGCCAAGACCATTAACAAGGTAAATATAATAATGCCGAGCATTATGAATTACCCTTCCTTTCAGGTGAAAGCAAATTGAATGCTTCGCCTAACTTTTCCTTCTTTCTGAGCTTCATCATTCTTCAAATCATACACACCAAACTAAAATGAGGAGGTTTATATCAGAAGTACCATACACATATGTATATTTCTTAATAAATTATTATAATTTAGATGAGGACTAAATGTTATCAAGTTATTTAATTTCTCTCTCTCTCTCTCTCTCTCTCTCTCTCTTATAAGCACATAGGTGCACATTATATTAAAAAAATTACTTAAGTTCTAGTACAATGATATGGTCTTTTTAATGTAGGTTTGTTTGCCGAGCTCTGTTTGAAAAGCATAAATTATTGCTTTCATTTCATATGTGTTCTAAACTTCTGGAAGCAGCTGGTAAAATAAACATGGTTGAATATGATTTTTTTCTGAAAGGAGGAGTGGTAAGTACACTTTCATATATAAACTCTTGGCCACTGAAAATATTTTCAACACTGATTCTTTAATTAGAAATATATTATTATTATTTCTTTCTATGTAGATGTACAATGTATATTATTATTATTATTACACCCTCCATGAAACTGGCAGACTCATCATGGGAGGTTCGGTCAACTGACAACACATTTATCATATAGAATCTTAAAATCCTTAACACTCTTTCCATTAACAACACATTCTGGTAATGCATTCCATTCACTGACAATTCTCCATGTAAAAAATCTACTCATCACACCCCTCTTCACCACACTTTTACATAACTTCCAGGGATGATCTCTGGTTCTTCCCCCTCTCACCATCTACTCTTTTTATAATCACCTCTGAATTGATCTGATAAAATCCTCTCACTAATTTTAATGTCTCGATCATTATCACCTCTTTTCCTCCTATCCAACAAACTCTGTAATTCACATTTCTTCAACCTCTCTCCATTGCCAGCATTCCAAAGTCCTGACATTGTCTTAGTCACTCGCCTCTGGACCCTATCCAATGTCTCCACATCACATTGAAAACCAGGTGACCAGATCTGAGCACAGTAGTCCAAGTGCAGCCTGACCAGTGCCTTATATCCACCAAACTCTACAATCCACATTTCTTGAACCTTTCTCCATAGCCAGCATTCCAAAGTTCTGACACTGTCTTAGTCACTCTGGACCCTATCCAATGTCTCCACATCACATTGAAAACCAGATGACCACATTTGAGCAGTAGTCGAAGTGTAGCCTAACCAGTGCCTTATACAGTGGCACAACCACGTCCATATCGCTACATATGTTAAAGATACCAAGAAATTTTATACTTGATTTTAATTATTTTCCCAAGGAGGCAAAACAAAGTTTTGCACATGAAGTATATTCACATCTGAGCTACTTGTATATAGAGGCTAATGACTTCATATTATTTGCCTTAGTATGTATCCTATAATGCAAAGCACCCCCCCCTTTCAGACTTATATAATGTAATGAATAATGGGAAGGGTCACTACGCAGACCAGTTTCGACCTTTATTGAGGTCTCATCAGTAAGCGCCAGACCCAGAGGTGATACCAAGGTTGAAGTAATGCAGAAGTAATATTTTCATATATGAGTAGCCAAAATGTGTCACAACTTACTATTAAATTACTCTGGATTAGAGACAGCTGTTGGTAGTTTTTCCACTTGGTTATACTATAATTAAAGATGACAAGAAATTATTATTATTATTATTATTCAGGCCTCCATGGAGTCAAAAGGCTCATTGTGAGAGGTCCTTTCTAAGAAACACAAGTCTATCAAGACTCATCGAGGGAACTCCCTCCTAGGAAACACAAAGTCTATCATACCACTCCTTAAACTCATTAACCATTCTCGCTCTCACCACTCCATCAGGCAATGCATTCCATGGTTCGCCCACCCTCCATGCAAAGAAACCACTCCTTTCCCTCTTTCTCACAGTTTCCTTTCATAACTTCCAGGAATGGTTCCTTGTCATAACCAAACAAAAGAACTCCCCAGTGTCAATCCTGTAACCACCTCTCAACAGTTTAAAAGTCTCAATCATATCACCTCTCCTTCTATCGACCAAACTCTGCAGTCCACACTCCCTCAGCTGATCCTCATAACTGAAATTGTACAGTCCTGACACCATCTTTGTTATCCGACTTTGTACCGTTTCCACAGTTAATTTATCCCCTTGAAATCCTGTGGAGCAGATCTGAGAACAATAGTCTAAGTATGGTCTGAATCAGAGTCTTATATAACGGAATGATAACCCTTTTATCTCTACAGGTCAGTGTCCTTCTCATTATTGCAGCAATCCTCTGTGTTACCTTCACTACATTTGCAATATGTCCCCTAAATTTCAGGTTTCTATCAATCATCAATCCCAGATCTCTTCTCTCTAGTACTTCCTCCAGTTTAACTCCTCCCATAGAGTATGCAGCATCCCATCGATGTGTCCCAAACCTCAAGACGTTACATCTTGCAGCATTAAACTGATACCTCCATTCATTTGCCCATCTATCTAGCTTATTCAAATCCTCTTGCAGGGCTACCACATCTGCACTATTACTAATAATCCTTCCCAGCTTTGCATCATCCGCAAGCAACTGAATATCCCCTTGCAATCCACGGACAATGTCATTTATTTAAAGGTTAAACAATATAGGTCCCAGTACTGAGCCCTGTGGAACTCCACTTGTAACCTTCTGCCCCTTTGATATTGCTCCACCATACAACTCACTGATACCTATCGGACTGCCAATCCTGAATCCAGTTGACCAATCTGACATCCAGACCCATGTGCTGCAAATTGAATATCAGCTTATCATGTGGCACCCTGTCAAATACCTTTGCTAAGTCTAGGAAAATGGCAGTATATGCCTGTCTCTCATCTAATGCTCTTGTAACTTCATCATAAAAGGCTAGCCTATTGCTAAAACAAGAGTGCCCCTTCACAAATCCATGTTGACTCTCATTCTTGGTTTTATCCTTTATCCAAGTGTAAGCAAACAAAGTTTGCACTTGAAGTATTTTCTGGACTGGGCAACTCGTACATAGAAGCTAATGACTTCACATCACTTGCCTTAGTATCTCATAATGCAAAGCATATATCCTCAGACATGTCTATTGCTATGCATTATGGGAAGGGTCAACTATCTCTAATCCAGAGTAATTTAATAATAAGGTATGACACCTTTTGGTTACTCGTATATGAAAATATGACTTCTGTATTACTTCAACCTTGGTATCACCTTTGGATCTGGCTCCCACTGCTGAGATCAAAATAAAGGTCGAAACTGGTCTGAGTTATGACCCTTCCCATTATTCATTGCATTATACACATCTGAAAGGGGGTGTGCTTTGCATTACAGGATGCATACATAAAAAAAAACATTATATTTAATTGAATTTATAAATTAAGATTATTATATGAAATTGTCAATTAATACCTATAATTTATTCATCACTGATGAAATTTACGTCTCTTTAGTGCTTAGCAATGTAACATCAAGCGGCTCGTTCTACTTTTGAATGATCAATTGTTTGCATTCCAACGTGTAAAAAAACTGTTGATATCAAGCCACTGAGGATAGTCCATTAATTTCAGACTGAAATATCTGGCAAATATTAAAATATTCTTGTTCTAATGTGTTTATATTTCTTAATTTAATGTCAAAAGTATCTCTCAAGAATAGAATTCTTTTCCTACATGGGGAAAGCTTTACCAAAAAAAAACGGTAAATTAAGTAAACTATCTGTAATACAAGGTAAGCTATGAGTGAGGATCATTTTTCTAAAAAAATGCCGTGACAATCAGATGATTCCTAACTTCGCTAAGATTAAAGAAACCATTAAATCTCCTGGAGCTTATAAAATCTACGGGAACACCAGCTTAGCTTTAATCCATAATCAACTCAGAGCAGCTAAACATGATCTTGCTATTAACATTCGTCAAGTTGCTGATCTCCGAACTTTTATCTCCGCAAACTTAGACCCACAACTTTCCATCATAGTTCTTAATGTGTCTAAATGCTCTATACAATGTTCTTTTAAAAAACAGAATCGACATCTAAACCGCTAATTCTATGTCCTTGTTTCTAGGCAAATCAAGCTTTTCCATGTTCCAGATAATTGGGTTGTCAACTTGTCAGGTCACCCTTTAATGAGTACTGATATACTCATCCTCTCAAAAGGACATGATTTTGCTATAGTCCCTAAAAAGATTCCTTATTTAGATTTCCTGGTTAACATCAAATGGAACCTAAGTCATATCTCTCCAGTGAAAAGGCTAATTCTCTCTCTCTAGAAGTTGCTTCTATGCTACTTAACCTCCCAACCGGCCGGTGTGGATGAAATAGTCAACACTCCCTAGCTTTTTTCATGGATCAAAACTTCGTCGGTATTCTGCCTTTTATCATGCCATTACCTTCCTCCACCGTTAATCTCGTTACGGCTATTCTATAGCCATTAGTGGATTATCTGTTGCTGAGTGACCTTTTTGTCCCCCTCTCCCTGTCTTTACATCTATTGTGTTGCTTAGAATTTCATTTACTCTCCTAAGTTATTTGACCTTTCTTGCCTCTAAAATGATTTATTGTGTCTCTTCTCAAAAATTGAAACGAATTTCACATATGCGAAAAAAAATCAATCCTGAAATGACCACTGATCAGCTTTTGCAATGAATCTGTTCAGTGATAATAACTTTGGTCTATTTTATTCTACAAATCAGTGCACTGGAAGAGTTGCACTGGTTGTTCTTTCACTTTACGTATAATAATTGAATAATTTTTTTTCGAATTTTGAATTTTCAAATGTTTGCTTTGAAAATATTATGTCAAATATTTATATTTTTAAATAATATTTATTGAAATAAATATGTCCTTTTGCTTTCGTTTCTAGCCAAATAGCATTATATGGATCATCACATTTCAGATTTAGAAACGATTTTTTGTTATTCAATAAAGACAAAATAAAAAAAAAAATGTTAAAATGCAAAATTGCATTACTCGGTTTCCGATTGTGTCTTTTTAGTATCAAAAATTTATATCCAATGATATTTTAGCAGTGATTCTTCGCCTTCGCCATTTATTTATTTATTTGTATTATGCATATTACGATAATATCTAGTGCCTAACCTCATGGATATGTTAAAAATTTAATGTGAAAAATATCATATACTGAATTTATTATTATTATTATTATTATTATTCAGGCCTCCAAGGAGTCAAAAGACTCATCGAGGGAGGTCCTTTCTAAGACATAAAGTCTGTCAAGACTCATCGAGGGGAAGTCCCCCCCTGAGAAACACAAAGTTTATCATACCACTCCTTAAACCCACTGACCGTTCTCGCTCCCACCACTCCATCAGGCAATGCATTCCACGGCTCAACCACCCTCCACACAAAGAAACCACTCCTTACCCTCTTGCTCACAGTTTCCTTTCGTAACTTCCAGGGATGGCCTCTTGTCATCACTCCTTCCCGCTGATCAACCAAGCGAAAGAACTCCCCAGTGTCAACCCTGTAACCACCTCTCAACAGTTTAAAAGTCTCAATCATATCACCTCTCCTTCTTCTATCCACCAAACTCTGCAGTCCACATTCTCTAAGCCGATCCTCATAACTATCCTTGTACAGCCCTGAAACCATCTTTGTCATCCGTCTTTGTATCCTTTCCACGGTTAATTTATCCCCTTCAAATCCTGGGGACCAAATCTGAGAACAATAGTCCAAGTGTGGTCTGATCAGAGACTTATACAACGGAATGATAACCCTCTTATCTCTGCAGGTCAGTGTCCTTCTCATAATAGCAGCAATCCTCTGTGTTACCTTCACCACCTTTGCAATATGTCCCCTAAACTTCAGGTTTCTATCAATCATCAACCCCAGATCTCTTGTCTCCCCTACTTCCTCCAGTATAACTCCTCCCATAGAGTATGCAGCATCCCATCGATGTTTCCCAAACCTCAAGACCTTACATTTTGCTGCATTAAACTGACACCCCCATTCATTTGCCCATCTATCTAGCTTATTTAAATCCTCTTGCAGGGCTACCACATCTGCACTATTACTAATAATCCTTCCAAGCTTCGCATCATCCGCAAACAACTGAATATCCCCCTGCAATCCACTGGCTATGTCATTGATATAAAGGTTAAACAATATAGGTCCTAGTACTGAGCCCTGTGGGACCCCACTTGTAACCCTCTGCCTCCTGGAAACTGCTCCACCATACACAACTCTCTGATACCTATCAGACAGCCAATCCTGAATCCAGTTGACCAATCTGACATCCAGACCCATGTGCTGCAACTTAAATATCAGCTTATCATGTGGCACCCTGTCAAATGCCTTCGCCAAGTCTAAGAAAATTGCAGTATATGCCTTTCCCTCATCTAATGCTCTTGTAACTTTATTATAAAAGGCTAGCATATTGCTAAAACAAGAGCGTCCTTTCACAAATCCATGTTGATTCTCACAGATAACATTACCCTCATCTGCCCAATGCTGTACACGGTCCCTCACTACTTTCTCCAAGATCTTAACAACTACTGATGACACACAGACTGGCCTATAATTAGACACTTCCAGTCTGTTACCACCCTTATGCAATGGCACTATCTTACCTTCCTTCCATTCCCTGGGCACCTTTGCCAAAGCCAGACTTTCATTGAAAAGCCACGTTAAAGGTATTGTCAATTCCCTAGCACATTCTCTCAAAACTCGTGGCGAAATACCATCCAGTCCCACAGCTTTACTGACATCCAGAGTACTCAGTATCTGAAACACACTCTCCTCCTGTACCTCCAGACCTCGTACCAGTCCTATCCCTCTAGCATTAAAACTGACTCCTCTAGGATGAAATACTCCAATAAAGTGTTCATTGAACAATTCCACTATGTCCTCTGCATCAGTCACTCTATTCCCATTTTTATCCCACAATATCATTCTTCCACAGTCATTTCTCCTCCTACTGGCCACATAGCTAAAAAATTCCCTAGGATTTTCTTTGGATCTTAGGGCCAATCTCCTCTCATATTCCAGTTTCGCTTTCCTTACCACACGAGTCACTCTTCTGGCCTGTGTCTTATATTCCTCATGCATCTCTTCACCTGTCTCCTTATATCTCTTCCATAGCCTCTTTTTCGCATGCAATTCCTGTTTAATATTGTTTGTCATCCACTTTACTCCAAATTGCGCCCTCTTCTTCACTCGTGGTATACAACTTACCATTGCTGATAACAAATATTCTTTCACAATTTCCCACGCACTGGTGATATCCCGGCCTTCCAATTCCTCCCTCCATGAAACTTCCCGAAGTTGACGTCTAAGACTATTATAATCACCTGCCTTATAATTCCACATAAGTTCCCGTCTCTTTGATACTCCTGCATGTCTATTCATTTTCCAAGTCAAAACCATATGGTCACTCTCTCCAACTGGTGGGAGAGACGTCAACTCAGTTATTATCAACTCTTCTGATGCTATAACCAAATCCAAAATTTTTGAACCTCTTGTTCCCTCTGTTACATGTTGCCTAAGACATTTGTCCCTCAAGAATTCTAGAAATTCCATTCCCCTATTGTTACATGCATCTTCCTCTCTCCAATTTATACTACTGAAGTTAAAATCTCCCATAACAATCATTCTTCTTGCACTTGCCAAACTTAGCTGTCTAAACATCTCCTGGTCCCCATCCTCTGTGCTCCTGGGTCTGTAGCAACACCCCACTAAATATCCTGTCTTGCCTACCTCTACCTCACACCATACGCTCTCAAAATCATTTGTCTCACTACCTTCCAAATTTTCCACTCTTAGAGGACATAGGTCATCACTTATCATAAGCAGCACCCCACCACCACGCTTTCCCCTCCTATCCTGGCGAAAAATGCTATACCCAGTGACTTCTATTCCTGTTTTTATATCCAATTCTGTCAACCACGTCTCAGTGATCGCAATAATTTTTGGCCAGGCTGATGCTATCTGCGCCACCAATTCCTCTCCCTTATTCCGGATACTCCTGGCATTAGTATACAGCATATAAATGCCATTGTTTCTATACCCAGCATTATCCCTTCTAGACTCCACTGGGCTCAGTCTTACCTGACATTGTCTCCCTTCTCCCAAGTATCCATTCCCACAAGAGGCCACCCCTGCTATCATCCTCCCTGGGACACACTGACTCGTTCAGAACAGCAATCTCTCCAGATGCCTACGTCCTTCCTCATGATTTAAAATGATTTAATTTAAAATGAATAAATTTAAAATGAATTTAGAATGATTTAAAATTTTTGCTCATTTTGAAGATTTTCTAATGCTTCCCCCCCCCCCTCCTTATCCTCTCTTGGAACTCAATTGCATAACTACTCTAAATTTCTATACAGGTTTGCCAGATTTTCTAGACAGCATTCAAAATCAATTACTTCATTTTACCATTTTGACAAAAGATATATGGCAATCAGATTGTATCGTGAAGCTTCTAATTCTGTTCTTTATTTGCAATCTAAAACCAGCTGTTCTACTGTCCGCTGAAATTATGTGAAATTTTAGAAATAATATGCTATATTTTCACCATGCAAAATTGTTTATATGCATACCACACAAAAGAAAGTTCAGTAGTATTATTTCTGTTTGTTTTTCTTTAAAAAAAAATCTAAATATTACTTCTTCTGCTGCTGGAAGCTATTTCTGAAATAATCTACATCTTATAAATACTTGGTAATATCCTCTTAGCTGGAGGAAAAGTTGAAGGCTTATTACTCTCAGTGCTATTGAGAAGAAAGGGGAGAACACTAAAGTGCCTCAGGCTGTAGTGCAAAATATGTCAAGAATGTCTTGTTTCCTTTACAGAAATACTGACATTTCGTTTACATGCTTATACATTATTTATGCCCAAATAATTGCTTAATTTATAATGATCAGTTTCACTTTTATTATCAAAAATTAGAAATTAAATCATACAATTATCTTGAAAACGAGGATTTGAATTATTTTCAAAGAAAAGGTGCATATGCGTTTCATAATCTTCTTTTTTTTGGGGGGGGGGTATATACCTAATCAATCTGCAGATATTTCAGATAATTTATTTCATAAATTGTTCGCAAGACAGCTGTTACAAACACAAATCACTTGGGGAACATACCCATTCATTTTAGTGTAAAATAGTAGCAAAGGTTCAGTTACTTTAGATATCTAATCAGTGATTTCTTCTTTGTACTACAAGAAAAAAAAATCAGATAACAGAAGAAAAATATGTAGTATTTTCTTTTCCACTGGCTGAATTTACAATGTTCTTTCTTTGTGTTTTGAAGAGAAAGTGCAAATGACTTTTTCCTTTATATTTTTGCCATTATAACATCTCGTATAATTATAAGAGTGACATTTTACAGTTTTTCTCCCACACGAGAAACAGAAATAAGGTAGTAATAATATTGTTGATTCTGCCAAACTCCATTGTAGCAGAAATTTTTATTACAAAACTTTGTAATATGTATATCTCCGAAACAAGAAATTTGGAAACCATATCACATCAATGTTGAGTGCTGGCAAGGTGAAAATGTTCCCGTTATTATTTATATATTTCATTTATTAACTAGGGGGCTATGCCCAACCCCCGTTGTTCCGGTATGGTAGGCCAGTTCTCCTTCAATTGTGATAACTTGAAAGGGGGTTCCACCCCTGAATTCTGATGACTCGAATTTTGAAGACTCGACACTCAGGGTAGCCCCTGACTCTCAAAACGTTTCGAAAAACATGACATAAAAAAGGCTTATCATTTTATATATATATATATATATTATTATTATTATTATTATTATTAAACAAGACCTCATGGAGTCAAAGACTCATCTAGGAGGTCCTTTTATCTCACGCACATCTCATCATATCGGGTCTTAAACACATTCAAACTCCTTGCAGACACCACACTCTCAGGCAAGGCATTCCAATCATTCACAACTCTGCACGAAAAAAACCTGCCTCTCACTCCCCTACTCACACCCTCTTTATACAGTTTCCAGGGATGACCTCTGGTTCTCCCCTGATCTCCCACTATTCGCTGTAGAACTTCTCCACCATTGATCCTATAACAACCCTTACCAACTTGTAGGTCTCTATCATATCTCCCCTCTTCCTTCTCTCCACTAGACTCTGCAAATTACATCTTTTCAATCTTTCCTCATACTCGACATTCCAGAGGTCAGAAACTACCTTAGTCAGTCGCCTTTGGACCCTTTCCAACATCTCTTCATCCTTCTGAAAACCAGGTGACCAAATCTGGGCACAATAGTCCATGTGTGGCCTAATCAAAGCCTTATACAATGGAACAAGAATCTCCCTACTTCTACACGTCAGTGTCCTCCTCATCATTCCCAGAAGTCTTTGTGTTGTCTTCACAATTTTGGCGATGTGTCCCCTAAATTTTAGATCCTTATCCACTATCACTCCCAGATCTCTTATTTCCTCTACTTCCAACAATATATTCTCACCAAGCATAAATTCTTCATCCCATCTTTGTTTTCCAAATTTTAAAACCTTACATTTTGCAACATTGAACTCACATCCCCATTTGCTTGCCCAATCACTCAATTTATTCAAGTCTTCTTGCAAGGCCACAACATCTTCACTATTCTTTATGGTTCGTCCCAACTTTGCATCATCTGCAAACAACTGAATATCTCCATCCAAATCTTCGCCAATATCATTAATATACAAGTTAAATAGTAATGGCCCTAAAACAGATCCCTGAGGCACTCCACTAGTGACTTTCCTTTTCCTGGATATTGCACATCCATACACAACTTGTTGATACCTATCAGATAGCCAGTCTCCAATCCAATGCACTAATCTAATATCCAACCCCATCTACTCTAGTTTGACTGTCAACTTATCATGAGGTACTCTATCAAAAGCTTTTGCGAAATCCAAGTATATTACTGTGTATCCTTCTCTATCTCCTCTGTCCAAGGAAGCAGTCACTTTATTGTAATAAGTAAGTAGATTACTAAAACACGACCTCCCTTTAGCAAATCCATGCTGTCCATCAAAGATTATACCATTGTTGTCAACCCAACTATGGATCCTAGTTCTCACAAGCTTCTCCAACAACTTAACCACAACACCTGACACACAGATAGGCCTATAGTTTGATGCTTGAGTTCGATCACCTCCTTTATGAAGTGGCACAATCTTGCCCTCCTTCCACTCTTTAGGGACTTGACCAAGTGCAAGACTCGTATTAAAAAAATATGTCAAGGCAGGTGTCAACTCTCTGGCACATTGCTTCAGAATACGCGGTGATATATTATCAAGTCCTACAGCCTTATTTACATCTAGTTTACTCAACTCCCCAAACACCTCTTGCTCACTTACAGTCAGTCTCTCCTCCCCATCATCAACTGCTCTTAATCTCTCCATGAAGTCACATTCACAAGATTGAAAGATCTTTATGAACTGCTCATTAAGTATCTCCACCACACATTCTGCAACAGCTGTCTTTATACCATTTCCTCCAATCAATGTCATCCTTCCATAATCATTCTTTCTTTTGCTGGCTACATATCGAAAGAACTCCCTAGGATTCTTTTTAGCTTCATTAGCTAACTGCTGTTCATACCTCTCTTTAGCTACTCTCACCAACCAAGTCACTCTCCTTGCCTGGTCTTTGTAGAACTCATGAAATTGGTTACTTTCACTTCTCTTATGCTGCCTCCACAATGCCCTTTTTCACTGTATTGCATGCTTAATCTCTTTATTCATCCATCTCACACCTAACTTATTTAACCTTCTCACCCATGGTATACATTTAGACATTGCATCCACTAAATATTTTTTGAAAATCCCCCAAGCTGCATTGATCTCTTTTCCAGCTAACTCCTCATTCCATGCTACACCTGCAAGCTGTCTCCTGAGCTCTTCATAATCACCCCCCTTGTAGTTCCACATATACCCTTTTTTCACAGGGGTCCTTGCACTGCTGGCAACCACCCAAGTAATCACCTCATGGTCACTTTCACCAATTGGTGGATGATTTGATACCTCATTGATAATTACATCCTCCGATGAGATGACCAAATCCAAGACCCTTAATCCTCGTGTGCCCTCTGTTACATACTGTCTGAGGTAGTTATCCCTCAAAAACTCATATATATATATATATATATATTAGGATAACCAAGTTATTTTATAAACTTGGTTATTTTTACCAAGTTTATAAAATAACGACTTTCCCTCACTGATAAGCTTGGATTTCCCCCTTCGATAGCTTTCCTGAAGCCAGATCTGGAGGCATATCTCGCCTTTCCGGTTATTTTGAAATTTATAACTAAGTTTATAAAATAACTTGGTTATCCTAATATACAATATCCCCAAGTTAAAAAAAAAAAAAATTATTACATATATATATCTATATATAATATATATATATAGATATATATATATATAGGGTAGATTTTATTTCATTATTTTTTATTGTTTTGGTGAAATACTTTACCTGGAATACTCTTTCCAGTTCCAGAGGAACTGGAAAGAGTATTCCAGTTCCTCTTATATTTTATTCCTTCGAAAATATCATTCTGTGTCATAAAAAGAACTTAAAAATTAGCCTTCAAGATGAAAAAAGAAACAGTACATCCGGGTATCCCTCTATCAATATTTATAGTCCTGAAAAGGACTGTTTTGATGGCCTTGAAAACAAACATTCTTTATTTCATACTGTTCAGAATTTAAAATTCTTGAACAGTGTGGAACATCTTGAAGCAAGGGTAAACACACAAAGCAGTTTTACACTCAGGGCACCAGATTTTTGTTTCCTTTCTGATATTTTTTTATTACATATATAGCATTTGCGTGCAGGTTTTTTTTTATTAGCCGTTGGTGGTAGATTTTCGGTATAATGGTTGGAGTTAGCAGCGTTCAGCCTCAGATGTCTGGCAGGATTTCCTGTTTTTCTGCTTGCTGAAGAAGGCGCATGTGCATGCAGCAATGCTTTCACAATTTCTATTCTGTATTCTAGATAGGTTATGGTAGACAAACATTTTTTCTTGTGCAGGAGGAAACTGTTCCAAATAACAAAATCCAATACATGTCCAAACACTTTTTTGTAATTTTTTTATGCTGTTTCCTCATTACAGAGTAGAATGATAGCTGCTGATCGCACCTGTCGACTCCATCCATAGTGTCATTGTATGCACACACAGCAATGGGTTTTTCTTTCTTCAAACCATGCTTCTCCACGGATTCCGTTGATGGATTGTGCAGGGAAGACAGCAGAAAAACATCTATTTTGTCTTTCCAACATAGTGCAAAGACTTTCCCTCGCTGATAAGCTCGGATTTCTCCCTTCGATAGCTTTCCTGAAGCCAGATCTGGAGGCATATCTCGCCTTTTTGCATTTACAGTACCATAACTATCTGTACGATGCTGTAAAAGGAAATCAGCAAGTTCAGGACACGTATAGTAATTATCCATTGTAATGCAGTAACCTTACAGCGTGAGGGCTTATCACACTTTCTAATGGACATGACAGTCAAATTGCACTTCTTATCCAGGTTCTTTCAACAGGTGGGCTGAAACATATCCATATTTAGCTGGACGTCTATAGGCGTCCTGGCCGGTAGGAAGGTTAAAGCCAAGCTTCCTCATTCCAACATATCTCCTTCTGAAAAGAAAGCACTACATTCCTTAAGAAGCAACAGTCACTTTGTTATCACTAAAGCAGACAAAGAAAAAGCGACAGTAATTCTGGATTCCTCAAATTGCAGAAGAGAAATTTCTCTTTTACTTTGAGATCGCTCAACATACCAAGAACTTGATCATGAACCCACCAACAGGCAACTGAAGAAATTAAATTCCCTTCTAGATGAAGTTATAAGTTTAGATGCAGACACTACAGAAAGGTTAAAAATGCATTTTGCAAGACCTCCTAGATTTTGTGGTCTACCAAAAATTCACAAGACAGACATTCCTCTCTGTCCTATAGTTGTCTGTATTGATTCACCTACTTACTGCATAGCCAAATATTTAGCAAAATTATTGAAATCACATATAGGCAAATCACGCTCTTTTTTGAAAAACTCTTCTGATTTCTTAAACAAATTAAAAAATATCTCATTACAACCTACTGATCTTATGGTGAGATTCAATGTAGAATCTCTATTTACCAATGTACCTCTCAAAGAGACCTTACATTTACTGGCTGACATCTTCCCACAAGACATCATAAAATTATTCGATTTCGTAATGCACTCTGGATATTTCTTGTGTCAAAACAAATTCTACAACCAAGTGGAAGGAGCGCCTATGGGAAGTTCACTTTCACCTGCTCTAGGCAACTTTTATTTGGAACATCTAGAAGACATCCTTTTTTCATCTATATAACCCTCAACCATACTTTTGGGTTAGATATATAGACAACATTTTTTCAGTGTGGCTTCACAACAGAGATTCCTTACCTTCCTTTTTAGCCAACATCAGTTCTCTACATCCTCGTATTAAGTTTACCATGGAGATTGAAAAAGACAACAAGTTATCCTTTTTAGACATCCTTCTCATCCACTCACCTTCAGGCATTCTGACAACAACAGTAGTTTACAGAAAACCCACTTTTACTGGATGATACATTCTCAAACAACCTGCCTGTCATCCTTATCAAAAAACAGGAATTATAAAATGTTTAATTCGACGAGCTAGAACTAATAGCTCAACTCCCCACAAATTACAGAAAGAACTTTCAACTATCAAACATCACATGAAATTAAATGGCTTCTCTGAAAAGACTACACAACATCTGCTCATTTCTTACAATCCTATCCAGAACAACAAAGAATCAATACTTCGAGTTCCCATTCCATGTATTTCTGGAATCTCAGAACCAATTTCAAGAATTCTGAAGAAATATGATTTAATAGCCACTTATATCCATATTAACAAAATATCCACATATTTCCCATCTTCTAAAGATAAACACTCAACTATGTCACTGCCTAGTGTATATCAAGTTCCCTGTAACTGCAATCTGTCGTACTTTGGACAAACCAGATGCTCTATAGAAAAAAGAATACAAGAACATCAATCTTACATTCTTCACAACAAATCCGATGTCTGGATTGGTGCAGCACAGGATACAGACAAGCCACAACATTCTCTGGTCCAGGACTCGCCTTCTACACAGATGTCACTATAAATTTGAACGCCTATTCAAAGAGAGTGCTGAGGACTTACTTCAATGCCCTAACTTGAATCAAAATGATTGCCTATCCTTGTCAAAAATATGGGAAGGTTTAATCCGGGTAAAACACTGTTTTTTTTTAATTGAGACCTTCTAATTCCTACATTAGTCTAATGTTATCTTTAATTGAATTTATAAATTAAGATTATTATATGAAATTGTGAATTAATACCTATACTTTATTCATCACTCTGATGAAATTTACCTCTCTTTAGTGCTTAGCAATGTAACATCACGTGACTCATTCTACTTTTGAATGATCAATTGTTTGTATTCCACCTTGTAAAAACTGTTCCTATCAAACCACTGAGGATAGTCTGTTAATTTTGGACTGAAATATTTGGCAAATATTAAAATATTTTTTTGCCAACGTGTTTATATTTCTTAATTTAATATCCCAAGTATCTCTCAAGAATAGAATATATTTCATTTGCACAACTTTGTTTTTCTTCCTTGGGAAAATGAAGGGTATCTTTAACATATAATAAACCCAAAGTAAAAAACTTTCTACATTATTCTCTCATCCAGAGATTTTTATTAATAAGATCAAGCACCTTTTGTCTTCTTGTATATGAGATATATATTACTTCTGTTTCAGTAAGGAAATACCGTGAGTAGACATATTAATTAAAATTATAATAAGAGAATTAACTCACACAAAATATAATTTATTAGTAGAATTTTCACCTAGTATCACAGGCATCTTCAGTACATGTAAAAAGCTAATTAAACAATAACTGACAATTCCAAAAGGTGTCACCTAAGTAGCTAATGTAAAATAACTAACATTAAATTTTTTCCTAACTTATTTAAAAAATGAAATAAATAAATAAATAAATAATATATATATATATATATATATATATATATATATATATATATATATATATATATATATATATATATATATATATATATATATACACGCACATACATTTAAAAAAATTAGGAAAGATTAGTTGATTTAAAAAGTACTGTCTCCCACAAAGGGGGACAGACATAGACCATCGGATCTGTTTAAGTTAGGAGAGTGAAGTAAAGTTTCATGTTTCTTTATAAAGCTATTCCATGAGGAACCGACTTTTGTGAAGTACTCTTTTCTTGTTCCAATGAACTCGATGTCTAGTGTTGATGGCGTGCTCTGCAAGTTCAGACTGTTCAGGTTCAAGGTGTTAAATATAAGACTTGTGTTCTTCTTGCCAAATAAAAGTAGATCTTAATTCTTTCTTTGAAGCTTACATGGTGATCCGAATACATTTTTGAAAATTATGGAGACAACTACCATGTAGAAAGTATTTTACCTTGGGTATAATAAATGTTAAGAATACCAAGCAATTTTTAAACCTGGTTTTACTCCATTTCCCAAGTAAGCAAACAGACAAATAAGTCAAGTTTGCGCCTGCAAGTGATGCAAGTCTAGCTGATCCTACAGGTAGCGCAAGACCAGGGCAACTCGTGGTAAAGGTGGTATAAGCTCCGATCACTAATCTTTATATTTACCCTTAATGCCAAAACACATCTCCAAGAAAGAGATGATGTATGATGTTTTGTATTAAAGGCAAGAGGCCACTACCCAGACCGGTTTCGACCTTTATTGAGGTCTCATCAATGGGAGCTAGGCTGGAAATACAAAGATTTAGTAATACAGAGCTCATAAGTATTTTACCAGAACAAGTTGCCATAAGGTGTTTTAACCTTATTAAATAAAAAGTCTAGCTGATCCTGTAGGATCAGCTAGACTTGCATCACTTGAGGCACAAACTTGACTTATTTGTCTGTTTGCTTACTTGGGAAATGGAGTAAAACCAGGTTTAAAAATTGCTTGGTATTCTTAACATTTATTATACCCAAGGTAAAATACTTTCTACATTTATATCTCCTCCAGAGATTTTTATTTAATAAGGTTAAAACACCTTATGGCAACTTGTTCTGGTAAAATACTTAGGAGCTCTGTATTACTAAATCTTTGTATTTCCATTTCCAGCCTAGCTCCCACTGATGAGACCTCAATAAAGGTCGAAACCGGTCTGGGTAGTGGCCTCTTGCCTTTAATACAAACCATCATACATCTCTTTCTTGGAGATGTGTTTTGGCATTAAGGGTAAATATAAAGATTAGTGATCGGAGCTTATGCCACCTTTACCACGAGTTGCCCTGGTCTTGCACTACCTGTAGGATCAGCTAGACTTGCAT
The DNA here is from genome assembly GCF_054136105.1 of Typopeltis vanoorti. Taxonomy (NCBI): domain Eukaryota; kingdom Metazoa; phylum Arthropoda; class Arachnida; order Uropygi; family Thelyphonidae; genus Typopeltis; species Typopeltis vanoorti. The sequence goes on along the minus strand of NC_143572.1, from coordinate 37,817,226 downwards.
CACTTGCAGGCGCAAACTTGACTTATTTGTCTGTTTGCTTACTTGGGAAATGGAGTAAAACCAGGTTTAAAAATTGCTCGGTATTCTTAACATTTAGACAACTACCATGTTTGAATAAAAACTTTAGTTTAATATAACTAAAATCTACATTTGACGTTTCGACCTTTATGTCAAGGTCATCTTCTGGAGCATACACAATATGCACAGAAAACAAGCTACACTACAATCACGCTGGTTTGTTAAAGTTACTGACCAACCGCTACAACAATTGTTGGACTGACCTCTGGTGGAAAAAAAAAAAAAATTATACGTCAACGCTAGCATCCTGTTATTAGTGTTATCTGTTGGTTGTAGAAATACATTGGGCGCAACAACAAGTCTATGTATCTATCTATATACATATATTAACATCATGATTATACATGTACATTCCAGCCAGTTGGTATGGAATGGTTTCTAATACTAGCTGAAGATTGGCTAGAGTCCTGACTTATGCTGGATCTTATGTATTAGGTAGGCTGAATGTGTGCCATTCAGATCCTTGGAATTTTCATGCCATCTTTGTTGTTGATATGTTTTTGTAGAAGATGACCTTGACATAAAGGTCGAAACGTCGAATGTAGATTTTAGTTATATTAAACTAAAGTTTTTATTCAAACATGGTAGTTGTCTCCATAATTTTCAAAATGTAAAAGCAGATCTTCCTGTTTGTCTGAAATAAGATAGCCCACAAGAACAAGAAATCTGGTAGACACCTGGATAACTGAGATGTAGAAGCTTTCCTTTGGAAAAGTGAGAAAGGTGGAGATTTTTCTGATGGGTCGAAAGGCAACAAAAATATTTAGTGGTTTTAAAATTTTTGCTATGAGTTCACTAATGCCTTGCACATAAGGGATAGGAATATGTGTTATTTCTTCTGTATTTGAAGGGGAAGATATATCAAAATTACTCAAAGCTCTTTTGAAGAAAGAATTCTTATATCCATTAGATAAAAAAAAGAGGATATAATATATTGCAATTCTTTCTGTAATAGTTCATCTGAAGAATAAAAGGAGTGTGCCCTATGAACCAGTGTTTTAATAGGTCCCACCTTTTGACTGGGATGGTAATGAGATTCAGCATGGATATAATGGCCTGTATGAGTCTTCTTCCTATAAACTGAGAAATGTAGGTTATCATCTGGTTGGCAAAGAGATCTAAAAAGACTAACTGCTTATTTATTTCTACTTCAAGGGTGAACTGGATTCTTGGATGAAGTTACATCCAAGGATTCAGACTATTACAGAAAGAATTGCAATGTATCTATTGAAATGTCAGAGCGATGTATTTTTCGTAAGTGAACTCTCGGTCAGCATGCAAAAGTAGTTACTAAAATAAAGAGCCAAAAGGCTTCAGTTTGACGATGTAAAATTATACAAGTCAGGTGGATATTAGATACAGCATTATTTCAAAGCCAAATGTAGAAACTATGAAAGTTCCATAAGGTAAGTTGACCAGAGAGCTTGCTGGGAATTATGAGAGTTTTTGCTCTATTAAGGTTTCTATCTGATCTCTGAAGAGAACCAACCAGTTTGAAACAGCTGTCAGAGAAACCTTATCAAAATGGACCAATAAAAGGTGAATATATAGACTCTTGACCTGCGTCTATGTCTTCTATCTGGTCCATACTAAGGCAACTCATGAATGCTGGGAAATGTATTCCCATAAGCTCTCTGATCAACTTACCTTATGAAACTTTCATAGTTTCTACATTTGGCTTTGAAATAATGCTGGATGTAATATCCACTTGACTTATTTAATATAATAGTTGATGTGAAAATATTGAGTGTTAGTTTTATTAGTGTGTTGGTGTGTCGTGTAAAATCTTTTGCACCAGTAAATGCTTGACTCTTTTATAGTTGTCATTTAAAAGATACTTGTGCCATGAGAGGTTTCTTTTAAGTAACACAAAAAACACAAGGAATACCTAATACTATTTATTTAAGGTCATATATTTTAGCCTGAATATTACAGGCCATCATCAGTGAAAACAATAGTTAATTACAAGGTAGAACACAAATAATGGATTGATTTGAAAAAGTAAGAAGCATAAAACAACACAGTGGTATAACCAAGTGAATATAGCAATATTAATTATTCATTGTCTGTTTAAAAAAAATTAGTATAAGACTATCTTATATCTTAGATAGAGAGAGGCAGTCATTCCAATTTAATTTCCATGGTGAAATAAGGCCACAGTGCTTTGTTTGAACAAGGTTCTTCGAAGGAAAAAGTGGAGGAATTCTCTGTATCATTAGAAGAGGCAGCTCACATAAAGAAAATGGAAGAAGTGGTCCTTGTTGAAGATCCTAATGGCAGAGAGTAAGAAATGAATCCCACCAGGCATATAGGAACATTTTGGGAAAATTTGGAGGAAGGGGAAAAGCTAATAATAATGGTAAGTATTTACTTGACTTCTGCTCAGGACATGGACTAGTCATTACTAACACCATTTCAACATAAAGAAGTGCACAAGTTCGCATGGAGAGAAGACACAAGAAATAAGAAAGCTTCATTGACTACATCATTGATGATAGTGGTATCTTCATGCTCATTCAGGATACAAGAGTGTACAGAGGATTTGAAATTGGAAGTGACCATTACTTAGTACTAAGCAGGACAAAAATGTATATCACATTGAAAAGAACAGTCTGTAAGAAAGTTTTAAAAAGAAATAAAGTCAAGCAGATTTTACAAGTAAATTGTAAACTCCACTATACAAACATTATTGAAGAAAAAAATTAAACATATTGAAAACAACAACCAAACCTTAGAACAGTGGTTCTCACACTGGGTGCCACAATTATGCCACAAGGGTGCCGTGAAATTTTAAATCATTTATTTGAAAAAAGCAATTTTTTCAAATAAATAAATTGCCACAAATAACTAAATCAAAAACAAAAAAATTATATATTTTGATTTTAATGGATGCAGCATATATAAAAATTATCATTTTTTGTATCACTCTTATATTATTATTATTATTATTAAACAAGATCCCATGGAGTCAAAGACTCATCTAGGAGGTCCTTTTATCTCACACACATCTCATCATACCGTGTCTTAAACACATTCAAACTCTTTGCAGACACCACACTCTCAGCCAAGGCATTCCAATTACTCACAACTCTGCACGAAAAAACCTGCCTCTCACTCCCCTACTCACACCCTCTTTATACAGTTTCCAGGGATGACCTCTGGTTCTCCCCTGATCTCCCACTATTCTCTGTAGAACTTCTCCACCATTGATCCTATAACAATCCCTTACCAACTTGTAGGTCTCTATCATATCACCCCTCGTCCTTCTCTCCACCAGACTCTGCAAATTACATCTTTTCAATCTTTCCTCATACTCGACATTCCAGAGGCCAGAAACTACCTTAGTTAGTCGCATTTGAACCCTTTTCAACATCTCTTCATCCTTCTGAAAACCAGGTGACTAAATCTGGGCACAATAGTCCATGTGTGGCCTAATCAAAGCCTTATACAATGGAACAAGAATCTCCCTACTTCTGCACGTCAGTGTCCTCCGCATCATTCCCAGAAGTCTTTGTGTTGTCTTCACAATTTTGGCGACGTGTCCCCTAAATTTTAGATCCTTATCAACTATCACCCCCAGATCTCTTATTTCCTCTACTTCCAACAATACAGGGTGTTCGGGATAAATTTGACAGTTTCGTAAGGAAAAAGAAAATCTTCTTTGTATCTATTAAATTTAATGAATTGACAAAAAAACATTACAGGCAGAGTTAATTACAATACTATCAACAAGATTTACTCAAAATAACCACCATTAGCATCGATCACAGCTTCAATTCTGCTTCGGAACCTCGAACAAGCTGATGCTACAGTCACCTGGGAAGGGCCGCAAAAACTGTTTTAATTTTATCCATTAACTGGGCTTTTGTATTACTGGAAGTCCGATTGGTGTCTTTTTCAACTGCGCCCCATACAAAATAATCCATGGGGTTAAGGTCTGGGGAGTTTGGAGGCCAAACATTTGGACTGGTGAAGTCGTAGAAATTTTCAGACAACCATTTTTGACTTTTCCCAGAGGTGTGGCAAGGGGCCGAATCCTGCTGCCATACATACGGCCTACCATTGGCTACCCTTGTTATCCAGGGCTTGACTACAGTTAGCAACTCCACGAACAAAGCCCGAATTCCAATGCCAGGGTTCTTCAACACCTGTTCCTGCAGATTTGCGAGGAATTCTGCTGTACGAACGCAATCAGATCGTCTGCTAGGGATCTTTCTTCTTGCTACATCCTCGTAGTCACCATTTCAAGTCTCTAGTTCATGCCTGATTGTTTTTACTGTATTCAGGGAGCATTGGGCAGCAGTCGTAATATCCTTATTTTGATGGCGGGCACGAATCATCATGATACAAGTTATTCTCTTCCATGATTCAGGTGGGTTCCAGCTATCCATCCTTTCTGACATCTTGTATATGAATGAAGAAGGGTCCAAACTTTTAAATGAAGAGAAGTGTGTGTTAATACATGTAACTTACGGAAAAATATAATTAATTATAAATATGTCAAATTTATCCCGAACACCCTGTACATTCTCACCAAGCATAAATTCTACATCCTATCTTTGTTTTCCAAATTTTAAAACCTTACATTTTGCAACATTGAACTCACATCCCCATTTGCTTGCCCAATCACTTAATTTATTCAAGTCTTCTTGCAAGGCGCAAGGCACAACATCTTCACTACACTTTATGGTTCATCCCAACTTTGCATCATCTGCAAACAACTGAATATCTCCATCCAAATCTCCGCCAATATCATTAATATACAAGTTAAATAGTAATGGCCCTAAAACAGACCCCTGAGGCACTCCACTAGTGACTTTCCTTTTCCTGGATATTGCACCCCCATACACAACTTGTTGATATCTATCAGATAGCCAGTCTCCAATCCAATGCACTAATCTAATATCCAACCCCATCTGCTCTAGTTTGACTGTCAACTTATCATGAGGTACTTTATCAAAAGTTTTGCGAAATCCAAGTATATTACATGACCTCCCTTTAGCAAATTCATGCTGTCCATCAAAGATTATACCATTGTTGTCAACCCAACTCTGGATCCTAGTTCTCACAAGCTTCTCCAACAACTTAACCACAACACCTGACACACAGATAGGCCTATAGTTTGATGCTTGAGTTCAATCACCTCCTTTATGAAGTGGCACAATCTTGCCCTCCTTCCACTCTTTAGGGACTTGACCAAGTGCAAGACTCGTATTAAAAAAATATGTCAAGGCAGGTGTCAACTCTCTGGCACATTGCTTCAGAATACGCGGTGATATATTATCACGTCTTACAGCCTTATTTACATCTAGTTTACTCAACTCCCCAAACACCTCTTGCTCACTTACAGTCAGTCTCTCCTCCCCCTCATCAACTGCTCTTAATCTCTCCATGAAGTCACATTCACAAGATTGAAAGATCTTTATGAACTGCTCATTAAGTATCTCCACCACACATTCTGCAACAGCTGTCTTTATACCATTTCCTCCAATCAATGTCATCCTTCCATAATCATTCTTTCTTTTGCTGGCTACATATCGAAAGAACTCCCTAGGATTCTTTTTGGCTTCATTAGCTAACTGCTGTTCATACTTCTCTTTAGCTACTCTCACCAACCAAGTCACCATCCTTGCCTGGTCTTTGTAGACCTCATGAAATTGGTTACTTCCACTTCTCTTATGTTGCATCCACAATGCCCTTTTTCTCTGAATTGCATGCTTAATCTCTTCATTCATCCATCTCACACCTACCTTATTTAACCTTCTCATCCATGGTATAGATTTAGACATTGAATCTACTAAATAGTTTTTGAAAATCCCCCAAGTTGCATTGATCTCTTTTCCAGCTAACTCCTCATTCCATGCTACATACTGACTACCCTTCCTGTCACACTATTCTCTTTTATCTTTCCAAGTAGTCTCCTGACATTCATTTTGACATGCTCTTTGTTCTCTCTCAAATCATTTGTACCAATTAATACAATTAACTCTTTTGCTCGCTCCTGCCTCATATTCAACGCCTCAATCACTCTACTCATTTTACCGCCTGGAAAACATATCTTGTGCATTTTATCCTCTAGCACACCTTTAATAATGGAGTCGCCATACAATGCCACTCGTTCATTTTTCGTTAACTCTTTCATGCCATCATGATTTATTTTAATAGTTTTGACCTGAATTCTGTTAATTTCATTCCACGTCGATTTCATTTCTTGCTTCATCCAATCCAATTCACCTTCCGAACCTTGCAACACATTCTCTCTATCATTAAATCTTTCTAACTTTCTAACTCTCGACCCCCTCTTCTCACTTTCCCTCTCATTCATCCTTCTTTGTTTCCATACTTTCGGTCCAACATACGTCCAACTTTCACTATCATTCTTCTCACTTTCACTCTCACATATCTTTCTTTGTTTCCGTACTTTCGGACTAACATGCGTCCAACGTTTGCTATCATTCTTCTCACTTTTACTGTCATTCATCTTTCTTTGGTTCAGTACTTTCGTTCCAACATGCATCCAACTTTCGCCATCTGTCATTCTTTTTTCGCTATCATTTATTCTTTCGATTTTTTTTACTTGCAATTTCTGCATCACGCCATTTCTACTTTCATTCATTCTCTCAATTTCGTTTCTTTCTGCCTCACTTTCATCCCTTTTATCATCCGTTACGGTTGTCAAATTGCTCTTTTTCTTTTTTTCCTGATTTTTTAAAATTTTTTCACCTCTCTTTCTCACCATCCTTCTCTTGCAAACGTGCACTCGCGACACAATCAGTACTAGCACTTTCTGTCATCAATTTCATATTCGCATTCATCAGTTCCTCATTCAGGTCATATTTCGCACACACCCTTCTTCCATCCACACTAAACATCCACAAATCATTTATGTAATCATATTATATTCTGGGATTTCATTAAAGTCATTAGATCACTGCGTGTCGTAGTAACTAGATATGTGACAGCACATAAATACTGTGGAAAATGAATGGTTAGATGTCCTGCTGTCTGTTTTAGTATTTCTCTGTTCAGTGTGACAAGTATTATACATAATCATTTACCCTAAGCAAAAATCATGAGTCTTTTGTCATCGGTGAGAATAAACAAAGTACGATATTAAAGTCATTAAATTCAGCGAGTAGAGGTTTTTCTTATTGTTATATATTCCAACTATAACGAGAGACATCGTAAACAAATGTTTTTCCTTTTTCCATCTGAAAAAAAAATTATTTACTTGAAATAAATTTTAAAATGAAATATTAAAGTTACATATGCCCTTCAAAATCATGAATAATTTTTTCCTTTAAAAAAAGGAGAAGAAGATCAAGAAATGTCTACTTGTATTTGAGGTGTTCCAAACTAGCCTATTTAACAGACATATTCGATCATCTGAACAAGCTGAACTCCAACATGCAAGGAAGAAATAAGAATATTTTGACATCTACAGATAAAAGTAAAGCTTTTAAAGATAAAATAAAAATGTGGAAGATAAAATTAAGCACCGACAATGTAGAAATGTTCCTTAAAGTTGCCTCCAGAAAATGTAAGAACACTGATCTGCAAAATCTTATTTACAGTCATTTAACATTGTTCGAAGAAAAAAATGACCATTATTTTCCAGACATTTCAGTCAATTTATATGATTGGATTCGAAATCCATTTGTTGAGTCAACATCAGCAACAAGTGAGTTAATCTTATAGAAGCCGAAGAATTAATTGATATAAGTAACGATCGTGCATTGAGATTGAAGCATTCAGAAATGTGTCTGAATTCATTTTGGATAACAACTATGAAGGAGTATCCCAATATAGGATTCAAAGCACTTAACATCTTATTGCAATTTTCTACATCTTATTGTGTGAACTGGGTTTTTCTGCGCTCATAAATATTAAAACAAAGAAGAGAGAAAGACTAAAAGCCCTTGAAAATGAGATGAGAATATGTCTCTCAAAAACAAGGCATAATATCAAAGAAATATGCAAACAACACCAGGCACATATTTCACATTAAGTTCATATTTTACTATCTGAACCTTTATAATAGCTTTTGTTTTGTATGTTTTGGGGTTGTTTGAAAATAAACCAATTTAGTTTAAATAAAATTTGTGTTCTTTTAAACATGCTTTCCTTCATATCTTTAGTATCTGTAATATCAATTTATTTATGGGTTATATGTGCGAGTCTTTCAGAATCAGTTAATCGGCACTTTACTCTCTATAAAAAGCAAATAATACTAGGGGTGCCGTGAAATTTATTTATTGATTTTAGTGTGCAGTCAGACAAAAAAGTTTGAGAACCACTAATCTCAGTACCAAATTCTGAAGAAGAAAGAAAACATTGATTGAGTTAGGAGGTATGTGGTGAAGTTGTTGTCTTCAAGGATAGAGAATGGAGAACACCATGGCGGAGACAAGAAATTAAAGAAGCAGTCCAGGAAAACAAGGAAGCATACCAAAAGTTCCAACAAATAAGTTGGCAGATGCCCTAAAAGAATACAGAGAAAAATGTAAGAGCTAAGCTGTATGTAAAAGTAGCTAAACAAAAGTTAGAAAGACTTTGGTAAGAATATAGGCCTGGCCTTGTTGGCCAATTGGCTAGTGTATCTGCTCTCCAGCCAAAAGGCTGCAGGTTCGAATCCTGCCGTGGACATAGATGTTTGTGATTGTCTGTGGATGTGGTGGTAGATAGCATTGGTGTAGTTGTAGTAGAGCTGTAGAGTAGATGCCCTCCCTCACTGAGTCTTTGGACACCCTGGAGGTGTCAAGTAATAATAATAATAATAATAATAATAATAATAATATAGAAAATAAATATCAGGAAAGTGACAAAATGTTCTGGAGGCTATTGAAGAAGCTTGAAAATGGAGGAAAGGTTACTGTAAAAGGAATAAAAAATGATAGAGGCAATATGAAAACTGAAGATAAGGATATCTAAGATATCTGGATTAATTACTTTGAAAGACTGTTAAACAAACCAAGCAGTGACAGAACCATCAAAATCTTGAAATGTGGAAAGGCAGCCTGAGTTGATGATATTCAACCAGAAAATGCTCAAGTATGGAGGTATAAATGTTTTTCAGTGCTACACTGCATGAATCAGGGGGCCAGGTCAGAAGGTCGAATTCCCAGTATATGAGTGATCTACTCCAGTCATAGTACCCATATATAAAAAATGGAATAAAATTGAATGTAAGAATTGCATAGGAATTTCTCTCCTAAGTGTTCCAGGTAAGATTTATGCAGGCATACTTGAAAAGAGGTTGAGAAAGATTGTGGAAGAGAAACTTGGGGGAAAACAAGCTAGGTTTTGGCCAAATAAAGGTTGTCAAGATCAGATTTTCACTTTAAGACAAATACTTGAGAAATCGTGAGAATATGACAGGGATCTGTACTTGAGTTTTGTAGATGTGGAAAAGGCATACAAAAAAGGTGCTCAGTGAAAAGCTTTTTAAAACACTACAATAATATGGGGTGAATGGAACCAGTAGTGCACTCAGGATTTAATTTTGGGAGTGGGGGGGGGCATGAGTTGAGTAGATGATTTGAGAATACACATTATGGATCACATATGACCTATGACTGTGCATCTGCAATGATCGCCAATTCATAAGTAGTATAGAAATAGAAGACACAACATCACATAAATTTTTAAAAAATGAATTTTAATTAGGAAGAGATTTTTGGAAAATTTTCTAGTGTTTTTTTCCTTTTTCTTTCTTTGGGGGTCCAGTGCCCCCCCCCCGGGTGCACTACTGAACGGAACATCATACAAAGCAATACATAGTCTATATTTAAGTTGTCACTATTCTCTCCCTCAATCTTATAATCAATACTCAATATTAAGCAGTAGTCAGTTTTACAAAACCAAAATATCCAGTTCAGGGATTTAATTTCCATCCCATATATTGGTAATGTGTCAATCAAGATTGCTGCCCTTCTCATATAACACAACATTTGAGTAGCTTTCAAACACTATTCAAAATCATTTGTAGCTTCCTCAGATCTCTGAAGGACAGTAGTCTCTTTTACAAGCATCCAAGTGTTTACAGGATAACATGTTCCTATGGTCCTGCGTATGTAGGTTAGATAAACTGAAATTTTGGGGTTAGAAAAAAAGAAAGAAAGAACATGTTGGTGACATGAGACACAAAAGGAAAGAAAAGTCTGAGCTAGCTCACAACACGTTGACTATAGATCATGCTGTTGACAGATGCATCCACTATGTCCTATTAAAAACAATTTTTTTTTTCTAGACTAATCAAGGAATGATTGTAATTCACTCATAGTTCACTTAACAGAAACCAAGGATTTATTCTAAATGATGTCTGGGAATCCTAAAATATCTTTGACATATCAGACTTTAGCTTCTCCAACAATTACCTACAAACTCTGAACAGAGACAGCTGACACTTACCACACATTATTGTAGTCATTTAATTTACACAGAATGTCAGAATGTACTTTTCTAACAATTTAATTATTATTTTTTTAACATCAATTTCTTTCCATAATAAAGCCCTGATAAAGCTGTTAGATTATAGGCATTTGCAAAACTAGTCAGTTTTGATTAATTTCTAGGGAAATGTTCAACGACTAACAAAAGTTCCCTGATACAGTACTTATATAAAATACAAAAAAATTCATTCATTCAAATTTTGTCCCCAATCCAGAGGTTGATGACCATGGTCTTTCACTTTTTCCTATCTTGTGCATCTCTAAAGATCTCTGTATGGTACTTTTGTTAGTCAGGTGTTCAAAACATCAATATGGCCCTTCAAGTAGTGATGTCTTGGTTGTCCTCTTTCTCTTCTTCTTCATGTAGTTATCTGTAATGATCATATTGGTCAGTACTCCTTCTCTTAGCACATGTTATAAGAATTTCATTTTCCTCTTCCTTATCTCATTCAATAATCTCTTCTTTGGTTTTCTCTTTCAAGTACTTGGTTGTTAGTAACTTTTTCTATCCAGCTAATCTGCATTATCTGCTAATCTGCAAGAAGTTTGAATGTGTTCAAGGCACGGTATGATGAGCTGTGTGTGTGATAAAAGGACCTCCCAAATGAGTCTTTGACTCCATGAGGTCTTGGGGTAATAATAATAATAATAATAATTATTATTATTCTTAGTAACCACATCTCCAGAGGCAGCAATTTTTTTCCATTTCTTATCTGATAGTCCATGTTATTGTACAATAATATTGTACAATTCATTGTACAATAATGAAGAATATGTATAACAATTCAAGAGTCATATTTTTGTATTTATATTAACTTCTCTGTTGATAAGTCTTTGTTTCATGTTAAGAAAGGCTCTGGCAATTTGTATTCTTCTTTTGATTTCTTGTTCGCATTTTCAATCGTCAGTGATTAAGTGATTGTTGTATGAGGTGGCCTTATAAGGTTATGTGTAGGTTTTTATTCATTACCTATGATTATCATTGTTTTAGTTTTCTGTGTGTTTATTTTTAGTCCAAATTTATCATATTTCTCAATTAGTTTATTAACTATATTTTGCAGATCCTCTTCATTCTCAGTGATTACTGTTGTTCATTTGCATATTATAGATTATTTATGTTTGTTCCACCAAATGAAATACCTTTATGTGTTTTGATTTTCCCTTTTTATTAATATTTTAATAAAATTTTAATAAAAATTAAAAATTATTCTAGAATTATTCTTAGAAACTATTCATTTTCTTTTTTTTTTTTTTTTTGAATGCCAGGGGTTTAATAAAGCATATTCACACAAGATAAAAATTATTATTTTTAATATTCATAGGTGATGGATCGTCAAACTCAACCAGATAATCCTTGTTCCAAATGGCTTTCTTCATCTTCATGGAATAATATAACTGAACTAGAAAAGCTACCCCATTTCCAAGATATTACAGTTTCATTTGAACAAAATTCTGATCGATGGCATGCATGGTACACTAATGCTGAACCTGAAAAAGCTTCACTTCCTGGTAATGGATTTCTTGATGTATTCATTATGTATAATAGTAAAGAATGTATTCAAAATGTATAATAGTAAATATTTTGTTAAATATTATTTTAACTCATTTTTATGCTAAAAAAATAGGTTATTATTATTACTATTATTATTATTATTACCTTAAGACCCCATGGAGTCAAAGACTCATCTAGGAGGTCTCTGCAGTCACCACACTCTCAGGCAAGGAATTCCAATCATTCACAACTCTGCATGCAGAAAAACCTGCTTCTCACTCCCCTCTTTATACAGCTCGCACCCTCTTTATACAGTTTCCAGGGATGACCTCTGGTTCTCACTGATCTCCCACTGTTTTCTGTAGAACTTCTCCAACACTGATCCTATAACAACCCCTTACTAACTTGTATCCCTACTCTTCCTCCTATCCACTAGACTCTGTAAATTGCATCTTCTCAACCTTTTCTAAAATTCGACATTCCAGAAATCAGAAACATCCAGAGATGACTTAGTAAGTCATCTCTCGACCCTTTCCAATATCTCCTCATTCTTTTGAAAACCAGGATTCTGTGCCCCATGAACACATGCTTCGACAGACATGGGATACTACCGGGAATAAGGAGCAACCAATCTATTCTGCGGAATGATCGGTTACGGAAGCTTACGAGGAAAATGTATAGGCCTGCATGAAAGCATAACATACGATGACGACGATGATGATTATTAAATCATGTTACCTCTCATACAGTATCATATACAGGCAGCCCTCGGTTTACGCCAGTTCAATTTACGGCGATTCACAATAAAGCCAGTTGCCTGCACGTGCTTTCTTACTGCAGTGTGGTCGACTAAGAAACGATGCTAGCAGGCACTCTAGTGTTTGAGTGTTTACCGAGCTACTACAACATATATGTATCAAAGCTAGTTTTAATGTTGAATCTATCTAATTGTTCTATTTAATTTTTTTTTTTTTACGTACATACGTATTTAAATTGATAAAGTACGTAATTACGTACCACGTCTGATAATAGAAGTGCAGAAAAATTAGCAGAACTTGGTGTTAAGAAGGCGCAGAAATCAATCACACATGAAGAGATGATTTGAGGAATGGAAGATGGGCAGACACATGCTAATGTCTGTAGAAGTAGGAACTTACCTCCATCGACTGTTACTGCAATTATGAAAAATGCAGATAGAATAAAAAAGTCTGCGCAACAATCTACGGCAGCACTAAATGCAAAATGTATATTATAGCAGGGGTAAACTTCATGAAAAAATGGAAAAATTATTATCATTATGGGTGGATGACTTGAATCAGAAAAACATTCCTCTGATGTAGGCTGTTATAACTGAGAAAGCAAAAACAATTTTTGAGGATCTTAAAAAGACAGAGGCGAAGAAACATTTTTACCTTGGTTCATGAGATTTAAGTCTCAAAGTAAGTGCCACAGTGTCAAATTATGTGGTGAGGCGGCAAGTGCAGATGTTGTGCAGCGGCTGCTTTTCCTAAAGAATTTCAAGACTGTGTAGAACAAGGAAGTTATCCTCCTGATCTCATTTTTAATGTTGATGAGACTGGACTCTACAGGAAAAAATTGTCATCACGCACCTTCATTTCCTGTGAAGAACGTTCCGCTCCAAGTTTTAAAGCAGCAAAAGATAGATTTACGCTTTTGTTGGGTGCAAATGTCGCTGGAACTTTGAAGCTTAAACTAATGTTGGTGTACAATTCGCAGACACCACGCACCTTCAAGGGTCTAAAAGCCATGATACCAGTCTATTGGAAATGGAACAAGAAAGCTAGGGTTACATAAGACGTTTTTATAGATTGGTACATAAATTATTTTTTGTCCTACCGTGCTTCGCTTCTGTAAAGAAAATGATTTGCCAGCCAAGGCATTGCTTCTCTTGGATAATGCACCTGGATATCCTCAAAACCTTGCTGAAGTAAGAAGACCATTGGGTGTCAAGGTTGTTTACATGCTCCCAAACACAACATCGCTTTTGCAACCGATGGATCAGGGGATTATATCAATCTTCAAAGCCTATTACCTCCATATAACATTTTTGGAAATTGTAAGAGTCGTGGACACTTCAGGAAAAACTATTAAAGACTATTGGCAGTCATTTGATATTTTGAAGGGCATTAACAACATCGAGGCAGCTTGGAACGACGTGTCAGCAAATTGTTTAAAAGGAGCATGGCGAAAACTTCTTCCAGCATTTATGCACGATGTCGAGGAATTAGAGCAAGAGAAAAATGTTATTGAAGATGTTACCAAGCTTCCGCGAGAGGTGGGATTGTACGATATTACAGCTGAAGATGTGACAGAAGTCTTAGAGAGCCATGATAAACTGCTTTCCAATGAAGACTTAAAAGAATTAGCCAAACAATTAAGTCAACATCCAAAGGAGGAGAAAGAAAATGAAGAAGGTCCTCTGAGAGATGAAAACGGCCGATTTACAGCGTTCCTTGCAGGCATAGAGACATTGACTAATGAACTCGGCGAAATGGACCATGATTGGGAACATAAAAAGGAGTGTAATCGCATCTATTCTACCTTACACTGAACTCCTTAAAGAAAGAAAAAGAAAATCTAGGCAGTTAACACTGGATACTTTAAAAAAAAAAAAAAAAATGCAGGTGATCCGAAACCAGGAACTTCAACATAGAAATATGTAATATCTTTTCGAAGTTTCATATTTTTTCTATATAATTTTGTTTTTTTTTTGTTAAAAATAATTTTATTTTAGCAAGTATATACATATGTATTTGCAAAGCTCTAAATATAATAATGTTAGACATACTTCATGTGCATATTTTTTGGCTGCGCTGAACATAACTTCATACCTCCCATTAAAATTGGGTTTGTTTTACGCCGATTCAGTTTACACCCATTTTTTCAGGAACGGAAAAAATCTGAGGCATAAACTAAAGGCTGCCTGTATTTATCTACCCATTCTTGAATTCTCTTTTTGACCAATTTTTCTAGTACTGTTACCACCATGCCTGAGATAGCGATTGGTCTATAATTTGCTACTGTAGTCTTAGAACCTCCTTTATCCAAGGGAATTTTTTTGCCCTGTTTCCTCTCCCTTGGAACTCTACCAGAGCTGAGCCTAGTCAAAGGCATTACCAGTTCCCTTGCACATTCTCACAAAACCGTAGCTAATATCCCATCTAATCCTACAGCTGTATTTTCATTGAGAATTTGCAATATCCTATGAACCTCCAATTCATCCACTGATGTTCCCACATGAATGTCTGTCACATATGTTAAAGCAATAACCTCATTGGAATAATATATCCTTGCAAAGTGATCACTCAGTAACTCAACTTTTTTATCCAATTCTGTCTCCTCTTGACCATCATTACTCATTAAAGTTAAGGTTTCGACCTTTATTGCAGTTTCATCAGTGGCAGCCAGACCCAGAGGTAGTGATACCAAGGTCGAAGCAATGGAGAAGTCATATTTACCTATACGAGTTGCCAAAAGGTGTCTCACCTTATTATTAAATTACTCTGGATTTACTGGAAGTGGGTCTGGATAGCGGCCCTTCTCTTAATGCATAGTATTATACATGTCTGCAAAGAGATGTGCTTTGCATTATGGGAGCTGCTAAGACAAGGAGTGATGAGAGCTTGGTCCACCTTTACCATGAGTTGCCTCAGTCCTGCAGATACTTCAGGCGCAAACTTTGTTTGCCTACACTTGGATAAAGGATTAAACTAAATTTATTATAGTCTAACCAAGTGGAAAAAAAAAAAAAACTCCAACATCTTTCTCTAAATCCAGAGTAATTTAATAATAAGGTGCGACACCTTTTGTAGGTAAACATGACTCGTATAGATAAATATGACTTCTCCATTGCTTCCACCTTAGTATCACTATCTCTGGGTCTGGCTCCCACTGACGAGACCTCAATAAAGGTTGGAAGCTTGGGTGATGAATGGCAATGCTGTAGTCCATGAAGTTTTAACTGAGGCTTGGCTGTTGCTGTCACCCAGGTCCTGAGGGAGGAAGGGGGTAATGAATTGCAATGCTGTAGCCCATGAAGTTAACTGAGGCATGGCTGTTACTGTTACCACTCGATGACATATGAGCAAATGAGTGGCTCTGCTCGGTGGTGGGGGTGAGCCTGCCACAGAGTAGAGCCAATGCTGAGAATTCTTCTTAGTGGCAGGGTGAGCCTGTTACTGAGGGGAACAACACTGAGTTTTTGGAGTTTGACCTGTAGTTGAACATTCAATAAAGGTCGAAACCGGTTGGAAGCTTGGGTGATGAATGGCAATACTGTAACCCATGAAGTTTTAACTAAGGCTTGGCTGTTGTTGTCACCCAGGTCCTGGGGGGAGGATAATGAATGCCAATGCTATAGCCCATGAAGTTAACTGAGGCACAGCTGTTGCTGTTACCCCTCGATGACATATGAGCAAATGAGTGGCTCTGCTCGGTGGTGGGGTGAGCCTGCCACAGGGTAGAGTCAATGCTGAGAATTCTTCTCAGTGGCAGGGTGAGCCTGTTACTGAGGAGAACAACTCTGAGTTTTTGGAGTTTGACCTGTACTTGAACATTCAATAAAGGTCAAAACCGGTGTAGGGTGACCCTTCCCTTAATGCATAGCATTATACATGTCTGCAAGGAGATGTGCTTTGCATTATGGGAGATACTAAGGCAAGGAGTGATGAGAGTTTGGTCCACCTTTACCACAATTTGCCTCAGTCCTGAAGATACATTTGATGCAAACTTTGTTTGCTTACATTTGGATAAAGGATTAAACAAAGAATTAAATCCCGAACATTTAAAGAAGTAAAAGAAAGCCACAGCAGTTGCCTGCTGTATATAAAACCTTAACAGGAACCAAGGACTAATCTTGCCCGTGATCTGGAAGACTCTTATTAGATCTCTTAACTCACCAGAACTGAATTACAGTGCCAACTATAGAACGTTACTAAATAACAACAAGTGAGATCATGAATGCTCTATGCATGTATTCTACGCGCTCTATTCTTTGTTTAATATAATTGGAATCGGTTGATTATAGTTTGTAACAGTTTTTTACTTTTTAGCCTTACATCAGTTATGTACCCTGAAGATGCCAACAGCCTTAGTTGGTGAAACTAGTTGGTATAACTTAGTTGTTTATTATATGTACTTGATCAAGATAGTCTCATTAGAAGTCATTCCAGAGCTTTTATGGTCAAGAAAAGTAAACGTTTTTTAGCATGAATAGACTCCATGGGGAAACCAAACGAAAGGTACGCTGTTTTGAACTCCTTAAATGTAAAAAGGACAAACTATCAAATCATTTAACTTTTTTGAAGAGATGTCGGAACAACAAGATTATTCCAAAGTTTCTATTTTTAAAAGAACAATTCCATTCAAGATGAGTGAGACATATTTATTTTAAAACATCTTTGGACTTCTACGTGAATGGATACAGCATACCAGATTTCTTTTAAGCCAAATAGATTTAGAATGTTATCAGAATTATGGTGATATCTCTAGTACTTTAGACCAAGATATATGGTCACTTTTGGACAGAATGGTCACTATTAGCTATGATAAAGCCTTTACTACAAGCAAACAAAACCAAATAAAAAAATTCAACGATCTTTATACAAAACGTTTTAAGTCAAAACCTTCTCTATCAGATAACAAAGTTATTTTTAATTTATCGGATCGCGTATTAACAAAACCAGAGATCAGTATACTTAAAAAAGGTTTCAATTTTGCGATAACACCTGATCATGTCCCTAAAGCAGATATCATATGTAATATAGAAAAGGCAGTCTCGTCATTACCGCAACCCATAGCTAATGATATTAGATTAAAAAGTAGTATCATCCTCTCATCTTCCAGAACTCCTAACAAAAGCATCACTCTAGAAAAAAGAACATTGTACAGTTTGAAGAAAATGAAAGACATTATCATATTAAATGCAGATAAAGGAAATTCCACCGTGATTTTAAACACCAGTGATTACGAAGATAAAATTAACAGCTTACTATCGGATACATCAACCTACCATGTCTTAGTCACAGATACAACACTAAAGAATCACAATGACACCAACAATTTAATATGTCACATGATGAATTGGCCTATAAACTTAAAACAATGATTGAGATCTATGCATCCACTAACACCAAGACTATATGGTGCTCCTAAAGTACACAAAAATGGAATACCACTACGCCCAATTGTAGATGGAATCAGTTTGCCCACTTATCTGTTATCTAAACACCTGGCAGGCCTCCTCAAACCACACATCCATAATTCGGATACTTATATACGAAATTCGCAACATTTCATAGAGAAACTGAACAACATTTCAATCTCCAATACAGATCTACTCGCCAGCCTGGATGTTACATCTCTATTCACTAACATCCCTGTGGAAGAAGTCATCAACATTTTGGAAAGTTTGCTCCCACAAGATATTACTTCTCTGTTCCGTCATTGGTTAACATCAAACTTTTTCATGTGGAATAAAACCATATATCAGCAATTGACTGGCCTTGCAATGGGTAGCCCCCCCCCTCCATCTTGTGCTGATCTCTTTATGGAGGATTTTGAAAGTAAAATATTATCTCTAGTAGACCCTAAATCCACAGTATGGTGGAGATACATGGACAATATCTTTATTGTTTGGAACCACACAAAAAAGAACCTGTTAGACTTTCTAAACAAGATCAACTCTTTACACCATACAATCAAATTCACTCTAGAACTTGAAAAGATAACCAATTACCATTTCTGGACACTTTAATTAAGAAGCTAACAAATGGTGGTATCAACCTCTCAGTTTACCGCAAATCTACCAATATAGGACGTTATTTACATTTCACTTCCTCCCACCACATTTCTCAGAAACTTACCATTGTACACATGCTGAAGAACCATTCCTCTCTCCTTACAACAGATCAACAAGACCTCCAGAAAGAACTATTCCTGATATCTAACAACCTTACCATGAATGGATTTCCTCGAAGACTTGTCCACAAGATACTTTTCTCTGACCCCCCCACAAAGACGAGATGACATATGTTATATTTCTACCATCGTCATTCAATACTTAGGGACAGTTTCGAATAAGACTGCAAGACTTCTTAGACCACACAAAATAAGAGTGGCCTTTAAACCTTCAGAAATGATTACGCAATTCTTAAGATCTCCAAAAGATAGCCATTCTTTCTTCAAATATGCTTGAGTTTACAACATACCCTTCTCATGCTGCTTGAATTACATCAGCCAGACTTCAAGGAGCCTTGAAATTAGGCAAAAAGAACACATTGGTGATGGCAATAATAACAGAAAAGAAAAATAGGGGTTAGCTTTTCATTTCTCAAGAATGAACCATATCATAGAGTGGTATAGAAGCACAATAGTGGATCTCTTCTGCTCCTGAATTTTTAAAGAAGCCACAGCAGTATACAAAACCTTAACAGGAACCAAGGACTAATCTTGCCCATGATCTGGAAGACCCTTATTAGATCTCTTAACTCACCAGAACTGAACTACAGTGCCAACTATAGAACGTTACTAAATAACAACAAGTGAGATCATGCACACTCTATACATGTTTTGTACACACTCTGTTCTTTGTTTAATATAATTGGAATCGGTTGATTATAGTTTGTAACAGTTTTTTAATTTTTAGCCTTACATAAGTTATGTAACCTGAAGATGCCAACAGCCTTAGTTGGTGAAACTAGTTGGTATAACATAGTTGTTTATTATATGCACTTGATCAATATAGTCCCATTAGAAGTCATTCCAGGATTAAATAAAATTTATTATAGTCTAACCAAGTGAAAAAAAAAAAAAAAAAACTGACAACATATTTATCATATGTAATCTTAAAGTCCTTAACAGTCCTTGCATTAACAACACATTCTGCTAATGCATTCCATTTACTGACAATTCTCCATGTAAAAACTCTACTCATCACACCCTTCTTTACCACACTTTTACATAACTTCCAGGAATGACCTCTGATTCTTCCCCTCTCGCCTTCTACTCTTTTTATAATCCCCTCTGGATTAATCTGATGAAAAATCTTCTCACTAACTTAAATGTCTCTATCATATCACCTCTCATCCTCCTATCCACCAAACTCTTCAATCGACATCTCTTCAACCTCTCTCTCCATAGTCAGCATTCCAAAATCCTGATATCGTCTTAGTCACTCATCTCTGTACCCGCTCTAATGTCCCCACATCACATTCAAAACCAGGTGACCAGATCTGAGCACAATAGTCCAAGTGTGGTCTGACCAGTGCCTTATACAGTGGCAGAACCACATCATTATCCTTGCATGTTAGAGTACTTCTTATCATAGCACTGCTACAATGTGCAACATTGGCAATATGCCTTCTAAATTCAGTCTACTTTCAACCATCACTTCCAAATCTCTAATCTCATCCGCTTCCTGCGGTATTGCACCATTGATGTAGCCTTATGTTTCTTTACTCTAAAATGCAATGCCTTGCACTTATTGATATTAAAACTACAACCCCTCTATTATGGTCAAGTAAAAAGTCTATTCAAATCTTTCTGAAGGAAATTAAGATCAGCAGTACTACTTATAATTTTTCCCAACTTGGCATCATCATAAAACAATTGAAGATCCCCAGTTAGTCCAGATGATACATCATTTACAAACAAGTTAAACAGCAGGGCCCAAGAACAGAACCCTTAATAACTCTACCCACTGCAAGGCTTTCATTAAATAACCAGATCAAGGGCATAACCAACTGTGGGGAGCATTCCTTAAGAATATGTGGTGATATGTCATCCATTCCCACAGCCTTATTCACATCTAACCCAACCAACATCTGATACACCTCTGTTTCTTTCACTTCCAATTCTCCTAATACTTGCCTCTCTTCTATATATTGCATAGCATAATTTAAACCAGTATGATGTATGCTGATAAAGTGCTCATTCAATAATTCCACTGTATCCTTTGCAGCTGTTAGTCTGCTGCCATGACTATCCACCAGTGTTAGTCTGCCATAATTTTTCTTCCTGTTGCTTACCATGTAACAGAAAAATTCCCTTGAGTTAACTTTGGCCTGACCAGCTAATCTCCTCTCATACTGCACCTTTTCTTTCTTTACCATGCTCATCACCTTTCTGACCTGCACCTTATACTCTACATGGATCTGATCACCACCAACTGTCTTGTATCTCCTCCATAACATGTTCTTTTTCAGCACAGCTTGCTTGATTTCGCTGATTTCATCCATTTCACTCCCTCCCTATTTACACACTTAACCTTCAGTATGCAGTCACACATTGCTTTTGTCAGATACTGCCTTATGAGATTCCATGTATTGTCAACATATTTTTCACTGAGCTCATCTACCCATTTATTGATGCTAACTGACTACAGAACAACCTATAATCACCTGCTTTATACTTCAACATGTATCCATTTTTGGCAGTGACCTTTTCTTGTTTCATCAAGGTCCTGAACAAGTACCTCATGATCACTCTTTCCAACTGGCAGCAGTGTCAACACCTCATTAACAACTACATCTTGTGAAGTTATCACCAAGTCGAAAACATTAAAGCCTCTAGTTGCTTCAATCACATGCTGCTGAACTGTGGAATTTCTGAGAGATTCAGAAATTCCACAGTTCACTCTCCTTGTTCCCATACACTATCTCCTCCTTCCAGTCTATATTCCTGTGATTAAAGTCTCCCATCAGGATCACCTTCTTTTTACATGCCCAACTAATTTGCCTAAACATTTCACAATCAGTATTTAAATTAAGGAGATATTAAATCCCACATTGTTTTAAAACCAAATAAGAAACTCAAAGATTGGAATCAGAGAGTTTCATGCCGAATATAGTAAACTATAAAGTATCGGCGACCACTAGCATGAGCTAATGCAAGTGAACCTAGTACATAGTACAATACCGGACAATTCGCAGCAAAGGCGATAAAGTTCTGATTGCTATTCTTAGGTATTTTCCATAATGTAAAAACACATTTCCTAGGAATTGTATGCTGTTATTACATTATGGTCGGAGGTGGGAAGTTCTTTTCGCTATACACTTTGGTATTAATTTGGTCTAGCTACTCACTGATGAAGCCTCAAAAAAGGCTGAAACCGGTCTGGGTAGTGACCTACGACCATAATGTAATAACAGCATACATTGCCTAGGAAATGTGTTTTTACATTATGGAAAATACCTAAGAATAGCAATCAGAACTTTATCGCCTTTGCTGCGAATTGTCCGGTATTGTACTATGTACTAGGTTCACTTGCATTAGCTCATGCTAGTGGTCGCCGATACTTTATAGTTTACTATATTCGGCATGAAACTCTCTGATTCCAATCTTTGAGTTTCTTATTCGGTTTTAAAACAATGTGGGATTTAATATCCCCTTAATTTAAATAATGTTTATATCGCCGAAATGAAGCTTATTAGCTCTTTATATTTAAGTCACAATGTATTTTCTGCATTCCCTGGCCTATAACAGCATCCTATCAGATATACTAACCTGTTTATTTCAACTTCAAACCACACAGATTCAAAATCTGTGCATGCACTATCTATTTCCACACTTTGCATACACAATTCCTCTGCAATCATCTACAGCTCCTCCCCCCCCCCCCTCCTCTTTTCACATTTCTATCCTTCTGGAAAACTATATATCCTTCTAATTCTATTCCTGACATCACATCTCCTCACACAACCAAGTTTCACTTATTCCAATTATCTTTGGGCATACTGTCTCAATCAATGCCACCAAGTCAGCTCTCTTGTTTCGTATACTCCTTACAGTTGTGTATAAACATAACAATCACTGTGTGTTTGAGGCCATCCTACCAGCACCAACATTCTCTATTCTAGCTGCTATACTACACCTTTCTCTAGTTTGACCACTCTCTTTTCCCTGATCCTGACTGTGATTTCCATTCTTACCTGTCTTATCCTTACCTTTATGCTTTATACATCACCTTGTGCTGCTGCAACCACATCTTCAACCTCATATCCCTCTTCTTCCAGCTGTACAGTCTGTTGATTTGTGCTTTCCTGTTTCACAGCTAGATTGTGATCATTTGCTACATCAATTTCTTGACTCTGTTCATTCTCAACAAACAATAACTTTTCTAAATGCCCAACACCAAACCCATTCAAATGTAATCCATCAGCTTTATACCATTTGAACTTCCCTTCAAATTCACTCCACAAATTGGATCCCCTTTTGCCTCATACAAGTCAGCCATCTTACTATTCATTATCTCTGTTCTCCTTCTCAGTTCACTGTTATCATATCTGGGCAACATGCCTATGACTTTCCCAACAACACTATTCTTCTTTACCTGCTGCAACAACTTCCTCAAGTTTCTATTAACATTCTTCTTCTTCTCCCTAATTAAGTCAATTTTGCCCTTGACTACCATTAATTTTGATGCCCTGCATTTCCTTTTCTGCAATGCATCAGTTATTTTCATTATTGTTTCATTATTGTTCCACCAGGAAAGCATGTTTTGTGCACTTTATTAGTGATCACACCTATAATGATCGAGTCCCCATACACTGATATACGACTATCCTATGATTCTTTCTTTCTTTATAAGATTAACTTCCTCCTTCTCCTTATCATCAGCCATTCTCTCCTTTAGCTGTTTAATATCCTCCTTCCAGATGTTTCATTTTGCTTTTCATTTCCTGCCAAAGCTCTTTTACTACAGTCCCGACATTTGCTCTCATTTTTTAATTGCTCTAATTTATCCAGACACTTTTCACATATGTTAAGGCTTTTGTTCTTCTCGTTTACCCAAGCAGTACAGAGATCTTTCACATTTTTCGGTGCATACATATAGCAGTTTTCACAATGCATTCACTGCAAAAAATCCAATGCAAAGCAATACTTTCGTATAGAAGTCTTCCATGCCTCTGCCGTATGCTTCTTTATGGATGCCATCTTTAGAACCTGAAGTAGTATGAAAAAAAGTAGCAAAATACAATATAAATAACAAAAGAATTTCAACAACAACACCACTGAAGTACACTTGTATCCAAACTGAAAAAAATGCAGTACAATTTGCAACAAAAAGCCACACTATACATTAATTAACAACACTTTTTTTAATCACAGCTCAAAACTGGCACTACGCTCACTTGTGATATAATAATAATAATAATAATAATAATAATAATAATAATAATAATAATAATAATAATAATAAAAGTGTACCTGCAAAATGACAACACCATGTATTTGAAACTATTTGGTTTCAGGTTGAAATAAATAAAAGAGTATATTTAATTGGAAGACTTTCTTTAGGCATGAAAAAGTAGAAGTCAATGACAGAAAAGCATTTAGTCTGGTTGGTTGGGTAATTAAAAAAAAAAAAAAAGAGTGTGATCCAAATCATAAGAATGTAAATAGGAGAAAGGAGATAGAATGTGGAAGCAAAGAGAATTTCTAAAGCTTGCATGCCTAAGTACTGCCTTAGGCAGCATGTTATGTAACATGCAATTTAAATAATTACATTTGGCAGTATTCTTATAGTTATGGATGAATTATGATCATTCTCAGTGGTTGAAAATGATCAAAAGGCATTGACTTTGTAAGTAGTTTAGAAGATGAAGGTTTCACAAGTAAGGAACTTTTGTCGAAATATAAGGTGTAGATGTAGAAAACTCTGCATCTACAGCATGATATGATAAGATGTGATTTATCTTTTTCTTTACTGGCAGTAAAGAAAAAAAAAAGATAGAAGGAATTAACTTAATAACATATCTGATATTCATGCTATTTATTATTATTATTATTATTATTATTACCAAAGACCTCATGGAGTCAAAGACTGATCTGGGAGGTCCTTTTATCACACACAAATCTCATCATACCGTGTCTTAAACACACTCAAACTCCTTGTAGACACCACACTCTCAGGCAAGGCATTCCAATCATTCACAACTCTGAAAGAAAAAAACCTGCCTCTCACTCCCCTACTCACACCCTCCTTATACAGTTTCCAGGGATGACTTCTGGTTCTCCCTGAACTCCCACTATTCTCTATAGAACTTCTCCACTATTGATCTTATAACAACCCCTTACGAACTTGTAGGTCTCTATCATATCTCCCCTCTACCTTCTCTCCACCAGACTCTGCAAATTACATCTTCTTAATCTTTCCTCATACTCAACATTCCAGAGGTCAGAAACTACCTTAGTCAGTCAGCTTTGGACCCTTTCCAACATCTCTTCATCCTTCTGAAAACCCGGTGACCAAATCTGGGCACAATAGTCCATGTGTGGCCTAATCAAAGCCTTATACAATGGAACAAGAATCTCCTACTTCTACACATCAGCGTCCTCCGCCTCATTCCCAGCAGTCTTTGTGTTGTCTTTACAATTATGGTGATATATCCACTAAATTTTAGATCCTTATCCACTATCACCCAAAGATCTCTTATTTCCTCTACCTCCAACAATATATTCTCACCAAGCATAAATTCTGCATCCCATCTTTGTTTTCCAAATTTTAAAACCTTAAATTTTGCAACATTGAACTCACATCCCCATTTCCTTGCCCAATCACTTAATTTATTCAAGTCTTCTTGCAAGGCAACAATATCTTCACTATTCTTTATGGTTCGTCCCAACTTTGCATCATCTGCAAACAACTGAATATCTCCATCCAAATCTTCGCCAATATCATTAATATACAAGTTAAACAGTAATGGCCCTAAAACAGACCTCTGAGGCACTCCACTAGTGACTTTTGTTTTCCTGGATATTGCACCCCCATACATAACTTGTTGATACCTATCAGATAGCCAGTCTCCAATCCAATGCACTAATCTAATATCCATCTGCTCTAGCTTGACTATCAACTTATCATGAGGTAATCTATCAAAAGCTTTTTGCGAAATCCAAGTATATTACTGTGCATCCTTCTCCTCTGTCCAAGGAAGCAGTCACTTTATTGTAATAAGTAAGTAGATTACTAAAACATGACCTCCCTTTAGCAAATCCATGCTGTCCATCAAAGATTATACCATTGTTCTCAACCCAACTCTGAATCCTAGTTCTCACAAGCTTCTCCAACAACCTAACCACAACACCTGACACAGAGATAGGCCTATAGTTTGATGCTTGAGTTCGATCGCCTCCTGTATGAAGTGGCACAATCTTGCCCTCCTCTCACTCTTTAGGAACTTTACCAAGTGCAAAATCCGTATTAAAAAAGTATATCAAGGCAGGTGTCAACTCTCTGGCACATTCCTTCAGAATACGCAGTGATATATTATCAAGTCCCACAGCCTTATTTACATCTAGTTTACTCAACTCCCCAAACACCTCTTGCTCACTTACAGTCAGTCTCTCTTCCCCATCATCAACTGCTCTCAATCCCTCCATGAAGTCACATTCACAAGATTGAAAGATCTTTATGAACTGCTCATTAAGTATCTCCAATATACACATTCTGAAACAGCTGTCTTTATACCATTTCCTCCAATCAATGTCATCTTTCCATAATCATTCTTTCTTTTGCTGGCTACATATCGAAAGAACTCCTTAGGATTCTTTTTGGCTTCAATAGCTTACTGCTGTTCATACCTTTCTTTAGCCACTCTCACCAACCAAGTCACCCTCCTTGCCTGGTCTTTGTAGACCTCATGAAATTGGTTACTTCCACTTCTCTTATGCTGCCTCCACAATGCCTTTTTTCTCTGTGTCACATGCTTAATCTCTTTATTCATCAATCTCACACCTACCTTATTTAACCTTCTCACCCTTGGAATACATTTAGATATTGCATCTACTAAATAGTTTTTGAAACTCCTCCAAGCTGCATTGATCTCTTTTCCAGCTAACTCCTCATTCCATGCTACACCTGCAAGCTGTCTCCTGAGCTCTTAATAATCAACTCCCCCCCCCCCTTGTAGTTCCACATATACCCTTTTTTCACAGGGGTCCTTGCACTGCTGGCAACCACCCAGGTAATCACCTCATGGTCACTTTCACCAATTGGTGGATGATTTGACACCTCATTTATAATTACATCCTCTAATGAGATGACCAAATCCAACACCCTTAATCCTCGTGTGCTCTCTGTTACATACTGTCTGAGGTAGTAGTTATCCATCAAAAACTCAAGAAACTCATTTTCTTTACTTCCAGTTGCTATCTCTTCATTCCGGTCTATATTGCCATAATTAAAATCACCCTTAATGATCACCCTTTTCTTATTTGCTTGGCTTATTTGACCATACATTTCACTATCACCACCATCCACATTACCAGGTCCATAACAACATCCCACCAAGTATTTGATTCTATTCACCTCTATCCCACACCATACTGCCTCAAAACCACTGGCCCTATTTCCCTCTTGCATCTCTACCTTGTATGGATATAACTCTTTCTTTATCATCAATAGCACTCCCCCTCCCTTTTTATCCCTTCTATCCTCACGAAACATATTATACCCTTCCATCTCTATTCCTGTCAGGATGTCGTCCTCATGTAACCATGTCTCACTTATTCTGACAATCTTTGTGTGAACAGACGCAATTAGTGCAACCATTTCATCTGCCTTGTTTCTTATACTTCTAGCATTGGTATACAAACACAATAGCTCATTTCTGGATCTACAGCTAGTTCTACTGATACCACTCACTCGATGTGATCTTTCCATGCTGGACTGTGGCCATTTCCCTTTCTGCTTCTTCATTTTAGAACCCTTTTCAATTCCATCTGTTTCCTCTTGATCCCTGGTCATCCCATTTCTTTCCTACCTACTCATGCTCTCACCTCCTCTTGGAGCATCCACCTTTCTCACACATGCCCCTGTCTACCCTGAGCTTCCCTGTTTCCCTGCTCCTCTTGCACACCTATTCTCTCATTTTCTATACTCATATCACTCACTTCCCCATTCATATCCACTTCTTCAATCTCTCCTGTCTTACTCTCCTGCTCTTCCACATCACTCCCCTGTTGATCTGATTCATTCTCTCTATTCACTTCTCTACCTTCCAGCAGCAGTCTCTCCAAGTGACTCACACCATAACACCACTCAAATGCAGTCCATCGCTCCCATACAGCTCACTTCTTCCCTCAAACTTATTCTACACATTAACAAACTGTACTCCCATCTCCTCACACATTTCAACCAGAATATTATTCATAGATACAAATGGAGCAACAAGGAAACCAATAACATAATCATACTACAAAAAAGAAAATTTTTACATGAACTAGATGAAGAAAAAATCCAGAAAAGATTTATGCTAAATAAGTAAAGAAAATTCATCAATGAAATTAGAAACCCAAAAGCAGGTTCCCTGTGGAATTAATGGCATCTTTGGCACACATGATTAATACAAGTCTTGCAACAGGACGAGTTCCAAAGGAATTGAAGTTGGGAAAAATTGTTCCACTTCACAAAGGGGGGGATAAAAATTAAGGCTACAAGCCAAACTGTGTCTCTGCAGTTGTTGTTGTTATGGTGTCACTGAAGTTGGTGAAGACTAGAATTCAGAAGTGGATTGGTAATATCAGTATTCTTTATGATAACATAAGTTTGTTAGGGGGACAGTCAGGTTTCAGCAATCTACTTATGTATTAGAAGGTGACAAATTCATATAGGCTATCATATAGGTATCAACAGGAAGTGTACAGAGTAGTGGTATCCCAAAAGAGAACGGTCACTAGTGGAGTACCAAAGGGATCTGTTGAGACTTACTTCACTGGATATGTGCAGCTGTTTGCCAATGAGACAAAGTTGGGAATAGCTATGGGAAGTAGAACAGATGTCATCTTGCAGGAGGATCTGAAATGTAATCTAATATGAGTGGGCAAGTGATTGGAGCTATCAGTTTAATGTTGCAACTGCAAGGTCTTGAAATTCAGTAGGCAAGGTTGGGATGCAAAGTATACAATTAATGGAGTAATTTTGAGGGAGTTGAAAGAGATGCAAGATCTAAGAGTGATGATGGACAGAGACTTGAAGTTTAGGTGTTGTCACTTTGCTAAAATTGTAACAACAATTTAATAGATTATGGCAGTAATGAGAAGGACACTGACATGCAGACAAAAAAAGCTGTAGTTTCCTTATAGGGTCCAGAGAAGGTTTACTAAGTTTATGTCAGGTGTACAGAATGTCAGATACAAAGATAGATTGAGGAAATGTAACTTATTGAGCCTTATGAATAGTAGAAGAAGAGGGATATGATGGAGACATATATGTTGCTGAAGAGTTGTTATCAGATTAATGTGGAGATTTTTCATATAGTAGAGGGAAGAAAGAGCAAAAGTAGAGGCCATCCTTGGAAGATGTATAAGAAGGGTGTGAGCAGAGAACCCATTCTTTGTAGGGAGTGTGATTCATGAGTGTATTGCATTTCCTGGAAAGTGTGGTGAGTGCAGAAACTGTGAATGGTTTTAAGGCACAGTTCAATGATATTTTTTGCATGAGAGAGTATAGACCTCCCATGATGAGTCTTTCACTCCATGAAGGTCAGATAATAAAAATAATCAGCAATAACAATGAAAAACACTACTACTAGAGATGAAATAGTAGATGAGTGAAGATAGTATTTTAACCAACTCTGAAACCGGCTGAGACGTTCAAACAGAAAACATTACACTTGTTACCTAGAAATTTTAAAACTTCACTAACTAAAATAGATGAGAGTAGAATAAAGAAGCAACTCAGACACACAAAGAGCACCAGTAACTGACCGAATAGTAGCTAAACTCATTGAATATGGTGATAGTGAATTATTATTATTATACCCTCCATGGAGTTGACAGACTCATTGTTGAAGGTTCATTCAGCTGACAACATGTTTATCATACTTAACCTTAAAATTCATAACACTTCTTCCATTAACAACATATTCCAGTACCATACACATGAAGGAAAAATATTCCAGTAATACGTGTGATTCACTCAAAATTCTCCATGTAAAAAATCTATGCTACACTTGTACATTACTTCAATTGATGGCCCGTAGTTATTCCACTCTCGCCTTCTACTCTCTTTTATAATCACCTCTGGATTAATTCATTAAACTTCCCTCACTAACTTAAATGGTTATATCATATAACCTCTTTTCCTTCTGTCCACCAAACTCTGCAATCCACAATCCCTTCAACCTTTTTGATGCATCTCTGTACTGTCCCCAGTGTTTTAACATCACAATGAAAACCAAGTAACCAAATATGGACACAATATACAGTGGCATAACCACCTCCTTTTCCCCTACATGTTAGTGTACTAATTAACTACAGAAATGCATTAAATAGTAAATTTAATATGGGAAAATGAAGAGATACCCAAAAAATGAAAAGATCACTAATCATATCAATGCATAAAAAGAAAACAAAAATGAATGTTAAAATTACAGTGGAATATTGCTGCTTTCCATGGGCTACAAAATTTTATCTATTATTATACTCAAAATAATCTTACTATATGCTGAAGAATAGATGAATATCAAGCAGGATACTGAAGATATAGATCCACAGTTAACAAAATTTTTACACCAAGACACTTCTTTTTTTTTTACACTGAATGCCTCATAAGATAATAAATTTAATCAAAATTTGCACATCTGACAGTCGAAACAGGGTATTTATGCTCATTAAATTAGATCTGAACTTGTTGCTTTTAAGCAGAATTGAAGCATGGAAATGCCCTTTTGCACATTCCATTTAATTTGGCTTTAGAAAAGTATATTAGAGAAACTGTAAAAGACAACACAAGTAATACTACGATATGTAGATGATATCTGCCTAGTTGGAGAAAATTCTGAAGATATTAGAATAAAATTCAGAAAACACAAAACTTCTGCCAATGAATTAGTGTTACAAATCAACCAGGATAAAACTGAATATTTAAAAGTATGTAGAAACAACGACAGAGAATAAGCAGAGTCGGGAAAATGACCAGTTTACTGTTGATTACCAGACATTTAAAAATGTCACTTCCTTCAAGTATATTAGAATATTGATTACTCAAGATAGTAAAATTAATAGAGAAATACAATATACAAGCTGGAATATCTGCCTCGCAGATCTTTATCATTCACTACATCGTTTACTATCTTCCAAGCAGAGTTAAAATAGAAATCATTATTATTATTATTATTATTATTATTATTATTATTATCCCAAGACATCATGGAATCAAAAACTCATCTAGGAGGTCCTTATGTCATACACACAGCTCACCATACTAGGCTAGGCCTTAAACACAGTCAAATTCTCTGCAGACACCACACTCAGGCAAGACATTCCAATCATTCACAAATCTGCATGCAGAAAACCTTCTTCTCACTCCTCTGCTTATACAGCTTAGAGGAATGTCCTCTGGTTCTCTCCTGATCTCCTGCTATTTGCTGTAGAATCACTCCGACATTGATCCTATAACAACCCCTTACTAACTTGTAGGTGTGTATCATATCACTCCCTCTTCCTCCTATCCACCAGACTCTGTAAATTGCATCTTCTCAACCTTTTCCAAAAATTCGACATTCCAGAAATCAGAAACTACCTTAGTAAGTCATCTCTGGACCCTTTCCAATATCTCTGCATCCTTTTGAAAACCAGGTGTCTAAATTTGTGCACAGAAGTCCATGTGTGGCCTAATCAAAGCCTTATACAATGGAACAAGAATCTCCTTTCCCATTCCCATAATTCTTTGTGTTGCCCTCACAATTTTGACAATGTGTCATCATCCCAAGATATCTTATATCCTCCACCTCCAACAATATATCCTCACAAAGCATAAATTGTACATCCCATCCTTGTTTTCCAAATTTTAAAACCTTACATTTTGCAACATTGAACTCATATCCCCATTTCCGTGCCCAATCACTCAATGTATTCAAGTCTTCTTGTAAGGCACAACATCTTCTCTACACTTCATAGTTAGTACCAACCTTGCATCATCTACAAACAACTGAATATCTCCATCCAAATCTTCGCCAATATCATTAACATACAGGTTAAACAGCAATGGCCCTAAAACAGACCCCTGAGTCAAACCACTAGTGACTTTCCTCTTCCTGGATATTGCTCCCCACATACAACTTGCTGTAATGCCCTAATCTATCAAAAGTCTTTGTGAAATCTAAGTATGCTACTGTGTATCCCTCTCCTATGTCCAGGGAAGCCATCACCTTATTGTAATAAATAAGTATAAATCCATGCTGTCCATCAAAGATAATACCATTGTTGTCAACCCACTTCTGGATCTTAGTTCTCAACAGCTTCTCCAACAATTTAACCGCAACACCAGACACACAAATTGCCTTATAGTTTGATGCTTGCTGTCACCTCCCTTATGAAGCAGTACAATCTTGCCTTTCTTCCATTCCTTTGGAACTTGATCTAATGTAAAACTCATATTAAACAAATATGCTAATGCAGATGTCATTTCCCTGGCACATTCTTCAAAATGTGTAGTATTTCATCAAGTCTCAAAGCCTTATTAACATCAAGTTTGTCAATTCCCCATATATCTCTTGCTCTTTCACAGGCAGGCTTTCCTCCTCATCATTCACTGCTCTCAAACTCTGTATGATGTCATATTCACAAGGATGAATACCTTTATGAAGTGTTCATTAAATATCTCAATATTTAATGTATTAACAGCATTGTAGCAGTTGTTCTTATTCTATTTTATCCAATCAATATAATCTTACTTTAATCACTCTTTTTTTTTTTTTTTGCTGGCTATATATCAAAAGAACTCCCTAGGGTATATTTGGCTTCATTAGCTAACTGCAGCTCATACTTCACTTTTGCTACCCTTACCAAACAAGTCACCCTCCTTGCCTATTCCTTGCAATCCTCATGAAATTGATTACTACTCCTTTTATGCTGCCTCAATAAAGCCTTTTTTTTTTTCCTCTGTATTGCATGCTTAGCCTCTTCATTCATCCATTTCACACTTACCTTATTTAACCTTTCTGACCTTTGGAATACATTTAGACATTGCTTCTACTACATAGTCCTTGAATATCACCCAAGCAACATTGATTTGCTTTCCACCCAACTCTTCATTCTATGTTACAACTGCAAACAGTTTCCTGAACTTCTCATAATCACCAGCCTTGTAGTTCCACATATACTCTTTACTCACAGAGGTCCTCACACTGCTGGCAGCCACCCAGGTAATCACTTGATGGTCACTCTTACCCAGGTAATCACTCTTGATGGTCACTCTTACCCAGGTAATCACTCTTGATGGTCACACCAACTAGAGATTGATTTGAAACCTCATTTGTAATTACATCCTCTGATGAGATGATCAAATTCAAGATCCTCAATCCTCACGTATCCTCTGTGACATACTGTCTGTGGAAGTTGTCTCTCAAAAACTGAAGAAACTCATTTTTTTTACTTCCAGTTGCTATCTCATCATCCCAGTATATATTGCCATAGTTAAAATCACTCAGAACAATCACCCTTTTCTTATTTGCTTGGCTAATTTAATTATATATTTCATAGTCACTACCATTCACACAAATCTATAACAACATCCAAGTAAGTATTTCATTTTATTCACCTCTTTCTCACACCACACTGCCTCAAAACCACTGACTATTTCCCTCTTGCATCTCTACTTTGTATGGACAAAACTCTTTCTCTATCATCAATAGCCCTGTTCTCCCTTTTTACCTTTCTATCCTCACGAAACACATCATACCCTTCCATCTCTATTTCTTGCAGGATGTCATCCTCATTCAACCATGTCTCACTTATTTCAACATTTTTTGGGGGAATAGACTCAATTAATGCAACCATTTCATTTTGCCTTGTTTCATACACTTTTAGCATTTGTATACAGCAGCTTATTGCTGGATCTATAGATAGTTCTACCTCCAGTAAAACATACTGTATGCATCTTCTTGTCTAGCACACCGTTAATAATTGAATCACCATACAAAGCCACTTGCAGGTCTTTCTTTCCCTCTTTTATACAACATTATTTGATTTCATCATTTTCACTCTTACGTACATATCACGAATTCTCTTAACTTCATTCCACATCCATTTCATCTCTTTCCTCATGTTAACCAACTAATCTTTCAAATCATGCATCACATTTTTGCTATCATTCATTCTTTTGAACTTTCGAACCTTGTGTCATACACAGAAGTTACAAAACAAGGTGCAGTTAAAGGTAGGGTGACGAGTGGTGCTGCCACCTTATCTTTAACTGCATGTTTTGTAACTTCTGCCACATTCGCATTGCAAATGTATACATGACATTCATTAGACCAGTTGTTCTATCTCAGCATAACAGACTAAGATACAAAGAGATGATGGGAGAATGAGGGAGATATTGTAGAGGCATTAAATGAACAGTTAATTAAAGTATTCATCCTTGTGATTGTAACATAATACAGAACTTGGGAGCAGTGGGGATCAGTTGCCAACCTCTGGCTTAAAGGAAAGTGTTTAAATGGTGATGTACAGTTGTTTGCAGATGATGCAAAGTTGGGGAAAGTTATGAGAAGTAGAGCAGATGTTGTAGCTTTGCAAGAGGATCTAAATAGACTGTCTGATGTCAGTTTAATGTTACAAAGTGTAAGGTTTTAAAATTTGGGAAGAAAAGATAGAATGCTGAGGATAGGATTGGTGGGAATATTTTGGAGGAGGTGGAGAAGATGAAGGATTTGGGGTTTGTGATGAATAGAGACTTGAAATTTCATGGGCATTTTATTGAAATTGTGAGGACAACCCAGTGGATTATGGGAATGATGCAAAGAACACTGACATACAGAATTAAGGATGTTTTGATTTCATTGTACAAGACTTTGATCAGGCTGCATATGGATTACTGTGCACAGATTTAGTTGCCAAATTTTCAAAAGGATGATACACGTTTAAGGATGATAATATGTTGGTGATAATATATGGGGTCCAGAGACAATTGACTAAGTTGGTATCTGGTCTTTGGAATGTGGAATATGAGGACAGATTGAGAGCATGTAAATTACAGTGCCTAGTGGATAGAAGGAAGAGGTGAGACATGATCGAGACATATAACTTGGTAAGGGGTAATTACCAGATTAGTGTGGATGAGATTTTTCAGAGAATATCTGGAGACAGGAGGATAACAAAAAGTCATCTCTGGAAGCTGTATAAAGTGGGTGTGAGCAGTGGTAGTAAGGAGAAGATATTTTTCATGGAGAGTGGCAGGTGATTGGAATGATAGTGAGTAGAGGGACAGTGAAATGCATTTAAGTCCAGGTACAATGAGCTGTGTGATGAGTCACTTGACTTCATGGAGGTCTGTTGATAATAGTAATAATAATAATAAAAGCTTTACAGATCTTTGAAAATAAAATTCTTATAAAAGACTTTGGACCTGTAAGAGATAATATAATGTGAATGGTATATAAACACTATAGATCCTCAGTACTAAATAATGAAATTAGAGTTTGCATAGTGAGATGTCTTGGAGAAATGAAAAGAATTTGTGAGAAGAGAATGGTAAAACAAGAGTTCAAGAAGAGGTCTGATGGAACACCAAAGCAACAGTGAAGCATAGTATCCTTCATCTGTAAGTGGTGAAATTTTTTATTAAATTTATTATCCAAAAAAGACATCTCAGATGGGCATGCTAGACTGAACTGGAAGATCTCAAGAAAGAAAAGCATGGAAAACCTTGTTCTAGCAGCAAAGAACCTCAGAGATTCAGTAAGCTAGAAAAAGAAGAAAAACAATGAGGAGTACAAAGTGAGGCTCAAAAAAGTGGCAAACATAGCTACAAAAAAATCAAAATATGAGAGAGCAAGTGAGTTCAAAAGAAATCCAAGAATCCTATCATTTGGCCTTAAGATGACTGTCTCCCAAATCTTTGGTAAATTTATACAGCCATGTTGATTCCAGGAATAACCTCTCTGACTTATAAAAGCTTCTGTGCAGCACTTTTGTTGAAACAAAACTCCAAAACTATTAAAGTTCTGCATTGAAAGAGAATTAGCAATAACTAACACTATGTATAAACAGCACAAGAGGAGACTATACACATCGAGCCTGGAAATTGATATAAGAATCAAATCGACTACATTTTAATCGACAGAAGTTGGAGGACACTAATCAATAACACCAAAACACTGAGGGTTGCAGACTGTGGATCAGACCATCAATTATTAATCTCTAATTTAAGGATCCATCTGAAAGCAATCAAGAATAACAGCAACAAAAGATATCACTTTTCACAAACTGACAACAAATTTACAATGGACATTGAAGCAGAGCTCAAGAAACAAAAAAGTACATCTCAGGAACAAAGTATTGAATCACATTGGACACATCTAAAACAAACCATTGCAAAATCTGCAGCCAAAAACATCCCAATAAAAAAGAAGAATGGTAGTTCATGGATTACAAAAGAAATCCTAGAGCTAATTGGAAAAATGAAACAAAACAACAGATTGGCAAAACCCAAATTACCTGAACCTGAATAAATCTATTAAGAAATCTTGTGAAGAGATAAAAACAGCTACATACAAAACATCTATAAAGAAATAGAAAGACACTCCAACTCTAATGAAACAACAGATTTATTCATGAAGGTTAAGGATATAACCAAAAAATTAAAACCAAAACTTAATATAATAATAATAATAATATAATTGCAGAGGAAAATGGCAAGATCTTAAATGACATTAATGACATAGCCAGAAGATGGAAAGAGTATTGTGCCGAGCTTCACAAAGGCCCAGCTACAACAAGGACAAAGGAGCTACGAAAAACATGGAAATGGAACTGGAGATCCTCAAAAGTGAAGTAGAACAAGCAATCAAAAAATTAAGGAATAGCAAAGCCCCAAGTCCTGATTCAATACCGGCTGAAATGCTGAAAAACCTTAGAGAGAATGCAGTCAACTGGATACATGATTTATGCAACAAAATCTGGAAGACTGGAAGATGGCCAAATGACTGGACTAGTTCCACCATTATCCCAATCTACAAAAAAGGCAATTACAACAAATATGCAAACTACTGCACCGTTGCTCTCATCTCACATACTAGCAATTTTTTACTACACATTATTAAGGAAAGATTACAAAGTTTTATAGA
This sequence comes from Typopeltis vanoorti, assembly GCF_054136105.1. Classification (NCBI taxonomy): domain Eukaryota; kingdom Metazoa; phylum Arthropoda; class Arachnida; order Uropygi; family Thelyphonidae; genus Typopeltis; species Typopeltis vanoorti. The sequence continues at coordinate 37,780,111 of NC_143572.1, read as the reverse complement.
CCATCAGATCTCAGAAGAACAAGCAGGATTCAGAAAAGTCAAGGAACTAGAGATCATATATATGTAACATCAGACAAGTGAAAAAGCAAGGAAATTAAATTTAAGCCTTTATCTGTGATTTATAGATTACTCCAAGGTCTTTGACTGTATGAGGTGGGATATTTCATGGGATATCATGCAAGAATCAGGAATACCAAACCATCTAGTAACCCTCATAAAGAACTTATATCAACAAAATCAAGCAACAGTAAGAATTGAAAACTTAGTGTCCCCTACATTCCAATTTGTAAAAGGATCAACACAAGGATATATACTCTCACCATTACTATTCAACCTTTACAGCAAAACTATAATGAAAAGATCTCTAGAAAAGTGGAAGAGAAGCATTAAATTAGGGTGGCCAAACAAACACAACCCTATGATACACAGATGACAACAGTGATAATAGCAACAAATGAACAGGAATTAAAATCCATCCTAAATCAATTACAATTATTATTATTATTATTACTATTATTATTATTACAGGAAACTCCAAGGAGTCCTTAGACTCATTGAGGGAGGCCCTAACATCATGTCAAGAGCAACTATTCAACATTCACACAGTATCTATCATACCTCGCCTTGAACTCATTCACAGTCATGGCCCCCACAACAGACTCTGGCAGTTTATTCCAATCATTTACCACTCTCCAAGTAAAAAACCTAGCTCTAACACTCTTGCTAACCACACTCTTGCCCAGTTTCCATGGATTGCCCCTAGTCCTCTCACCACCAGTCCTGTTCTCAAAAATATCCTCTGAATTAATCATATAAAAACCCTTCAGTAATTTGAATGTCTCAATCAGATCACCCCTTTTCTGCTCATCAACCAATTTCTGCAACCCACAAATATTCAACCTGTTCTAATAAGGTTCATTCCATAGACCTGCTATCATCTTGGTCACTTGCCTCTGGATCTTCTCCACCTCCTCCCCATCAAGAAGAAACCCTGGCACCCAAATCTGAGCAATAGTCAAGATGGGGTCTTACAGAGGAACAATAACTTGCTTGTCTCTGCCTGTGAAAGTATTCTTCAATAACTAAGTGATTTGATGAGCTGATTTAGCCACTTTTGCTATGTGCCCCCCCCCCCCTAAACTTCAACTCCCTATCCACCAACACTCCCAAATCCCTGGCCTCATCAATCTCCTGGAGTACAGTTCCACCAATGTGGTATACTGCTGCTAATCTTTTCACCCCAAAATGCATAACCTTACACTTTGCCATATTAAATTGACATCCATTCTCCTGGCCTCCTCCAATCTATCCAAATCATCCTGCAAAATTTTGACATCATGTGCATTCACTATTGCTCTACCCAACTTTGCATCATCAGCAAATAAATGAACAGTTCCTCTCAGATCCTTTCCTATATCGTTAACGAACAATTAAATAGTAGTGGTCCAAGAACAGAACCCTGCGGCACACCACTAGTCACGGGCCTTCTTTTGGATTCGTCTCCTGAATAAACTACTCTCTGATATCTCTCCATCAACCACCCTCCTATCCATCTCACCACCTCTATATCCATCCCCATATGCTGTAGTTTACTGATTAGAATCCAAAAAAAAAAAAAAAAAAAGGCAGAAAATGCCTTTCCCTCATCAACTGCTCTTGTCACTTTATTATAAAAGGCAATCATATTAAGGGAAGGGCCACTACCCAGACTAGTTTCGACATTTTGAGGTCTCTTCAGTGGGTGCCAGGCCCAAGTGGAGATACCAGGCAGAAGCATTAGCAAGGTCATCTCTACCTATAGGAGTTGCCAAACGGTGTGCCACCTTTTTATTAAATTACTCTGGATTTAGAGAACGATGTTGAAAGTTTATTTTTCACTTGGTTAGACTATAATAAATTTAATTTAATCCTTTTTCCAAGTGTGAGCAAACAAAGTTTGCACCTGAAAGTATCTTCAGGACTGGGGTAAGGTAGTGCAACACCAGGAAACTCATTGCAAAGGTGGAGCAAGCTAACATTACTCCTATCCCGGTATCTCCCATAATGCAAAACACATCTCCTTGTGGATATGTATCATATTACTAAAGCATGAGCACCTCTTAACAAAGCCATGTTGACTCTCACAGATACAATTATCCTCATCTACCCAATGCTGTATATGGTCCCTCTCTGATTTCTCCAAGATCTTAACAACTACTGATGAAACACAAACTGGTCTATAATTTGATACTTCCAGTCTGCTACCACCTCTTATGCAATGGCACTATCTTACTCTCCTTGGGTAACTTTCCCTTGGCCAGACTTTCATTGAAAAGCCAGGTTAACAGAGCTTTCAGTTCTTTAGCACATTCTCTCAAAACTTGTGGTGAAATTCCATCCAGTCCCAGTCATTTATTAACATCCAGGATACTCAGTATTTGAAATACACTCTTTTCTTGCAGTTCTAAACCACAAACCTAGCCTATCCCCCTAGTATTAAAACCTACTTATCCAGGAAAAATTATCCCAATAAAGACTGCATTGAAAAACTTCACTATGTCTTTTGCATTGGTCACTTTATTTCCATTTTAACAAAAAATGTCATTTTCCTTAATGATTTCTCCTTCTACTGGCCAACATAGCTAAAAAATTCCTTAGGATTTTCTTTTGATCTCAGGGCCAATCTTCTTATATTCATGATAAGCCACTGGCAAACTGAGCTGACGCTGCTGTCATTATTCAAAAAGAACTTATTGGAATATTATCTTTATTTATCTTGGGAAGACTCTAAAATGGTAGTGTTGGCTTTGTGACATTTCCTTCTTTATTTAGTTTAATTTATTATTTTGTGTTGGTGTAGATGATGCGGTTCTCTGTAGTTGGATTGAGTGGTGGAGACGGAGAGTTGTTGAGAAGGTGCCCTCCCTTGATCTCTATTAGATCTCTAGATACTAGTTATCTCTGACTTTATTATTATAATTTATAAAGTCAGAGAGATCTAGCATGATGATCACTTAATTTATGGTCTTCCCAATATATTGTAATATTATCTTTATGTATCTTGGAAAGACCACAAAGTTGGAGAGGTCTAGCTTGATAAATTCTTAACTTTGTTTTCTTTCCACTATACATAAAGATAATATTCTGGATAGATCTATTGTAAATTGTATAGGTTGTCCAACCTGTAAACTCTCAAAATATTTGTCATATCTTCTCTCTGCATTTGCAGGCAATTCTTCCCTAAAATGAGCTTCATCTAGGAGAGTATTAAGTTTATTGATTTATATTGAGTAGTATTTCTGGAAATGCATCTATAAGTGGTGTTATCACAAAGAAAAAGATATGGTACAGATATGTTGATGTTGTTTTTGCTGTGTGGAATTCTTCCTTTTCTGAACTTCACAAATTTCTTTGGAAAAAAAATTAATTCAGTAAAATCAAGAATTAAATTTACACTCGAAGCAGAAAATAACAATTGTCTTCCCTTTCTGCTTCTCATCACATCTCTGTCAAAAATATGATGTGATTAAAACTAGTTCACTATGCATAAGCTATATTCTACTAATTCTCTGTTAAATCACGAACTGCCATTTTTCAGAACTACTTTCATCTCTAATGGTTATAATACAAAAATAATTGATAAAATAATTAATAATTATGGCCTTCATCCTAATCCTCCTTGAGAAGAAGTTTCTAGAATCTCAATGCCATATGCTAAAGGACTATCAAAGAAAAGTAAGTGTTGTTCTTATTATGTTTAACTCTTTTCAACTATATTGACAATGGCTAGGAAACTAGCCATTGTTAATATTTCTTCTTCTTTTAATTCTCTGAATTCTAATAGTGGTAGATGGACAAATGATAACTGACACTGGGTTTAATAAGTCATGGTAATACAGATTAGTTAACCTGACTTGTTTCATCACATATGCTAGTAGCTTCTTCTGGGTTAGATTGATAGGTTGTGATAATATAGATAGTTAAACCAACTAGTTTAGCCACTTATGTGTGGGAAGTCCCACACATAAGTGTGGGACTTCCCACACATAAGTGTTTAATAGACACCCTATTAAACCCACTGTCAATTATCATTTGTTACATTCATTTTTGGTCAAAAAATCTACATAGTTATAGATGGAGTTATCCTCCTGCAGTTGATATCATATATTGTCATATGCTTGCAGTTTAAGTGTTGTTGTTATTGTGTTTAACTCTTTAACTGCATTGACAATATCTAGGAAACCTAGTCTTATTCTACAAATTCTTATTCTATTATTCTACAAATAATAAATACTGTTCCTAACATAAGTGTTGTTCTATTATTGTGTGATAATTTTATCAGTATTTCTTCAGTGTATTTCACATAGTTGGCTAAGAGTTGTTTCGAATAGCAATAGGAAGGAGAACAGAAAATTGACAGTTCAAGAATAGGAAGTATTTAGAATATGAAGTGACCTTATGAAATCAGAAGACTCATCATGGGAGACCCATTTATTTACACACTAGCCATCATTCACACAATACCTATCATACTTTTCCTTAAACTCATTCACTGATGAAGCACCCACAACCACCTCTGTCAACCCATTCACCACCCTCCAAGCAAAAAACCTAAGACCCTTGATAACCACATTTTATACAACTTTCACTGGTGACCCCTTGTTTTCTCCTTCTTGTCATGTACTGAGAAAAGTCTTCAGTGTCAATCTTATAAAACCCCTTTAATAACTTAAATGCTTCTATCATGTCTAATATTTTTGGCCTATCAGCTAATTTTTTAGTCTACACACCATCAATCTATTCTTGTAAAGGGCATTCTACAGACCTGCTACAGTCTTTGTCACTCACCTCTGGATCAACTCCACAACTTCTTCATCACCATGGAATCCAGAGTTCATATCTGTGTGCAGTTATCCAGCCTTATATAGGAGAACAATGCTATTTTCTATACCTGCTTGTTAGTGTGTTCTTCAACAACCACGTAATCTGATGTACTGTTTTAGTTACCTTCACAATATGTCCTCTAAACTTCAACTCCTTGTCCACAATCACATCCAAGTCTCTGGCTTAATTAGTTTCCTGCAGTTCAGTTCCATCAGTATGGAACTGAACTGCAGTCCTCTTCTGATCTCTTCCCAAAGTACATTACCTTACACTTGGCTACATTAAATTGGTAGCAATTTTCCTTTGCCTATAATACTAGTCTGTTTAAGGTCTTCCTGCAGGATCTCTGCATCACCTTCATTTATCATTGCTCTTCCCAGATTAGCATTGTCACAAACAACTGAATATTGCCTGTCATATCATTTCCTATATTATTGATATACAAAATAAACAACAGAGGACCAAATACTAAGCCCTGTGGTACTACACTACTAGTCACATTCTCCTGGACTCAACTCCTCCATAAACTACTCTTCTGATATCTGTCCATCAGCCACGATCTAATCCAAATCACCAGATTTATATCCATCCCCAATTGTTCTAATTTATGCCATTCTATGTCTCCTATGTGGAATCTTGTCAAATGCTTTTGCGAAGTTTAGCAATATAACTCATGAGCCATTATCAGGATTTCCCTTATTCAACTCCATTATCATTTGATTATAAAAAGTAAGCAGATTAGTAAGGCAAGACCCTTCACAAAACCATGTTGTCCCTTATAAAGTATCGTATTCCTATCCACCCAGTCTTGAATTCTTTCTTTCACCAATTTCTCCATACCTTAACCACTACTCCTGAGATGCTGGCTGGCCTGTAATTTGTTACTTCTGTTGTGGAGCCTCCTTTATGCAATGGGGCTATTTTGTTCTCTCTCTCTCTCTCTCTCTCTCTCTCTCTCTCTCCACACCAATATCACCTTTCCACTACTGAGGTTTAAATTAAACAGCTGGGTCAAAGGAACTGATAATTCCCTTGCACATAATACACTGATCGATTGAGATTCTGCAATATTTTAAGCACCTCCATTTCTTCAACCTCTGTTCTCCTATCAGTCAATGTCACATTGGCACTGTAGTATCACTACCTAGATGGTACATCCCTGCAAAATGATCACTCATTAATTTAACTATTTGGTTTGGTTTTGCTACCTCCCCACCATCAACACTTTTTTTTTTTTAAAGTCATCCTTCCATAGTCATTTCCTCCTTTTACTTGCTATATAGCACAAGAACTATTTAGGGTTTCTTTTGGCCTCATCAGCTAGTTTTCTCTAATAATTAGCTTTGGCCTTCCTTACTATATCACTCACCCTTTTATTTGCTGATCACCTTTTTATTTATAATCTCTCCACAACTGTTTTCTTTGCGTACAACTCCTGCTTAATGAAATTATTCATTCATCTAACTCCAACTTGATTTATTGTTCTGACTCTAGGCATACATTCAGATATTGCTTTCTTCAAACACCCCTTGACCATCTCCCAGAGCTGTCTCCTCAGCTTGTCAATATCACCCACTTTTTAGTTCCACATATATCCTTCTTAATAGAAAATTATGCATCTGCATGGCTGGCAATTTTCCATGATCACTTTCTCCAAGTGGAGACAGCATAGCTGGTTAGTGTTAAGTTCTCTGATTCAATGATCAGATCCAGCACTCTTGAACCTTGTGTCCCCTTCATTACATGTTACCTCAGGTAATTATTTCTGATCAGCCTGTGACCATTCCTCCTGCCAATCTATGTCCCCATAGTTGAAACTCCCCCCCCCCCCCCATATTAATTACTCAACCTGTAGTCATCACACTAATTTGCAAGTGTATGTTAACTACATTCTCCCATGTACCTCCTGGATTATAACAGTTACATATTTATCTCTTTTGGCCTCTATTTGACACCAGATAGCCTCAGATGAAATGCCCTCTGACTCCATATCCCCCCCTAATGTCCTTGTACTATTTTTGGCTTTAATTCCTCTGTTATTATTAGTAAAGCCCCTCCTTTGGTCCTTTTCCTTCTGTCCTCTCTGAAGACACTATGTCCTTTGCATTCTATTCCTATCACAATATTGCCATCACTCAACCATGTCTCACTGTTGCCTATGACTTTTGGCCAAGTTGTGTTAACCAATGTTAAAAACTTCTCAGCCTTATTTAGAATACTTCTGGCAGTAGTATTCATAAGCTGCATATCCCCCTTTATCCAACTTCCCTTACACCTTGTGTTACTTAGCCAACTAAAATTAACCTGGGTGCTACATTTTGCATTATGTGATCACTCTCCCACTTACTAACCTCTAGATTGTCTGGATCCATGCTCAACTGCATCTCCCCTAATTATTCTAGTTTCCCTGACTTTGTACTTCCAAACACTCACTGAACAACACTTTCTCAAGACTCTTGATTCCAAATCCATTTTGCCATCCACTTTATATAAATCCTTCCTTCCATCAAATTCACTCCACAAATCCAAAAACTCCACACTATTCCTCCTGTACATTCTGTGCACTGACCCATTCACAATCATAGCTCTCCATCTCAGCTCACCTTTATCGTGGCAACAGACTCACACCCTTCTTTTTTGCATGCAAACGCAACTGTTTCACATCTTTTTTTTTGCATACCACTTTTCACCTGTTAAATCATTTATACTAGTCAAATTAAAATCTCTTTCACTTTAATAACTCTCTGCATCCTTACAGCATCACAGACATCCTTTATCTTAGCTCCAAGAAAACATGATTTTGTCATACTCTCCTCAAGGACTACTCATATCAGTGAATCATCAAGTATATTAAGGATATGTGCAAAAGAGGTGATAGTACCCTTGATTATTCATCATTCTTGGTTATTCAACAGAAGTCTGGCAACAGGAACAATCCCAGAAGAGGAAGGAAAAATAATTCCACAGCATAATTATTATTATTATTATTATTAATATTATTATTCAGGCCTCCATGGAATCAAAAGACTCATCGTGGGAGGTCCTTCCTAAAAACATAAAGTCTGTCAAGACTCATCGAGGGGAGGTTCCCCCCTAAGAAACACAAAGTCTATCATACCACTCCTTAAACTCATTGACCGTTCTCGCTCTCACCACTCTATCAGGCAATGCATTCCATGGCTCAAACACCCTCCATGCAAAAAAACCACTCCTCACCATCTTTATCACAGTTTTCTTTCATAACTTCCAGGGATGGCCCCTTGTCATGACTCCTTCCTGCTGTTCAACCAAGTGAAAGAACTCCCCAGTGTCAACCCTGTCACCACCTCTCAACAGTTTAAAAGTCTCAATCATATCACCTCTCCTTCTTCTATCCACCAAACTCTGCAGTCCACATTCCCTCAGCCGATTCTCATAACTATCCTTGTACAGTCCTGAGACCATCTTTGTCATCCGTCTTTGTATCTTTTCCACAGTTAATTTATCCCCTTCAAATCCTGGGGACCAAATCTGAGAACAATAATCCAAGTGTGGTCTGATCAGAGACTTATACAATGGAATGATAACCCTCTTTTTTCTGCAGGTCAGTGTCCTTCTCATAATTGCAGCAATCCTCTGTTTTACCTACACCACCTTTGCAATATGTCCCCTAAACTTCAGGTTTCTATCAATCATCAACCCCAGATCTCTTGTCTCTCCAAGTTCCTCCGGTATAACTCCTTCCATACAGTATGCAGCATCCCATCGATGTTTCCCCAAACCTCAAGACCTTACATTTTGCTGCATTAAACTGGCACCCCCATTCATTTGCCCATCTATCTAGCTTATTCAAATCCTCTTGCAGGGCTACCACATCTGCACTATTATTAATAATCCTTCCCAGCTTCGCATCATCTGCAAACAACTGAATATCCCCTTGCAATTCACTGGCAATGTCATTGATATAAAGGTTAAACAATATAGGTCCTAGTACTGAGCCCTGTGGGATCCCACTTATAACCTTCTGTCTCCTTGAAACTACTCCACCATACACAACTCTCTGATACCTATCAGACAGCCAATCCTGAATTCAGCTGACCAATCTGACATCCAGACCCATGTGTTGCAACTTAAATATCAGCTTATCATGTGGCACCCTGTCAAATGCCTTCGCAAAATCTAAGAAAATTGCAGTATATGCCTTTCCCTCATCTAATGTTCTTGTAACTTTATTATAAAAGGCTAGCATAATGCTAAAACAAGAGCGCCCTTTCACAAATCCATGTTGACTCTCACAGATAACATTATCCTCATCTGCCTAGTGCTGTATATGGTCCCTCACTACTTTCTCCAAGATCTTAACAACTACTGATGACACACAGACTGGTCTGTAATTAGCACTTCCAGTCTGTTGCCACCCTTATGCAATGGCACTATCTTACCTTCCTTCCATTACCTGGGCACTTTTGCCGAAGCCAGACTTTCATTGAAAAGCCAGGTTAAAGGCACTGTCAGTTCCCTAGCACATTCTCTCAAAACTCGTGGTGAAATACCATCCAGTCCCAAAGCTTTATTGACATCCAGAGTTCTCAGTATCTGAAACACACTCTCCTCTTGCACCTCTAAACCTTGAACCTGCCCTATCCCTCTAGCATTAAAACTAACTCCTCCAGGATGAAATACTCCAATAAAGTGGTCATTGAACAATTCCACTATGTCCTCTGTCACTCTATTCCCATTTTTATCCCACAATATCATTCTTCTACAGTCATTTCTCCTCCTACTGGCCACATAGCTAAAAAATTCCCTAGGATTTTCTTTGGATCTTAGGGCCAATCTCCTCTCATATTCCAGTTTCGCTTTCCTTACCACACTAGTCTCTCTTCTGGCCTGTGTCTTATAATCTTCATGCATCCTCTCTTCACCTGTCTCCTTATATCTCTTCCATAGCCTCTTTTTCACATGCAATTCCTGTTTAATATTGTTTGTTATCCACTTTACTCGAAATTGTGTCCTCTTCTTCACTCGTGGTATACAACTTACCATTGCTGCTAAAAAATATTCTTTCACAATTTCCCATGCACTAACGATATCCCGGCCTTCCAATTCCTCCTTCCTTGAAACTTCCCGAAGTTGACGTCTAAGACTATTATAATCACCTGCATTATAATTCCACATCAGTTCCTGTCTCTTTGATACTCCTGCATGTCTATTCATTTTCCAAGTCAAAACCATATGGTCACTCTCTCCAACTGGTGGGAGAGAGATGTCATTTCAGTTATTATCAACTCTTCTGATGCTATAATGAAATCTAAAACTCTTGAACCTCTTGTTCCCTCTGTTACATGTTGCCTAAGACATTTGTCCCTCAAGAATTCTAGAGATTCCATTCCACTATTGCTACATGCATCTTCCTCTCTCCAATTTATACTACTGTAGTTAAAATCTCCCATAACAATCATTCTTCTTGCACTTTAGAGAGAATTCAAGTCAGTAGTGTCAAACTATAGGCCATTTTGCATATTGTGCAGAAGTAAAGGTGTTAGAGAGGCTGGTTATAGACAAAATAGCAACCTGGATTGATGTGAATTACAATCTTTTGAGAGAGCAGCATGGGTTTGTTAAGGGGAGGCCATGTATTAAGTTGGTTGCATTTTATAGTAGGGTGACCAGTGTATTCGACAAAAGAGATACTTCTTCCTGCACAGTATGTGAACTGACTAACATAGCTCTCCATCTCAGCTTGCCTCAATCATACCATGGCAACAGATTCACAACTTTTACTCTCATACTCTACAGTGATTTATCTTGATTTTGCTAAAGAATTTGATCAAGTACTGCATAATATACTACTGATGAAATTGAGCAGGATGTGGATGAATGGTCATTTGGTAGCTTGGTTACATGGACACCAGTAACTTCTATATAACTTGCACCAGTAACTTCTATATAACTTGCTGGTGCCTATTGCTTGCCTATGCTGATAAATTAGGAAGAGCAATGTCAGAAATTATTATTATTATTACGTAACACCTCTAGGGAGCCGAAGGACTCATCGTGGGAGGGCATACTACTCCACCACACTCAACTCACTGTCTTCCCTACTTAATCCTCCAACTACACACACCACCACCACTAGCAGAGGTGGTGGTGGTGTGTGTGTGTTCTCTTGAATGATTTGCATGTACGCAGGATGAAAAACACGAGTTTCAGGGAGAAAAAACTTTGCTACCTCTGTATGTGACCGGCTAACTCACCAACTTTCAGGAGCTTCCTAAAAGCATATCTTCTCACTAGATAGCCTCGAATCCCTTATTTATTATTTTTATTCTTTGTTTGTTATAATGAAATACAGAACCTGGAGTTTTCTTTTTTTATTAGTTATGAAAAACCACATCACCTAAATGCCTTACATTTATAGCTTTACAGAGACAGGTCCTTTCTACAGCATGTTTCTGGCTGCAGTGCCCTAATTTCTGCACGAATGTTCACCTTCAGATATCCTCACAGGAAGAAGTTAAATTTAGCTTAAGTCAGTAATCCAACATTATTTTCTGGATTTGAATGAGTTCTTGAATGACATACTAAACGAACAGCATCCTGTTGTGCCTGGAGACGAGTAGGCAGAAAAATTACCATTACGCATAAAATCACTGTTGTCCACACAAACTATTGTACTTTCAAGCACCATATTAGCTTCAGTTCCAAAATGAAATCTTTTTATTAAATCGAGTTGTGACAAAAATTGGTTAAGATACTCAGCAAATTAAAATTATTTAGATTTAATCCAATAACTTCTCAGCCAAGTTTCTATTCAACTTTTATAACACTTCAAATTCGGTAACTCATCCATTCTCCATCTAGTAACACGCTATGTTGTTGTAACAAGAGGATTTGAATAGGTTGATGCTTTGGGCTGAAAAATGGGAATGTATTTCAATGTTGATGAGTGTAAAATTATGCAGTTATGCATTTCAGCAAGAGGAGATGGAATGAGGTTTACCATATTTAAAGAATGAGCTTTGCTTCAGGAGGTGGAGGAGGTAAGTGATCTGAGAATCTTAATAGATTGGAAATTGAAGTTTGGGGGAGGGGATATATCTGGGTAACCTGTACAAATGTTGAAAGGTTTCCCAGAAAACTGTTGCTATAATGCAAAGAACCCTGATAAGTAAGTATAGGTAAGAAAGTAATAGTTCCACTGTATAAGGCTAAATAGGCTTTGTTTGGATTTATGTATGCAAATTCACTTACCTAGCTATATTAGTGATAAGGAAACATTGGAGAGAGTGCATAAGCAAATAACTAAGACTCTCTCAGGAACTCTCGAATATTGAATATGAAGACAGATTGAGGGAATGTGATTTTCAGAGCTTGATGAATAGGAAGAGGGATGGTGATATGATTGAGTCATATAAGTTATATAAGTGACAGTATAAGAGCAGTCTTTCAAAATAGATATAGGAGAATTATTGCATAGGATAATGTTTAGTTAAGGAAGCGAAAAGATTTTTATGGTGAGTGGTGGATGAGTGGAATGCATTGCTGGATTAGGTCATGAGTGATCCAGCAATGAATGTATTCAAAACAAGGTATGATAGTTATTGTTGTCTGTGAATGTTTGAGTTTCTTCAGTGTCTTTGGACTCCATGGAGACTTAGGGGTAATGCTAAGAATATAATTTCTTGTCTATTATATTTCATTTTGTAACTGAGCAAAAAAAAAAAAAAAAAAAAAAAACTCTGTTTTTTTAGTATGTTCTTCAATAACCAAATAATCCTCTATGCCCTCTAAATGTCAGCTCCCTCTCTACAAAAACTTTTCTACCCCTAACTTTAACAGTTTCCTGAAGTACACTTCTGTCAATGTAGTACTTAGCTTATAACTTTATACTTTTCTGGATTAAACTGTCATCCATTATGTTTTGTTCATATAATCAGCCTAATAAAATCATCTCGCAAGTTCTCTAATTGGCCGTAACTATTACACGGCTCAATGTTGCATCATTAGCACACAACTGAATATTTCACTTCAAATAATTTCTTATATCATTAATACACAAATTAAATAGATCTAAGATTAAATAGAACAGGGCTCTCTACTTAGATCAACAATCTAAGTACAGAGCCCTGTGGCACCTTGCTCTTTTTTTATCTCTCCACACCAATTTCAGTATCCATCTGCATTTGCTCCAGTTTGTGTAACTTAATTTCATGTGTCAAAAAATTGCCTTTGCAAAATTCAGTAGTTTCATCTTAACCATTTCATCTGTCCAGCTCAAATACTACTTCTTCAAGCTGATCTCATTTCTATATGGGGTCGCTGTTTCTGATGAGTCTTCTCCACTGATTTCTATTGTAGACTGCATCTTTGTCCAGGTTTTTCTCCTTCAGATCTTCCTCTATATTATCTTTCCACGTTTTCTTTGGTCTTCCTTCTTGTATTTCCATCATCATCATGATACTTCGTCCATCATATTTTTCATTATTGCCTCATTACATGTCTATACCAGTGGTGGCTCGTCCATAAGGTCTGCATTGAATGCAGATCCAGCATTGAGTATAGTAGCGAGTAATATTGGCTAGTATACTCAATGCTGGAGTTGCACTCAATGCAGCCCTGCAGCCCTTATGAATGAGCCACCACTGGTCCATTATACCATCTTAACTCTGATATGTTCATTCCTCATCTGGTCTTTCCTTGTTACTCCACACAGCCATCGAAGCATCCTCATTTCTATAGTACTAATCTTGCTTTCATTGGACTTCTTCATAGGCAGTGTCTCCAATCCATATAACATTGTAGGTCTCACTACCGTTCTGTATATTTTTCCTTTAAATTTCAATGGTACTTTTCTATCACACAAAATTCCTGACATTTCTTTCCAATTCTTCCATCTTGCCTGAATTCTCTTATTGACTTCCCTTTCCACTCACTTCCTTTACTATCCATTACTGAACCCAGATATGTGAATTTATCTACTTTCTTGATGACCTCTCCATTCAGCCACATCTTCCTCAGTGTTGATATTTTGACCACACACCAGATATTTAGTTTTTCTTCTGTTCACTCTCAGTTCTCTTTTTTCTAATACCCTCAATCCTCTTTCTTCCATCTTATCAGCTTTTCTTCCACTTCTGTTGTTTCCACACACAGCACAATATCGTCTGCATATAGCATACTGCAAGGTGCTCTCTCTCTCTCTCTCTCTCTCTCTCTCTCTCTCTCTCTCTCTCTCTCTCTCTCTCTCTCTCTCTCTCTCTCCCTCCCTCCCTCCCTCCCAGCTCAATTGCTACTCTATTATTAAAAGTGAGTAAATTAATAAAACATGAGCTAGCTTTCCCAAAGAAATACAGTTTCTCATACAGTGTTATGTTCTTATTCACCCACTTTTGCTGAATTTATTGTTATTATTATAATTAATATTATTATTATATAGATATCTTTTTGGAGTTAGAAGACTCATCAGGGGAGACCCACACTAACTACTATTCATGCAAACTTATCATGCCTCTCCTTCTCATTCACTGTCTGGGCTCTCAGAACTACCCCCTGGCAATCTATTCCAGTCATTCCCTTTATCTAAGCAAAAAATCTAGTCTGCACACTCTTACTAGTCACACTGCTACACAACTTTCAGGGTGTGATCCCTTTAGTAGACTATGCAATCTATACACCTTCAATCTTATCCTCTTAGAGAGCATTCACACAGACCTGTCACTAGCTTGGTCAGTTGTCTCCAGATCCTCCACTTCCCCATCTCCTTAGAAATGCAAGTGACCAAATCTGTGCAGAATAGTCAGGATGCAGCTGTATCATAGCTTTAAAAGAGGGATAATAACTCTCTCTCTCTCTCTCTCTCTCTCTCTCTCTCTCTCTCTCTCTCTCTCTCTCTCTCTCTACTTGTCAATGTGTTCCTCAACATCCAAGTAATTTTTGCAATATGTCCTTTGAGCTTCAGCTCTCCATCCGCTATCACTCCCAGATCTCTAGCCTGATTAACTTCCTCTAATCCAGTACCATCAACATAAAATTCAGTAGTATGCAATCTTTTCATTCCTTAAGTGCATGACCTTACATTTTGCAGCATTAAATTGACAACCATTATCCTTTGCTCACACTGTCAGTTTATTTAAATCATCCTACAAGATGTTTGCAATCACCTTTATCAACTATTGTCCTCCTCCTCAGTTTTGCATCATCAGCAAACAACTGAATATCCCCCCCCCACCCTAAAATCATTCACATACAAACTAAACAGTAGTGGCCCTAGTACAGAGCCTTCAGTCACCCTCATTCTCCTAGATTCCACTCCACCGTATACCACTCTCTGGTATCAGTCAGCCACTCCTATCTGTACCACCAACTTTACACTCATTCCTATTTGCTCCAACTCATGCAAGTTTTTCATGTAGTATTCTTTCAAAAATTTTTGGCCAACTTCTTCACTTCTTTTACCATCACTCTCAAGAGATATTGACTGGTGTCTAATTCATTACTTTTGGAGCCTCCTTCATTGCAGTTGAACTATTTTCTTATTTTTCATCTTCCTTGGGAGTATATCAGAGTGTGAGATTAAAGTTGAATAGCCTAAACAGAGGCATTTCCAATGCCTTTGCACATTCTTGTTATATTCATGTCAATATCCATTTAATCATACAGCTGCATTCTCATTGGGATCCTGCAATATCCTAAGTAATCCCATTTCATCTGCCCCTATTCCTACATCAGTACCTGTCACATCTTTCACTCCAGAATCTTCAGCTGGATGATTAGTTCCTTATAAAGTGGTCACTCACTAGTTCAGCTATTTCATCTGCTTCTATCAGTTCTCTACCTTCAGAGTCATTCATTTTTACTTTTTACAGTTATTGTTTTCTCAAAGTAATTATTTCTTCCATATCACACAAAGAAGAAATAATTATCTCTTTGTCACATCAGTTTTATTTACATTGCTTTTAAATCTATATTTTTATAAATTTAGTCAGTTGCTTTATCTTACTGTAAAATGTTGTATAATTAAGAATGTAATTCACTGGAATCATTCCTGGTCCAATTATGTTAATATTTCAGGTGAATGGAATGATAGCTGTAATGAATTGCAAAAGATGTTATTTGTTCGCTCTCTTCGGCCTGATCGAGTACCCAACTGTGTAACATCTTTCATTATCAACAATCTAGGATCCAAGTATGCATATATTTACCTACTATTTTGATAAATTTTCTTCATCACATATCTGAAACTAACTAAAACATGAATATGTGAACATTTAAAGATAATTCTTAATGATGATGCTTAAGGAATTTGTTGTTTCTCAGCTCTGTCCTTTTGAGTATAAACATTAAATACATTAATCTCTTTATCCAGCTACTGGTTATCTATTCACTTGTTAACATGATATGTTCTGATCATGATCTCAAACATTTTTTGTTTGAGAATTATTGACTTTCTATTAAAAAAAAAATCATTAAACATTTATAAGCCTAAGCTGGTGTCAGTTAGATGGCATATCCAATTACCAACCAATATGCTGGGGGTTAAAAAAAAATAGGCATGGATGTTTATGGACGTCTTTAAGTGGGAGATGAATGTCATTACCCAGTTTAGACCACTGCCTCTCTTATTGGAGACATGAAGTGATATGAAAAAATTACTTTCTTTTAAGGTTACATGGTGATCAGCATTCATGATGAAGAATTTATGAAGACACAACACATGTTAAGAATAATTACTTTACTTAAAATTTAGGAAAGTAACATTTGACATTTCAACCTCTGTATTGAAGTCATCATCAGGAAAAATACATATGCATAAGATAAAAGCTATGTGACACTGCACTATACAAAAGCAAGATGAATCTAAATGTTTGTTAATTATTTAACCTAGCCTAACCTCTTGTAGAAAAAAAAATAATGATATAAAAATAATGATATTATAAAATAAAATAAAATAAAAATAAATAGAATAACATAAATTAAAAATTAAATAAAACAAAAAAAAATTTTTTTACATAAAAATTTTAATAAAAACAAAATATAAACAGAACTACATTAACATTTCTAAAGTCCTCTCATATTGAGATCTTCTGCTGTTTGGGCTTGTTCTTGTTGCTATACGGATTGCAGATGGGTCCTCCATATTCTTGGAATGATTAATCCATCATTTGTGTTTGGATAATGTTTCTGCATTTCACAAGCTTCTGTGAATTTTCTTTCAAACCAGGTTTTGGTACAGTGTAAGGACTCGGTGCCTTTTCAGTCAGTTCTGTGGCATGTTTCGAATGCGTGGTTTGATAGGCCTGTTTTGCTGTAGTGGAGGTATTTAATGTGTCATTCGTGTTCATCTTTGCATTTTTTATTTTTAAAATTTTACATTTACAATTCACATATTGAAATTTAAAAAAATAAATAAATAAAATATATTAATCTATTCTGCTTGTGATCATCTACTTGTATCTTTGCTCATGAAGACAAAATTAGATGGTTGATCTGAAAAGTTTAAAAAAAAAAAGGATAAATATTATGGGAGGATTTTTTTTATGTGTGTATCTTTACTAATACTGTTTTTTTTTAAGTTTGTGCTATTGAAATTGACTATTTTGTATGACTAGTGTGGGATTTTTTTAATGGATACTAGCAGTCATCATGACAGATACAATCACATTTAACTCTAATCGTATCTGTCATGATGACTGCTAGAACTAACACATTGTCCTCTAGCCTACCACCATTTAATGTCTGCATTATTTGTAGCATAGTCAAGGATTGCAGAGAATTCTACACACATGACATGTACGCATCCTGTAGATTAAGAATGTGGTAGGCAAGAATGGGTGCTGTATGGCTTGAGTGTAACTGTCTCAAACTTTAGCAACAGCAGAAGTAGTAGTACATTGGAAACGAATGAGTAGTGACTTGTAGATAGAATGTGAAAGAGATGTCTAGGACTTGATCTTGGACAGTGTGACAGAGAGAGAGAGAGAGAGAGAGTTGTTTTGACAGATGGCCGTTATTGTGCAAGTGAATGCCAGATGAAAACAGAATGTGTGAAGAGAAAAATAGAACTGCAGAGAAAGGAAATGGAAGACATAAAGACTCAGTTAAGAAGGGTTGAATGACGAGATTAATAGACTACAGAAATGTTGCAAGGAGATGATGAGTAGATATGAGAGAAGAGTGTCAGAACAAGTCAGAAAAGAAGATAAGAGAATGGAACAGAGAGGAGATGAAAGGAAATTGGAGAAAGTTGGAAGAGTGTGACAGCAAGGGAAAGAGAGAGAGAAAGATGAAAGGAAGAAGAAAAAGTGGGAGGGGGGAGAGTGAAAGTAAAAAGGATCAGGAATGCCATTGAGAGAAATATGAAGGGGGGTCCTGTTTGAAGTTCGATGATTCAGTGTGTGCAGTGTAATGTACAAGAGGAGTGGTTGCCTGGAGGAATAATAGAAAGTGGCAGTAGCAATGAAGTGAGGTTTTTTATTTCGTATCCAAACACAAGTGGTACATTAGTAAGTAAGTAGTACAACATGATTTACAACAAATTAGGATACATTACAATGAGATCAGCTTAGATTTGGCAGGTGAATTATACAGGGAAATAATAATTAAATATGAAAAGAAGGAAACTATATATAACTTATATACAATCAATATGGTCAGATGTTCCTCCAGTATCTTGAACAATCAACTGCTCTTTCTGTGCAGGATATATTATTATTATTATTATTATTCAGGCCTCCATGGAGTCAAAAGATTCATTGTGGGGAGGTCCTTCCTAAGAACATAAGAACATAAAGCCTGTCAAGACTCATCGAGGGGAGGGCCCCCTAAAAAGTCTATCATACCGCTCCTTAAACTCATTGACTGTTCACTTCTCACTTTCACCATTCCATCAGGCAATGCATTCCACAGTTCAACCACCCTCATGCAAAGAAAACACTCCTCACCCTCTTGCTCACAGTTTCCTTTCATAACTTCCAGGGATGGCCTCTTGTCATCACTCCTTCCCGCTGTTCAACCAAGCAAAAGAACTCTCCAGTGTCAACCCTGCAACCACATTTCAACAGTTTAAAAGTTTCAATCATATCACCTCTCCTTCTCCTATCCACCAAACTCTGCAGTCCACATTCCCTCAGCCGATCCTCATAACCAAAATTGTACAGTCCTGAAACCATCTTTGTCATCCGTTCTTTGTACCCTTTCCACAGTTAATTTATCCCCTTGAAATCCTGGGGAACAAATCTGAGAACAATAGTCCAAGTGTGGTCTGATCAGGGTCTTATACAACAGAATGATAACTGTTTTATTTCTGCAGGTCGGTGTCCTTCTCATTATTGCAGAAATCCTCTGTGTCACCCTTGCCACCTTTGCAATATGTCCCCTAAATTTCAGGTTTCTATCAATCATCAACCCCAGATCTCTTGTCTCCCCTACTTCCTCCAGTATAACTCCTTCCATAGAGTATGCAGCATCCCATCGATGTGTCCCAAACTTCAAGACTTTACATTTTGCTGTATTAAACTGACAGCCCCCATTCATTTGCCCATCTATCTAGCTTATTCGAATCCTCTTGCAGGGCTACCACATCTGCACTATTACTAATAATCCTTCCCAGCTTCACATCATCTGCAAACAACTGAATATCCCCTTGCAATCCACTGGCAATGTCATTGATATAAAAGTTAAACAATATAGGTCCTAGTACTGAGCCCTGTGAGACCCCACTTGTAACTCTCTGCCTCCTTGAAACTGCTCCACCATACACAACTCTCTGATACCTATCAGACAGCCAATCCTGAATCCAGTTGACCAATCTGACATCCAGACCCATATGCTGCAACTGAAATATCAGCTTATCATGTGGCACCCTGTCAAATGCCTTTGCAAAATCTAAGAAAATTGCAGTATATGCCTTTCCCTCATCTAATGTTCTTGTAACTTTATTATAAAAGGCTAGCATATTGCTAAAAAAGAGTGCCCTTTCACAAATCCATGTTGACTCGCACAGATAACATTACCCTCATCTGCCCAATGCTGTATACGAATTAGAAATATACAATGCTGTATATTTCTTTACATTTCCTGTTTTTTTTTGAAAAAAAAAAAAACACAGAAAATGTAAAGAAAGGGGAAGGTTAATAAAACCAATTTATGAGTTATAAATGTCTTTTGATATTTGAAAATGTCTACTCCTCTGGATCGTCTGAAAAGTGTGACTAAAAAGGAATCTCAACGAACTGTGCGTAAAGAGAAATGGCAGAAATCATATGAAGCTGTACTTCCCAAAACTAAAAGTGATCAAAAAGATAAAAGGATTTCAAAGAGGTCTCCAAAAACTGAGATCGTTGGAGTAAGTGACCAGAAAAAGAGTGATGAAAGATGCAGCTTAGATGTTTCTCGTAAGACTGAAGGACTGAAATTGAGTGAAGAGCAAGGGAGTCCAAAAGGTTGTGAGAGAAGTATGAAAATAAGTGAAAAGGGATCTGTTTCTCCAAAAATAAAAATTTTGGAATCTAAGCCCACAGAAAAAAGAAGCATGTCAAACTTACAGCGAAGCGAAAGCTTGGGAAGGCTAAACAAAAGGAAAAAAGAAGCATTCGTGCAACTCCTGTGAAGACAAAAGCTGCTAAAACTCAAACCTTTCTCTTTTTTGCAAGGTGATGGAAGAAAGTGGCAAGAAAGAAGGTGTTCCATGGACTGGGTTGTCCCACACTTACAACTGTCTTGGACCACTGATGTAGCCCCATTTGATGAGGTTTTGTTTGCAGCATCCTGTCGTTCGCAGTCTGTTGAGGCTTTTCCAAGTATTCTAGTCCAAGTGGGCACCATGTTCAAGATGTTCAGCTGTTGCAATACCAGTAATATTTTCAGGTTTTATGTAAGCTATTGTTGAAATGTTGTCTCTGGGAGGTTTTTAGGTGGTTCAACAGTTGCAAGGAAGCAGTGTCAGGATCTTAGTCTTTCGGGCACTGCGGTCTGGCCAAATAGTGGATGGCATTCATCATTCATTTGTCTGCTTCTTTCATCAGCTGAGAATGCAGATCTTCGAATTGAAGGGGGTGCAATACCAGCCAAAGTATACAGGTCTTTTAGTGATGTGGGTTTCAGGCATCCTGTAATTAAGCGGCAGCTTTCATTCAATGCTGGATCAAGTTTTTCATCATGGCAGGATCTGGACCATACTGGGCAGTCATATTCAGCAGAAGAATAGCAAAGGGCCAAGGCAGAAGATCTCAGTGTGTTAGGGTCTGCACCCCATTTGGAGGAGGTAAGCTTTTTTAGTATATTGTTTCTTGCATTCACTTTTGCCTTTGTTTTTTCCATGTGGGTTTTATATGAGAGGGTGTGATCGAGAGTCACACCGAGGTAGATTGGGTTCCAGGAATGTTCTATTTCAGAGTCTTCCCAAGAAATCTGTTCCTGTTTGCTTCTTTATTGTTAAGGTATAAAAGGCTAGTCTGGGTTTTCAAGGGGTTTGGTTTTAGTTGATTGCTTGTATAGTATGTGGTTAAACTATTTAAGGCAAGTGATAGAGTAATTTCAATGGACTTGAAATTTTTTGATTGAGTAGCTATAGCAAGGTCATCAGCATAGATAAAATTTCTGGTTCCTGGAAAAATATGGAGATCATTGACGTAGATGTTGAAAAGTAATGGTGATAACACACATTCCTGGGGAAGGCCATTTTTTTGTAAGTGCCAGTGGCTCTTCCTGCCCCCCAAGTCTACATAAAAGCATCTGTTTTCCAAGAGTGATTGGATCAGAAGGACAAGGCGATAGTCACTAGTTATTCTGTATATTTTATTTCTGAGTGTGAGATGGTTTATGGTATAATATGCTGCAGTTAGGTTTACAAAGACTGCTCCTGTGGCTATAGTTTTTGCTCATAACCATTTTCTATATATTGAGTGAGGTTTAGAATTTGTGATGTGCAGAATTTACCTGGTCTAAAGCCAGCCTGCTCAGCAATAAGATGGGGTTTGATTAGGGGTTGTAGCCTATTCAAAATTAATCGTTCGTAGAGTTTAAAGAGGTTGCTGAGTAGTGATAGATATAGGTCTGTAATTTTTTGCTTCTGTTGGAGTTTTCTCCCTGGTTTCAGAAAGGCCACCACTTTGGCATGCTCCAGATAGTTGGTATCCTTAAGGTTCTGAGGCAAGTATTGTATAGGTTTAATAACCACTCTTTAGTCCTGTTTCCAAAATGTTTAATCTGTTCATTACAGACATCATCAAGGCCTGCAGATTTTCTAGGACTTAATTGGTTCATGGCAGCATTGAGTTCAGTGATGGTGAAATCTGAGTTAATCATATTTTGTTTCTCACTTAGGGTTCTAAGTATCTTCTTTTTCATGTTCTTTTTAGGAAATTTTCCATTCAGCAGCAGCTGGTGAGCAATTAGATTATCTGTTACCTGTGGATGGTCATATGGCTTAGTGAAATCCTTCTAATTCTGTTGATAAAATTCCATGCCTTTCTGCTATGTAGGTCATATCAAGGGCTTCTATTTCTTTTTTCCATGAGGAACACCTTTTCTCAGCCATCTTGGAGCATAAATTTTTCTCCTGCTTGGATAGTCTCTGCTGAGAAGGGGTTGGTGTTGTAAAGTTGTAAGTAATCAGCATACTGGGCTTGTATGTCACTGGAAAGGCCTGGAATGTAGTTTGTGTGGCATCCTTGGGGGAATGTGTTTGGTGGAGATTTTCCTCAACATTTTTATGAATTCAGGATACTCTTGAGGGTTTGGAGGGTCTTGTTCTATGGAACGGTTGCAATCTTCCATGAAACCTTTCCAATTAGCTTTTTGGAAATTAAATTGTCGTCTGTAAGGGACTGTGTTAGACATAATTGCTGGGTTGAATTGAAGCATTATAGGTCTATGTTGAGTATGTGGAATCGGATTTAAGACCTTTTTAACACAAATGTTGGATATTTTTGAGCTAACGAATATGAGGTCAGGGTTATAGCCTTGCTTCCATCTGCCACTGTTGAAAGATGCAGGGAGTTTTGGGTTATGTATCAGGTTTAGAGAAAGGTTTTCAGCCCATTTTTCAACAAGTTCTCCATCTTCATTGGATTTTGTGTAACCCCAGTTAACACTGTGGCTGTTAAAGTTACCTATTACAACATTAGTCATGTATGCATTATTATTGAGGAGGATGCTAGGGAACCTCTTCTGGTGGTTTATAGACTAAGGTGATTGAGATATTTTTAAATGTGATTGTAATAATTTCAATGTTTCTGTTGTTCGTTGAGTCAATGGATGATGGGATCAAGTTCTCTTTTGTACATATTGCACTACCATATTTATCGTGGGGTATTTCTTTGATGAGTTTCATGCCACGGATGGAAGGTCTTGCAGCACCTTCTCCTCTGTGAGTTTCTTGCAGGCAGAGCACATCGCAGTCATTATCTCTGCAAATATTTGCAATGAGATCTTGCTTGACACTGGAGAAACCTTTAATATTAAATGATATTAATTTTAGGCCTGGTCCCAGGTAGGATCCTTTAGGGCAGAAATTTGGGAGCATTTTAGTTCGATCACTTGCGTTTGGTTGATAGCAGTTTTAGCTTCCCCTAATGGGTACTAACAGGATGCAGGAACGAGAACCTAGCTGCTGCGCACCCCATGAAGTGAGATGAAAACATAGAAGTGATAATAGTGATGGTTCGTATGAATGATCTGAGATGTTGCATGAATCATGCTAGTATGAGATTTGAATGGAAGTAATACAGCCTCTAGCTTTTCAAGAAACTTGTCAATAAAAATTCTTAAAATTCAATAAAAAAAATTCTTAGCCTCATTAATTTCTTGCAGTTGAGTTCTATGTAATGTAATACACATCAGATGGAACTCAACTGTGATCTGTATTGTGGTGTGTGTGTGTGTGTGTATGTGATATGTATTGTAGTATGTATCTACATACTATAATAAACTCTTGGTAAACATTCACCACTGCATCAGAGCATTCTATCATTTATCATCTGTCATGCAAAAAATATTTTTTCATTTCCTTATTCACATGATTCTAACACAGTTTTTAGGGATGACCTCTTCTTCTTTCCCTGCCTATTATCCTATGCAAGATTTCCCATATCTATTTGATAGGCTCCTCTCACCAGTTTATGTCTTGATAATATCATCTTTCTTCTCCAATCTTCCAACCTCTGCAGAGCATATTCCCTTAATCTGTCCTCATATTCAACATTTTAGTCCTGAAACAGTCTCACTCATTTCTGTATTCTCTCTGATGTTTCCTTATTTTTGAAATATCCAGGTGACCAGATATGTGCACAGAAATCTGTATACATATCTGAGGTGTGATTAGTGTTTTATTATCACCAACTTATCCCTATTTGTCAGTGCTCTTCACATATTTGTAGTAACTTTCTGGATAACCCGAACAAAATTTTTAATATATCTTCTGAATTTTAGTTCCTATCATCAGCATCTCTAGATTCCTTACCTACTTTATCCCATAGAGTGATGTTTCTTCAGTACAATACATCTCATTTCACTTTCATCCAACTGCATAACTCTCTACACTTGGCAACACTAAACTACCTTATCGTCTCTATTTAAATTTTCAGGAACATCACATCAGAGCTTAACATTATTACCCCTAATTAGCATCATTAGCATTATGATGTATATCTCTTGTATATCTTTTCTCAAACTTTACACTGTCTTCTTGATATATAAATTAAAGAACAGTGGTCTTGGAACAGAACCTTGTAACACCCTATTTGTCACTTTGTTTTTCAAGTCATTGCACCCTATACTCAACATGCTGACTCCTCTCAGCCAACCGTCTCTATAACCATGCTGCTAAATAGCTAACTATTCCCATCTTCTTCACTTTCAACAGCAGGTGTTTGTTTTGCAGTATTCTATCAAACATCCTTGCAATTTTAACAATAATGACAATAACAATAACAATCTGAACAATAACTAAAAGCTCTACTTCTCATCTTGAAAAATTAAGCATCTGAATGCAGATGTCAGGTTTTCAGATTTTAGTCTTAGTCACTGTCTTCAGATTTTACTGTTGCTGCTTTTATGTACTAATTACATCGCAATGATTTTTTATTAACTCAAATATATGCTGAAACTTTTTTTTTAAGTATATGTTTAGAAGACATTCGTAACATAACACTAATTTTATGAACTTGGAAAAATCAAGATGACATTCTTTGCTGATGATATCGATCATAGAAGAAAAGCTTGTACATCTCTAAATGTTTCATAAACATACTTTCTGTTCACGTGATTTTTTTTCCAACTTCATGGTTGGCTCAGCACCTCTTTGTGATCTGACAACCTGTTTTTTTAGCCACTCATTAGTCAACCATATTCTGTCCTAAAATATTTATGCACTCTTGTGCTAGTTTCTCTGTTTCATAAGAAGAAAATCCTGAGTTCACTGCTGCTTCCACAAAAAATCGGGTAACAGGATGAGATCATTTCAAATCCTGCCACAGACAGGATTTGAAATGATCTCATCTCTTTCCCAGTTAATAAGTAGTGAAATCACCATCATGGAAGGATCCACAATACATTTGTAAATATTCATTAAATAAAAATCACTGTCATTAAAAGGAAATATTGGTTGCAGTCATGTGTTTGTGTATAATGCCCCTTGCAAAATGTCAATTTTAGTGTTAACTTTTATTACATCTGTATTCCTTTTATTTTTATTTTCATACTGTGTAGTAGGAATGAATTCCTTCCCTCTCCTCTTGTTAGTTTTCTAGAGGCATTATACCAAGTAAATGGCTTTGAAGGGAAAAATGCCACACTAAATATATTTTGGTTATCTTATTATGATTACATATACCTTCATTAAATCAGAAATTCATTGTGAGTGACTCACACTAACCATTATTCATGCTATACCTATTGTACTTCTTAAGCTCATTCATACTCATTCACTGTCAGAGAACTCACAACGACCTCTGGTAATCAGCCCAGTCCAGTCACATTTGCATGCACTCTACACAATGTCCAGAGCGACTCCTAGTTCTCTCCCTACTTATCATGTACTGAAAAATTTTTCTTGTATCAATCTTATGGAACCTCTTTAACTTATAAGTTGTTATCATGTCTCCTCTTTTTCATGCACCTACTAAACTTTGCAACCTACATATCTTCAATCCATCCTTGGAGGCAGCATTCACTGTACCTGCCACCATCTTGGTCACATGTCTCTGGATCCTCTCTACCACCTCCTCAGCCACAAGAAATACAGATGACTAAATCTGTGCAGACTAGTCAATAAGTACTGTATCATAGTCTTATAAAGAGGGATGATAACCATCCTATCTCCACTTGTCAATGTATTCTTCAAGATCCAATAATCCTTGAGCTATTTTTCCAACTTCTCCAATATGCCCTCTGAACTCTGTTTGCCATCATCATCATGCTTAAATCTCTACCACAATTTCTTGTAATCCAGTAACATCACTGTAATACAAAATATGTAATATATTTCATTCCTAAGTGCATAACCTTATATTTGCAACATTAAATTAACAACTATCATCCTTTGCTACACTGCCAATTTATTTAAATCATCCTGCAGGACCTCTATATTGTTAATGGTTGTTCTTGTGAGTTTTGCATCATCAGCAAACGCACTGAATACTCCCCCTTAAATCATTCCCTATATTGTTAATATATAAATTAATACATTCATACCAGGCATGTATATGATAAAAATATCAATCCTTAACCACAATGTGAATGCAACAAATGTCTTGCATTTCCAGTTTACCATCTTTCAGGCATGTGATGAATCATTACATATGCTTTCTAGAGAAACCAAAGTTATATTAGAAGGGGAAAGTTCTGCACAATTAGCCTAGTGGCTATGCGCTTTGTAACCATATGCCTGGGCAAGAAGTGTCCTAGGGTTGATTCCCGTCGGTGACGTGAGGAGCTTAAGGATCTTTCTCAGCCATAGCCAAGTTAGCCAAGTACAATTGGACATAAACTTTATACATGGCATATCAAACTCACACTAACTTATATTCTAACATGGAAAGCAAATCTCAATTCTACAAAATCTGTATGCCCCACACTCTAAATGTAAATCAGGCTAATATTTAACACTATAGCAAGTAACTTCTTCCTAGCAACTGTTCCAGAGTTAGGTTCCCTTTTCAGCCCAAACTTAGATTAACACTAGTCTTCTTGACACACATATGGAGCTTCTTCAAATCCTTGCCTCTTTTTCCTCTTTACGTTTACAGTTATGTTAGATAGATAAAAGGTTGTACATTACCATCTTGTCTCAACTAATGGGATTTCCCTGACTTCCCTCACGCTTTCATTTTGGATACGGTAGGACTTTCGTATTTTCTCGCCACGTGTTTCTATGACCTCTGCGACTTACTTATTCTTTCTTCGATGGTTGCCCTTTGCTGACTTTATATTGCTGTGGTTCACCAACGGCTCCTTACTGGAATTCTGACTTCATTCCACAGGCAGCTTTGTTCGACACGGTTATAACATCAACCGGGAGATTGTTGATGGGCACCGGCGACAAGCTTCCTCAGCTATCCAGGCTTGGACGGGAACATAGGAACAGAAAACAAGAGAGTGTTTTTGCATCGCGCCGCACGTTATATCTTCCTTGCGAGCGCCCTCTCTCGTTGACTACTTCACACACTAAGCTACAGCCGATTAGTCACCCTAACTCTGAACTGTTTTAACATGGTTCTAAAACATAGACTTCCTAAGCATATTTAATAACAATAATTTTGATTCTGAAACACAGTTTTCCTTTGCTTAATTTTACAAGAATAATATTAGTTCTAAACACAGATTTCCTTAGCTTATTTAATAGTAATAATTTCAGTTGAGTTGATATACTTTTTGAATCATAATATATACAGTACTCTCTTAACCCTGTTCTTAGAGGTATAAGGATGTCCTTTCCTTAAGTTTTCATTGTCCCTATGTTGGGTCAGCATTTTCCAACACAACAAAGTACTTACGAGCGAATGCAGACTTTTTCTCCTGTGTGCTGGTAGTTTTCCCCTCCTTTTGTACATCCTGGAGATCACTTTGTATGCTGGTGGTGGATGACTCACTATCTGTTGCCTCACAAACACCTTCAATAAAAGATTTCTTAATACCAAAATTAAACAAAGTCCCTTGTCTCTTATTCATATTAAAATTTAAATCTGCAGGCCTATTACTTTTAAAAAATCATGGCACTACAGTTTCGAAACTTTCACCCTACAATACAAACTTGTGAAGAAAGTATTCCGTATTACTAGATTTGAGAACCGAATACAGACAACCTTGATCTTCAATTTTAGTAGAAAAATTTTCTTTATACTTCCTTGCTGATTGGTCACGAACATTTGCACCACAGATATCATTTCTTTCAGTTTTGAGAACAGAGGATACGTCGGCGATTGTTGTAATTGGCTTGAAGGCAATTTTTATGATCAGCCATAAACAGCAGTATTCTCTTTCCCAATTGTTGAAAGATTTTGATGTGTGAAAATTAACAATAATTCATGAATATTTGCATGTTTAAAAATATGCCGCTTGGTCACTGACATTTGCTACACAGATGTCATTTCCTTCAGTTTTGAGAACAGAGAATATGCCACCCATTGTTGTAATCAGCTTGCAGGCAATTTTTATGACCGGTCATAAACAGCGGTATTCCCTTTCCCAAATGTTGAAAGGTTTCGATGTGTGAAAATTAACGATAATTCATGAATACTTCCACATTTAAAAATACATGGTTTGGTCACTAACATTTGCTACACAGATGTTATTAGGCATTCTGGGTCTAAACTTTTCAACATATTCACGAATATTATTCTCCTCAGAATAGGTTAACAGTTTGGGAAACCCTTGGCTAGACTATGCACTCTGGTAAACTATTTTTGAAGAGTCTAAATGTCTATTTATATAGTCTGCATTGTATTGTATTCCTCATAAATGTATTCCTCAAAACTCAATAAGGATCACTGCACTATGTACCAAAAATTTGAGAGATGACCATCTTTAGTACAATAACCATACACTACATTAAATCCATTTCTAGAGCATACCATGACAGGATGTTAATTTTTTTATTCGATTAGAATTTTAAATTGTTTCCATGGTTACTTGATTGTTAGTATTTGCTTGAGGATGCTGGTTTGAAATCTAGTGAAAGATCAGATCTAATATATGTGATAATAAATATCATATATATTAGTTAGTATTAATATATATATATATATATATATATATATATATATATATATATATATATATATATATATATATATATATATATATATATATATATATATATAATATATGTATATATATAATATATGTATATATATAATATATGTATATATATAATATATGTATTCCTGAGCTTCTACTCAGTTGTTATGGTACACTTTAAAAAAGATATTTAATGACTTTAAACCGAGATAAAAAATATTAAGTTTTAATGAAAATGATACAACTAGTTTCATCCTTTTACAGCCTTCATCAGGTATCCACTAAAGTTAGAACACAGTAATAAAAATTGAAGTTACAAAAAAACTGAGAATTACAGGCAAAAAATGCAATACATAATTGACACAAAAATGTTGTATTTTTCAAGTTGTTCTATCCAACGCGGCATTGTTTATAGCCTGCGTGCTTGTGAGTTCTCGTAAACGCCAGTATTGAACAACTGCATCATGGCTATCAGAGATGTTGTAACTTAAATTGCTTCAAATGTTCAGGATTAAGGAGGATTTCTTTGGATTCCACAATTTTCCTTTCAAACTCATCACTGCAGCGAAAAATGTTTTTGGATTTATCCTAGCAAACTGAGTGACTTTGGAGATCATCATGAGGATTGTTTGAGAAAAGAACATGACTGGATAGTGCAGATGCATGTGATCTTTTATAGGAGATATCTCTCTTATGTTCTTCTATACGTAGTTCAATAGATTTGTTAGTCTGTCCAAAATAAGGAATATTACAATCGCACCATAATTTGTATATACACCTGGATATTTTAGGTTGTGATGAATAGGCTTTGGATGACTTATAAGAGAACGGGTTTTAGGAAGTGTAGTGAAAAACATCCTGATGTTGTATTTTTTTAAGGACTTTAGCCAATTTATTGGAGATTGAACTAATGTATGGGATGGAGATGCTACTTTTAAAATTAGTAGTTTCCATAGTACACTGCCTAGGAGGATCCAGAAGAAATTTCTTAATTGTTTTTTCAGAATATCCATTTTGTTTAAAGATAAGAGAAAGGTGATTAATTTCTTTTTGGAGCTCATCTGGTTCATTTAAAAGAGAGTATGCTCTGTGTCCTAAGGTAGAAATAGTTCCGAGCTTTTGAGGTGGAAAGTGATGTGATTGACAGTGCAGATATCTATTAGTATGAGTGGGTTTTCTGTATATAGAGATTTTAAATCGATCAGAGCATCGTGTAAAAATTACATCCAGGAACAGAAGGCGGTTATTACAAACAAAACCAAGGCCTAGCAATGGGCAACCCTTTATCCCCAGTTCTAACAAACATTTTCCTAGAAGATTTTGAAACGAAAGCCATATCATGCTTCTCACTTAAGCTGAAACTTTGGAGGCGTTATGCTGACAACATTTTTATTATATGGAGTCACGGGCACACATCTCTCATGGATCAACCAACCAAATACGGTAAATATCAGAATATTTCAGGTTCAGACTCACTGCTGAATAAGGAGCTCACATATTAATTAATATAACACCATGTCACATCACCTTTGGGATCAAATCCCTGGAATAATTCAACCAATGGAGATTAAACTAACAAGTTAAAACATGTATTGAGCAAGGAATGGAATTTAAGTAGAGAAGTGAAAGAAGTCCAGATATTATATTTTTTGAGAACTTTGGCTAATTTTGGTGAAACAGAAATGATATATGGTTGGGATAAGTAGCCTTTTTCACTATTTCTATCTTCAATATGGCAAGGAGGTTGATTGAATAGTAGCTTATTAACTGTTTGTTTTGAATGACCATTTTGCTGAAAGGTTGTAAGAAGAATTAAAGTTGTTTGTTAATATCTTCTTCTTCAAAGAGGAGGGAGTGAGCACATTTGCCAAGCATAGAAATAATGCAAAGTTTTTAAGGTGGATAGTGATGGCACTGTGCATGGAGATATCTATTGGTATGAGTAGGTTTCCTATAAATAGAGATTTTTAATTTCTCAGATACGCAAGTGAGTTTGACATCTAGGAACGGAAGAAAGCTAAAAGCTATCAATCTCTAATTCTGCAGTAAACTGGATTTTGGATGTTGACTGTTGAGATGGTTTAGGAAATTCTTTAAAGACTCAGGTCCATCACTCTAGATTAGGAAGATGTCATCTATATATCTTTTCCACAATCTAGCTTTCAAGCTAGATTGTAGAAAAGATATATAGATGACATCTTCCTAATCTAGAGTGATGATACAAATGAAAATATAGCTTTTTCTTCAAAAGATTTCAAATATAAATTCACCAGTATGGGCGATAAAGGATTATCCATGGCTAAATCAAAGTTCTGTTTGTAAATAGTGTCTTTAAACTGGAAATTAACAGAATTAACAGAATGGGTTAATTGTAAAGCCATTACTTTTTTTTGATAATTTTATCTTTTAACAGAGTAAGAACTTCTTCTGTGGGCACACTTGTGAAGAGGTAAATGACATCAAAACTAGCCATAATTTTTTATTAAGGATTAAAGCTCTTATTAAGAATAAGGGCTTTAACTCTTTTCAACATTTGAAAGGTTGTTACTGGATTTTTTTATGATAATTTTATCAGGAGACAAAAAAAAATTATAATTCTGCACTTTAAAAATTAGCCATAAAAAGACTGAATTATCAAACTGGATTATGATCTTTTATTTCAGATATGTAGAGTCTCCAGCTTTAGACTTATCAAACATTCTTGAAGATTCCTCTGCAAAAACTCCTCTGATTTTTATTTTAGCACCTGGTGTGGTAAGAATCTAATAATAATGTAAATATAAATATATGTATTATTATAAAACATATTATCATGCAGTAATCTCAATTTATTTAGACTTAGGCCTCATATGAAGTGGTCATTGGTTGTATGAGAGTACCTTTTAACTTTGAATCATGCTGAAGAGAAATAAAATAGAAAAACAGTACCAGGCAGAAAACATACTCTACTTAATAAATGTTATTTCATATTCTTATCAAATGAAACATTTCATAATTTTTGTAGCTGTAATTTAGTTTGTTGCATTTATTTAGTTATTTTTTACAGAAGAAAGTAGTTTACAAGTGTATTGTCGATAGATGGTTTCATTACCCTCAACTTCACAAAAATCAGTTGTATGTTTCAAGTGGCATAAAACTATATGCATCCAGAATAGCACTTAGGGCCACCTTGACACACCAATGGTACTGGGAGTACCACAAGTTTCTTTCTTTCTTTCTTGGCGTGTATAACACACACACACACACACACAAAATACAACATATATACATTTAATTGTCTGTGAGCTCAGAAACATTTTAGAGGGTGGTCATGCATGTGTGTTAATTTCAAAGATTGGATTGAAATTGTTGATAAAAGAGCATCTCAATTTGTGCAAGTGTAATAATAGAGTAACAAGATCACCATTAAAGTATGGTCAAGACAAATCAGTAAAAAAGAGAATATGAGTACGAAGAAAGGAAATGAAAGCAGCAAGAATCAGAGATAAATGGCAAAATGAACAATAAAAGTGGGAAAAATGATAGTTCTCATTTCCATGAATGCAAGTAACATAAGAATGAAGAAAGTGAGAATAAAAGCCATGAAATTATAATTGGAAATAGTAGAAATATGATTCTGAGCATTGAAAATATGAATGAAAGAGATGGGAATGGAGAAGACAAAGAAGAGCAAATGAAAGTGGAGTAAATTAAATTAGGAGATAGATGATAATACCAAAGAATAATTTGAGAACTGTATAAAGTGGCAATATGGCTAGAAAAGAGCTTGGTAAAGGAAAGTGATGACAGAAGAGAAATTGTTTCCTTTTACCCTGATGAATGTAAAAAATAAGTGGACAGCAAAACTCTCAAGGTAGAGAGGAAGAGAGATATTACAGAGCACAACTCAGTCTATCGAATATGTTTGGTTTGAAAAGATTACAACCATAGCAACTAATGATACCACCATATTATGTATGTTAATTTCATGGGTTTCTGGTTTACTGGCTTTGTGGGATCTCATGTTTCTGAGAAAACCCTGCCATCTCTATTTGAGACTGACTAACTTATCTTCATCTGAAAAGACCTTTTGGAGGTTCATGCATCTTAGATGAAATTTGAACTGAAGCTTTACAAAGGAAAAATATCACATTGCATTGCAGGAAATGGGATATCAGTGGGCAGCATAAATGAGATGATACAAGATTTGCAAGTGTTATTAGGATAGTAAACCAAAATTATCAGAAGGAGAATGGTAAACCTGTTACCAAGGTGTATGTAATGACATGATGGCTAGCAGATGTAGAAACAGAGAGCAGATGTCTAAGATTGAGTTCAGAAAAAGGCATATTGATGATATAAAGTTGTTCAGAGCCCTGATTTGAACAAACTAGTTCCAGAGGCAAATGATAATGAGCATTAATTTAATGTTGCCAAGTTTAGGTTTATATAATTTGGACTAAGGAAAAAATGCATTTTTTTTATGTTGCTCCCACCCACAAAAGGTTATTTGTAAACCTATCATAAATTTTGTACTGTGAGTGGATTAAGGATGTTTTTATTTTTATCATTTATATATATATATATATATATACAGGGTGTTCGGGATAAATTTGACAGTTTCGTAAGGAAAAAGAAAATCTTCTTTGTATCTATTAAATTTAATGAATTGACAAAAAAACATTACAGGCAGAGTTAATTACAATACTATCAACAAGATTTACTCAAAATAACCACCATTAGCATCGATCACAGCTTCAATTCTGCTTCGGAACCTCGAACAAGCTGATGCTACAGTCTCCCTGGGAAGGGCCGCAAAAACTGTTTTAATTTTATCCATTAACTGGGCTTTTGTATTACTGGAAGTGCAATTGGTGTCTTTTTCAACTGCGGCCCATACAAAATAATCCATGGGGTTAAGGTCTGGGGAGTTTGGAGGCCAAACATTTGGACTGGTGAAGTCGTAGAAATTTTCAGACAACCATTTTTGACTTTTCCCAGAGGTGTGGCAAGGGGCCGAATCCTGCTGCCATACATACGGCCTACCATTGGCTACCCTTGTT
This sequence comes from Typopeltis vanoorti, assembly GCF_054136105.1. NCBI lineage: Eukaryota > Metazoa > Arthropoda > Arachnida > Uropygi > Thelyphonidae > Typopeltis > Typopeltis vanoorti. The sequence continues at coordinate 37,745,990 of NC_143572.1, read as the reverse complement.
ATCCAGGGCTTGACTACAGTTAGCAACTCCACGAACAAAGCCCGAATTCCAATGCCAGGGTTCTTCAACACCTGTTCCTGCAGATTTGCGAGGAATTCTGCTGTACGAACGCAATCAGATCGTCTGCTAGGGATCTTTCTTCTTGCTACATCCTCGTAGTCACCATTGCAAGTCTCTAGTTCATGCCTGATTGTTTTTACTGTATTCAGGGAGCATTGGGCAGCAGTCGTAATATCCTTATTTTGATGGCGGGCACGAATCATCATGATACAAGTTATTCTCTTCCATGATTCAGGTGGGTTCCAGCTATCCATCCTTTCTGACATCTTGTATATGAATGAAGAAGGGTCCAAACTTTTAAATGAAGAGAAGTGTGTGTTAATACATGTAACTTACGGAAAAATATAATTAATTATAAATATGTCAAATTTATCCCGAACACCCTGTATATATATATATAAATCATAATTTTACTGACTAGGAACACCGAGATAAGATAAGATAAAGTAGAGAGGAAGAGACTTTAATTAAAACACAACTAGTTTCGTCGGAATGCTGACTTCTTCAGGTGTACAAACTATCACAAAAACTGGAAAAATAGCAAGATAAAACATGAACTTCTTATATAAACAAGTTAAGAATAACAACAGTCAAATTTGAACTGGCGTCGATGTGGCAGGGCTAGCTTGAGGCGATAGTGAGTGGGAACTATCTCGAGAGCTCCAGAACTGAATTACTCCACTGTGTGGAGTGTTCCAGAACTATTTCTTTTGATTCTAAGATGCATCTTTCTAGTTCATCATTGCATTTATGGATATTAGTAGTAAGTTTCCAGTTTATCTGGTGTTGATGCTCTTCTAAATTAGAGTTGGCAGAGAAAAGAATATGACTGGAGAGGGCGCTTGCACGGGTTCTGTTGTAGGAGATATCACGTTGATGCTCTTCGAGACATGGTGGGACCGACTTATCGGTTTGCCCATAATATGGTTTTCCGCAACTGCAGATGATTTTATAAACTCCTGGGAACTGAAGTTGGTTATGTTTGGGCTTGGTTTGACTCAAGGAAAAACGAAGTTTTGGTAGGGTAGTGAAGTAAGTTCTAATGTTAAAATTCTTCATAATTTTCACCAATTTTGGTGATATAGAACTTACGTACAGTAACCGAATGTGTGCAATAGGGTTGGAGTTATCTTCTTGCTGAGTTGGCATATGTAGTATAGACAGCTTTGAGGTGGTTAGCCATTTTAGGAAGGTGCTTTTGAGGTGGTTGAGTTCGATTTGAAGATCTTCTTCTTCTGAAATTAGAGATCTCGCCCGATGGGCCAGAATGGAAATAATACAGAGTTTCTGCAGAGGGAAGTGATGAGAGGAGGCATGTAAGTATCTATCCATGTTAGTAGTTTTTCGAAAAATAGAAAATTTGAGACAATCAGGCATCCTAGTGATCTTTAAATCTAAAAAGGCAAGGATGCCATTCATCTCGAGTTCCGATGTGAATTTGATGTTTTGGTGGCGATTGTTCAAATGACCTAAGAAGGTTTGTAAGTTCTCTTGACTATATTCCTAGATGAGGAGGATATCATCTATGTATTGCAGCCACAGTTTGGGTTTTAATGTAGCGCTTGAAATGGCTTTTTCTTCAAAGTCTTCGAGAAATATGTGCTAACACTGGAGATAGTGGGCTGCCCATAGCTAAGCCACTGGTTTGGCTTAGCTATGGGCAGTAATTATATTTGGCTGGTAATTCCTCCTCATATATCAAAAACTGAAGATTTAAATCTAAGGTAAGAAATTTACAACTCAATGAATTTGACAGAATGGACAGTTTAGATTTGTCCTTCAAATGAGAAATAGCCAGAGTTTATGCAATGCATTAATAGGGCAAAAATGTTTTTGGAGACTGTTTTTAGTAGACTGAAGACTTCTTCTTGCAGGAAAATTTGTAAAGAGAGAGACAATATCAAAACTGTCCATTCTGTCAAATTCATTGAGTTGTAAATTTCTTACCTTAGATTTAAATCTTCAGTTTTTGATATATGAGGAGGAATTACCAGCGAGATGTTTTAAGGAAGAGGCAAGGTATTTGGACAGGTTGTAGTAGGTGAGTCAATGCCTTCAATTATTGGTCTTAAAGATGTGTCTGCTTTGTGAATCTTTGGAAGGCCATACAAACGGAGAATTAGAGGATGAAGAGAACGGAGAGATAGCCTGGTGTGTCTTGGAAGTTTCAAAGTTGATTTGAGAAGGTTGTTGGTTCGGTTGTGAAGTTCCCTCATAGGGTCACCTTGTAAAAGAGAGTAAGTCTTCGGTATTAATAAATCGTTGATCTTGGAACGATAAACAGATCTGTCTAGGATGATTGTTGCAATACCTTTGTCTGCTGGCAGGATAATAATGTCATTGTTATTACGAAGATGGTGGATATCTTTCTTTCAGAGGAGATAAATTATCTGCAGGACGACGACTGTTGTTTATTGTAAAAATAGCTTCAATTCTGAGTAGCTTCGCTACTTTTTTAGGGAGATGTGAGGCAGCCTTTTCTACTTTGCTTAGAAAAGTCGTGAATTCGTAAACTCAGGAAAAATCTATAAACAAACTAGCGGCTTAGCCATGGGCAGCCCATTATCTCCAGTGTTAGCCAACATATTTCTTGAAGACTTTGAAGAAAGAGCCATTTCAAGCACTACATTAAAACCCAAACTGTGACTGCAATACATAATAATACACAGAAACTCGGTATTATTTCCATTCTGGCCCATCGGGCAAGATCTCTAATTTCAAAAGAAGAAGATCTTCAAATCAAACTCAACCACCTCAAAAGCACCTTCCTAAAGAACGGCTACCCACCTCAAAGCTCTCTATACCCACATATGCCAACTCAGCAAGAAGATAACTCCAACCCTGTTGCACACATTCAATTACCATACATAAGTTCTCTATCACCAAAATTGGCGAAAATTATGAAGAATTTTAACATTAGAACTTACTTCACTACCCTATCAAAACTTCGTTCTTTCTTGAGTCAACCAAAGCCAAAACATAACAAACTTCAGTTCCCAGGAGTTTATAAAATCATCTGCAGTTGCAGAAAACCATATTATGGGCAAACCGATAAGTCAGTCTCACTACATCTCAAAGAGCATCAACGTGATATCTCTTACAACAGAACCCGTGCAAGCACCCTCTCCAGTCATGTTCTTTTCTCTGCCAGCCAACTCTAATTTAGAAGAGCATCAACAGATAGACTGGAATCTTACTACTAATATCCATAAATGCGCTGACGAACTAGAAAGTTGCATCTTAGAATCAAAAGAAATAGTTCTGGACCCCTCACACATGAACTTCACACACCACAGTGATTCAGTTCTGGAGCTCTCGAGATAGTTCCCACTCACTATCGCCTCAAGCTAGACCAGCCACATGGATGTCAGTTCAAATTTGACTGTTGTTATTCCTAACTTGTTTATATAAAAAGTCCATGTTTCATCTTGCTATTTTTCCAGTTTTGGTGGTAGTTTGTACACCTGAAGAAACTAGTTGTGTTTCAATTAAAGCTTTTATCTTACCTTATCTCGGTGTTCATAGTCAGTAAAATTATGATTTGAAATGTCTAAAATCTGAGTAAATACCAGTTACAATATATATATATATAGCCAATCATGTCGCCGGTATGGTTGGCTGAGTGGTTAGTGTATCTGCTCTCTACCCGAAAGGCTGCTGGTTTGAATCCCACCGTGGGCATGGATATTTGTAACTGTCTGTGAAAATGGTGGTAGTGGTCAGCAGTAGATGGTACTGGTGAAGATAATGAAGGTACTTGCGGTTAGTGGAGTGGTGGAGATGGAGAGTTGTGGAGCAGGTTCCCTCCCTCGATGAGTCTTTCGACTCCCTGGAGGTGTTATGTAATAATAATAAATATATATACATTTATTTTATTTATTTATTTAATTTAATTTTATTTATTATTTTTTTTTTTATATTTTTAATTTTTTTTTTTTTTTTTTGCATAATCTAGAAACCTGCTCTGGAGACCAAACATGGAACTTTTTCAAGCCACTTCTGGTCTCCACCTAATGATGGGAGATGAATTTGAACCCAATGGCATTTAAGTTGGCAGGATTTGAACCTGCAACCCTGTTAGCTGAAAAGCAGGTACAATAACCACCAGGCCTATTATAAGGCAAAATACAGGGTGGACATAATTAAACAGGATGTGCTTAATTCAACCAAACTTGGTGTAAGTACGCTCTGAGATATGGGGTTTTTATTTACAGAAGATAAAAAATAGTACAAAATTCTGCCAAAAGGGGACATTTGGCACTATAAATCTCTGCGTTGGTATTAATTAAACAGTAATGGCTAGAAATGACACAAGAAATTCATTTTCGTGTTTGTATAATTTACAGATGTGGTTCAATATGTCCTCCTTTCAGATATTCTAAGAACTGCATTCTGTGAATGACATTCTCTACAACAGAACGTAACAGATCTCCATTGATTTGCTTCACATGCTGCATAATTCTCTCTTTCAAGGTTGCTAAACAAGGAAATATCCTTCATCATGAGTTTCAGACACATATCAGACCATGTCTGAGAGTTATCAGATGCTCTACAACCAAAAGTCACAGGAGTTTGAGATCAGATGAATGAGATAGCCATGCTGTGGGAAATGCATGACTAATCATTCTATGTTCTGTGAAGTGTTTTTCGTAACATTCGCTGTACCGGCAACCCAATGTGAGGTAGCGCTCCATCCTGCATGAATATGATAGAGTCAAGCTATCTTCTCTGCTGCAGTTGCAGGACAACATAGTTGTGCAGCATCTCTCGATACCTAACAGCAGAGAGAGAGTACAAGTCACCAGTCCTGTCAGGTGAGGTTCCATGAAAAAGTATTATTATTATTATTATTATTCAGGCCTCCATGGAGTCAAAACACTCATTGTGGGAGGTCCTTCCTAGGAAACACAAAGTCTATCATACCACTCCTTTAACTCAATGACCATTCTTGCTCTCACCACTCTATCAGGCAATGCATTCCAAGGTTCAACCATCCTCCATGCAAAGAAACCACTCATCACCCTCCCTCTAACTCACACCTTCCTTTTGCAACTTCCAGGGATGCCCCCCCCCATCATCGCTCCTTCCTGCTGCTCCAAAAGGCAAAAGAACTCCCCAGTGTCAACCATGTAACCACCTCTCAACAGTTTAAAAGTCTCAATCATATCACCACTCCCTCTTCTATCTACCAAACTCTGCAGTCCACATTCCTTCAGCTAATCCTTATAACAAACATTGTACAGTCCTGAAACCGTCTTTGTTATCCATCTCTGTACTCTTTCCAGACTTAATTTATTCCCTTCAAATCCTGGGGACCAAATTTAAGAACAGTACTCTAAGTGTGGTCTGATCAGGGTCTTACACAATTGAACAATGACTTATCTCTGCAGGTCAGTGTCCTCCTCTAGGTTTCCTTCACAACCTTGCAATATGTTCCCTGAATTTAAGTATTCTATCAATCATCACCCCCAGATCTCTTGTCTCCCCTACTTCCTCCAGTACAGCTCCTCCAATCATATATGCAGCCTCCCATCAATATATCCCAAATTTCAAGACTTCACAATTCACAATTTACAGTTTAATGTTAATTAAACTGTGAAGTTTAATTAACATTGATTCGCTTGGTGTCGCACTGATTAGATCGTCGGCTTGTCGAGAGCTCCTGAAAAGATTAGTAGTATTTTGTGTTAACATTAGAAAATTTACTAGAATTTTAAGTAGTATTGTTTGCTTTTTGTTTCTTGGTGTGTCTGTGCAATTTTTGCGTGTTTTCTGTTATTTTAAATTATTAATTTTAAGATAAGATAGCATACATATGGCACTGATAAAGAAAAAAATGGCGGCCAGGTCGCCATGTTTGTTTAAGAGTTTTGATGTAAACGAATTTATGTAATGTGCTGTCTGTGAGATGTATGCCTTGCAAAGAGCGGTGGGAGTCTGGTTAGAAAGTGATAGTGGAGTTAATATGTGCAGAAAGTGTAAAGAGAATGAGGATTTCAAGCGTGTTTCGCGTGGCGAGTGTGATATCGTTAACGATAGTCAGAATTTAGAAAATGTCGGTGTGCTAGAGAATTGCATGGTAGTGCCAGATAGGTGTGAGAGCATCATTGAAAGTGTAAATGAAGGTAGAAGTACAGAACGAATGGATGACTTGATTGATAATGAAAATGGTGAGATAAATGTGAGTAGTGAAATTGCCCGTTTGAACGGGATACACAGAGCTAAAAGTCAACTGGAGTGTATGGAAAAATGTGTGTTGAACATACCGACAAATAACCGGCAAAAGTCTGTGACGGCAAATAATAGAATGTTCGTAAATGTCAATAAAATGAAGGAGCGAGTGCTGTATGGGGATTCGCTATTAAGAGGTGTAATAGTTGAGAGTTTAAAGAAGTCGTACCAGCCGGGTGCGAACATGAAAGACGTCAGTGAATCTATTCGACTGCAAAAACAGAAGGTGAAAGAGATGATAATCGTGGCAGGAACAAATGATTTGAAAGAGGACAAAATGGAAATGATAGAGGATGTGAGGGAATTATTTGAGGTAGCAAAAGAGAAGAGTGAGAGAGTTAGGATGGTGAGTATCTTACCACGGTATGACAGCGAAGTGTTTAGAGGGAGGGCAATAATTGCCAATGACTTTATGCGTGGGTTATGCATGGAGAGTGGTGTGGAATTTGTGGATGTGTGGAATGAGTTCGATGGGCGAAAGGACTTATATAAGATGGATGGGTTACATTTGAATGGAGTTGGTGTACGGAGACTTGAAAAAGTGTTGATGAATGATGTGGAAGTGGATGTACAGACTCAGGGAAACTAGATTTATTAAGCGGGGGGGGGGGGAATAGATATGCAGACTTTAGGGAGGCAGTTTAGTGTATGAATGAGTATATTATGCCCGAGCGAGTACGAAGGACAATAAATCAGAATGGGATAGTTAGTATAAGGCATCAAAGTAGGGATGGGACAAATGGGCTTCTGCAATTCATGTACACTAATACCAGGAGTATTAGGAAAAAGAAGGAAGAGTTTTTGGCCATGGTTGGCACTTCCAGGCCACAGGTTGTTGGTATTAGTGAAACATGGCTGACAGAAAATGATAAAGCTAGTGGGATTGAATGCAACGGGTATAGCGTGTTCAGGAGTGACCGGGTGAATAAAAAGGGGGGAGGAGTGTTATTGATGATAGCTGATGAGCTGCAGCCAAGGAGTATAGAAGTTGAACTGCAGGATAGAGAAAAGAGCACATTTGAGGCTGTTTGGTGTGAGATAGAATCTAGCAGAACAAAATATACAATTGGGTGCTGCTATAAACCAGGTGATGGAATAGATGGTGGGGATAGTATGCATAGGCAAATAGAAGAAATGAGTGGAAGGAGGGTAATTATTATGGGTGATTTCAATTATGTTAACATTGACTGGAGAGAGCAGAGGGCACATGGGAGGAAGGAATTAGATTTTATGCGGTTATTAAAGGACAACTATCAACGGCAACATGTAGTGGAAAATACCAGGGGGCAGAGAGTGCTGGACCTTGTAATTGCAACTGAGAATGTGGCTGTAACGAACGTGACCATGTTGCCACCAATTGGTGAGAGTGACCATAAGATCATGACTTGGGAGGTGGCTAAAGGAGTGGAATTTACAATTAAGACAGGGTACATGTGGAATTACCGGGCTGGTAAGTATGACAAGCTTAGGTGTGTGCTTGGCTCAGTGCCATGGCATGTAAAACTGCAAGGGCTGGATGTTGATAGTGCATGGGAGGTTAAGAACTGTTTGCAGGAGGCAATGGTTGACTGTATACCAAGAGTCCGAATAATAAATCAAGTAGGGGTTAAATGGATGAATAACACTATTAAGCTTGAGCTGCAAAAAAAGAAACAATTGTGGAGGGAATTTAAGGAGAAAGGTGACCATCAGGCACAGGAACAGTATAAAGCTCACGCCAGGATGGTAACAAGGGTGGTAAGAAAAGCAAAAGCAGATTACGGAAGAAAATTGGCCATGCAGGCTAAAGAGATTCCCAAACAGTTTTTTCAATATGTTGCAAGTAAAAGGAAAAATGCTCATGGTAGAATGATCTTAAAAAATGCTGAGGGTAGGGAGGTAACCGAATCAGTCGATATTGTGGAATTATTGAGCGAGCACTTTGCAAGAGTATATCATCCAGGTGGTGACTTTGCAGGAATGGAAGAACCAACAGCTTATACTGGAATTGTGATGAATGAAGTAGAGGTAACTAGTCTATTACAGAACCTCAATGTCAATACATCTGTCGGATTGGATGGTATACCAGCTCGTGTCGTACGTGAAGCGGCTAAAGAATTGGCAGTGCTCTTGACCATTTTGTTTAATTTGAGCCTCAGGGTCTGGGTCAGTCCCAAGGGGGTGGAAAGAGGGGAAAATAGTTCCGCTGCATAAAAGTGGTTCCAAGGCTGCTGTTGAAAATTACCGGCCAATCAGCATAACAGGAATCATTATCAAGGTCTTAGAGAAAATAGTCAAGAGGAAAATACAAGATTGGATAGAAGAAAATGGGATACTGTATCGGGAACAGCATGGTTTTGTGAAGGGTAGGTCATGCCTCAGTAACTTGCTCACGTATTATAACACAGTGACGGCTGAACTGGATAAGGGTAATGGGTTTACAGTGATTCTACTGGACCTTGCTAAGGCCTTTGACAGGATACCACATGGAATTCTAATCAGTAAATTGCAGCATATGGGGATGGACATAGGGTTGGTGAGATGGATAGGAGGGTGGTTGACAGAGAGATCTCAGAGAGTGGTTTACTCAGGAGTAGAGTCCACAAGACGGCCTGTGACAAGTGGTGTGCCACAAGGATCTGTTCTTGGGCCACTGCTGTTTAATTTGTTCATTAATGATATAGGAAAGGATCTGAGAGGAACAGTTCATTTGTTTGCGGATGATGCAAAGTTGGGTAGGGCAATAGTGAATGCATATGACGTCAAAATTTTGCAGGATGATTTGGGTAGATTGGAGGTCTGGGCTAAGGAGAATGGATGTCAATTTAATGTGGCAAAATGTAAGGTTATGCATTTTGGGATGAAAAGATTGGTGGCAGTTTACTGCATTGGTGGAACTGTACTCCAGGAAATTGATGAGGCACGAGATTTAGGAGTGTTGGTGGATTAGGAATTGAAATTTAGGGGACACATTGCAAAAGTGGCCAAATCAGCTCATCAAATCACTTGGTTGGTGAAGAATATGTTGACAAGCAGGTTATTGTTCCTCTGTATTGAGCCTTGATAAGACCCCATCTCGACTACTGTGCCCAGATTTGGTCACCTAGGTTTCTTCTTGATGGGGAGGAGGTGGAGAGGATCCAGAGGCGAGTGACCAAGATGATAGCAGGTCTGTGGAATGAACCTTATGAGAACAGGTTGTGGATTTGTGGGTTGTAAAAATTGGTTGATAGGCGAAGGAGGGGAGATATGATTGAGACATTCAAATTACTGAAGAGTTTCTATAAAATTAATTCAGAAGATATTTTTGAGAACAGGGCTGGTTGTGGGAGGACTAGGGGACATCCATGGAAACTGGGCAGAAGTGTGGTTAGTAAAGGTGTTAGAGCTGGGTTCTTTACTTTTAGAGTAGTGAATGAGTGGAATGCACTCCCTGAGTCTGTGGTGGATGCTGTGACAGTGAATGAGTTTAAGGCAAGGTATGAAAGATACTGTATGAATGTTGAATAGTTGTGATGAATATGATTTGGGGCCTCCCTTGATGAGTCTAATGACTCCCTGGAGTTGCCCGTAATAATAGTAACGTTAAACTGTTATCCCCATTCATTTGTCCATCTAACTAATTTACTGACTAGTTTATTGAAATCTTCTTGAAGGGCTGCCGTATCAGCACTATTGCTAATATCCCTTCCCAGCTTCACATCATCTGCAAACAACTGAATATCCCCCTAGAATCCATTGACAATGTCATTGATATGTAGGTTAAACAATACATGTCCCAGTACTGAGCCCTGTGGGACACCACTTGTAACTTCCTTGATACTACCCCACTATACAGTATACTACCCCACAATAGACCTGGGACCTGTCTCAGTACTGGGACAGGTCCCAGTACTGAGCCCTGTGGAACCCCACTTGTAACCTTCTGCTTCCTTGATATTGCCCCATTATACACAACTCTCTGATACCTAACAGTCAGCCAATCCTGAATCCAGTTGAATAACCCGACATCTAAACCCATGTGCTACAACTTAAATATCATCTTATCATGTGACACCTGTCAAATCTATCTATCTATCCCACTGGTTTTAACAGGCCTTTAAGGCCCACAACCTTCCAAGCATGCTTGGATTTCGTAACCGAAATACGAGGATAGAATGGTCACTCCTATGCCTCAAGGTATTCTTGGCTGTATCCCTGTGTGTTCAAGGGGCCGGTTTGCCTGCTTGCGGGATGAAAAACACCAGATAAACTGGTGGAAAAAACCCTACTGCCCGCGCCCAAGACCGGCTAACTTGGCTATGGCTGAGGAAGATCCTTCAGCTCCTCACGTCTCCGATGGGAATCGAACCTAGGACACTCCTTCCCCAGGCATATGGTTGCGAAGCGCAAAGCCACTAGGCTAACCGCGCGGACGACACCTGTCAAATGCCTTTGCAAAATCCAAAAAAATGGCAATATATGCCTTTCCTTCATATATCTGTTATAAATGGCAATCATATTATTAAAGCAAGTGCACCCTTTAACAAATCCATGTTGACACTCATTGATAACATTACCCTCATCTGCCAAATGCTGTATATGATCCCTCACTAATTTCTCCAAGAATTTTACAACTACTGATGAAAAACACAAACTGGCATATGGTTACATACATCCAGTTCTGCTACTGCCCTTATGCAATGGCACCATCTTACGTTCCTTCCATTCCTTGGGTATCTTTCCCATAGTCAGATTTTCATTGAAAAGCCAGGTCAAATGAGCTGTCATTTCTTTAGAACATTACCTCAAAACCCGTGGTGAAATACCATTCAGTCCCACAGCTTTACTGCCATCAGGGTACTCAGTATTTGGAAAACACTCTCCTCTTGCACCTGTAAACCTCGAACCTGCCTTATCCCTCTAGTATTAAAACCTTCTTCTCAAGTATGAAATACCCCAATAAAGTGCTCATTGAACAACTCCACTATGTTCTCTGCATCAGTCACTCTATTCCCATTTTTATCCCACAATCATTTCTTCACTCAATCATTCTTCCACAATCATTTTTCAACAATCATTTCTCCTCCTACTGGCCACACAGCTAAAAAATTCCATAGGATTTTCTTTGGATCTTAGTGCCAATCTCCTCTCATATTCCAATTTTGCCTTCCTCACCATACTGCTCACTCTCTTGGCTTGCATCTTATAGTCTTTATGCATTTAACCTTTATATCAATGACATTTTCCATGGATTGCAAGAGGATATTCAGTTGTTGGCGGATGATGCGAAGCTGGGAAGGGTTATTAGTAATAGTGCAGATGTGGTAGCCCTGCAAGACGATTTGAATAAGCTAGATAGATGAGCAAATAAACGGGGATTGTCAGTTTAATGCAGCAAAATGTAAGGTCTTAAGGTTTGGGACACATCGATGGGTCACTGCATACTCTTTGGGAGGAGTTAAATTGGAAGAAGTAGGAGAGACAACAGATCTGGGTTTGATGATTGAGAGAAACCTGAAATTTAGGGGACATATTGCAAAGGTAGTGAAGGTAACACAGAGGATTGCTGCAATAATGAGAAGGACACTGACCTGCAGAGATAAAATGGTTATCATTCTATTGTATAAGACTCTGATCAGAACACACTTAGACTATTGTTCTCAGATCTGATCCTCATGATTTGAAGGGGATAAATTAACTGTGGAAAGGGTACAAAGGTGGAATAACAAAGATGGTGTTGGGACTGTACAATGTTAGTTATGAGGGAGTGTGGACTGCAGAGTTTGGTGGATAGAAGAAGGAGGGGTGATATGATTGAGACTTTTAAACTGTTGAGAGTTGGTTACAGGATTGACACTGGGGAGTTCTTTCGCTTGGTTGAACAGCAGGAAGGAGTCATGACAAGGGGCCATCCCTGGAAGTTATGAAAGAAAACTGTGATAAAGATGGTGAGGAGTGGTTTTTTTGCATGGAGGGTGGTTGAACCATGGAATGCATTGCTGGATGGAGTGGTGAGAGTGAGAACGGTCAGTGCATTTAAAGTGTGGTATGATAGACTTTCTGTTTGCTAGGGGAGATCTCCCTCAATGAGTCTTGATAGACTTGTGTTTCTTAGAAATGACTTCCCACGATGAATATTTTGACTCCATGGAGGCCTGAATAATAATAATAATAATAATAATCTGCTCTCCACCTTTTTCTTTATATCTCTTCCATAACCTCTTTTTTAACTGCAGTTCCTGTTTGATATTGTTTGTCATCACTTTACACCAGATTGTGTCCTCTTCTTCACTCATGGAATATAACTTGCTATTACTGCCAATAAATATTCCTTCACAATTTCCCATGCACTAATGATATCCCGGACTTCCAATTATGCTCTCCATGGAACTTCCCCAAGTTGATATCTAAGACTGTTATAATCACCTGCCTTATCATTCCACATACATTCACTTTTCTTTGATACTCCTGCATGTCTATTCATCTTCCAAGTCAAAACCACATGATCACTCTCTCCAACAGGGGCGGGTGGGGAAAGAGATGTCATCTCAGTTATTATCAGCTCTTCTGATGCTATGACCAAATCCAAAACTCTTAAGCCTCTGGCACCCTCTTTTACAAGTTGCATAAGAAATCTGTCCCTCAAGAATTCCAGAAATTCTTCACACCATACTGCTTCAAAACTACTGTCAGTATCTGCTCTTTGCATCTCCACCCTAGATAGGCACAACTCCTTTGCCATCATTGATATCACTCCTCCTTTTTTTTGCCTTTTCTGTCTTCACATAAAACCAGATATTCTTCCATCTCCATTCCTGTTAGAATGTCATCCTTGTTCAACGATGTCTCACTTGCACCAACAATGTTTGGGCAAATGAACTCTATCAATGCTACGATATGAACATTTCTAGCATTTGTAAGCATACGCATTAGCTCATTTCTGTTTCTATAACAAGTCCCACTAACTCCACTTCTCAGATACAACGCCTCCACACCTGCTTCACCTCTCACCCTGGCCATTCCTCTCTATCATCAGTGATATTATACCCCTTCCCAGACCTAAATGTAATGTGCATCCTTGACTATCTTAATCTTTTATTGTACACTCACACATCTACTTCTTGAAATCATCATCTACACTTCTCACACAGTGTTTCCACATCCAGTCTGACCTCTCCTGTTTCCCTTTCCACCCTGTGTTCCTTCTCTCTCTCATGCTCTTCACTTGTGCCACTCACCTCTCCATTCACAAATTCACCTACATTGGTCTCCTACTCTTCCACAACACCCCTTGCTTCCTCAGGTCTTACATTCACTTCAGTCATTTTCTCCTGCAGCAACAATTTCTCCAAATGACTCACACCAAATCCATTCAAATGTAGGCCATCTCTTTTATATAGCTCTATCCACCACATATCAGACTCATTGCTTGAGGTATACACTGCCACATACAAAGTTCAGCAAACAGTTCTTTACACTAATTCTGTGTGTTCACATTTACCATGCTCTCAGGCAATGCATCCCTCTCACCAGCCACGTTCTATTCAAGGAACTTGCTCAATCCTGTCCTATATGGCTTCCAGGGATGCTTCTTATTCTACCCCTGTCTTTTATTCTATGAAAATTTCTCCAACATTAATCTGATAGCATCCCCTTACCAACTTGTATGTCTGAACATAACCCCTTTTATCCCTCTTCACAAGGTTTTGCAATTGCATTCCCTCATTCTGTCTTCATGTCCCACATTCTAAAGATCAGATCCCACCTTAGTCAATCTTCTTTGGACCTTTTCTAATATATACTCATCCCAAGGAAAAAACCAGATAACCAAATCTGAATAATAATTGAAGAATAATTTGTATGGGATCTGATCAATGGAACCATAACTTCTATATTTCTGCATGTCAAGGTCCTCTGCATCATTGTTGTAATCCAATATAATGACTTTACAACTTGTGCAATCGTCATCATCATCATCATCATGCGTATCAAGGATTTAGGCCTAGCATGGCCTATTCCAGCCTTAGAAGTCATCGTTGAATTGTTTAAGAGGACTCCTGGTTTTCTTTTTCCTAATGGCTTGTACTTTATGTAACTTGTGCAATATGACCCCTAAACTTCAGTTCCCTGTCCACCACCACTCCCAGCTGTCTCTGCCTCTTTCAGAATTTTCACAACCAAGTGGATGTATACTTGCATCCCATCCTTGTCTACTAATTTTTAGAACCTTACACTTTACAACGTTGAACTGACAGTTCCACTCACATGTCCACTCATACGGTCTATTCAGATTCTCCTGAAAAAGCTGCAATGTCTGCTTGACTTCTCATCTTTCTTCCCAGTTTTGCATCATTTGCAAACAGTTGTACATCTTTAGTTAAACCCATTTCAATATTCATTATTCCAATTCATGATTATCATTATTATGTGACACCTTCAAAGAGTCCTATTACTCATCATGGGAGGGCACACCACTCCACTACATAACTCATCTCCCCTACTCAGTCCTCCAACTATTACCATCAACATACAATGCCATCTACCATTGCCACCAGTAATATTTTTTGTTTGTAAAGTGTGTGTGTTCTCATGGCCAGTTTGCTTGGACAGCATTACAAACCTGAATTTCTGAGAAAAAAATAAAAAAATCCTTGCTAACACTACAGGAGATGGGCTAACTCATCTTCCATTGAATAGGCCCATATAGAGTTTTTCACATTCTTGATGAGAATCGAACCTGTTCTTTTTCAATTGAAGGGTGCAATGTATCTTTGTTCTTTTAGTTGCACTATGGAGATGCTTATATCATTAATATGCACGTTAAACAACAATAGCCCTAAAACGGACTCCTGCAGCATGCTTTTAGTGACTTGCCGCTTCCAGGATTCAGTGCCCATGCATACCTTGCAGGGAAACCTCCAGAAATGATTTTGTTTTTTGCTTCTGTTACTCTCTACTGTATAAAAAAATCTCCTCTCCATTAATCTGGTACAGAACCCTTACCATCATATATGTCTCAATCATATAACTCCTTCTCCTATTTCCCAGTCTCTGCAGATATAAACATCCCAATCTCTTCTCATACTGAACATTCAGATTGTCTATGTGAAGAAGCCCATAGACTATCTGCAGAGACCATATCTGATTATGGCCTTGTACAGAAGAGCTATAATCTCTTTATCTCTAAGATAGATTTGCATAGTCATTCAAATCGGTGCCTTTCTTATTATTGTCATGATCTCTTGTGTTGATCTCACAGTGCTCTCATTGTGGTTCTAAAATATGAGGATATTATCTTACATCATTCCAGGTGCTTATTTCATTTACCTGCTTCAGTATATCCCACCAATTAAATATATAACATCCCAGTTTTCCCTTCTAAATTTTGGAACCATCACTTTGTAACATCACTTTGAATGACTATGCAAATCTTCCTGGAAAGGCCGCATCATTTTTTCTGTTTATTTCTTCCCCACTTTTATATAATCTGCAAATAACCACCTAGCATCATTTAAGCATCTTTAATTATTGTTATAATTATTATCTAATCAAACTAAGAAAAATCCTATTGAGTTCATTTGATATGTATCAATTATAAGAAAAAATTACTATGAGAGAATGATGCTAGTTGATGACACTGGCAGATTTAATAGCAGGTGCAGAAAATAACCGGTGCAGTAGGTGCCTCAATCACCTTGTTCATCCTTCCCCCTGGAAAACAGACCCTGTGCATCTGCTCATCCTCCACAACTTTTATAACATAATCTCCATATAGTGCTATTCTTGAGTCATTTGGTACTTCTTTTTCTCCACTATCTTTCAATTTAGTCTTTTGCACTCTTCTATTTGTCATACTTTCTATCAGACCCTCAGCCCCCCCCCCCTCTCTCTCTCTCTCCTCTCTTGTTTAATCTCTCAACAAATGCATCTGCCATGTTCACCCATGCACATACCTAGTCTAGCCATAAATATCGTTACAGTTTGAATGGCATATACACCTTTAATCTATCAGTGAATCATTTACACCTTTCAGTACATACAAACCACATGTATAACTTGCATATAGCAGCACTCAGTATTCGAAATGTACCCCCTTTTGCCTTCACACACACACACACACACACACACACACACACACACACACACACACACACACACACACACACACACACACACACACACACACACACACACAAAGTCTGTGAGGCGACATGTTGATGGCGGCACGCACAACATCCAACTGAAACACTGCCACTGCTCAATTCTCAAGGACCACAATTTGAAGTCCAATGGATTCAGATCAGGACTTTTCAGAAAGCCAATCAGATGGTGAATGATAGGGCACATTTGCCTCCTACCACTGTTGTGTGGTCCTCACCTTTTGTGCAGGGACTGAGTCCTGTTGGAAGATCCACTGTATACTGTGAAACAAGGTGTTGTTCAAAGACTGTACCACAGGTTCCAACACGGTGTCTTGATACACTTTGGTAGAAGTTGTAATCCCCCCCCCCCATACACACAAACACCAAATCATCACTGATGTAGGGTGATGACCCTTATGAATCCTGGGTGCTATGCATATACCCAATCATTTTGGTGGTTAAACAACTGTTCAGTGATGAAAATCTTCTCATCTGTGAAGAGGATATCTCTGTGTCTGTTATTAGCATACTGCCGGAGAAGTGCCTTTGATTTTATCACCCTCTGCCACATAAGTTGTACTGTTAGGCAGTGCCCACTAGAACAACGATAGGTTCTCACCCCTAGGTCATCAGTTAGTACACAACATTGTTCTCTACAAAACGTTCATCTCTCTCTCTCTTGACATCACTTTCTACATTCTCACTGGATTATAGTAGAGGCATGCCTTCACAGCCGTCACAACTGTTGCATCCTAACACAGTTTGGTCAACCTGTTCTCTAGCAGTTGGATACATCTTCTGTATTGTTATAACAGTTAATTCTCCAATATGCAAACATTCTACTCATCCCGAGTGTTTTTAGCATGTTGAAAATAGCAGGATGCTGCATTTCAGCCTTATGAAGTGCTATTACAGCTACTCTGTTGTCATAATCTCCCCACTGCATGGTAATAACCTGTACAGCTAGACAAACCTCTCTCTCTCTCTCTCTCTCTCTCTTTCTCTCTTTCTACTGATAAACACGAGTATGTTGGCTGCACAGAGCACAACTAACAAAACCAGGTTTGCACAATTCTATCGGCAGCACATTGTTTGCAGAAGTTGTAACAGTATTTATGGTAAGACTATGTATATTATGCTCCCAACAACAGTCTTAGTAAAATCCACACTGCTTAACGCACTTTATTTTTGTACTGTGCGTCTGGTTTTTCTTACTCCTTTTTTTTTGTCTCCATTAACTTTTAACTGTTATACACAAAATTCTCTACAAAACCTACTAACAATCTCTGTAATTAATATACATTCATTAATACGCTGCTGAAATAAATTTTCGGTGAAATCCATATAATTCTTCAAAAATATTTTAAAAAACTTATCTTTGCTCCAGCAATTCTACCGACTATCATTGTTAAACAACATTGTACTCTCCCATAATCAGGAAAGGCTTATGCGGAGATTTCAAGCCGTTTTGCTGCTGATGATGATGATACAAAGTTGGGAAGAACTATGAGAAGTAAAGTAGATGTTGGGCATTGCAGGATGATCTCAATAGTTAGTGGGCAAGTGACTGGAGTTATCAGTTTAATGTTGCCAAGTGCAAAGTCTGGAAATTTAGTGAGCAAGGTTGGAATGATTCAGAGTATACAATTTATGGAGTAATTTTGAAGATGGTGGAAGAGATCTGGGAGTTATGGTGGACAGATACTTGAAATTTAGGAGTCACATTGCTAAAATTGTAAGAACACAATTTTAGCAATGTGTTCTTACAATTTTATTATCTGGGCATCTCTATGGGGACCAAAGATTTGTCACAGGAATCCATATTTAGCAGTTGAAGAACAATGGGTCATTGGCTATTTGATTGGAAAAGATCTTATGATTCTCATCCTGATGAGAGGAATCTTTATATTGAAGGGAGTTAAGTGATCTCACATGGAGGTTACATGGATTTTCCCTGTAAAAGTTTTTTTATTTTCTAACAACAGGCAAAATGGACAGAAAATATGTGGAATTAGCAGAGAAAAGTACTATATAGTGAGTGATAGATGACATATTGCAGACAAGAGTAGTTTATATGGTGTAGAGTGGCTTCTCACAGTGAGTCCTCAGACTTCATGGAGGTGTCATATTATAATAAAATATTATTCACATAATCCTGTATTTATAGACAGTGAATGGTGTATATAATCCTGTATATACACCATTCATTGACAATATATTAAGGCCTACCTAGTAATGCATTTATTCCATAGATTCATCACTCTATCCAAGCACAAGATTTAGCTCTCACATCTTTGGTAACTGCACTGTTACTCAGCTTGCATGATTTTACTCAACTCCTTGTTCTCTCCTTTCTGTCATGTATTGAAAAATTCTTCTGCATCTATCCTATAACCCCCCCCCCCACACACACACGCGTTTCTGTCATATTCCCTCTTTCCTGCATGTCAACTAATTTTGTAACTTAAAGCATTAAATCTATCTACATAATCAGTTACACTGACTTGTTACTAACTAAAATAAAATTAAATTAAATTACAAAAATACAAAAATTAATGAAAATGGAGAAAAAATCCTTAGCTTCCCCCCACACTATGAATGTACTATAGATTTTTAATATCTTTTTGTGGGTGGGAGTTGCATTAAAAAATATATTAGTCAAAACCTTTGTATCTCTCCATTACTTTCTCATCTCAAGAAAAACAGATGACAAAACCTATATACACTGCTCTATATGCATTTGTCATAACCTTATAAAGAAAGGCTCCTTATTATTGTTAGCATGTTTTTTAATTCCCAAAGTGAAAACAGCACACAAAAGATGTTTTTTAAACAACTTTTGTGTGCTTTTTATGTCAACTTTTAACACATCCTCTGAACTCAAATCTCCATTCTTCACTCCAAATTCCGATTGTATTACATTGATGGAATGATTTTTTTCACTTTGTACACTAAACTAGCAACTTGTTTTGCTTTGCAATGTCAGTCTATTTAAATAATCATGCAGGATCTCTACATCACTTATATTTAATATCCATATCATCTACTTTGTATCCGTATTCCATTTGTTTCACTCTACATAAGAGATTTCAGTGAAATATCTTATCAAATGCCTTTTGCACTTTTGTCTAACTCAAATGTCACTTTATTAGAGAAAGTGTGTAAATTACTGAGTCAAATCACATAGATATTGTCTTCCTCAGGAAGTCATATGCCTCTATCTCTTCCTGAATTTGAGTCTTAACTAGCATAACCATCATCCCTGAAATAATGACTGGTCTGTGATTTTCTACTTCTACCTTGGAGTTACCTTGATATAATGAACTATTTTGTAAGCTTTCTGTTCCCTTAAGACCCTGCCAGTGCTGAGACATAAACAGCATGGTCAGTAATACTGCCAGACCTCTTTCATTGTAGCATAATGCACAGGCAAGGTATCTATCTAATCACATAATTATATTTGCAAAAAGATTTTGTAACATCTAGATCATGTGTAGTTTATCTACCTATGTTTTTACATCGATTAAAGGTCATTCACATATATCAGTTAAAAATAACAGCCCTAAATCAGACTCTTGATGCATAGAAGAGCAGTATCATCCAGGATCCTGCTTTTCCATACACAATTTAATGATACCTATTAGAAGCCAATTTCTTATTCAAATCACTAATCTATTAAACAAGCATTTCTGCCCCAAATACCAACTTGTCATATAGCAGTTATCTGTATTGTTCCATTGTGATATGTAAGTAAATTAATAAAACATGATCCATTCTTAGCTAAACTATGCTGACCAATCATAGTACTGCTGATATCAACCCAATCAATCCTGGATCCTAACTCTCACCTGGCATTTTCTAACCTTACTTGACCAGAACTCCTGATACAAAGAACAGGTCTGTAAATATTATGGGCAAACAGGAAAACATCAAGACCACATCTGGCTCATCAAACTGCACAAATCTAGGCTGACACAGCATGAAATTGAAAAGCAAACCATAGGATCTGATGAGAAAATTCCAAAATATTGCACAGATCTGTGTATAAATATGTATAGCTATTTAAAGAAAGTACTGTAGTCCTACTTCATTGACCAAACCTTAATCGTAATGACTCCTTTACCATCCCAAAAGTTTGGGAAATCATTATACTCAGTCGTAGTAAATAGATTATATTATAAATAATTTAACTTAGTTAATTATTATTTTCAATGGCCCAATATTTTTAACTTAGCAAACATGCAACTGCATGTATAGCGGTATTCAAATGTGGTGCATTCGATCTGCTGTTCTATTATTTTTCTACACTGTTACACAACTTGCATGATTTTACTCAACTCCTTGTTCTCTCCTTTCTGCCATATATTGAAAAATTCTTCTGCATCTATCCTATAACCCCTATAATGTTTCAAGACATATTGCAGACACTGTCTGCATAGACACTGTCTTCCTCAGGTGATATCTTCTCTGATAATATCTTACCATACAGAAGCTGAAATATTTGTAAAATAAATGTAATTTTCTACTGGCACACATGTGATTGTATAATTATGGAAACTCCACAGATCTTGCTATATAAGAAAATTGGTCTATAATTTTAAGCCTTAGTTTTCTCATCCTTTTTGGATGCAAAGCCTGAGTCCTCCTTTCACAGGACTTTTCATTTTTGTAAGGCTGTTTTCCAAACAAAATTGTCATGGGTGTCATTAACTCCAAATTATATCCTCCCTTGAAACATTACATCATGGAGTTCTAGGCAACATCAGAACTACTTAATCCATCAGATACTTCTCGTTCCTTCACTACTGGCCCCTTTTCTTCGTTCATCCTCACTCAAACCTTTTATGTATCAAGTCCACCACAATGGAAATATTTTTGAACAATTGTTCATTAAATATTTAAATATACACAGTTCAGTGAAAATATGATACATGCCCCCACCCCCCCATTATTTTGCAATTTGCTATTCCATCCTGCCAGGTGATACTTGTATCATAATGAAAGCCATATGATATAGGAAGTATATTATATACGGTTCATTTGAAACTGCTGATAGACATGGACAAAAAATGCGATCTGATGAAATATGAAAAAGGCATAATTGTAAAGTCCTGGCTGGAAGGATAAAGTATCCCCAGATAAGTTTCCAGGGATACTGGAAACTTACAATATTGTAGACAGTTCATGAAGCATGGAGGGATGTACTTAGGCCCAGTATTATCCTTCCAATAGCAGATGGATACAGGGCCAAACAGCAGTCACCAAACCAATGGTGATGCCCATACCTCATTGATGCATGTGGGGAATACAAGTTGCTCTGCCCTCTGCAAGGTGGGACAACCTGCATTCATGAAAAACTGTGGAGTGGCTGACCATGGAATTTAAGCAGAAGATGAATGACAGTTTCTCAGATGACAATCCAATGTACATCCCTCTGTATGGTCTGAAGTAAGTGCTCATTCAGGTACCCATGCTTACCCCTAATCTTGTGCTCTATCGTTTGCATCTAAAAGAGGACATTGGACCATTGAAGACTAGAAAATAATTGCCTTTTCAGTGAGTTTCATTTTCAACTATGTCATGTGTATGGTTAGGTAAAAACCTGGGGAGAGGAAACAACCCAAATGTCAGGTGTGGAGAATGTTTTCCTGAGAATATCTTCAATCCCTCAAGAGTGACAGTGACTCCCAGGGATATTACCGTGGCTTCCAATTGCACCAACATTTTAATCCCATTGAACATCTCTAGAATTCCAAGTTCTAATGTACTATTAGCAATGAGCTGGCAGACGTTGAATACACATAGATGAATTTGAAGGAAAAGAGGTCATGTGTACATTAGAGATACATAAGAAAAAATTGTTGATAGCAATTGCAGATTGTATACCTTGAGTGAAGAAGGTAAAGCAATTTGGTCTCAAATGGATGACTATAAAAATTAAACAAGAAGTGCCAATGAAAAAAGAGATTGTGGAAGATATATAAAGAGAGGATGGAGAATAATTGCATGTGGAATATAAGACTGAGGCTAGGATAGTGAGTGGCATAGTAAGGAGAGAAACATTACAATATAAGAAGAGACTAGAGCTGCAATCCGGGTAGAATCCCAAAAAGACATTTTTGCTATGTGGCTAGTAAGAGGAAAGATGATTGTGGAGAGATAATCCAGACCAGTCTCCATCCAGACCTTGCTGGATGGACACTGGTCTCAGGTGACTAATGCAGGTGACATAGTTCAGCTATTTAATGATCACTTTATTCATGTTCCATCCTGGTAAAGCAAACTTATTCCTAGAGGAAGTAGGAGTCCTAAAGTGAAAGTGAATAATAGGATGCATTCTGAATACAGAGTACATTAGGTGTCAGCAATATGTGTGTGTGTGGGGGGGGAGGAATAGATGGAATTTCACAATGTAGTTTGTGTGAGTGTGCTGTCAAACTGGCCATGCCATTAATCTGGCTGTTTAATCAAAGTCTTGCTATGAGACAATCTCCTGGTGACAGTGGAAGGAAGATAAAATGCATTGTCTGAGTGTGAATGTAGACATATTGAATAATTTTAAGGCATGGTTGGATGAGCATTGTGTGCAATAGTGTGTACCTCCCACAATAAGAGTCTCTGACTCTATACAGGTCAGATGTTAATAATAATAATAATAATGATGATGATGCTATTGCATAAAGGTGGTAGTAGAAAGGAGATATCAAACTGTAGGCCAGTTGGCATTTCTTTTGTAGCTGTTAAGCTTTTGAAGAAATCGGTAAGAACTTGTATACAGAATTCAGCGGTGAGGGCAATATTATTTGTACAGGTCAGCATAAATTTGTTAAGTAGTACTCTTGTTTTAATATTCTGATTGCCTTTTACATTATAGTAACAACAGCAGTGGATGAGCAGGTTATGGAAAAAAATTTTGGGGGGATTTTGCAAAGACATTTGACAGAGCCACAACACTACAAGTTGGTTTTTGAGTTGTAACATATAAGCTTGGATATCAGGTTAGTGAATTGGATTAGTAACTGGCTTTCTGATAGATATCAGTTGTATATGCAGAGCAGTATCATGAAGTTGGAAGGTTACAGTGCAGTTCCACAGAATTAAATATTGGGACCATTACTTTCAATCTTTATGTCAGTGAGTTTGAAGCCATCTGGTGTGAGGTGGAATCTAACAAGATCAATTACATAGTGGAATGTTGTTACCTGGTGGATCGGTTGCTAGTGATGAAGAAATGCATCACCAAATAGAAAAGATGAGTGCAAAAAAATTAATCATAATGGGGGACTTTAATTATCCGATTATTGATTGGGTAGCAGTAGAATCTCATGAGAAGAATGAAAATGCATTTATTGAGCTGTTGTAGGACAACTTTCTCAAGCTCAAGGACAAACAGAAGGAACTCGAGGTCAAAGAGTGTTAGATTTGATTATAGTGTCAGGGGGAATTTCAGTTAAAGACATAACTATGCCTCTGGTTGGTGAGAGTGGTCATGCAGTACTCGCTTGGGAAGTGACGAAGTTTATGAATGTTTCATTCAGAAAAGGTTATATGCTCCTTTCCTGCTTGAAAAGGCTTCATTTTCAAGTAGGAAATTGTGACCAACTGAGGAGTATCCTGAGTTCATTGGAATGGGATCAGTGGCTGGATGGGAAGAATATCGACAGTGCATGGGAAGCATTTAAACAGTATGTAAATGATGCAGTATCAGGTGTGTCCTGAGAGTTCGAAGAATAAATAGGATAGGAGTCAAATGGATGTATAATCTTATTAAGCAAGAGATTCATAAGAAAAAGATGATGTGGAAGGAATACCATGTGCATAAGGATGATGTTCATTATGAAAATTATAAGCAGCAGGCTAGAAGAGTCACATCTGTTCTATAGAAACCAAAGTCTGAATATGAAAAGAAACTTGCTCTGCTTACTAAAGCCAACCCAGAAGAATTCTTTTGATAGGCTGCAAGTAAAAGAAAGAATAAATATGAAAAAATAACTCTTCTAAATGCATATGTCATGAGGGGTACAGACACAGAAGAGGTTGTTCAACTAATGAGTGCCCATTTTGTTAAAAGCTATCAACCTGGCGTATGTAACATTGAGCTCACTGCTACCTCTTCACTGAATGAAGAAACTCAGGTGTATGAGGATGAGGTATTAGATCTGTTATATAAATTGAATAAGAATTCAGCAATAGGGCTGATGGGATATCAGCACATGTGCTAAAAGAGTGTTCAGCTGAACTGGCTATTCCTTTGACCAGGCTGTTTAATATGAGTCTCAGAACAGGGAAGATTCTACAGCAGTGGAAAGAATGTATGATAATCCCATTACACAAGGGGTGGGGGGAGGGTGCAAAGACCGATGTGTGCAACTACTGAATAATCAGTATCTCAGGAGTGATGGTGAAGATTTTGGAAAAATTGGATAGAGCTCACATTCAGAAATTGGTTGACAGTGAATCTCTATTTTGCAATGAACAGCATGGGTTTACTAAGGGAAGGTCATGTTTTAGCAACTTGCCACATTTCATAATGTTACCATTGAACTAGACAAGAGGAATGGATACACTATTAATATGAGTCTTCTAATTGCATAAATTGGAGAATATGGGTTTGGATTATGAAATACTAGCATGGATAAGAGGATGCCTGACAGATATCAAAAAGTGGTATATAGGAGATATAAGTTTGCAAAAGTTCGAGTTGATGGCTCGAGGGATAAAGAAAATCATCATCATTATCAAATTCCTGCCATGTATCCTCAAGGGGGTACAGGATATGATAGTACAACATGAAAAAAATTACATCATTACTAACTTCCTATCCACAATTTTCCTCCAAATCAGTCTGTTACTTGTCAAGACTCCAACATTATCAGATCTTATATTTCTATCGTCTAAGGCACTTTGTACCGTATCAATCCACCTATATCTTGGTCTTCCTCTGGGTCGTTTTCCTGCCAACCTGGCAGAGAACACTTGTTTTGCTAATCTTTCCTCGCCCATTCTGTTTAGGTGACCATACAACCTGAGATTAACGCATTCTGCTAACGCATTCCTGGATGTTGACAATGTCAAGTTATTTCCTAATATCCTCATTTTTAATATGATATTGCCATGGATGCCATCTGTTCACACCTATAATCTTTCTCAGGACTCTCATATCTTCTCTAGTCTTTGGTTAAGTGTTTTACTTCTGACCCAGCTCTCAGATCCATAAGTTAAAACTGGTTTGAACACTGTCTTGTATACAGCTAATTTAGTCTTCCGACTAATTTCTCTCTTATTCCATATGAATTTATTCAGTTGACTTCCCACCATACCAGCTTTGCAGATTCTGTTGTCTATTTCCATATTTAATTTACCATCTTCACTAAAAATCGTGCCTAAGTAGCTGAAATGTTTTACTTGTTCCACAGGTTCTCCATTCACAACACAGTTGACATTTTCAATGATTCTGCCTATTTTCATTGTCTTTGTCTTTTTATTGCTGACCTTCATACCATATCTATTACAACAGCTATTCAATTTAGTCAGAGAATCTTGCAGACTTGTAGCGGATTTATTTAGAAGTATAACATCATCCTCATAAAGCAAAGAGCTGACATTAACATCTCCAATTTTGATATCATGTTTAATACCACTTTCCTTCATAATGTGATCCATATAGAAAATGAATAACAGAGGGGATAATGTACATCCTTGTCTCACACCAGATTTAGCATTAAACCATCTTCCTGTACATCCTACAATTCTAACAGCTGACTTGTAACTCAAACAAAGACGAAGTATTGCTTGATAAAATGCCCCATTGACAATATAACTGTAGCGTATTGAATAGCTTCTCTCTTGGCACCTTGTCATATGCCTTTTCCAAATCGACAAAACTTAAACACAGATCTCTCATATGTTCCATGCTTTCTCGACTATTTGTCGTAAAGTGAAGATCTGATCCTGACAGCCTCTATTTGGCCTGAATCCAGCTTGTTCTTCACCAAGCTTTTCTTCCACAATTCTTCTCAACTGTTTTTCAAGTATACTTGCCAGGAACACTCAGCAGGGAACCTCTGTAATTCTCACTTTCAGTTTTATTTCCCTTTTTATTTTATATATGGGTACTATGAGAGCTCTACTCCAATCATCGGGAATTCGTCCCTCTGTCCAGGCTTTCTGAACTATGCAGTGCAGCCACTGTAAGACTCTTATACCACCATACTTCAGCATTTCTGGTCGAATATCATCTACTCCTGCTGCCTTTCCACATTTCAAGCCTTTGATGGCTTTTCTACTTCAAGTATGGATATGTATTCCTGACTGCATGCCTGGTCAGTGTTTTTTACCACTGTGCTGTCATCACTGCTTGTTTTATTTAGCAGTTTTTCAAAGTACTTACTCCATACTTCAAGGATATCTTTTTCTCCCGTTTTCATGTCACCTTTATCATCTCTAACTCCTTTTACAGCACTCTTTCCTCCATTCCTAATCTTCTTCAATAACTTCCAGAATATTTTGCCACCTTCTTCATATTTATTTTCTATATTTTTGCCAAAGTCCTCCCATGACTTTTGTTTAGCTAGTTTTACACAGTGTTTAGCATTCTTGCATTTGTCTCTGTATTCTCTAAGAGCACAAGCTGACTTATTTGACAGGAACTTTTGATATGCTTTCTTCTTTTCCTTCACTGCCTCTTTAACCTGTGTCCACCAAGGAGTTCTGATTTTTTTATCCTTGCAAACAACCTCACCACATGCCTCTCTGGCAGAATCAATCAATGTTTTCTTCAGAGTTTGCCACTGAATCTCCATGGTTTGATTCCTGTTCTCAAACTTTTTCATTTTTTCTTCAATAATCTTTGTGTATATTAGTCTACAGTTCACATCTGAGAGCTGCTCAACTTTTATTTGGTTTAAAACTTTCTTACATACTATTCTTTTCAATATGAAATTCAATTTTATCCTGCTCAAGACTAGTGATCACTTCCAATTTCAAATCCTCTGTACACTCTGGTGTCCTGCACCAGGGAGAAAACATCACTATCAACAATAACATAGTTAATGAGACTTTTCTTATTCCTTGCCTCTTCTCTCCATGTGAATTTGTGCACATTTTTATGTTGGAACATGGTGTTAGTAATAACCAGTCCATGTCCTGAGCAGAAATCCAACAGATATTTGTCATTATTATTAGCTTTGCTCTTTTCTCCAAATTTTCCCAAAATATTTTTGTATGTCTGACAATCATTTCCTACTCTGCTATTTAGATCCCCAACAAGGACCAACTTTTCCTTTTTCATTGTGTCAGTTGCTTTTTCTAAAGCCTCAAAAAATTCCTCCACTTCTACCTTAGTAGAACCTTAGTAGAACCATAGGCACAAATAAGTCTCATTGTCCAGTTTCCCATTCTCACCCACATTACTCTACTTGAGACCGACTGCCATTCAAGAAGATTAGCCTCGTATTTTGTGTTGAATACTATAGCTACTCCTTCTTTTCCTTGATTGTCATTGCCTGAATATAACATTTTGTATTTATTGCTCAGAAAGATCTCACCAGTTTTTGTCTTTTTTGTTTCGGTTATCCCTATTATGTCGATCTGGTACTTATCTAAATCCTCAATCTAGCTCCATTTCTTTGCCATTCAGGCTTCTTATGTTGATAGTACCGATCTTTAACTCTGGTGATGTTGAGTTGGGGTTTGTTTTCAGATTTGTTCCAGTAGCTGACTTTTCGCTGTTCGCCCTGGTTCCCTGGCAAAAACAACCGGGGCCTTGTTTAACCAGGCGACGCCCCAGCCGGCGTGAAATTTTGTCATGTCGTACCATCATTTTTTTTTTATTTTGGTTTAACCAATAAGAATACAATTTGGTTGGCTAAATCCCAAATTGCCAGCCCATCCTCGTTCATTCAGTATACAAGTAGATACCCAACAGGGTGCACCACGAGAAGGTGAGGATTGGACATTAGGTCAGAAGCCCTGGTCGGTTCTCTGCATTCCTTTAAAGACTATGTGGAGGTCTCCTCTTAGTTATACAGCTTTGACCCTTAACCACCCCTAAAGAAAATCAATGAGGCTTTATTTAAGGTGTTTTCATTAAGATCCTTGGATGCCATCAAGTGTCATAGATAGAAAGCCAGTTACAAATTCTTAGTTCAAGAATTGGCAGCCCATCCGCCACAGGTAGAGACAGGTATTATCTCTGTATCTCCTGTCCCTGTCTCTCCATCTGCCAGCCACCATTCTGCTGTTGAAGAAGAGGCTTTGGTTCTCAAACTGACATCATCTCTAGATGATCCTCCTCTTCCGGAATATAACTATCAAATTCTTAAATCTCTCATCCACACTCGCCTTCTGGGAATAGATATCACAGATCAGTTGAATGACTACCTCCATGCTGAATTCTCCGAACACTTCATGCCTCTTCAACATCAGCTTATGTCTCATTCTACAATGACTTTGTAGAATGAGACATAGAAAGAGGGTCTATACAGCTATGTGGGCTTTCTGTATAAAGAATAGACAGCAATGTGCCAAAACCATCCTTGACAGTGCTTCCCCTCCACCTCTAGCAGACTTACATGATGATTTTGTTAAATTCTGGAGTACAGTCTTTTCTGCTCCACCTCCACACTTCCCTGATTATGATGACCAACTTACGATATTGAGGTCCATTCCTGCCCTTCAAATATACTACCAGTCTGTCTCCATCCAGAAGATTAAAGCAACTCTTCCATCCAATTTCTCTGCCTCCGGAACTGATGGCTTTCCTGCGTCTAGGCTTCAGAATGTGCCATTGAAGATTCTTCAACACTTAGTAAACATTCTCCTTTCCAGTAAAGCAATACCATCATACCTACGTGCTTCAAGAACTATCTTCATTCTGAAGAAAGAAACTTCAAGCTGTGCATCAGACTTTAGACCTATTACCATCTCCCCTGTGATACTTAGACTCTATCATAAAATCTTAGTTAAACGACTTCAGCAACATATACAGCATGATTATAGACAGAGAGCTTTTTTCCCTTCGGATGGCTGTGCCGAGAATATATATCTTCTTTATTCTCTTCTCTCTGATTCCTGATGCCACCTTAAGCCTCTATATATATCATCGCTGGACTGCCAAAAGGCCTTTGATAGTGTCTCCCTTCCTGCTCTCTTTCGAGTGCTGTCTATTGCTGGATGTCCAGAACCCTTTGTTTCCTATGTTATGGAGCTATACTTGGGTAGTTCCATCACTATCACTACAGGGTCCTGTGCAACTTCTATTACCGCAGTGCGGGGTGTTTGCCAGGGTGATCCTCTATCTCCCCTTTTCTTTAACTGCATCATAGATGAGTTTCTTCACTCTCTTCATAGCCACATAGGCTACTCTCTAGGTGCTTCATCCTTTAATGCTATGGCCTTTGCAGATGATCTTATTCTCATAGCCCTTACTCAGATGACCCTTACTCCTTGACCAGGCAGTTGACTTCTTCTCTATTTGAGGCCTTTCTATTAATGTAGAGAAGTCCTGCTCTTTAGCTCTTGTCCCCTCTGGTCTTGACAAAAAGCTTAAGGTTGAGACTATAGAGTTTTCCCTCTACGGGAGGCCGGTGCATACTTTGACCATCTTGGAAGAGTGGAAATACCTCGGTATCATGTTCACCCCAAAGGGAAGGTCTTCTGTCCCTTCTATCCTAGAAGCTGGGATTGCTTCTTTGAGGAAAACTCCTCTTAAGTCCCAGCAAAGACTGTTTCTCCTTTCCCACTATCTCCTACCTCGCTTTTACCACGAGTTGGTGCTTGTTAGGACATATATCTTGGTACTTTCCCCGAAAGGACAGGGCTATCCATTCAGCTGTGAGATCATGGCTCCGAATGCCACCTGATACTCCTACTGCATATTTCCAAGCAAGGGTGAAGGATGGTGGGCTTGGAGTTCCATCACTTAGATGGCTGATCCCACACCTACGGCTGTCAAGAATCGTGAAGTTAGAACTATCTTCTTCCCCTATCTGCAGAGAGGCTTTCTATAGCCCATTAATACAAAGACTTTAGGTGGGCTAAAGGCACACTTAAATTAAGGTGACCACTGACTTAATTAAGGTAAATTAAGGTGACCACTGACTCAATTAAGGTACCCATTATCAGGGTACCTTAATTGAGTCAGCACCTGCAGAACACAAGAGGTGGGCATCTCTGTTGCACTGTTCTGTAGATGGTGCTCGTTTAAAAGAGTCATATCTGGTGTCTCCCTAGCATGATCGTGTAAGGGATGGCACCAGACTCCTCCCTGGGTTCGAGTATATTGACCTCTTATCAGGACGAGGATCAATATCCTGCCTACTTGAGCCTGCACAGCTCAATGGGGTAGTGACGACTCAAACTGTAGGGCTGGCTGCCACTACAGTGAGACATTGTCTCATATAGCCCAGTATTGCTTCTGTGCCCATGGGGTTTTTGTGCAGAGGCATGATGCCATGGTCTCCATTTTGAACAACCGCTTTAAGAACAAAGGTTGGGAGACCGCAGTGGAACCACATTATAGGAGCTTCACAAGTTTGCTTAAGACTATTGTGTGCAGGTTTGGTCTCCTGGTTTCTGTTGTGATTCTGATGGAGAGAATGCAAACAAGAGTGTTAAAAATGATATCAGGATTGTGGAATACTGATTATGAAGACAGATTGAGAATTTGTAGACTGCAAACATTAGTAAACAGGAGAAAGAGGGGGTGATATGATTGAGACTTACAAACTTCCGAAAGGTTCATACAGGATTTCAATTGATGGAATTTTTCAATTTATGAATGGTGGGGAAAGGACAAGAGGGCATCCTTGGAAGCTGAGAATGAATGCCACTAAGAAGGGAGTGAGAGCTAGATTTTTCTCTCATAGGGTGGTGCATGATCGGAATGGATTGCTATTGGATGTCGTGAGTGCAAGCAATGTGAATGAATTCAAGAATAATTATGATAGCTGGTGTGTGTGGGGGGGGGGGATACATGACCTCCCTCGATGAGTCTCTGACTCCCTGGAGGTTTTTCTTAATAATAATAATAATATTGTCATTGGATTGCATGGAGATATTCAGTTTGTTTGCAGATGGTGTGAAGCTACAGAAGGTTATTAGTAATAATGCTGATGTTTTGACTCTTCCAGAGGATTTGAATAAGATAGAAAAATAAGTAAATGAAGGTAGATGTCATTTGAATGCAACTAAATGTAAGGTTTTGAAATTTAGGATCCACAGATGGGATATTTCATACTCACTTGGTGGAGTTATAATGAAAGAAGTTGTTGAAAGCTTGGAGTGAACGTAGTTAGAATTAAGTTTAGAGAACATATTGCAAGGGTTATGAAGACAACCAAGAAATCAGACTACATCTGGATTTCTGTTCTTAAATTTAAAGGGAAGGAAATAACTTTGGAGAGGGCGCAGAGATGGATTACAAAAATGATATCAGGATTGTGCAATGTTGGTTATGAGAATAGAATGAAGGCATGTAAACTGCAGAGTTTGGTGGACAGAAGATAAGGGGTGGGTGGGAATATGATTGAGACATTTAAAGTTGTTGAAGAGCATGTTGGAGGTTTAATGGAGTATTATCAGCACTGAGAAAGGATTAAAATTAATTTGAATGCTTCCAATAAATCATCTCAGTCACAGAGACATCTTCAGGGATTACAAAAAACGTTTTGTAACAACACACACAAATACAATACAACAGTGAGTGAAACTAAAGTCATACCTAGGTGGTGCACCCTCTATGGATGTTTGAAGGTGGCCTAGGATGTAAAGAAGAATCTTTGATAATTAATGTTTACCAAATTTTGGGAAGTTTTATACAACCATATTTGTTTAAATTAGGTTGATTCCTGAATGCAGATGCATATTCAAAGAACAGTCTTTCTTTTCTGAATTTAGTATGGTGGAGCATGGTGGTTTTTTTCCAGGAGATCCTGTGGGATCCCACAGGATCTCCTGGAAATTTTCTCCCAATGATTTTTTTTTTTTTGCTACATTTTGCAAAGGCATTTACAGAATATCACATGAAGCATTGTTATGCAAATTAGAACTAAAGGGGATGAATATGATGCTGGTTAAATGGATAAGAGGATTGCTGCTGGACAAATATCAAAAAGTGGCATTTGGAGGGGCAGAATTGAGGTAAGAGCAGGTGACTAGTGGTGTGCAACAAGTTTCAGTGCTGGAACCATTGCTGTTTAATTTATATATAAATGATATAGGAAATAACCTGAAAGTAAATATTTAGTTGTCTGCTGATGTTGAAAAATTAGGTAAAGTAATAGTTAATTGAGGCGATGTGGAGAGCTTGCAGGACAATTTTAATAGGCTGTTAGTATGGGCAAAAAATAATGAGTGTCAGTTTAATGTAGAGAAATGTAAAGTTATGTACTTTGGGATAAATAGAATACCACCCATTTATCAGATTGATGGCACTATGCTCCAGGAAATGATGAAGCTAGAGATTTAGGGGTGGTGGTAGACAGAGAGTAAAAGTTTAGAGGACATATTGCTAAGGTAGCATATAAGGTTACTTGGCTAGTAAAGAACACATTTATTTATTTATTTATTCAAATGGAGTTTCCTCCCTTTTTCTCCCCCGTTCCTATTGGGGCAAGTTGAGTCCTCTCATGGAGGTTAAGTATTTATGACTGTAGATCTGTGTGTGTGTTCACTGTGCCGGTTTCCCTGCTGGCGGGATTAGCCAAGTTAGCCGGTTTCCCTGCCCAAGACCGGCTAACTTGGCTATAGCTGAGGAAGATCCTCAAATTTCTCACGTCTTCAACAGGAATCGAACCTGGGACACTCCTTCCCCAGTCATATGGTTGCGAAGCACACAGCCACTAGGCTAACCACGCGGACAAAGAACACATTAACAAGTAGAGATAAGGAAGTTGTCATTCCTCTTTATAAGGCCTTAATATGCCCACATCTGGATTACTGTGCTCTAGTCTGGTTCTGGGTTTCTTGGGGATAAGAAAGTGGTAGAGAGGATTCAGAGGTGAGTGATAAAGATGGTGAGTGGCCTGTGGAATGTTCTTATGAGAATAGATTGAAGGTGTGTGGATTGCAGAAGTTGGTTGGTATAAATATTTAAGTTGCTTAAATCATTTTATTATTATTATTATTATTATTAACATTTCATCTCCATGGAGTCAGAGACTCATTGTGGGAGGAACACACTGACAATGAGGAACCCCACAACACACTCAGGCAATGCATTCCACTCACCAACCACTCTCCATGCAAAGATCCTACTCTTTACTTCTCTATTCACACCCTCCTTATACAGTTTCCAGTGATGGCCCCCCTTGTTCCACCACCCCTCTCCCATTCTATGAAAAATATCTTCCATATCAACCTGATAACAACCCCTGACTAGCTTATGTGTCTCAATCATATCCCACCTCTTCCTCCTATTCACAAGGCTCTGCAACTTACATTCTCTCAATCTGTCCTCATACTCCACATTCCAAAGACCACTGACCACCTTTGGGAATCTTCTCTGGATCCTATCAAACATATCCACATCACCATGAAAACCTGGTGACTAAATCTGTGCACAATAATCCATATGAGGCCTGATCAAGGCCTTATACAATGTTATCATAACCTCTCTATTTCTGTATGTCAGGGTCCTCTGCATCATTATCCTTATCCGATGTGATGTCTTCACAACTTGTGCAATGTGGCCCTTGAATTTCAGGTCCTTGTTCACCATCAGTCCTAGATCTCTCATCACCTCTACCTTCATTAAAATTTCCCCACCAAGAGTATACTTTGCATCCCAATGTTGCTTGCCAAATCTCAAAATCTGACACATTGAATTGACAGTTACACTTAACTGTCCATTCATGCAATCTATCCAAGTCCTCTTGTAAGGCCAAACATCAGCTTGACTCTGCATTACTCCCCCTTCCCCCCACTTTTGCTTCATCTACAAAAAGATGTATATTACTAATTAAACCCATCCCAGTATCAACAGGATAGATGTAGAGGAAATGTTTCAGCACTTAGTTAGAGGGACCAGAACAGGGATCATCCCTGGAAGTTGAATAAAGTTGTGGGTAGTGGTGTGAGGACTAGATTTTTTGCTTAGAGAGTTGTGAATGAGTGGAATGGGTTTCCAGATTCAGTTGTGAGTGCTTTGTCTGTTAATGGGTTCAAGGAGAGGTATGACATTGTGTGGATAGATTGGGTCTCCTGTGATGAGTCTTATTATTACTATTATACGGGCACTCCATGGAGGTGCCCGTATAATAGTAATAATAATAATAACTTTATCTTAATTTAAAATTTAAGCTGATTTTTATAAAATGTTTAAAAAAACTCAAGTTGAATTTAAAAAAAAAAATGATGAACATTTAAAAAGTACTAAAATATTACTTTTGAATTTTTCTCCTATTTCATTGAAATTAATTTAAAATATTGTAAAGTATTAATATATATATATCATTTTATTGTTTTCAGGATCCTATAGAGTCTTTAGAAAACTTGGCAATACTTAATGGGAAAATGAATAATTTCTATACCCTTGCCTTAGGCCAAGGACAAGCTCAAAATGCCACACGACTTATTAAAGATGGGACAAAAAATGTATAGAAATTATTATTATTATTGTCTTTATTATTAAAATATTATTTCTTTGTGTTCCTTATAACTGTACATCTTCATTATAAAATACTGAACTGAATTCTTCAATGTTAGATAATCTCCTGGTTTAAAATGATTTCATCTATTATGCCTCTCTCTCTGCTTATTTTCTGCACAACTTCAATAAACATCTTTCTCAAAAAATAGTGCCATTACATAAAGAATGTACCAAGACAGAGGTATCAAATTACAGACCAATTTGTACCAGGAGTAGTGGTTAAGGGAGAATGGTTTTGTGAAGGGGGTAGATGTTGCTTTAGTAATTTGCTCACTTTTTTTAATAATAATTATCAGCTTAGTTGGATCAAGGAAATGGCTACACAATGATATTGCTCGACTTTTGTTGTGACATTGAGCAGGATACATAGAACTGTTTTACATAACTTGGAGCAAAGGGCATTGATATGAATCTAGTGATATGAATAAAAAATATGGACTGAGAAGAGTGAAAGATAACACTGCAGTAAGGTTGTCCTTATGTAGCCAAGCATGTGACAATGATGAGTTGAAATGAAGAGCAAGAATTGTGAATGGTATGCTGACAGAACTGTATGTGGAGAAGGGAGTGCAACTTGTAAATGTGGATAGTATGGATTTGCACAAAAATGAAGAACTTCAATTAAATGAATTTAGTATTAAGATAAGAGGAAATAAAAGGTGAAGCAGAAGATCGGAATAGTGGAACAGGGGAGACTGAAGTGCTTGTTAATGCCAAGAGTAGGTGTGAGAGAACAGGAGTGCAAACTGAACAGGGAAATGGGGGAAGTCAGGGTGTACTGAGAGACACAACATAAAGAGAACGAATGTTGGAAGCAGTGGCCAGCATAGGAATTGGATGGCCTGGGATGTAAGGGGAGGGGGGGGGGATAATCATGTCTGAAGAAACATATGAGTAAGTGGTGGTAAAGGCAATTATCCCTCGATAGTTCCCTGACTCCTTGGAGGTCTGTATTAAAAATGATAATTTCCTGTCAAGTAGTACACCCTCTGTCCCAAAAGAAACCGAACTTTTCGAAAATAGAAGGAACTAGTGGTGCCACCTGTTTTATCTTTGTGTTGTCGAAAGTGGCAACCTTCATTAGTGTTGTGTCAATTGTTTATGACATTTGTTTCATTAGAAATTCAGTTATAGTGCCAAGAGTGATAGTGTGTTTTGATGAATGGTCGGTCGTCACGATATTCATGCCGTACACAACGAATTCTCATTATCAATCGCTTCACAACATCAAGATAAAACTCACCATTGACCGTTTGTCCAGGCAGAATGAATTCTTTGTGGATAATGCCTTGGAATTGTAGAAACAAATCAGCATTGTCTTTACTTTTGACTTCTCCAAGCTACTTTTTTTCAGATGCCCCTCATCTGGTGGTCTCCACTCAGCAGTCTGGTGCTTTGTTTTGGGCTCATACTTAAAACACCACATTTCGTCACCAGTAACGATCATTTCAAGGAAGTTTGAGTCCTTATGAGCAGTTTTAATGAGGTCCTTGCAGTGTTCAATTCAATACATTTTTGGTCGTCAGTCAACTTGTGGGGAACAAATTGCGAATTCAATTTACGAAGGCCCAAACTCTGGGTCAAAATGTTGTGCACAGTTGATTTTGGAATCCCCAATTCATCTTCAATCAATCTCACAGACAATTTTGGGTTTTCTTTGATGAAATCACACAATTTTTTTGGGGATGTTAACTTCGCTCAGTCCAGTTTTTGGATGGCGCATCTTTTCATTGTTCTCAAGCATCTCACAGCCACTTTGAAATTGCTTAAACCACTTATAAATTTGAGTACAGGATAAGCATTCATCACTATATGCTTTTTGAAGCATTTTATGTGTTTTGGTAAATCTTTTCCAAAGTCAATCGCAGCTCTCTGTTTGAAACTCATTTTTCAACCATTCGTCAAAACACACTGTCACTCTTGGCACTATAACTCGGCTTCTAATGAAACAAATGTCATAAACAGTTGACAACACTAATGAAGGTTGCCACTTTTGACAACAAAAAGATACAACATGTGGCCCCCACTAGTTCCTTCTATTTTCAAAAAGTTCGGTTTCTTTTTGGACAGAGGGTGTGTCATATACTTTGTAACAAAGTGTAAAAACCTTTGCCCATCATACAGGCTGCCTGCCCTCCAAAAAATGTATACACCCTTTGTTGCATATATTTTAACTGCTATGTTTGTTTTCTTAAATTTAAATTAATAATTTTATAATTAAGAGTAAATGTTACAATAAAGCTTAGATATATTTAAATGATGCATTATCTGAAGTGTTCAAAATGCCCTCCATTCTCATCAATGCATTGCTGACGTTGGTAAGAAACTGATCTGCAAACATCAATAAATGTATCTCTTGTCATTGTGACAATTCTTTTCAGTTTCTTCCTGTGACTGTATAAGTGCTGTGGATTTTTGCCACAAAATGTCTTTGAGATTGCCTACAACCTCAATGACAAACAACTTTGTCATTGAGGTACTCCACATGAAATAATCAAGTGGCATTAAATCAGGTGAATCAGGTTTGGAGTACACAACAGTGCATCTTTGTTCAGTCCATCTGTTTGGAAGTGTTTCATTAAGGTAAGTCATGTCATCACATTGAATATAGCAAGGTCCTCATATAGCTAAAGAACTCGTGGCTCAGTAGATTTCTCTGAAGCAGGTTAGAATAAAAGAGACCAGTAACTGTTTCATTAAAAAAGAATGATCCAATCAAACCCTTGGATGAATGATAATCCACACCACACACTTTAAGGACCCAGTAAATTCATATGCCTTTCCATAGCCACATGAGATTCTCTGTAGACCAGTATGTACAATTGTGATTAGTGACTGTACCATTCATTTTCAATGTTGCTTCATCACTCCAAACAACTATTGGCAAACATTGGATCCTTTATTAATTTTGACATAAACCACTCACAAAATTCAACCCTATGGTCAGGATTATCTTTATTTATGGCATACACTAATCTTGGCATGTAGCTTTTAAATTTTGCATGCTTTTTTTAATGAGATGAACACTTGACTTTATGAGTCCTGTTTCATTAACAACTTTAAGCCAGAATTTGATGCACATCATTATTATTACACCCTCCATGGAGTCATCAGATTCATCATAGGAGATTCATTCAACTGACAACATGTTTATCATACTGAATCTTAAAATCCTTAATGCTTCCTGCATTAACAACATATTCCAGTAATGAGTTTGAATTAACTGACAATTCTCCATGTAGAAAATATACACTCCTCACACTCCCTCTTCACCACACTCTTACATAGCTTCCAGGGATGGCCTTTGATTCTTTCCCCTCTCACCTTCTACTCTTTTTATAATCCACTCTGGATTAAGTCGATAAAATCCCCTCACTAACTTAAACATCTCTATCATATTATTAGTATTAATATTACCCTAAGACCCCAAGGAGTCAAGAACTCATCTAGGAGGTCCCTTTTTTCATACACACAGCTCATCATACTGCTCCTTAAACAAACTCGAATTCCCTGCAGACATTACAATCTCAAACAATGCATTCCAATAATTCACAACTCTCTGTGTAAAAAAACCTGCTTCTCACCTCACTCCCTCCTTTTATAGCTTCCATGGATGACCTCTTGTTTTCCCCTCAATCTCTCACCATTTTACGAAAAACCTCTTCAACATTAGATCAATCAGCTGTACAGAAAAAATATTGACAGCGTATGGGAATACATAAGACAGTATCTGACACAAGCAATGTATAACTACATATTAAAAGTTAAACAAATGGAGCAAGAGTGAAATGGATGAACGGTGAAATAAAATAAGCACTGTTGGAAAAGACGATGTTTTGATGTTTTGTTCAGTGCAAGACATTCAGTGGGGAGGATGCATGAGAAGTATAATGTGCAGGCTAGTAAGGAGACAAACGTGGTAAAGAAAGAAAAGGTGCAGTATGAGAGGAGATTGACAAGTCAGGCCAAAGTTAATTCAAGGGAATTCTTCCACTATATGGCAAGCAAGAGAAAGACTAATTATTGCAGGTTGACACTGGTAGATATTCATAACAGCAGAATGGCTTTTGCAAAGGATATAGTAGAATTATTGAATGAGCACTTTATCATCGTATACCATACTTGTTTAAATGATGCCATATAATGTATAGAAAGGAAGCAAATATTAGGAGAATAGAAGTGAAAGAATCAGAGATGTATTAGGTATTCATTGGGTTAGATGTTAATAAAGTTGTGGAAATGGATGACATATCACCATTGCAGTGGGTAAGATTCCTAAGGTGTGAAAAGAAGGCAAAATAGTACCACTCCACAAGCATGGTTCTAGGACAGAAGGTTCCAGTTATAGACTAGTCTATATAACTGCAGTTGTAGTCAAGGTATTGGAGAGATTGGTTAGGAATAGAATACAAGATTGGGTTTGTGGACGTAGTATTCTGTATGATGATCAGCATGGATTTGTAAAAGGTAGGTCTTGTTTTTGCAATTTACTTGCATTTTTATGATAAAGTAATGAGTGTGTTAGATAAGCAAGATTCACATACAGAGATATTCTTGGATTTTGCAAAAGTGTTTGATAGATGATAGCACAAGCTGCAGAAGATGGAATAGATAGTATACTGTTAAATGGATTGGTGACTGACTTTCTGAACAATACCAGCAAGTTGTGCATGATGGAAAAGTTTCTTAAAATAGGAGGTCAACCAGTGGTGCCCCCAACAGGTTTTTGTTCTTCAGCTCCCTGTTGTTTAGCTTATTTGTTAATGATATATCATGTGAACTGATGGGGGAACATCAGTTTTTTGCTGATGATGCAAAGTTGGGTGGATTATAATTAGCACTGCTGATGTCAAGAAGATTGGAACAGAGTTTTGACTTGGACAAAGGAGTAGGGTTGTAGTTTTAATATTAATAAGTTCAGGTTTTGTGTTTTGGAGCACAGAGATATAAGGCTGCATACTATATTGACTGAACTGTGCTACAGGAAGGGGATGAGATTTAAGATCTGCGGACAATTGTTGAACATGGACTGAAGTTTTGAGGGCATATTGCAAGTTTCCACTGAATAAAGCAGTCACACCGCACTTGCACTGTTCTGCTTGGATTTGGTCTCCTAGTTTCCAATGTGATGTGGGGGTATTGGAAAAATTCCAGAGGTAAGTAACTAAACAATATCATAACTCTCGAATGTTGATTGTGGGGGAGAAGTTAAAGGAATGTAAATTGCAAAGTTTAGTAGATAGGAGGAAAAGAAGTGATATGATAGAGACATTGGGTAAAAGTATGATGATGAAGAAGGGTATGAGGAGTAGATTTTTTACTCTTTTTACCAGAAAGTCTATTGTTTTCTGAGAAGGCACAGAGTCAACACGTTATTATTATTATTATTATTATTATTATTATTACATAACACCTCCAGGGAATCCAAAGACTCATCAAGGGAGGACACCTACCCTACAACTCTCTGTCTCCACCAACTACAATGAACCACAACTACACCAACGCCATCTATTATCCACCACCACTAGTATTTTCATAGATGATCACAAACATCCATGTCCACGGCGGATTCGAACCTGCAGCCTTTAGGCTGGAGAGCAGATATGCTAGCCACTCGGCCAAATAGGCTGGAAAGTTAATGTAGTAAATGATCAGTTTACTTGTGAAACAGGATAGCACAAAAAAAAGGATTGTACGACAGAAGGAAGATAGATATGAGGTTGAAGATATGGTTGCAGCAGCACAAGATGATGGAAAGCATAAAGGTGAGGATGAGACAGGTAGGAATGGAAATCAGAGTCAGGATCAGGGAAACAGGAGTGGTCAGACCGAAGAGAGAGGTGTGGTTATAGCAGCTAGAATAGAGAATGTTGGTGCTGGTAGAATGGCCTCAAACACATGGGGATTGCTATGTTTGTACACAAATGGAAGGAGTATTCGAAACAAGAGAGCTAAGTTGTTGCATTGATTGAGTCAGTATACCCAAAGATAATTAGAATATATAATTTTCCAGAAGGTTAGAGATGTGAAAAGAGGAGGCAGGGGGGGAGTGATGTTAATAATTGCAGAAGAATTGTGTCCACAATGTATAGAAGTTAATAGTGCATCCAGATTTTGAATACGTGTGGTGTGGTGTGAAGTTGAAATAAACAGGTTGGTATATCTGATAGGATGCTGTTATAGGCCAGGGAATGCAGAGAATACTGATTGTGAAATGTTAAGGCAAATTTGTTGGGCATCTAAAAAGAAGGTGATCCTGATGGGAGACTTTAATTACAGGAATATAGAATGGAAGGAAGAGACAGTGTATGGGAACAAAGCAAAGTAGTTTTTGGAATTGTCAAACTTAGCTTTATGCAGATGATGTTGTACTTCTAAACACATCCAGTGCAAGTCTTCAGGATTCACTACTAAATCGAATAACAGCTGCAACAAATTTGGCATGAAAATCAACAATAATAATAATACCCTACTGCGGACGCTTTCAAAATTCCAATACAAAAGCATTTTAGTTGCATAAAATGAATGAGAATTAATTCTCCCATAATTGCACGCGCAAAGTGCGAAGGTGACTTTTGAAAATGCATGCAAGTTGATGGGAAGTAGTAGGTTATAAAAAACATTTAGAAGTGGAATATTTTTGACGACTTAAAAGTAATTGCATGACTGTTGCAAGAGTTTTCACAAAACAGCACTGCTTTTTGAGAAGAGAAAAACGGAATTATGCTAAGAAAACACGGCTTCCTCAAAGAAAATATTTTACACTAGGAAGAGAGAACGTAAAACATTTGTTCAGCCCACAAAACTCTTTTTGCGACTGTTGCATATTAAACTGGGGATCGCGAAAAACCTTCTCAAAGCATTCAGCAAAAGACCCCGCATTCCTTCCCTTGACAGTACAATTTCGAATTAGTTAAAAGAATCCCCAGGATTTGAAGGGGATAAATTAACTGTGGAAAGGATACAAAGACGGATGACAAAGATGGTTTCAGGACTGTACAAGGATAGTTATGAGGATCGGCTGAGAGAATGTGGACTGCAGAGTTTGGTGGAGAGAAGAAGGAGAGGTGATATGATTGAGACTTTTAAACTGTTGAGAGGTGGTTACAGGGTTGACACTGGGGAGTTCTTTCGCTTGGTTGATCAGCGGGAAGGAGTGATGACAAGAGGCCATCCCTGGAAGTTACGAAAGGAAACTGTGAGCAAGAGGGTAAGGAGTGGTTTCTTTGTGTGGAGGGTGGTTGAGCCGTGGAATGCATTGCCTGATGGAGTGGTGGGAGCGAGAACAGTCAGTGAGTTTAAAGAGTGGTATGATGGACTTTGTGTTTCTCGGGGGGGGGGGGGGGGGGGGGACCTCCCCTCAGTGAGTCTTGACAGACTTTATGTCTTAGGAAGGACCTCCCTCGATGAGTCTTTTGACTCCTTGGAGGCCTGAATAATAATAATAATAATAATAATAAGTATCTCAAGCAGCATGTGATTGAAGCAAAGCAAAGGTTTGCTTTAATGTTTTGGATTTGGTCATAACTTCATGTAGTTGTTAATCGGGTGTTGACACTGCCAGTGGTTGCTGATAGTGATCATGAGTTACTTGTTTGAGAAGTGATGAAACGAGAAAAGGTTACTGCCAAAAATGGATACATGTGGAAGTATAAAGCAGGTGATTATAAGAAGCTCTATAGTCAGTTAGCATCAGTGTGTTGGATAGATGAGCTGAGTGGAAAAGATGTTGACAATGCATGGAAATTCACAAGGCAGTATTTGACAAAAGCAAAGTATAACTGAATACCAAACATTAAGAAAGTAAATAGAGTAGGAGTGAAATGGATGTGAATTCAGTGAAATCAAGCAAGCTGTGTTGGAAAATAAAATGTTATGGAAGAGATACAAGATAGTTGGTGGTGATAGGATCCATGAAGAGTATAAAGTGCAGGTTAGAAAAGTGATGCACATGGTAAAGAAACAAAAGATGCAGTATGAGAGGAAATTGGATGTTCAACCCAAGGTTAACTAAAGGGAATTTTTCTGCTATATGGCAAGCGAGAGAAAGAATAACTATGGCTGACTAACGCCGGTGGATAGTCATGGCAGCAGAATGACAGCTGCAAAGGATTTAGTGGAATTATTTATTAAGTGCTTTATCAGCATATATGATACTGATGTAAATGATGCCATGCAATATATAGAAGAGAGGCAAGTATTAGGAGAATTGGAAGTGTAAGAAGCAGAGGTGTATCAGATATTGGTTGGGTTAGATGTAAATAAGGCTGTGGGAATGGATGACATATCGACATGTATTCTTAAAGAATGTGCACCACAGTTGGCTATGCCCCTGACCTGGTTATTTAATGAAAGTCTTGCAGTAGATAGGGTTCCTAAGGAGCAGAAAGAAAGAAAGCAAAACAGTACTACTCCACAAGCCTGGTTCTAGGACAGAAGTCTCCAACTATAGACCAGTCGGTATCACTGCAGCTGCGGTCAAGGTGTTGGAGAGATTGGTCAGGAATAGAATACAGTACTGGGTTGATGGACATAGCATTCTTTCTAATGGTCAGCATGGATTTGTGAAGGGTAGGTACTGTTTTAGTAATTTACTTGCATTTTATGATAGGTGATAAGTGTGTTAGATAAGGGAGAATCATATACAGTGATTTTCTTAGACTTTGCAAAAGCGTTTGATAGATTATCACATGATAAGTTGATGTACAAGCTGCAGAGGATGGGAATAGATAGTATATTGGTTAGATAGACCAAATATTAGCGTCTCTGAATGATAAAAGCAGTTGTGTATGATGGAGCAGTGTCTCAAAAAAAGAGGGTAATGTTATGTCGCCACTCCACGGAATATTTGTTCTGAGCCTTGTATATGACCTATTAGTGTGCTTTCCTGTGATCTGGGATCCAAAGCTCCCTCGGATCACGGACTCTAACAAATTTCTTTGTTCTGTGCCAGTTAGAGTCACCCCTTGAATGTTGCAGGGCCCTTCCTGAAACTGATGTTTATCTAACTTGACCCAAGTCAGGTAGAACGGTGTATAGATTCAGGGATTTTGCAGTCATGCCGTCTCCTAGCCTTGCTAAATTTATTTAGATACTCTTCCCGTTTTATCACAGTTCGAGTTGGTGAGTGGCAATGTCGTTCTCAAACACAATTCAGTGACCAGGATTTAACAAGAAACACAATGTTTAATTTTAACAAGATTAGAATACATAGAACATAAATCATTTAATCAGTTAACTGCTATTTCAAAATTTAAGCTCTTCACATGGTAATACATGACAATTTCAAACAGGACAAGATTGCTATTTTCTAAGAATGTTATAGACATAAGCATATATTATTAATTATCTGAACATGGATCTCTGGATCACTAAAGTGACACATATGCATGATGTGAAGATCACATGACATGGGTCTTCGGACTAGCAGTCCAAGGTCTCTATAAGTTCCAATACCAACAGTCTCAGCTTCCTTTGCTAAT
Organism: Typopeltis vanoorti; assembly: GCF_054136105.1. NCBI lineage: Eukaryota > Metazoa > Arthropoda > Arachnida > Uropygi > Thelyphonidae > Typopeltis > Typopeltis vanoorti. The sequence goes on along the minus strand of NC_143572.1, from coordinate 37,701,465 downwards.
GAAAGGTTTTAGCTGCTTCCCCCTTCAACATTTAATATATTTTAGATATAGCAAAGTTTTACATTACCATTTGATGCAGCATATAGTCACACTTTGTCACCACGTGCGAGTCACGTGCAAACCCCGGTTGGACTTTACTCACTTTGTGGAGCACTCTCCCTTTTGGATCAATATGCACTGGAACTTTGCTGTCAGTGGGAATTTTTCGCCATGCATCTCCAGGACTTATGAACCCTTCTAGAAGGACATCACGGTTGAGGTTCCACTTGGTCTCAAGCTTCTTCGTCGGTCTGCACTTAGAGGTTTTCGTCAGACTTCATCCGACCGTCAGCACTGGCACCCCTTTGTTCTACGGCCGACGCTTCCTGCTTTGATCGCATTCCCCTTTTTTTTTCCTTCTTCCTGCTTCACGTTCCCTCCACTCTCCTGCTTTTTTTTTTTCGACCACTAATTCCTATTGTACTGCAGCTTTTAGTCACGGTCATTTCGATGATGTTGCACTTGAACGCGTGAGAGAGCTCTTCCCAGAGAATTGTCCATATTTGTCTCTTTTTGCGAACCTTACTTGTAAGGATTACTAATGAGTTTGCCAAGGTCATGACCTCAGGGCCTTTAGTCACCACTGAAGTATGCATGGTTTCACACAGCCTATTCTTGGGTTGGTCATCAAATATGTCGCCTCACTACAAATTCATATATCCCTTTTCCTTAACATATCGCATACAATATAACCTACAGTGTTTTTCCCTCTTTGGGTAAACAGATATGCACGCATTTAATATTTACATGATACACTTTACTCCCAACTTTCTTTTTATTTATAGTATAATTTTCACCAGCAGTACAGGTATCTTTTGAATTAAACTCTGTTCTTGTTGGATCCTGAATGAAAGTCTGTCTAGTAACGGCAGGCCTCATTCACGATCCAACAGTAACCAGTGGCATGCCCCAGGATTCTGTTCTTGGGCTCCTGCTGTTTAACTTGTTTGTAAATGATATATCATGTGGGCTGACTAAGGATCTTCAGTTGTTTGATGCAAAGTTGGAAAGAATTATAAGTAGCACTGTTGATCTTAATTTCTTTCAAGTAGATTTGAATAGACTCTTTACTTCGAGAAAAGAACATGACTAGACAAGGCACTGGCATGTGTTCTTTTGTAAGAGATGTCTTTCTTGTGTTCTCCGTACGCAATTCAATAGATTTATTTGTTTGACCAAAATAAGGGATATTACAATCACACCATATCTTATATATGCCAGGATATTACAGATTATGATGATGAGGCTTTGGATGGCTTACTAGCGAGCGGATTTTTGAAAGTGTATTGAATAAGTGAATTGTTTTTATTGCTGTTTCCTTTTTTTAGAAGGCACCTGAAGAAGGCTGTCAAAAGCCAAAACTAGTAGTGTTTTATATCATTAAAGCCTTACAATTATTCTCGGTTTTAGTCATTAAATCTCTTTATTAAAAAAAAAAAAATATATATATATATATATATATATATATATATATATTTTTTTTTTAACAAATATATATGCATTGTATATCCATATACATTTACATTTCATATACACACACACATGTATATATATATGTATTCTTGATCTTCTACTCGGTTGTAATGATACATTTTAAAGAATAAATTTTAAATGACTTTAAACCGAGATAAAATATTAAATTTTAATGATAATGATACAACTAGTTTCAGCCTTTTACTGCCTTCTTCATATACTTCTTCAGGTATCCACTAAAGGTAGAACATAGTAAAAAATTGAAGTTACAAAAAACTGAGAATTACAGGCAAAAAATGCAATACATAATTGACACAAAAACGTTGTATTTTTCAAGTCATTCTATATAACGTGCTATTGTTTGTTGTATGTGTGCTTGCAGGTTCTCGTGAGCACCAGTATTGAACAACTACAGTATGGCTATCAGGGATGGTATAACTCAAATTGCTGTTCAAATGTTCAGGATTAAGGAGGATTTCTCTGGACTCCACGATTTTCCTTTCAAACTCATCACTACAGCGAAAAATGTTTTCGGATTTATCCCAGCAAACTGAGTGATTCTATAGATCGTCATGAGGGTTACTAGAGAAAAGAATATGAATTGAAAGCAAAGCACAGATGCATGTGATCTTTTATAGGAGATGTCTCTCTTATACTCCTCAATACGCACTTCAACAGATTTGTTAGTCTGTCCAAAATAAAGAATATTGCAATCGCACCATAACTTGTAAACACCTGGATATTTCAGGTTATGATGAATAGGCTTCGGATGACTTATAAGAGAACGTACTTTAGGGAGTGTAGTGAAAAATGTCCTGATGTTGTATTTTTTAAGGACTTTAGCCAATTTATTGGAGACTGAACTAATGTAAGGTATTTAGATGCTACCTTTAAAATCAGTAGTTTCCGTAGTACGCCGCCTAGGAGGATCCAGAAGAAATTTCTTAATTGTTTTTTCAGAATGTCCATTTTGTTTAAAGATAAGAGAAAGTTGTTCAATTTCTTTTTGGAGTTCATCTGGTTCATTTAAAAGAGATTGTGCTCTGTGTCCTAGGTAGAAATAGTTCTGAGCTTTTTGTGGTGGAAAGTGATGAGATTGACAGTGCAGATATCTGTTAGTATGAATTGGTTTTTGGTATATAGAGATTTTAATTACATCCAGGAAAGGAAAGCAGTTTTTTCGGCAGTGGATTTTATATTAGGATGCTGGTTGTTAAGATGTTGAAGAAAATCCATGAGAGATGTGTGTCCGTGACTCCATACAAGGAAAATGTCGTCACCATAACATCTCCAAAGTTTCGGCTTAAACGAGAAGGACGATATGGCTTTTGTTTCAAAATCTTCCAGGAAAATGTTTGCTAGAACTGGGGATAAAGGGTTACCCATTGTTAGGCCTTGGTTTTGTTTGTAAATGGAGTCCCTATATCTGAAGTAGCCAGATTGAATACAATGCTTTAGTAAAGCAAATATCTTTTTAGACAATTTGTCAAGTAACATTAATACCTCCTCAGTAGGGACGTTAGTAAATAATGAGATAATGTCAAAACTTGCTATGATATCATTTTCACTGATTGAAATATTTTTGATATGAGAAACGAAGTCTGTGGTGTTTTTGATGAATGATGGAGATTTATTGGAGAAACACTTGGGGTATTCTGCAAGATGTTTTGAAAGCTTATAAGTAGGACCATCAATTCCTTCCACAATTGAGCGAAGAGGAGTGTTTTCTTTGTGTGTCTACGGAACTCCATTAATGCATGGAATAAGAGGGTAAAGAGAATGTAAAGAAAGGCACATGTTGTGAGGAAGTTCAAATGTAGTCTTTAACAGATTGTTTGTGTGGTTTTGTAGTTCCCATTGTTGGATTATCCTGAAGAATTGAATATGTAATGTGTCTTCAAGCAATTGAAGCATTTTATTGTGGTAATCTTTAATCTTCAGAATTGAGGACGACTGTAGCATTGCCTTTATCTGCAGGTAAAATAATTATGTTTTTGTTCTTTTTAAGATTCTTTAAGGCCTGTCTTTCTGTAGGAGAAAGATTATCTCTTGGAGGTTTAGCATTATTGATAATGAAGATGGATTCAATATGGAGAAGTTTTGCCAAATGGTTAGGAATAAGTGAACTAGTTTTTTCTATTTTAGTAAGTAGAGATTCTTTTGGAATAAACTTAGGAGGGAATGAAATTTAGACCTTTGCTTAGAATACAAATGAGAGTCACTTTAGCCTTTCCTCCGATTCTAGATGACACTTGATCTGTCATGAAAGTGGTACTGCTTACCATTACAAGAATGTTCTTCAAAGGAATAAATATGGCAGTGCCGGAGTCATAGTGTGGAGAGGCATTCTACTTAATGGATGCACCAATTTACAAGTGCTGAAAAAAGGGACTATAACTGACGAGTGATATTGCAATGAAGTTCTTCAGTGTCATGTTCGATTGTTCTGTGCTGCAGTTGAAGAATAAATTTTTATGGTTAACAATGTCACAGCACATCATACACAAGGTGACTGAGGATATTAATTGAATTGAGTAGTCAGCATGCTGCCCAGATCTCAACCCCATAGAACACAATAGGGACATGCATTGATGAAATTCCCCCAAAAAAAACAAACAAGGCCAGCCTTATCCTTGCTGTGAAGGAGACGCAGGCCAGTTTGCCTCAAGAACTCCTGAATCAATTGGAGCTAAGCACGACATTTTGAGAGCTGCATCACAGTTCAGGGTGGACATATTCCATACTGAAATGTCTCTCCCCATAATTTTCTGTAAGCACTCTATATTCCTTAACTACATTCTTAGGAAATTTGTAAGTTTTGCCAAAAACATGTTGCAATTTAATTTGTACAAAATTTGTGACACCTTTTTTGTGTTATCATTTATTAGTATGCCAGCAATAAATTTATGTCCATGTTTGTCTGTAGACATGAAAATTGTTTCATATACAGGCAAAAATGTAGTTCATCCTTAGCTTTTGGACACCAGTGTACCATATATCAGTATAGTCTCACCTAGGGATTCGTATATGATTTTCCTAGTACATGAAGGTAATACATCTTGTAAGTAGTGCATTTGACAGGGTAATATCTGCAGTTTTTTATGTATATAGTTAATATGTGTGTTCCATCACATATTGTAGTCAAAGTGCAGTATTTGAGTTTTCTAACTTCCTGGATTGTTGGGTAAGGACAGGTTCTTGTTTTCTTTGGGCAGTGTGAGATATGGCATTTGATAGATATATATGAGAGATCTGTAGCTATCCAAGGAATATTAAATATGATGAGTTCATATATGTTTATTTATTGCTGCATATTACGAAAAATTTACACACGAGCCAATCAGTGATTATGTTGAAGTCTGTTTGTAAATGTTGTAAGTCTGTTGGTGGGATTTGTGCATAGATATCAGTTGTGTGTCATCTGCATAATGTTATATAACTGTGTTAATGATGGGAATGGACTTTTTCATGGAAATGTTGATGAGGAGAGAACGATTTCGACCTATCAAACATGTGCAAAGATGTCTACATGTATAAGGCACTAGAGAAGAATGGAGATCTGCAAGTTTTCCAATTGTGTCATGCATACTGCAAACAAAAGTAAACAAAACAACATGCAGATAGATTATTATGTCTGTACATGAATACTAGGAGTATCAGAAACAAAGTAGTAGAGTTTGTTGCCTTAGTCAGTATGTTTTGACCTCAGAATGTAGGCATTAGTGAGACCTGCTATCAAAATCAGACATACTTACTGGTATCGAGTGTAAAGGGTACACTATTTTTAGGAAGGACAGCCCGGATAGGAGCGGAGGAGATGTGGTGCTAATGATATCAGATAACTTGAATCTAGTTAATGTTGAGATTGTGATACTAATGCTTATTATTATTATTAATAATAATATTACAGGTATCTCCATGGAGTCAGTAGGCTCATCGCAGGAGACCCAAACTATCAAAACAATATCTATCATATCTCTTCTTGAATTCATTTACAGACAAAGAACTTACAACTGAGTCAGGCAATGCATTCCACTCATTCACCACCCACCAGGCAAAAAACCTCATTCTCACACCCTTGTTAACCACACTTTTCCTTAATTTCCAGAGATGACCTCTTATTCTTACATCACTTTTACACAGCTGAAACATTTCCCTTGCATCAATCTTATAAAAATCTTTTAGTAATTTAAATTTTTCTATCATATCCCCTTTTCTCCGCCTATCAACCAACCTCTGAAATCCACAAGCTCTCAATCTATCAATGTAGGGAGCATTTTTTACATCACTCACTAACTTAGTCACTCTCCTCTGAACTCTCTCCACAACCTCCTCATCTCCAAGGAATCCAGGTGATCAGACCTGAGCACATTAATCCAAATGTGGACGTATCAACACTTTATAAAGGGGAACAATAACCTCTTTATCTCTGGATGTTAGTGTGTTCCTCAATAACCAAGAAATCCTATGTTCAATCTTGGATACCTTAGCAATGTGTTCCCTGAATTTCATCTCCCTATCCACCAACACCCCTAAGTCCCTAGCCTCATCAATCTCTTGAGTACCCATTCTTGAATTTTGTCTTTGACCAACTTTCCCAATACTTTTACCACCACTCCCGAGATGATGATTGGCCTGTAATTAACTACCGTAGTTTTAGAGCCACCTTTATGCAAAGGAACTACTTTGCCTTCCTTCCACTCCCTAGGGGCCATACTAGAGTTCAAACTTAGGTTAAATAACCAAGTAAGAAGCTTTGACAATTCCTTTGCACATTTATGCAACACACGAGCTGATATTCCATCTAAACCTACAGCAGTGTTCGCATTTAAATTTTGCAATATACTAAGTACCTCTCATTTCTTAACTTCAATTCTCACATTAGTTTTTGCTACAGGTACAGAGATATCCTCACTTGGGTAATAGACTTTTGAAAAGTGATCACTCAGTAACTCTACTATCACATCTGAATTTGTCACCTCAATACCATCAGCACCTACTAAAGTTATCCTTCTGAAATCATTCTTCCTTTTATGTGGCACGTAGCAGAAGAACTCTTTGGGATTACCCTTGATCTCCTTGGCAAGGTCTTCTCATAATCTGATTTAGCTTTTCTTACTATGCTGGTAACCTTTCTAGCTTACACCTTGTACTGATTGCCTTTCTCCTTCTAAATTCTCCATAACATTTTCTTTTTTTTGGATCAAGCTTGATACTACTACTCATCCATCTAATGCCTACCTACTAGGGGTAGTTCCATGGAGGGCAGAATTGGAAGGCCAGGATATCATTAGTGCTTGGGAAATCGTTGGGAAAGAATATTTGTTAGCAGCAATAGTAAGCTGTATTCCACAGGTGAAGAAGCGGACATAATTTGGTGTAAAATGGATGACAAACTATATCAAACAGGAACTGCAGTTGAAAAAGAGATTATGGAAGATATACAAGGAGAGGGGTGGAGGACAGATACATGAAGAATATAAGATGCAGGACAGGAGAGTGACCAGAATGGTGAGGAAGGCAAAACTGGAATATGAAAAGAGATTGGCACTAAGATCCAAGGAAAATCCTAGGGAATTTTTTAGCTATGTGACCAGTAGGCGGAGAAACAATTGTGCAAGAATGACATTGTGGGATAAAAATGAGAATTGAGTGACTGATGCAGAGGACATGGTGGAGTTGTTCAATGAACACTTTATTGAAGTATTTCATCCTGAAGGGGGTTTTAATACTAGAGGGATAGGTGAAGGATCAGGGTTTAGAGGTGCAATAGGAGAGTGTGTTCCAAATACTAAGAACTCTGAATGTCAGTAAAGCTGTGTGACTGGATGGTATTTCACCATGGGTTTGAGAGAATGTGCTAAAGAACTGACAGCTTCGTTGACCTGGCTTATCAATAAAAGTCTGGCCGAAGGAAAGGTACCCAGGGAATGGAAGGAAGGCAAGATAGTGCCACTGCATAAGGGCAGCAGCAGACTGGAAGTGTCTAATTATAGGCCTGTTTGTGTGTGTGTGTCATCAGTAGTGGTTAAGGTCTTGGAGAAATTAGTGACGGACTATATACAGCATTGGGTAGATGAGAGTAATGCTATCTCTGAGAATCAACATGGATTTGTTAAGGGGTGCTCTTGCTTTAGTAATATGATTGTCTTTTATAATAAAGTGACAAGAGCAGTTGATGAGGGAAAGGCATATACTGCCATTTTTTTGGATTTTGCAAAGGTATTTGACAGGGTGCCACATGATAAGCTGATATTTAAGTTGCAGCAGATGGATTTAAATGTCGGGTTAGTCAAATGGATTCAGGATTGGCTGACTGTTAGGTATCAGAGAGTTGTGTATAATGGGGCAATATCAAGGAAGCAGAAGGTTACAAGTGGGGTTCCACAGGGCTCAGTACTGGGACCTGTCCCAGTACTGAGACAGGTCCCAGGTCTATTGTTCAATCTTTATATCAATGATATTGTCAATGAATTGCAAGGGGACATTCAGTTGTTTGCGGATGATGTGAAGTTGGGAAGGGTTATCAGTAATAGTGCAGATGTGGCAGCCCTTCAAGAGGATTGTAATAAACTAGACATATGGGCAAATAAATAGGGTTGTCAGTTCAATGCAGCAAAATGTGAAGTCTTGAGGTTTGGGATCGATCGATGGGAGGATGTGTACTCGATTGGAGGAGCTGCACTGGAGGAGGTAGGGGAGACAAGAGATCTGGGGGTAACGATTGATAGAAAACTGAAATTCAGGGAGCATATTACAAAGGTGGTGAGAATAACTCAGAGGATTGCTGCAATACTGAGAAGAACGCTAACCTACAGAGATAAAAGAGTTATCATTCCATTGTATAAGGCCCTGATCAAACCACACTTCCACTATTGTTCTCAGATTTGATCCCCAGGATTTGAAGAGGATAAATTGACTGTGGAAAGGGTACAGAAGCAGATAACAAAGATGGTTTCAGGACTGTACAATATGAGTTATGAGGATTGACTGAGGGTTGCAGAGTTTAGTGGATTGAAGAAGGAGAGGTTATATGATTGAGACTTTTAAACTGTTGAGAGGCAGTTACAGGGTAGACATTGAAGAGCTTTTTCACTTGTTGGAACGGCGGGAAGGAGCGATGACAAGGGGCCATCCCTGGAAGTTACGAAAGGAGGCTGTGTGGAAGAAGTGAGGAGTGATTTCTTTGCGTAGAGAGTGGTTGAACCTTGGAATGCATTGCCTGAGAGAGTGGTTGGAGTGAGGACGGTTAATGGGTTCAAGGAATGGTATGATAGACTTTGTATTTCCTAAAAACGACCTCCCACGATGAGTCATTTTACTCCATGGAGGCCTGGATAATAATAATAATAACTGGCAATCAAATGCAGCAGATGTTTTAAACTTGATTTTTGAGATAACCATGTATTATTATTATTATTATTATTATTGCACCCTCCATGGAGTCAGCAGAATCATCATGGGAGGTTCATTCAACTAACAACATATTTATCATATTGAATCTTAAAATCATTAACACTCCTTGCATTTACAACACATTCTAGTAATGTGTTCCATTCACTGACAGTTGTCCATGTTAAAAAAATCTCCTCACATCCCTCTTCACCACACTCTTATCCAAATCTTTTTGTGTTATCTGGGGTAACCAAAAAGTGTTATTTTGTGTCTGGATAATGTTGGTGTTTGGCTTTCTAAGATCTGGTATAGTTCATCTTAAGTTTGTAATTTGTTCCTTGAAAGTATCATAAAATTTGTCTCCTAGTTGCTTGTTACTTGAACCATCTTTGGCAAGGTTCTGGGTAACATTCATTGAGGCAGGTGGAGATGCTACTTTGTTCAGTTTTTTTCATTTGGTTATACTATAAATTATAGATGGAAAGAAATTATATTCTTGGTTTCATCCTTTATTCAAGTATCCCATTAGTATTCCATAATACAATGCACATATCCTTACAGACATGTATAATGCTATGCATTATGGGAAGGGCCATTCAACTCAGACTAGTTTCGACCTTTATTGAGGTCGAAACTAGTCTGAGTAGAATGGCCCTTAAGGAAATGGCCCTATAAATTAAGGAAAACTTAAATTAAATTAAGTTTTCCTTAATTTAATTTAATTTTATTGGTGCAATAATCATGTTTAATTCAGCATATTTCTGATCGAAGTTTGTTTGTTTGCAATATCATCATCAAATTCCTGGTATATACCCTCAAGAGGTGTACAGTATATGAAAGTACTACATGAAAAATTTACATCAGTACTAACTTCCTATCTACAATTTTCCTCCAAATCTGTCTGTTAAATGTCAAGACTCCAATATTATCGGGTCTTATATTTCTGTTTTTTAAGGAAGTTTGTTTGTGTATTCTATATATTTGCTTTTTAAGCTCTGATTACATGAATTTCTTTGTAACTGGTGCCATAAATGTCTTCATTTTTCATATATTATAAGTAATATATCATCATTTAGCCATGAAGGTGAATACCTGCATTCTAATCTACTTGGAATGTGTAATGATGTAAAGTAGTGGTCTGCTAGTTTTTGCTGTAATAGTGGTGGATAAAAGTCTGTTTTCTCTAACACGAATGTTAATATGGTCTATACGGGATTGTGCTATGTTTTTATTCATCATTTCCTCTCTAGTATGAGATAAAATGGTTGCTGTTAAGCCAAAATATGATAATATAGCTAAGCAAGCTCTACTATGCTTAATTATAGGCTGATTATGTTGTCTATTTTTATTAGCCAGTTTTCTAGTTCCTCGAGGGATAGTTTATGATTGTCATCTGGTTGTCTATAAATGGAGTTCACTGTCTGTTGATACAGTTCTCTAACTTGAGACAAATGTTATTGGTTGTCTGAAATTTCGTTTTTAGTTGACTTGCTGTGTATTTTTGGTTAATATATACATTAATCCTCTCACTTTTTTTCCCACCCAGTAGTGAATAATAATGATAATGATGAAAACTTTCCACAATGAGTCTTTTGACTTCTTGATGATCTGGTGATAATCATTGTCATCTATAAAGATGCCTGTGGTTGTTTAGTTTATATTCATTGTCTTATGTGCTGCTTATTTCTGCATTTTTTTTTAATTCTGTTTTAACATTTTTCAAATTAAAATTTACTTTTCATTTTTATTTTGTTTTATTTTTTTTTGTTTTAGGGAGATTGGGTATTCTTAGCAAACTGTCACCTCTGTTTAAGCTGGATGCCTAAACTTGAAGAAATAGTCAATAATATTAGATGTTCTGAAAATGTTCATCCAGAGTTTCGTTTATGGCTAAGCTCAGTACCTCACCATGAATTTCCTATATCTGTTCTACAAAATGGAATTAAGATTACTACAGAATTTCCAAAGGTAATGTATCTTTAATTTTCTTTTCATCTTATTTTCTTCTTATTCTTATTCTTTTGCCTCCTCCATGAAGATATACAACACATCATAAGAGGCCAACTAGCAGTTCATTCCATTCAACTGCAATGAATTAAATTTAGCCCTCAGTCCTGTCTTATCTGCAGTCCACATGCTTTCAACTATTTTGAAATTCCCAGATGCATATGTTAAGACTGAATACTGTCTTGGCTATTACTGGATGTTTGGGCTGATTTCTCTCCTTCCATATAAAGTTATTCAACTGGCTTTCTACTGTACTGGCTTAGTTATTTTGTTATCTCTTTCCATATTTCATTTGAATTCTTCAGTAAGCAATGATTAATCGAATAGCTCTTTAGGTACTCGGTAAAAACTGAGTACCAAAACAGTTTAAATATATAACTTGGTCATGTTCACAAATGAGAATGCATTGAGCTTTTCCTGGTTATTTTCATTTAACAGTTCTTGAAAAATTTAAGCAGATTTACAGCTTTACAACTGGAAAGATTCGAAACAAATGGAAAGAAGAAAGGAAGGAAATGAATCTTAATCACTTCTCCAGATACACAGATCATACTTAAATTGAAACACCAGGCCTGATAAGCACACACCTACCCCCCCCCCTTTCCACTTCACATAGGTGAGTGGGAGCTGTAGACTGGTGCTTCAAATAAAAGTTGATCTGATGTAGTTGTTTAAGGTATTTGAAAGATTTTGTGAGGATCTAGGATTTAGGACTGAGCACCGATTTCCATGAGTCAGCATGGTTTAAGGATGGGATGTGTTTTACCAATATACTTACAGCAGGGCAAAAGATGTACTAGAAAAGCTGATACTTGTACAGCAGTATAACTAAAATTTTTAGATTGGCTGGCATCTGTAGTTTGGCATTTAAATTAGAAGATGTAGAATGGGATAATAGATTAGTTGAATAGTTGACTATCTGATAGGTATTAACAGGTTGCATATTATTATTATTATTATTATTATTATTCAGGCCTCGATGGAGTCAAACGACTCATCCAGGGAGGTCCTTCCTAGGAAACACAAAGTCTATCAAGACTCATCATGGAAAGTCCCTCCTCGGAAACACAAAGTCCATCATACCACTCTTTAAATGCCTTGACCGTTCCCACTCTCATTACTCTATAAAGCAATGCATTCCATGGTTCAACCACCCTCCATGCAAAGAAACCACACTCCTCACCCTCTTTCTCACAGTTTCCTTTCGTAACGTCCAGGGATGGCCCCTTGTCATGACTCCTTCCAGCTGTTCAACCAAGCGAAAGAACTCCCCAGTGTCAATCCTGTAACCACCTCTCAACAGTTTAAACTTCTCAATCATATCACCTCTCCTTCTTCTATCCATCAAAATCTGCAGTCCACACTCACTCATCCGATCCTCATAACTAAAATTGTACAGTCCTGATACCATCTTTGTTATCAGACATTATACCGTTTCCACAGTTAATTTATCCCCTTCAAATCCTGTAGACCAGATCTGAGAACAATAGTCTAAGTGTGGTCTGATCAGAGTCTTATACAATGGAATTATAACCCTTTTATCTCTACAATGTCCTTCTCATTATTGCAGCAATCCTCTGTGTTACCTTCACTACCTTTGCAAAATGTCCCCTAAATTTCAGGTTTCTGTCAATCATCAACCCCAGATCTCTTGTCTCCCCTACTTCCTTCAGTATAGCTCCTCCGATAGAGTATGCAGCGTCCCATCGATGTGTCTCAAACCTCAAGACCTTACATCTTGCAGCATTAAACTGATACCTCCATTCATTTGCCCATCTATCTAGCTTATTCAAATCCTCTTGCAGAGCTACCACATCTGCACTATTAATAATAACCCTTCCTAGCTTCACATCATCTGCAAACAACTGTATATCCCACTGCAATCCACTGACAATATCATTGATATAAAAGTTAAACAATATAGGTCCTGGTACTGAGTCCTGTGGAACCCCACTTGTAACCTCTGCCTCCTTGAAACTGCCCCACCATACATGACTCTCTGATACCTATCGGACAGCCAATCCTGAATCCAATTGACCAACTTGACATCCAAACCAATGTGCTGCAACTTAAATATCAGCTTATCATGTGGAACCCTGTCAAATGCCTTCGCTAAATCCAAGAAAATGGCAGTATATCCATTTCCCTCATCTACTGCTCTTGTAACTTTATTATAAAATGCTAGCATATTACTAAAACAAGAGCACCTCTTCACAAATCCATGTTGACTCTCACAGATAACATTACCCTCATCTGCTCAATGTTGTATACGGTTCCTAATTAATTTCTCCAAGATCTTAACAATTACTGATGACACACAAACTGGCCTATAATTAGACACTTTCAATCTGCTACCACCCTTATGCAATAGCACTATCTTACTTTCCTTCCAATCCCTGGGCACTTTTCTCATATGGGCGAATTTCATTGAAAAGCCAGGTCAAAGGAGCTGTCAGTTTTTAAGGACATTCTCTCAAAACTCGTGGTGAAATCCCATCCAGTCCCACAGTTTTACTGACATCCAGAGTACTCAGTATTTGGAACACATTCTCCTCTTGCACCTCTAAACCTTGAACCTGCCCTATCCCTCTAGTATTAAAATTTACTCCTCCAGGATGAAATACTCCAATAAAGTATTCATTGAACTATGTCCTTTGCATCAGTCACTCTATTCCCATTTTTATCCCACAATGTCATTCTTCCACAATTATTTCTCCTCCTACTGGCCACATAGCTAAAAAATTCCCTAGGATTTTCTTTGGATCTTAGGGCCAATCTCTTCTAATATTCCAGTTTTGCCTTCCTTACCATACTAGTCACTCTCCTGGCCTGTGTCATATTCTTCATGCATCTTCTCTTCACCTGTCTTCTTATATATCTTCCATAGCCTCTTTTCACATTCAGTTCCTGTTTAATATTGTTTGTCATCCAATTTATTCTAAATTGTGGTCTCTTCTTCACTTATGTAATACAGCTTATTATTACTAACAAATATTCCTTCAGCATTTCCGAAGCACTAATGATATCCCGGCCTTCCAATTCCTCCCTCCATGAAACTTCCCCAAGTTGATGTCTAAGACTGTTATAATCACCTGCCTTATAATTCACATACGTTCCCATCTCTTTGTTACTCCTGCATGTCTATTCATCTTCCAAGTCAAAACCACAAGGTCACTCTCTGCAACTGGTGGGAGAGATGTCATCTCAGTTATTATCAACTCTTCTGATTCTGTGACCAACTCCAAAACTCTTGAACCTCTTGTTCCCTCTATTAAATGTTACCTAAGACATTTGTCCCTCAAGAATTCTAGAAATTCCATTTCCTTATTGCTACATGCATCTTCTTCTCGCCAATTTATACTGTTGTAGTTAAAATCTCCCATAACAATCATTATTCTTGCACTTGCCAAGCTCAACTGTCTAAACATCTCCTGGTCCCCATCCTCTGTGCTCCTTGGTTTATAGCAACATCCCACTAAATATTCTGTCTTTCCCACCTCTACCTCATACCATATGCTTTCAAAATCATTAGTGTCATTGCCTTCCAAAAGCCTCCACTGTTAGAGGACATAAGTCGTCACTTATCATAAGCAGGCCTCCACTGTCACACTTTCCCTTCCTATCCTGCTGAAAAATGCTGTACCCTGTTACTTCTATCCTGTTTTGTCAACCAATTTTCAGTGATCCCAATAATCTTTGGTCAGACTGATGCTATCAGTGCCACCAATTCTTCTCCTTTATTCTGAATACTCCTGGTATTAGTATAAAGCATAAAAATATGGAAAGCACCGTCCCAGAACAGAAAAGGCAGCTGCCTATTTAGGACCATTATTGTTTAACTTGTGTGTTAATGATTGGAGAGAGATGTTTAAGTAGTGAGATTATGCAGTTATCTGCAGATTATGCAAAACTGGGAGGAACTAGGAAAAACTATGAGGAATGAAATGGTTGTTACTGCTCTTCAACAGGATTTCAATACCATTGGTGTTGACTTGTGAGTGGGGCTAAGAGTTCAGTATTTCAAATGTAAGATTTTGAAATCTGGAAAGCAAGGATTAGATTAACTATATTCAGTAGTAAAGATTATAAAAGAGGAGAAAGAAATGAGGAACCATAAAGTAATGGAAGAAAGGATCTGAAAATTAGGGAGATCACAATTTGAGGACTACACAATAACAGTGATTTTTATTGTGGTAATTATGAAGAGGTTACTGAAATAGAGAATCAAAGCAATTATAGTTCCACCACACAAGCCTTGATTATGATACATTTAAACTACTGTCTCAAATTTTGTCACCTGGTTTTTGAAGAAATTAAGAGATTTTGGAAAGATAGTAACAGATATCTCAGGAATACTGCTTGTGCAGAAGATTGAAGGAATGATATCTGCAGAGGCTGGTGGACAGCAAGAAGAATTATATTATTGTTATTATTATAATTATAATTATTATTATTGTTATTGTTATTATTATTCACATGATTGAGACATGGTTAGTCAAATGGAAAGAATTTACACACTCCGACCAGCAAACTATGGATTTGAATTTCACCACATATATAGATGTTTCTTAATATTTTTAGGTGCTAAATGAAATTGTGTTACCCAATTCCACCATACAAGCTTTGATTATTATTTTATTATTAAGTGACACCTCCAACGGGTCCAAAGCCTCATTGAGGGAGAGCACCTACTTTACAACTCTTTGTCTCTAACACTGAATCTAACTACAGCGAACTACATCATCTACAAAAATGCCATCTATTGCCCACCACCACTAGTATTTTCACAGACAATCACAAACATCCATGCCCATGGCAGGATTTGAACCTACATTACAAAAGGTTAATATGAAAGAGAGTGTGCTGAACAAGAACTGTAAGTAGTTATAATACTGAACATGAATGTATGTCAAGTGTTTATGTTTATGAGATAATGTATATTAATGTAGAATTAGGCCTAAACAAGGTATGGCTTATATTCAGTTAATGTTATACTAGATTGTGAATTAGATTAGAAAGAACTAAGACTAGCAAGAGAATTGTAATGACATTGTATATATCTGTGAATGTGAATCATTCTGTAAGTATTTCCTTTTGACATAATTAAATGGTTTGTGAGTCTGCGCGGTTAGCCAAGTGGTTACGCGCTCTGCTACCATATGTCTGGGAAAGGAGTGTCCGTCATTCGATTCTTGTCGCTGACATGAGGAACTAAGGATCTTTCTCAGACATAGCCAAGTTAGCCTGTCTTGGGCATGGACTGCAGAGTTTTTCTCCCCAGTTTATCTGGAATTTTTCCTCCTGCAAAGCAGATAGACCTGTCTTAAGAACACAACGCTTCACACACAATTACACATGGTTGAGCGTGGGAGTAACTTCTCGACCTCGTAGTGAGTTATGAAACCCAAAAATGGGAGGCCAAGGCCCTACATGGGGCTGTATTGCCAAAGAAGAAGAAGAAAATGGTTTGTGAACATCACATTGGACCAATTCTGCCAATGCACTATCCTAAAAAATTCGAACCTGCATAAGGTACAAGTTTATGTGATTTATACTTAAGATATGACTAATTTAAGGTAAGGATTAATATAGGCAGCGAATACAAATGATATCCGCTTTGTCTTTTAAGATTTCATAATCTTTCCCTCAATATATGGTCTAACTGGCACAGTCGTAAAACAAATAAATTTGTTAGACTATAGAGCATAGGAAATAAGATATAGTAGAAATAGATAGATAGATGGTGGCAGCCACTAATTAAAGTAGTCGACCATTCATGAATGTTAAATAAAGAAAACAAAGACAAAGCAGGGTAACAGAAACACAGAATTTTTATAACAATGAAAACTGGGGAGAGCAATGCAGAGTCAAGAGGTCTTACAAAAGGACTTGAATAGATTGCATGAAACAATTAGTTCAGTGTTGCAAAGTGTAAGGTTTGAGATTTAGTGACTAATGATAAGATGCAAAGTATATACTTGGTGGGGAAACTTTAACATAAGTAGAGGAGATGAGGGATCTAGGAGTGCTGGTGGACAGGGACCTGGCATTCGGGGGCCACATTGCACAAGTTTGTGAAGACGTCACATTGGATAATGGCAATGATGGAGAGGACCCAGACATGCAGAAATAGAGAAGTTATGATGCCATTGTATAAGGCCTCATATGGATTATTGTACACAGATTTGGTCGCCGGGTTTTCATGATGATGAGAATATGTTGGAAAGAGTCCAGAGAAGATTCACAAACATGGTCAGTGGTCTTTGGAATGTGGAGTATGAGGACGGATTGAGAGAATGTAAGTTGCAGAGGCTCATAAATAGGAGGAAGAGGGGGTGGGGATATGATTGAGCCATATAAGCTAGTCAGGGGTTGTTATCAGGTTGACATAGAAGAGATTTTCATAGAATAGGAGAGGGGGGAAAGAACAAGTGGCCATAGCTGGAAACTATAAAGAGAGTGTGAGCAGAGAAGTGAGGCATAGGATCTTTTCATGCAGAGTGGCTGGTGAGTGGAATGCGTTGCCTGAGTGTGTTGTGGGTGTAGACACATTGAATCAATTTAAAGCATGGTTAGATGAGCATTGTGTGCAATAATGTGTACCTCTCATGATGAGTCTCTGACTCCATGGGAGGTCAAATGTTAATAATAATAATAATAATAATAAAATTTTGTCACCAGGTTTCTGAGGAAATTAAGAAATTTTGGAAAGTTGCAGGGAACATGACTCAGATAGTAACAGATATAAGGAATACTGCTTGTGCAGAAGATTGAAGGAATGATATCTGCAGGGGGCTAGTGAACAGTAGGAAGAAGAATTATATTATTATTATTATTATTATTATTATTATTATTCATATGATTGCGACATGGTTTGTCAAATGGAAAGCATTTGTACACTCAACCAGCAAGCTGTGGATTTGAATTCCACCATGTACATGGATGTTTGGGAATATTTTTGATGTTAACTGAATTGTGTTACCAATATTAGACCACTATCATGCTTTCAGACACCTGCAATGGCTTGAAAAGTTCAATGTTTTGTCTCTAGAAGAGCAGGATTTCCATATAATCGAACCAATAGTAGATGGGGTGTTAAAACACACACAACACACGCACACATTATTATTATTATTACGTAACACCTCCAGGGAGTCCAAAGACTCATCGAGAGAGGGCACCTGCTCTACAACTCTCTGTCTCCACCACTCTACCAACTGCAACTACCCCTCATCACCTACACCATCTACCACCAACTACCACCTCTATTTATTTTTAGACCACCTAAACAAGTGCCACGAAAAGATCTCTTTCACCCTCGAACTGGAATCGGATGACTGTCTTCCCTTTTTAGACCTCAAACTTACCAGATGTGCTGAGAACATTAAAATCTCAATTTTTAGAAAGCCTACTCATACTGGCAGATACCTTCATGCTTCCTCCCATCATTATCCTCCACAAAAATGTGGTATTATTTCCACTTTAGCCCACCGAGCCAAATTATTACTTACCGAAGAAACAGAAATTATAAATGAACTCAGTTTTCTTAAAAAAACGTTTATTAACAATGGCTTCTCTCCAAAGAAGATTGACAAATTTCTTTCCCCCAGGCACTCAACTACTGCTGAAGATCCCCCTCCCCCAAGAGCCTTCATCTCCTTGCCTTACATCAGCTCTCTTTCACCAAAACTGGCAAAGATCCTCAGGAAATTTAACTTCAAAACGTGCTACACTACGCTTCCAAAACTTCGTTCATTACTTTGCAAACATAAACAGAAACATCTTCCTACTCAGTTTCCAGGAGTCTACAAGATTTTGTGTGATTGCGGAAAGCCTTATTATGGACAGACTGCCAAATCCATCCTTCTACGTTTGGATGAACACCGTAGAGATATCTCCTATAATAGGACTAGAGCTAGCGCTCTCTCTAGCCACGTTCTCTTTTCTGCTAACTCAGACGAAGGCCGCCAGCACATTGTAAACTGGACTCAAACTGCTAATATCCATGTGTGCTACGATGAACTCGAAAGAAAGATTGTTGAATCAAGAGAAATTTCTCTAGATTCCTCTCATATCAACAACAGCCTGAGTTACAATCTCTCGGACGCACACGTTGCTTCTGTTCAGTACTGGCGCACTCGTGACTGCGCGTAGTATTCGTTTGTATGGAACTCATACTTGCATTTTTTCAAACATGCTACTGTTTTTCACTTGTTCTGTTAATACAATTTTAAGTCTCTGTAAATTTTTATATATTTCTTTGAGTATGATACCTGATGATGTTCTTGTAACGAAACTAGTAAACTAGTAGTATCTTGTTAAATATATCTTGCCATCTTTTCTCTCGGTAATAGTCATTAAACTTATTTTATAATATTCCTACCGAGTAAAAATGAATTCTCCTAATATATATATATATATATATTTTTTTTTTTTTAAATTTTATTTTTTTTTTTTAAGAATAAATATTTAATGACTTAAACTGAGATAAAATATGAAGTTTTAATGAAAATGATACAACTAGTTTCAGCCTTTTACACCTTCTTCAGGTATCCACTAAAGGTAGAACACAGTAATAAAAATTGAAGTTACAAAAAACTAAGAATTACAGGCAAAAAATGCAATACATAATTGACACAAAACATTGTATTTTTCAAGTTGTTCTATCTAATGCGCTATTGTTTGTTGCATGCATTTCAGTCTCCAATAAATTGGCTAATGTCCTTAAAAAATACAACATCAGGACATTTTTCACTACACTCCCTAAAGTCCATTCTCTTATAAGCCATCTGAAGCATATTCATCACAACCTGAAATATCCAGGTGTTTATAAGTTGTGGTGCGATTGTAGTATTCCTTATTTTGGACAGACTAACAAATCTGTTGAACTTCATATAGAGGAGCATAAGACAGACATCTCCTATAAAAGATCACATGCATCTGCCATATCCAGTCATGTTCTTTTCTCAAACAATCCTCATGATGATCTACAGAGTCACTCAGTTTGCTGGGATAAATCCGAAATCATTTTTCACTGCAGTGATGAGTTTGAAAGGAAAATCGTGGAGTCCAGGGAAATCCTCCTTAATCCTGAACATTTGAACAACAATTTGAGTTACAACATCCCTGATAGCCATGCTGCAGTTGTTCGATACTGGCATTCACGAGAACTTGCCAGCTCGCATGCAACAAACAACAGCACGTTAGATAGAACAACTTGAAAAATACAATGTTTTTGCGTCAATTATGTATTGCATTTTTTGCCTGTAATCCTCAGTTTTTTTGTAACTGAGAATTACTTCAATTTTTATTACTGTGTTCTACCTTTAGTGGATACCTGAAGAAGGCTGTAAAAGGCTGAAACTAGTTGTATCGTTTTCATTAAAACTTCATATTTTATCTTGGTTTAAGTCATTAAATGTTTATTCTTTAAAATGTACCATTACAACTGAGTAGAATCTCAGGAATACACACACACGCACACACACACACACACACACACACACACACACACACACACACACACACACACACACACACACACACACACACACACACACACACACACACACATATATATATATATATATATTATTCTACTTTTACTATGAGTTGCCTTGGTCTTGCACTACATGCAGGGTCGGCTAGACTTGCAACACTTGCAGGCACAAATTTCACTTGTTTGTCTGTTTGCTTACTTGGGAAACGGAGTAAAACCAGGTTTAAAATAGCTTGGTATCTTTAACATTTATTATACCCAAGGTAAAATACTTTCTACATTTATATCATCTCCTGAGATTTTTATTTAATAAGGTTAAAACACCTTATGGTAACTTGTTCTGGTAAAATAGTTATAAGGGCTTTATTACTAAAATCTTGGTATTTCTAGCCTGGCTCCCACTGATGAGACCTCAATAAAGGTCGAAACCGGTCTGGGTAGTGGCCCCTTGCCTTTAATACAAAGCATCATACATCTTCTCCAGGAGATGTGCTTTGCATTAAGGGTAAATATTAAGATTAGTGATCAGAGCTTATTCTACTTTTACCATGAGTTGCCTTGGTCTTGCACTACGTGCAGGGTCAGCTAGACTTGCAACACTTGCAACATTTCCCAAGTAAGCAAACAAGACAAACTTGACTTGTTTGTCTGTTTGCTTACTTGGGAAATGGAGTAAAACTAGGTTTAAAATAGCTTGGTATCTTTAACATATATATATATATATATATATATATATATATTATTGATCATAATTTACTTGGTAGAAAATGTATATAAAAATGAATTTAAATGATTCTATACTGCAAAAGAAAAATTTAATGTTAAGATATGACTAGTTTGAAGTGCGACGATCCTGCATACATTTTAGAGAATTAAATTTTCTGATGAGATTAATTTTATTAGTATTCTGGACATTAGAAGCTTTTAGAGCACTAATATCTTTTAAATTGTTCCAAGATGAAGAGTCTAGAGATGTAGATAAACGGACTTCAAGAGCAGTCTTTTTAGAAAAATAAGCAACCAGACTACATTTGGTATCAAAAATCCATTCAGACAAAAGCTCTAATTTTAAGGAATCATTACAACTGCCAGAGCTCAAAGAATTTTCCGCAGAGCTAAATTAGAGCTTTTGTCCAAACGGATTTTTGACACCAAACGTAGTCTGGCTGCTTATTTTTCTAAGAAGACCGTTCTTGAAGGCCCTTTATCTACATCTCTAGACTCTTCATCTTGGAACAATTTAAAAGATATTAGTGCTCTAAAAGCTTCTAATGTCCAGAGTACTAATAAAATTAATCGCATCAGAAAATTTAATTCTCTAAAATGTATGCAGGATCATCACACTTCCAATCTTAATTCTGCTTTTTTAAAAAAAGTTGTAATAAATAATTCTTCCCATCCACTTTCGACAGAAGAAAGTGTACTTGCTAAAGGTCTCAATTTTGTTATAGCTCCTACATCGATACCTAAAGAACTATTCTTAACGAAGATTGAAAAAGCAGCATCCTTATTACCAACCAAGAGGCAAACCTTCTTCGTATGGAAGCTATTTTCACCATAAATCATGCAAGACCGCCTTCTGATAACGTTTCTCATTCTGAGAGATCAGCGATCAGCTATTAAAAGTTTGAGATACAATAATGACATCATTATTCTTCCTGTAGACAAAGGGAATGCTACTGTCATCTTAAATAGATCAGATTACCATAACAAAATTTTGGAACTACTAAACACTGACACTTACTCTGAACTAAATAGTGATCCTACAAAAGAACTACACAATAGGACCAACAATTTACTGAAAACCACCTCAGAGTTACCAAGAAACATCCGTCTTTCCCTTAGGTCGATTCATCCTCTAATCCCTAGGTTATATGGACTCCCTAAGATCCATAAATTAAACTCTCCACTAAGACCTATTGTTGAGGGCATAAACTCTCCTACTTACAACCTTTCAAAATACGTCGCATCCTTTCCTTTTCTCATGTAAAAAATTCAGCTGATTTTGTCTCCAAAATAAAAGACATCAAACTCAACACATCAGATTTAATGGCAAGTTTTGATAGTGTTTCCCTCTTCACGAATGTACCTACTCAAGAAGTTCTAAACCTTCTCTAGAAGAAACTATCCAAGAAATTTTTTCCTTACTTTCTCACTGTGTGAACTCAGGATACTTCAAAATGATAACAAGATTTATAAATAAAACTCAGGTTTAGCTATGGGCAGTCCACTCTCTCCGATTCTTGCTGACATATTTCTTAAGGATTTTGAAGAAAAAGCAATTAATTCCTCGACTCTTAAACCTAAAGTATGGTATCGTTATATTGACGATGTATTTCTCATCTGGGAATACGGTGTCAACAACCTCAACTTTTTTCTGGACCACCTCAACAAGTTTCATCAGAAAATCAATTTCACCTGTGAACTGGAATCCGACGACTGTCTTCCCTTTCTGGACTTAAAACTTACGAGATGTGCTGAAAATATCAAAATCTCCATTTTTAGAAAATCCACTCACACAGACAGATACCTTCATGCTTCTTCCCATCACTACCCTCCACAAAAGTTTGGTATTATTTCAACCCTGGCACATCAAGCCAGATCTTTATTAACAGATGAAACAGAAATTGAATATGAACTCAATTTTCTTAAAAAGTCTTTTGTTAACAATGGATTCTCTCTTAAAAAGATTAATAAATTTCTCTCTGTCCACCACTCAACTGTTTTTGAAGATTCTTCTCCACCAAGAGCTTATATTTCGTTACCATACATCAGCTCTCTCTCTCCCCAAAACTAGCCAAAATACTTCAGAAATTCAACATTAGAACTTGCTTCACTACATTTCCTAAACTTCGCTCCATACTAAGTAGACCTAAAATGAAACATCTTCCTACTCAGTATCCAAGAGTCTACAAGATTTTGTGTGATTGTGGCAAACCATACTACAGCCAGACAGCTAAATCCATCCTTTTATGCATGGAAGAACACCAAAGAGACATTTCCTACAACAGAATCAGGACCAGCGCTCTCTCTAGCCACATTCTCTTCTCTATCAACTTGGATGAAGGCCGCCAACACCTCGTAGACCGGCCACAAACTTCTAATATCTATGTGTGCTATGATGAACTTGAAAGAAGAATAATTGAATCTAGAGAAATATCGCTTAAGTCATCTCATATTAATAACAGCCTTAGCTACAATTTTCTGATGCACACATTGCCACTGTCCAATACTGGCGCACTCGTGTCAGCTCATGCACGTAGTCAACTTCATTTGGAACTCAAACACGCATTCCTGTTTTTAAATGTACTTGTGTGTTTTATACTAGATCTGTTAATGTATTTTATCATGTCTCTGTTATTTTTTATTTAATTCTTTGCCTGTGATACCTGAAGAAGTTGAATTTCAACGAAACTAGTCGTATCTTAACATTAAACTTTTCTTTCTCGGTATAGAGTCATTTTAATTCATTTATATATATATATATATATATTTGTGAGGGATTTGTACCAGATTAATACAGAAAAAATGTTTGTTAGAGCAGCAGAGAGTGGTGGAACACATTTTCAAAAAAAGAGATTCTGGCAAAAAAAAAAAAAAAGTGGAGCTAAAATGGGGTTTTTGCATAAGACACTTTTCAAGTTAGACAAAATATCATTTAGACTTACCAAATGACAAATCATTTAATTTCTCATTGAAGCACCATTACCACTAACTTCTTACTTATTGTAAGCCTGAAGTGTCTGATATCAGGTTTGACTCCAGAGTAGAGATTCTAGCTTATATTTTTCCCTCTCTTAATTACAGTGTAAGTGATATCCTTCGGAGGATACATGTGAAAACATATTTGGAAATCCAGAATTGGGTAGCCAATAACCTGTTTTTTTTATTTCAGTCATTTCTGACTGTAGGTGACTTTGTAGGCATTGCCCACAAAGTATTCTTGGTAGATTTTTACAGGGTAGTTCACCACTGCTTTCCCCAACCCCCTCAATTTTATCTGGGCTCGGGACCAACATATGGCTGGGACAGTGTGTTCACGGGGCCGGTTTGCCTGTTCTGGGGAGCGAAATACCCGAGTTTCCAGGTGAAAAACCCCCTATCTCCATATAAGACCACTAACTTCTTACTAACTCACCTTTAGTCGAACGAGACCAGATAAAGGTTCCTCATGTCACTGACGGGAATCGAACCCAGGTCTTTTCTACCAGAGGGCTTCGTCTATACTGAATGAGGTAGGGAGGTTCTTATCTGACGATAACATTAATATAACACATCAGGAGTGAGGCTTCCTGATTGGCTAGTGCTGTTTTCCTATAATCCTGCTTTCACCTCTCCAGGCCATACATGTATTGTTTTATGTGGGGAAAGTATACAATATGTGGGGTTGAATTATGGTTAGGTGACTGGGTTTTCTCTCCATTGCCTAAGAGTTCATCTTCTAACTATGTGTTCTAAAACATTATTTTCTGTCAATTCTACATGAGAGGCATTGGTGATTGTTTGGAATTACAACCAGAGCCACTAAGGCTATGAAGCCAGTATATTATATTTATTAATCATATGTGTTCTTCTGACTGGTTTACCTGTTTAGTTGAATGAAATACTTGACTTTTCACAAAGAAATATCATGTCACTTTCCTATGAGACCAGCTGTCTCATTTTCACTTGAAAAGTCTTTATAAATATTCTTATCATCCTCGATAAGATTCAAACTTAGGACTTTTAAATCAAAGGCAAGAGAGGCTCAAAAATCTGTAGCACATAAAGGAAGTAGTCAAAAAGAAATAAACATGGTAATATGGTTTTTGAAAAAGTGGAGGTTACAATCCTAAGGAAAAACAGTAATGGAAGGAGTGGGGATGGGGGGAGGGTATTCCAAAGGCAAATGGAATGAATGAAGAAGTCAGTAAGTTCGTTCAGCATGTTTTGAAGCAGTGGATAGATGTTGTCCAGTAGTTGCTTGTATGTGTGTGGATTTGAGTGCCTGTGGAAATTACCAAAAATAAAAATAACCAAAAACTTAACATGCACAAACCAAATAAAAAAAAATATATTTATTATTATTTTTTCCACAGATTACTTTATAGATTTCCAAAAAAAAAATATTTCCACAGATTTATGTTCTTGTTTACAGCCATATGTGACAGTAAACACGAACACAAATGATGGGTACCTCAAATTACAGGCATTCAGACCTAAATTCCTGTCATAATTAAAAACACTCAAATCTCAGTTATAGAAACAACCAGTCAGCTTAATTGAATCATCTGCAATGTCTAATTGTTTCTGCTACAAATGGTAGTATTTGAATATTCATGCCATTTGGCATTTAATGATGAAGAATGCTAAATATAGACTTTTCTCTTTTGGATCTTCTCTGGCTCTGAATATTTTTATTTCACTGACCAAGCTCAAAAGGGCTTCCAAAGTATTGAGAAATAACATATAATACACCTGAGAAGGGAATGTACCATGCACATTATGAGGTATAGAGCAACTTGAAGTGGTAAAGATACTACACATGAAAACTTTTGCATGCTCATGTTTAGATAAAAATAAGGTTGAAAATAAGAATATAATTTCTGATTAAATATAATTTGCATTCTTCTCTAACAGGAGAGAAGAAAAAAAACTTGCTGCAACTATCTCAAATTCATAGTATTGTAATAAAATAGAAAGACACCATTTTGCTACTTGCATGTTGAAATACCACCTCTTCTTCGATTGTGTTAGATCTCATTATCACCATGTGTTTGTCAATGACACATCGATAAAGATCAAAATCTGTCTGAGTGGTGACTTTCATCACAATGAACAGCATTATTAAGCACCTCCATAGCACAGTTGGAAAAGCAATTTGGAAGCAAACATTCCACCCTTTAGAAAACACCCAAGTACAATTCAACTGAAAAAAAGCCATTTAAAGAGGAATCTTCATAGATCCTTTTTCATTTCAGGATTACTTAGCCATTCTAATATGGAAGAAGCAGTTTTTTTTCCCCCATAACTCATTTTTTATCCTGCATGCAGACGGACCAAAATACTATTAATGGGCAATAGATAGCTTATTATTATTATTATTATTATTATTATTATTATTATTATTATTATTATTATTATTATTATTATTATCACTAAATTGCTTAAGGAAATTACAACATATACTAGGATATACATTAAAATAAATTTTTATACACTTCCAATATTTCGGCAACGTCACGTTGCCATCTTCACAGGAATTTAAAAACAAGACACATGCATGCAAGCACAACAAACAGTAAATAAGGACGAATCAGGAAGCTATTCTTTCAACAGTGCCCCTAGCGGGCAATGTTGGTATTCTTGGGCGATTGGGCTGAAGGTCTTCTGATGTAGGTTTCCCAAATTTGGGGCAGTCTCATGCAACCAAATTTGTTGAAGTTTGGATTGTTTCTTAGGGCCGAGGCTGATTCCATGAAAAGCCTTTCATATTTGAATTTACTACGGTGTATTATCGTGGCTTTTTTCCACCGTATTCTATGGCGGGTATCCAGCGCATGGTCTGCTAGACCGGAGTGGCTGTACTAGTGAAACCAGATGCAGTCCTTGTGTTCTGAAATTCTGATATTAGCTGTCCTGCCTGTTTGGCCAAAGTAGGACAGCTTACAGCTGCAAGGGACCTAGTATACTCCAGGTAGGTCTGGGGGGGGAGGAGGTTGGTCTTTAGTAGAGCAGATAAGGGATGCCAATTTTTTATATGGTCTATAACAATAAGTTAAGTCATGTTTTTTTAAGATTTTTGTAATTTTTTCCAAGGTGCCTCGAATATAGGGTATGGTGGTGGATTTAGAGTAATCTTTTTTGTGAGGGGTGGGTGATTTATTGGTTTCAATATTTTTTGGAGGATGTAGCCATTGGCTGAGAAAGTGTTGAGAATGTGGTTTAGTTCTGTGGTTAGGGCATTGTCATTTGAACTGATAAGTTTAGCCCTGTTGTGTGGTGTCTTAATGACTTCATATTGTTGTGGGGGGGGGGTCTGTTGGTGAATGTATCTGCCTGTTTGGGTGGGTTTTCTATAGACTGAGAAAACCAAGGTTCCATCTGTCTGGCGGGTGACTAATGTGGCTAAGAAAGGAAGGCAGTTGTTTTTTTTCTTCTTCCAGGGTGAATTTGATTCTGGGGTGTTGGTTGTTTAAGTGTGTTAGGAAGGAGAGAAAGGCATCGGAGCCATGTGGCCAAATAGCGAACACATCATCAACATAGTGAAGCCATGTGTTTGGTTTTTGTGAGGAGAGGCTAAGTCTTTTTCTTCAAAGGTCTCCATAAAGAAATTGGCCAAGGATGGGGAGAATGGTGAACCCATTGCTGTCCCCTCTATTTCTTTGTAGAATTTTCCCTGCCAAACAAAATAGCCTGAGTTCATTGTGAACTGAAATAGGGCTGTGATATCGGAAGGAAATTTAGCTTGGATTAGCTCTAAGGATTCTTTGAGTGAGACATTTGTGAATAAGGAGGAGACATCAAAGCTGACCATTATGTCAGTGTGTTTGAGTGTAAGGTTTTCTATGCTGGCTTTGAAGTGGGCTGAGTTTTTTATGTGTGAAGGCCTGTTGCCAGAATAGTGTGAGAGCTTTGGCCAAATGCTTAGCTAGTTTCTATGTGGGGGAATCAATGCCATCCACTATGGGACGTAATGGCACATTTTCCTTATGTATTTTTGGGAGTGCATAAATATGGGGGGGGGGGGGTATGGAGTTAATGGTTTTAGTTTGTCAGTGACTTCCACAGGCCAAGAAGTGACCTTCTTAAGGAGCCTGTGGAGTTTTCTAATTTGTGAGTTGGTGGGATTGTACTCAATAGGGAGATAAGTAGCCCGATCTAATAATAGAGCATTCAGCTTACCTGTGTAATCTTTTTGGTTAAGCAATACTGTGGCGTTCCCTTTATCTGCTTTGGTGATTATTATTTTCTTGTCTTTTTTTAATTCTAGTAGAGCTTTAATTTCTTTACTGGGCATGTTAGTTTTTGGTGGTTTTGCTTTGGTCAGAACACAAGCCACATCCAGTCTAATATCGTTGGTGACGTGGTTTGGAAGGTGCCGTATCCCACGTTCAATTCGTATCATAATATCTTCAGCAGGTATTCTTCTGGGCGCAATAGCAAAGTCGTCGCCACATGAGAGAGCGTCGAGTATTTCAGGTTTCACACTAAATGACGAAAGGTTGACTACTGTTCTGGTAGGAAGTTGTGGTTTCGAATTCAAGTTCTTTTTTAAATTTTCAAATTTTTTGATGGAACCTTGATGGAACCTTGGTTTTCTCAGTCTATAGAAAACCCACCCATATAAGCAGATACATTCACTAACAATCCCCTCCCCTCACAACAATATGGAGTCATTAAGACACTACACAACAGGGTTAAACTTATCAGTTCAAATGACAATGCCCTAACCGCAAAACTAAACCACATTCTCAACACTTTCTCAGCCAATGGTTACTCCTCCAAAAAAATCCAAAAAATATTGAAACTAATAAACCACAACTCCCCCCCCTCACAAAAAGGATTACTCTAAATCCATCACCATACCCTATATCCGAGGCACCGTGGAAAAAATTACAAAAATCTTAAAAAAACATGACTTAACTTCTTGTTACAGACCATATAAAAACTTAGCATCCCTTATCTGCTCTACTAAAGATCAACCTCCCCCCCCCCGACCTACCTGGAGTATACCAGGTCCCTTGCAGCTGTAAGCTGTCCTACTTTGGCCAAACAGGTAGGACAGCGAATATCAGAATTTCGGAATACAAGGACCACATCCGTTTTCACAAGTACAGCCATTCTGTTCTTGCAGACCATGCTCTGGATACATGCCACAGAATACGGTGGAAGAAAGCTACAGTAATACACTGTAGCAAATACAAATGTGAAAGGCTTTTCATGGAATCAGCCTCAGCCCTAAGAAACAATCCAAACCTCAACAAATTTGGTTGCATGACACTGCCCCAAATTTGGGAAACCTACATCAGAAGACCTTCAGCCCAATCGCCCAAGAATACCAACATTGCCTGCTAGGGGGCACCATCAGGGCTTTTAGGAGAAAGAATAGCTTGCTGCTTCATCCTTATTTACTGTTTGTTGTGCTTGCATGCACTTGTCTTGTTTTTAAGTTCCTGTGAAAATGGCAACATGATGTTGCCGAAATATTGGAAGTGTATTAAAATTAATTTTAATGTATATCCTAGTATACGCTGTAATTTCCTTAAGCAATTTAGTAAAACTGCATAACCAACATCTAAGCCTTTCCATGAGAATTATTATTATCCTAAGGCCGCATGGGGTGAAAGCCTCATATAGGAGGTCCCTTTTCATACACACAACTTATCATACCATGCCTAAACACATTCATATTCTCTCCATATCATTCACAACTCTGCATGCAAAAAATCTGCTTCTTACTCTGTTGTTCACACTCTCCTTATACCTATTCAAGCAATGACCTCTTGTTCTCCCCCAGTCTCTGACCATTTTATGAAAAACCTCTTCAACATTAATCCTGTAACAATTCCTTACTCATTTGCACATTTCTATCATATCACTCCTCTTCCTCCTATCTACTAGACTCAGAAAATTGCGCTGTCTCAATCTTTCTTTATATTCAGCATTCTAGAGATCAGAAACTATTTTGGTCAATCACCTCTGGACCTTTTCCAACATCTCTCTTTATCCTTTTGAAAACCAGATGACCAAATATATGCATAGTCCATATGTGGCCTAATCAAGACCTTATACAATGGAACAAAAATATCCTTACCTTCTACAAGTCAGTGTACTCCACATCATTCCTGAATTCGTTCAGTTGTCCTCACAATTTGCACAATGTGCCCTTTAAATTTTAAATCCTTATCTACCATCACAGAGAGATCTCTTATTTACTCCACCTCCAACAAAGTATTCCTACCAAGCATAAATTCTACATACTATCTTTGTTTCCCAAATTTTAAAACTTTACATTTTATAACAGTGAACTGGCATCAAGACTCTTGTGCCCATTCACTCTGTCTATTCAAGTCTTCTTGCAAGGCCAGAACATCTGCTCTACTCCTTATAGTTCATCCCAACTTTGCATCATCTGCAAACAACTGAATATCCCCATCCAAATCTTCCCCAATATCATTAATATTCAGGTTAAACAGCAATAATCCTACCTGAAACAGAACCCCGAGGCACACCACTAGTTTTCTCTTCTTGGATATTGCTCCCCATACACAACTTGCTGATATCTATCAGATAGCCAATCTCCAATACAATGCAATAGTCCAACCCCATCCTCTCTAGTTTGACTATCAACTTGTTGTAAAGTAATTTATCAAAAGAGCCTCCGTAGCTTAGTCAATACAGATGAAGCCCTTTGGTCGGAAAGACCTTGGTTTAATTCTCATCAGTGATGTGAGGAATGTTTACCTGGTCTCTCTTGATGAAAGGTGAGTTAGCTGGTCTCATGCGAGGTAGGGGATTTTTTACCCAGAAACTCTGTTTTTTTTTGTCCCCCAGGACAGACAAACCGGTCCCATGAACACACACACACACACACACACACATGGATTACAATCATGAATATTGCCCTTATGCGATGCCACCAGGAATGACAAACAGGATGCAATAAATTCATTGCGAACCCCTCATTAGGGGACTCTACCTGTAGGGGATGAATGAGACTAATCAATCAATTAATCTATCAAAAGCCTTTGGAAAAACTCAAGTATACTACTACTGTGTATCCATCCCCTTTGTCCAATGAAGCCATCACCCGATTGTACGAGTAAATTACTAAAACATGACCTCCCTTTAGCAAATCCATGCTGTCCATCAAAGATAACCACTGTTGTCAACCCAATTCTGGATCCTGGTTCTCACCAGCCTCTCCAACACCTTAACTACAACAACTGACACACAGATAAGCCTATAATTTGATTATAAGTTTGCTCAATTCCCTATATACCTCTTGCTCAATTACAGTCAGTCTCTCCTTCTCATCAAACTGCCCGGAAACTCTAAATGATGTCACATTCACAAGAATCAAAGACATTTATGAACCACTCATTAAATATCTCAACTACATCCTCTCCAGTAATTGTTTTTATACCATTTTCTCCAAATGATGTCATCTTTCCACAATCATTCTTTTTTTTTTTTTTTTTTTGCTATTCACATATTGAAAGACCTTCCTAGAATTTTTTTTTCTTTTGGCTTCATTAGCTAACTGTCCCTTCTACTTCACTTTTTCCAACTTACAAACTGAGTCATTCTCCTTGCTTGGTCTTTGTAATCCTCATGATAGTGATTATTACCACTCCTCTTATGTTGCCTCCATAATGCCTTTTTCCTCTGTATTGCATGCTTAATCTCTTCATTCACCCATTGCATACCTAAGTTATTGAACCTTCTGACCCTTTGATTACATTTAAACATTGCTTCTACTAGACAGTTCTTGAATATCACCCAAGCTGCATTAATCTCCTTTCCAACCAACTCCTCATTCTATGCCTACACCTGCAAGCTGTCTCCTGAACTTTTCATAATTACCAGCCTTGTAGTTCCACATATACCCTTTCCAAATCTCCCTCCATTTGGAGAGTGACCATGAAGTGATTATCTGGGTGGTTGCCAACCATGTCAGGAAATCCTCTCTCTATTTGGTCAGAGTGACCATGGTTAGCAACCACCTAGGTAATCACTTCATGGTCACTCTCACCAAATGGAGGGAGATTTGACACCTCATTTATAATAATATGCTCTGATAAGATGATGAAATCCAAGTTCCTCAATCCTTGTATGACCTCTGTTACATACTGCCTGAGGTAGTTGTCCCTCAAAATCTC
Source organism: Typopeltis vanoorti (assembly GCF_054136105.1). Classification (NCBI taxonomy): domain Eukaryota; kingdom Metazoa; phylum Arthropoda; class Arachnida; order Uropygi; family Thelyphonidae; genus Typopeltis; species Typopeltis vanoorti. The sequence goes on along the minus strand of NC_143572.1, from coordinate 37,669,188 downwards.
AAGAACCTTATTTTCTTTACATTCTGTCGTTAGAAAGGCCTAAGTTCGATTCTTGTCATGACAGGAAAAATCTTTATAATGACTTTTTCAATTGAAGGTGAGTTAGCTCATGTCATATGGAGGTAGCAGAGTTTTTTCTCCCTGAAACTAGGGTTTTTCATCACACATACAGACAAATCGGCCCTTCAGAACACACGCAATTTACAGACAAAAAATACTAGTTGTAGTGGTGGTAGGCAGTAGATGGCGCTGATGATTAGTAGTAGAGGTTCAGTGTAGTAGTGGAGGTAAAGAGTTGTACAATAGGTGTCGTACCACAATTAGTCTTCGGACTCCTTGGAGGTGTCACGAATAATAATAATAATAATAATCTCATCTTCCCAGATTATATTGCCATAATTAAAATTGCTCATAATGATCACATTTTTCTTATTTGCTTGACTAATTTGATTACACATTTCATGGTCACTTCCATCCACATTACCTTATCTATAACAACATCCGACTAAGTATTTTATTCAATTCATCTCTATCTCACACCATACTGATTTAAAACCACTGTTCTATATTTCCCCTCTTAAATCTCTACCTTGTATGGACATATCTCTTTTTCTATCATCATTAGCATCCCCCCCCTCCCTTTTTCTTCTTTTCTATCTTTGTGAAACACATGATACCCTTTCATGTCTATTCCTGTCAGGATGTCATCCTCATCCAAACAATTTTTAGGTGAACAGACACAGTCAATGCAACTATTTCATTTGCTTTGTTTTTTTATTAGCATTTGTATACAAACATAACAGCTAATCCCTGATCTAAGAAGTTTCACTGATGCCACTTATTAGATATGACTTGTTCATACTTAACTTGAGCCATTTCTTTTTCTTCTTATTCATCTTAGAACCTTCTTCAATTCCAACCATTTTCCCTTGTTTCCAGGTCATCCCATTCCTTTTTGTCTACATACGCATTCACATCTTTCCAGCATCATACTTTCTCATGCCGTGTTCACTTGTCCACCTTGAGCCTCCCTCTTTCCATGCTTGTCTTGCACACTTGTTCTCTCATTCTGTATACTCACGCTACTCACTTCTTCATTCATAACTGCCACCTCAATCTTTCCTTCCTTACTCTCCCTCTCTTTCACATCTCTTCTAACTTGAACAGATTCATTATCTGCACTCATTTCTCTACCTTCCAGCAGCAACCTCTCCAAATGACTCACACAAAATTATTCAAATGCAGTCCATCACTCGTATGCAGTTCAGTTTATCCTTCAAACTCATTCCGCACATTAACAAATTACACTCCTTTCTCCTCACACATTGTCGCTAACATATGATTATTATTATTATTATTATTATTATTTCGGGCAACTCCAAGGAGTGGACAGACTCATCGAGGGAGGCTCTAACATCATGTCAAGAACAACTATTCGACATTCGCACAGTATCTATCATACCTCGCCTTCAACTGATTCACAGTCATAGCACCCAACAGACTCTGGCAGCTTATTCCACTCATTCACCACTCTCCAAGTAAAAAACCTAGCTCTAACACCCTTGCTAACCACATTCTTGCCCAGCTTCCATGTATGGCCCCTAGTCATCCCACCACCAGTCCTATTCTCAAAAATATCTTCTGAATTAATCTTATAGAAACCCTTCAATAATTTGAATGTCTCAATCATATCACCCCTTTTCTGCCTATCAACCAATTTTTGCAACCCACAAATCTTTAACCTGTTCTCGTAAGGTTCATTCCATAGACCTGCTATCATCTTGGCCACTTGCCTCTGGATCTTCTCCACCTCCTCCCCATCAAGAAGAAACCCTGGTGCCCATATCTGGGCACAGTAGTCTAGATGGGGTCTTATCAAGGCTCGATACAGAGGAACAATAAGTTGTTTGCCTCTGCTTGTTAAAGTATTTTTCAGCAACCAAGTGATTTGATGAGCTGATTTAGCCACTTTTGCAATGTGCCCCCTAAACTTCAACTTCCTATCCACCAACACTCCCAAATCCCTGGTCTCATCAATCTCATGGAGTATAGTTCCACCAATGTGATATATTGCTGCTAATCTTTTCACCCCAAAATGCATAACCTTACACTTTGCCACATTAAATCGACATCCATTTTCCTTAGCCCAGTCCTCCAAACTATCCAAATCATCTTGCAAAATTTTGACATCCTGTGCACTCACTATTGCTCTACCCAACTTTGCATCATCAACAAACAAGTGAACACTTCCTCTCAGATCCTTTCCTATATTGTTAATGAACAAATTGAAAAGTAGTGGTTCCAGAACAGAACCCTGCAGCACACCACTAGTCACAAGCCATATTTTGGACTCTACTCCTGAATAAACTACTCTCTGATATCTCTCCATCAACCACCCTCCTATCCATCTCACCAACCCTATATCCATCTCCATATGCTGCAGTTTACTGATTAGAATTCCGTGTGGTATCCTGTCAAAGGCCTTAGCAAGGTCCAGTAGAATCACTGTAAACCCATTACCCTTATCCAGTTCAGCCGTCACTGTGTTATAAAACGTGAGCAAGTTACTGAGGCATAATCTACCCTTCACAAACCATGTTGTCCCCCATACAGTATCCCATTTTCATCTATCCAATCCTGTATTTTTCTCTTGACTAATTTCTCCAAGACCTTGACAACGATTCCTGATATGCTAATTGGTCGTTAATTTACAACAGCAGTCTTGGAATGTCCTTTATGCAATGGAACTATTTTCCCCTCTTTCCATCTCCCTGGGACCAACCCAGACCCGAGACTCAAATTAAACAAAATGGTCAAGGGCAATGACAATTCTTTAGCCGCTTCCTGTACGACATGAGCTGGTATACCATCCAATCCCACAGATGTATTGACATTGAGGTTTATAATAGACTACTCACCTCCACTTCATTCACCACAATTCCCGTATAATCTATTGGTTCATTCATTCCTTCAATGTCACCACCTGGATGATATATTCTTGCAAAGCACTCGCTCAGTAATTCAACTATATCAACTGATTTATGCTAGCCTTGTATGATAAAGTTACAAGAGCATTAGATGAGGGGAAGGCATATACTGCCATTATCTTAGACTTAACGAAGACATTTGACAGCGGGACCACATGATAAGCTGATATTTAAGTTTCAGCACATGGGTCTGGATGTCAGATTGGTCAACTGGATTCAGGATTGGCTGTCCGATAGGTATCAGAGAGTTGTGTATGGTGAGGGCAGTTTCAAGGAAGCAGAGGGTTACAATTGAGGTCTCACAGAGCTCAGTACTGGGACCTATATTGTTTAACCTTTATATCAATGACATTGTCAGTGGATTGCAAAGGGATATTCAGTTGTTTGCAGGTGATAAGAAGCTGGGATAGTAATAGTGCAGATGCAGCAGCCCTGCAAGAGGATTTGAATAAGCTAGATAGATGGGCAAATGAATGGGGATTGTCAGTTTAATGCAGCAAAACGTAAGGTCTTGAGGTTTGGGAAACATCGATGGGACACTACTCTATGGGAGGAGTTATACTGGAGGAAGTAGGGGACACAAGAGATCTGGGGTTGATGATTGAAAGAAACCTGAAATTTAGGGGACATATTGCAAAGGTGGCAAAAGTGACACAGAGGATTTCTGCAATAATGAGAAGGACACTGACCTGCAGAAATAAAACAGTTAACATTTCGTTGTATAAGACACTGATCAGACCATACTTGGACTGTTGTTCTCAGATTTGGTCCCCCAGGATTTGAAGGGGATAAATTAACTGTGGAATGGGTATAAAGGTGGATAACAAAGATCGTTTCAGGACTATACAATGATAGTTATGAGGATTGGCTGAGGGAATGTGGACTGCAGAGTTTGGTGGAGAGAAGAAGGAGAGGTGATATGATTGAGACTATTAAACTGTTGAGAGGTGGTTACAGGGTTGACACTGGGGAGTTCTTTCGCTTGGTTGAACAGCAGAAGGAGTGATGACAAGATGCTATCCCTGGAAGTTACGAAAGTAAACTGTGAGCAAGAGGGTGAGGAGTGGTTTCTTTGCATGGAGGGTGGTTGAACCATGGAATGCATTGCCTGATGGAGTGGTGAGAGCGAGAACGGTCAATGAGTTCAAGGAGTGGTACGATAGACTTTGTGTTTCTTAGAGAGGGACCTCCCCTCGATGAGTCTTGATAGATTTTGTGTTTCTTTGGAAGGACTTCCCACGATGAGTCTTTTGACTCCATGGAGGCCTGAATAATAATAATAATAATAATAATTATATCTCTCCCTCCTTTTTTTAGCATATCAAACAACTTTTACAATTCACAAACCCTTGATCTCATAGGAAGCATTCTGCAGGCTACTCACCATCTTGGTTGCTCACTTCTGGATCTGCTCCACTTCCTCATTCCCAAGAAACCCAAGTGATCAGACCCGAGCACAGTAATTGAGATGTGATCATATCAAGGCCTTATATTAAGGAATGCTAACTCCCTTATCTCTGCTTGATAGTGTGTTTTCCAATAATCAAGTAATCCTGTTAGCTGCCTTGGCTACTTTATCCATATGCCCTCTAAACTTCAACTCTCTATCTACTACTACCATATTTACTCGAATATAACTCACACTTTTTTCCCCAAAATTAAAGTTAAAAAAATCATGGTGCAAGCTATATGTGGGGATTTTCAGATATTAAAGTTTTTCAGAAAAAAACTAAATTGATGTTTATAATTAAATCCTCAGTATTCATTATGATTTATAATTGCACACGTTATTTATGAAATGAATACATTTAAATTTCAGTTATCAATGTTATTTATGTGATTGGCCCCTCACCTTCATCCTGCTATATATTTGAATCTTTAGTGACAACTAGCTTTATCTCTAAAGATTTAAATTAGCAAATAACTAATGAGAAGTGAAAGCTGAGTGTGAAACGGACAGCAATGGTAGGTCAGTAGAGATAATGCAGCTGTGAAGACGTGCATATGATTGGTGCAGTATTAACAAAAGATCATGCGACTCACCAACAAAGGCAAGCTGACGATTGTTGAGTTGATATACTGATTCTCTTCAACTGATTTCCAGAATATCTGCAACTGCCATAACAAACTTCACTATGTATTTCTTAAAGTTTTAAACTTTTTTTGTGTGTGAGGTATATGTGAAATATTTTAATTTATTTTTTAGTAAAGTAAAATCATAGGTGCAAGATATACATGAAGGCAAGTTATATTCAAGTAAATATGGTATTTCCAAATCCCTGGCTTTATCAATTTCCTGGAGTACTGTTCACTCAATGTGGTACACAGCTTGTAATTTTTTTATTCCAAAATACATAACCTAACACTTTTCCACATTAAATTGACATCCATTATGTTTTGTCCATACTGTCAATCATTTAAATCATCCTGCAAGCTCGCTACATCACCATGATTAATGAATACCCTTCCCAACTTTGTATCATCAGCAAACAATTGAATATCTCCCTTCAAATTATTTTCTACATCATTTATGTACAAATTAAAGAGCAGTTGTCTAAGCACAGAGCCTGCAGGGCACCACTAGTCACCTGTCTTCTTTTAGATTCTGTGCCTTCATAGAATATTTATACTTTTATACTTAAAACTTGGCTACAGGAGATTATCTTTACAGAAGTGCTTATAACTTTGCTACTAGATTGTCTTTTGCCCACTCAAGAATGGTGAAGAGATCAATATTTAAGACACTGTATTTATTGAAGATCTTGAAGTTTGAATCATTTGAGTACTATAGGGTTTCTCGAAAGAAGAAGAACGGAGAATACTCATTAGCAAAACAATGAGTAAGATCTGAAGTTAGGTAGAGAATGGCATTGAAGTATAAAGAACAGTGCTACCCTTTGACCTTGTCAAGAAGAGCATCCTCCACAAGCACAAAAATATAAATTTATTAAATAACAGATAAAATATGAAATATTCAAAATCAAAACAAAAAAAAATTGTTAAGAATGATATACATAACTTAGTGAATATGTTATATCTTATCTTGTATGAATACAGGAAGGAAAATTAGAATATCTGAATGCGCCTAATTGGCCAGCCACATGTTCATGTGAGTCACAATGGCCATTCAACTTCATGGGCCACTCTGCATGATAAGAACACATGGTAATCTGTGCTATTTGGGATCAAGTGCCCAGCACTGGCACAGTGTGACTCATTAACCTAAGCATCTGCCATCTGCTCTCATGACTAACAATGTTCAGACCACAGAGAAGACACAAAATGCACTAGAAGAGTTAAGTGAAACAGCAGAAGATCTTCATATAAAGAGTGAACTGCAGTCTTTGATGGAAATTTAAATAAATTTTGAATTTGTGCTACCCACAATTATCTGGCATGAACTGCTATTTGTAAAATATGATTCATTTCTTAATAATGTCAGCAAAAGCTTACAAAAAACCCAAACAGATCTAAATTTCACTATTTCACTTTTAGAAGAATTTAAAAAAATATACAGAAAGCGGTTTTTCTAAATTGAAAGAAACTGAATGTTATAAAATAAAAAACATAAGGAAATTAGAACAATGAAACTAAAACATTTCCATGAGTATGAATGAGAAGATTGATTCACCTACAAATAATCCTGAAATTAATTTCTATAGACACTATTTTCTGGCTATTTATAATAGCCAGATCCAGGTTTTGTCTCAATTGAGATTTGAATAAACTCAGCAATATACTGCTATTTTTGGTTTCTTTATAATATCCAAGCATTGAAAAATTTGAAAGAAGAAGAAGAACCCTAAAAAATACTGTATGGATCTGGATCTTTAAGAGATAGTGAAAACAGTGATATAAGGTGACAGCATTTTATATGGCAAAATTAAAATATTTTGTAATATTTTCTGCAGTAATGATTGATAATTTATCATATGTGACTCAATTACAATGTTTGAATATGATATGTAAATATGGTTCATTTCTGAATCTAAATATTGCTTTAAGAATTTTGTTGATAATTCCAATTGTTACTGCCTCAGCAGAGTGAAGTTTTTCTAAATTGAAATTAATTGAAACTATCTAAGAACTACAATGACTCAAAAAACTTGTCTAATTTGGTATTACTTTTAATGCAAATTATTATTATTATTATTTTTTTTTTTTAACACAAGACCTCCATGGGGTCAAAAGACTCATCACAGGAAGCAAACACTGTTACACACAAAGCCCAACATAGTTTAAACTCATTCATTGCTCCTTATGCTCCTGCTCACATTTTCCTTATACAGTTTCCAGGTATGTCCCCTTGTTCTATCCTTTTCTCCCATTCTAAGAAAATTTTCTTCCACATTAACCTGGTAACAATCCTTTGCTAATTTAAAGTTGTGTAGTGTCAGAAAGAGCTCCTGAAAGATAAGTGCTATTTTGAATAATAACTGGCAGTCTTTCATTATTTATTTTTGAGAACAAAGTGTATCTGAGTGATTTTTTGGTGTGAATTCTATCAGAATTATTAGTCTAAATTGCCATTTTAAATATCACACAATGCTGATCAGGAGGTCAACCACATGGGTGTCAACTGGTGCTACTAGCGAATGGCGCATCAAGTAGCATTGGTGACATAGACTTTTCAAAACTGATTTGATGTCCTGAGTGTGATATGTATGCATGGCGGAATGTGAGAGATGTCTTTGTGGAGAGAGAGAGCAAGAGATGACCGAAAGATGCGAGATAGTATGGATTTGTTGTAAGTGTGATATACTGTTGGACCATGATACACATAATGCGAAATTGACTGAAAAGATAGATGGTGTACAAAAGAAACGGAAATGAAACGAAAGATAGAGAGACTGACGGAGTGAAAGAATGCAGGGATGTAGAAGTGAAAGTTATGAAAAACCAAAATGAAACAAAAACAGAAGAAACTGAGGGAGCGAAAGAATGCAAGGATGTGGAAGTGAAAGCTACGGAAAAAGTTACGAAAAACAGAAATGAAATGAAAGCAGAAGAAATTGAGGGAATGAAAGAATGGGGGGGGGGATGTAGAAGTGGAATTTATGGAAAAAGTTACAAAAAACGGAAATGAACAAAAAGTAGGAGAAACTGAGAGAGCAAAAGAATGTAAAGATGTAGGTGAAAGTTGCAGAACAAGTTATAAAAAATGGAAATGAAACAAACGGTGGAGAAACTGAAGGAGTGAAAGAATGCAAAGATGTACAAGCGAAAGTTAGTGATAAGGGGGTGAAAGAAAGTATGAATGAGGAACAGGAAGTAAAGTACTGCCAAATGAGAGGTAGCGAGATAGAGAGTGAAATTTTCTGAATGCAAGATTTAATGAAGCAGTTATTAGAAATTAAAAATGAAATGAAGAATATGTTGAGTGATGTTAGGCATCTAGTGAAAATTAATGAACGTATGCAAGAAAACAGAATGAAAGAAAAAAGAGTAAAAGAAGTGATGAGTGATTCCAGGATAGTAGTATATTGAGACTCCATAATTAGAGGGCTAGTTACTGACAGAGTCTATAAGGTCTGCTATCCGGGTGGGAAAATGAGTACGATAATTAAGGCGTAGGACATGAGGAAGAAACGAGCAAGAAAGTTAATTGTGATTGTAGGGAAGAATGATCTAACTGGACATAAGAAGGATGAGAGAACAAATATCAGGAGACTATTGAGAAGAATGAAAGATAACAGTGTAGTAGGAAAGGTTGTCAGTGGGTTACCCAGGTATGATGATCATGAGTTGTGATGGAGAGCCAAAATCATGAATGTTATGCTAGCAGAGTTGTGTCAATAGAAGGGAGTGGTGTTTGTGGATGTATGGCATGTGTTTGAAGGAAGAATGAAATTATGCAGGCGTGATGCATTGCATGTAAATGGCTTTGGATTGATTGTGTTGGAGAAAGTGTTGCTGGATGAAAGTATAGTGTGTGATGCGTGCCGGAGATCAGAATGAAGAGATGAAGAGAAAAATCAGGAGAGTGGTACTGAAGAGACAGAAGTGCTTGGCAGTGGAAACAGTAGTAGAGTAAAGAGAAGAAGAGAGAACGGGAATACAAGAAGAACAGGAAAAAGGAGAGAGCTCGTGTGGACAGGGAGACATGGCATAGAGATAGTGAATGTTGAAAGTGGAAGTGAATGTGTGTGTGTGAAGATGGAGTATATTGCAACGTGGGTGGAAACGTAGAGACTGAGCAGGTATATGTGGTAATGAAGGTGATTTTGCAGATGTAGTGTGGAAATCACAACCAACATATGGCTTGGATAAGACTGGCTATAGACCTAAAAATGAACTGTTGTGTTTGTTTATAAATGCTAGAAGTATCAGAAATAAAGGGATGAAATGGTTTCAATGATTGAGTTTATTTGCCCCCAAATCATTGGAATAAATGAAACATGGTTGAATGAAGATGATGTCATAACAGGAAGAGAAATGGAAGGGTACAGTGTTTTTAGTGAGGACAGAAAGGGCAAGAAGGGAGGGGGGGAGTGCTGCTGATGATAGCAAGGGAATTAAGTCCACATAAGGTAGACATGAAAGGTGGAAATAATGGCAGTGGTTATGAGGCAGTGTGGTGTAACATGGAGGTTGAGAGGAAGACATATTTAGTTGGATGTTGCTAATAGGCCTGGGAATGTGGAAGGTGGTGATGAAGAAATGTATAAACAAAACCTGGATTAGTGAACAAAGGAAGCATAATTATTATGGGTGATTTTAATTATGATGGTATAGATTGGAATGAAGAGATAGCATTTGGGAATAAGGAAAATGAATTTCTCGGGTTCTTGAGAGATAACTATCTCAGGCAGCATGTAAAGAAAGGCAAGCAAGGATCAAGAGTTCTAGATCTCATCATTTCATCAGAGGATGTAATTGTTAGAGGGGTTTCACATTTTCCTCCACTTGGTGAAAGTGATCATGAAGTAATCACCTCTGTTGTGGCTAGTCATGCAGACTTTTGCGTGGAGAGGATATATGTGGAATTATAAGGCTGGTGATTATGACAAACTTAGGAGACAACTTGGAGCTATAACATGGAACGAGGAGTTGAATGGTAAGGAAATAAATCCACTTCACATCCAAACGTTACTGATTCAAATCCTACTAAATTATAGGTGTACATAGTGCCATCTAAAAGATAACTTAATAATAATATAGAGCTGTAATTATTATTAGTAGTAGAAATTTATATATAAAATAATTGATAATATTGATAATGATATATGTGTATTATTAATAAGTGTCCATGTATTTGGAAAACACTAGACTGATGACATATTAATTTATGCTATGTACAGGGGTTGAAATCAAACATGAGACGTCTATATGGATATTTATCAGAAGAATATTTTGAACAGTGCCTAAAGCCAGAAAAATATAAAAAGCTCCTGTTTTGTCTGTGCTTTTTCCATGCTGTCTTAATTGAAAGGCGAAGATTCCAGTATAGGGGATGGAATGCAGTATATAACTTTAATGATTCTGACTTTCAGGTAAGTAGGAAAAAAATATTTTTTTTAAAAATTTATTATTTAAAAATTAAATTCAGAGCTATTTAAAAAATTATTATTTATTATCATCAACATTAACCTACTTGGAGATAAAAGACTGTGCTGTGAGAGGTTCTCACTCTAAAACACAGTGCTCATCAAACATACCTACAATATAATGTACTATTCTTACGAGTAGTACATTATATTGTAAATATGTAATAGTTTTCCTGTGATTAATCTAAAAAAATTTCACGTATATCATCTCTACATTCATTTCACCTCAGTTACTGAGGATAGGGTACAGTTAATGGAGGGTTAAATGAATTACTGTTACATCGTGCTTTTCTGGAAAATAGTTGACTTGCTAATTTATTCAGGTATTAGTTAACTTAAAGTTAGATAATAAATTAGAATTAATTAATCAGAAAGTTAGATAGCCAACCTGGTTGGCCAAGTGGTTAGCATATCTGCTTTCTAGCCAAATGTCTGCAGGTTCAAATCCTGCCATGGGCATGGATGTTTGTGATTGTCTGTGAAAATACTAGTGGTGGTGGTGGTGGGCAGTAGATGGCATTGGTGCAGATGATGATGGTAGTTGCAGTTTGTTGTAGTTGGTGAATTGAGGTGGAGAGTTGTAGAGTAGGTGCCATCCCTCAATGAGTCTTTGGACTCCCTAGAGGTGTCACGTAATAATAATAATTAAAAGTCCCCATATACATGTACATATACATACATGTTATATGTATGCCTTAGCACATGTAGCATACCGAAAAAGTTAACAGGTGATTTGGCAATATTGTCTAAACAGATGTTATTGTTACCTACCAAAATAACACAGCTTTACAAAACAAACTCATGGATTCTACTATCTAAAAATACAAACAACATGATTAATCCTTATCACCACCATTACTATCATTATTATTAACATCTGACATCCATGGAGTCAGAGTCATCATGAGACATATGCACTATTACACAATGCTCATCCAACCATGCCTTAAACTGATTCAATTCGTCTACATTCACAATACACTCAGGCAACACATTCCACTCACCAACCACTCTCCACGCAAAAACCTGCTCCTCACTCCATACTCATGCTCATGATAATCCTTATTATTACGTGGTATTATGCATACAATCTGTGCCCATGTATGTACTTATATACACATGTACAGACATATATATATATATATATATATATATATATATATATATATATATATATATATATATATATATATATATATATATATATATATATATATATATATATATATATATATGTATTGTAAATAGTATGTATGTATGAATAATAAAAATTTTGATTGATAAAAATAAATATATAAATAAATGCTGGTATTTTGTCATTATTATTATTATTATTATTAAGTTTTATAAAATAAAAATAAAAAAATAAAATTAATTAATAATAATTATTAATTAATACTAATAATATTATTAATAATAATAATGAGCGGTTTCACCGCTCTAAACCTGCACACCAAGACAATATCCGTGCAATGTCCCACAGAAGAAAAGCAACAGGAAACAATAATAGACGAAGAAATAGTCAACCACGAAATAAGAAAACAGAGTGGGAACACCTGGCATCAGATTCAGGAGATATCTTATACAACAACATTAAACTCACACTGGAGGAAATATATAAGAAAGCTACAAAGAAAGTCAGAATTAGTTCAAAAACAACACAAAATCCTTGGATAATACAAAACTTAATCCTAGAAATACACAGAAAGGACGCTTTATGGAAAGAATTAAAGTGATATCCAAATAACACAGCTTTAAAAACTGAATATAAGATAACAAGGAATCGCCTTACAACACAAATCAGAAATGCAAAAAGAAGCTACTACAGAGACAAACTATCCTCTGCACAAAACAACATGAAACAAACCTGGCATCTGATCAATGAGATGCTAGATTGTGTTCCCAACACCACCGCCTCCGAAACCATAAAACACAGCTTCATGAAAGACACAAAACCTATCCAACAACTAGTAAATGACTTTAACCAATACTTTGCAGACTCCATCCAAGAACTGCACAGAAATATTCCCCCAATCACAAAACGTGATCCTCCACTCGGACCACAATCAAAACAGACATTATGGTTCCCAGCCATTAAAGAAGCAGAACTTCTCTCTGCAATACATCGAATCAAACCAAACAAAGGCCCAGGAATTGATGGTATACGACCTAAAGGTATAAAGCAACATTCAACTAGTTTAAGTCCTATTCTACTAAAATTAATAAATAAAATATTTTAAACAGGACAGATACCAAGTATGCTAAAGACTACCATAATCACACCCATATACAAACATGGAAAAAGAAATCTAATCAGCAATTACAGACCTATGGCAACATTTCCAATTATCAATCAAATTATGGAGTAGATCATACTGAAGAAACTCACAGCATACACAAAGACCTTCATATTATCCCCAAAACACAATATGGTTTTCAGAAAAATAAGGGAACAACATCTCTCTTGGAAGACTTTACAGGCATAAATTAATACCGCCTTAGACAAAAACAAAATTGCCATGGTAGTCTTTATTGATCTAACTAAAGCATTCGATACACTCACACATCAAACCTTGTTAGAAAAGCTGAGGCATGTTGGAATAGATGGGCCTCTTCACAGGTGGTTTACAAACTAACATTCAATAATATCCATCCATAATAACGCAAGCATAGCCCAAACAAATATGCAACATGACATAAATCTGATCATAGACTGGCTCACGAAAAACTCCATACACCTAAACTCAGAAAAGACAAAATTAATGATATTCAGAAATCCACTGACTCGACCAGCTGATAACAAATATATAACCATCCAACATCCACTTTCCAACATAAAAAACACACCAAACAGCAAAACCACTACAATCACTCAGGTTGAAACAATACGATACCTTGGAATTTACTGCGATGCAGATATGAACTTGAATAGCCACATAAACCATCTACACAACAAACTCTAACAAGACAAAACTCAAACTCCTACACTATGCCAAAATATACTAAGATACGCTATAACAACTTATGCTTTCTGTGCACCCTACAAATTAAATAGATTAATGTCGCTACAGTACAAAATGATAAAACTGATCTTTTGGGAACAAAGAGAAAATAACGACCTTATATACATTGCAATGTCAGAACACAAAATACTGACAGCAAAACATTTATGTCACTATGCAGCTTTGCTAAAACATTATTTCGATGCCAACTACAGGACAGTCAGAAATACTTACCGTATAACAAGACCTCAGACAACTAATTATATCATATATAAATACAATAATCACTACGGAAAGGCCACGTGAAACTTCTACATTTCAGACATGATAAACAAATTACCTTTGAATACAGAAACCTTACAAACTACAATAGCCTGAAAAGAGCTCTAAGGACATCCTATGAACAAGAAACACACACCCAAAATACCATACATGAAACACAATATATTCGTTCAGGCTTCCAGTTCAGCGATGCATCAATACATTCTAAATTATTGTGTGCGTGCACGTGCGCGCGCGTGCGTGTGTGTGTGCGTGCGTGCGTGCACGAATTTCTCAATCATAGATTTCGTAGCTTTCCAACGCAGCAAGCAAAAACAATAAATAATATCCAACTCAGATAAGCTTACATATAAGCTTTGAGGATGAAAGCAGATAAATTAGTTCTCATCCAAGATGTATTGTATGTAACCAAATGCATGTAATGTACATATCACATCCCATGTAAACCAATGTATGTATTATATGTAAACAAACGTATGTAATGTAAGTATCGTATGTAAACAAACGTATGTAATGTAAGTATCGTATGTAAACAAATGTAAGTAATGTATCATATGTAATCAATGTATATAATCTATGTAATAACTGTAACAAAAGTATGCAATATAGAGTGATTATATCCATTGGTATATTATTATTATTATTATTATTATTATTTTATTATTATTATTATTATTACCCCAAGACCTCATGGAGTCAAAGACTCATCTGGGAGGTCCTTTTATCACACATATTTCATCATACCGTGTCCTAAAAACACTCAAACTCCTTGCAGACACCAGACTCTCAGGCAAGGCATTCCAATCATTCACAACTCTGCATGGAAAAAAAACCTGCCTCTCACTCCCCTACTCACACCCTCTTTATACATTTTCCAGGGATGACCTCTGGTTCTCCCCCGATCTCCCACTATTTTCTGTAGAACTTCTCCCCTCTTCCTCCTGTCCACAAGACTCAGCAAATTACATCTTCTCAATCTTTCCTCATACTCGACATTCCAGAGGTCAGAAACTACCTTAGTCAGTCTCCGTTTGGACCCTTTCCAACATCTCTTCGTCCCTCTGAAAACCCGGAGACTAAATCTGGGCACGATAGTCCATGTGTGGCCTAATCAAAGCCTTATACAACGGAACAAGAATCTCCCTACTTTTACATGTCAGTGTCCTCTACATCATTCCCAGAAGCCTTTGTGTTATCTTCACAATTTTGGCGATGTGTACCTTAAATTTTAGATCCTTATCCACTATCACCCCCAGATCTCTTATTTCCTCTACCTCCAACAATATATTCTCACCAAGCAGAAATTCTGCATTCCATCTTTGTTTTCCAAATTTTAAAACCTTACATTTTGCAACATTGAACTCACATCCCCAATCACTCAATTTATTCAAGTCTTTTTGCAAGGCCACAACATCTTCACTACTCTTTATGGTTCGTCCCAACTTTGCATCATCTGCAAACAACTGAATATCTCCATCCAAATCTTCGCCAATATCATTAATATACCAGTTAAATCCTTTCTTTTAGGCTTGCACAGTGATCGGAATGCATTTTTGGAAATTATGGAGACAACTACCATGTTTGAATAAAAACTTTAGTTTAATATTACTAAAATTTACAATTCGACGTTTCGACCTTTATGTCAAGGTCATCTTCTGGAGCGTACAAATATACACAAGGAACAAGCTATGCTACAATCAGACTGGTTCGTTAAAGACACTGACCAACCGCTAACACAATTGTTGGCCTGACCTCTGGTGAAAAAAAAAAAAAAAAAAAAAAATTAAAAAATTATACATCATTCCAGCCAGTTGGAGTGGAATGGTTTCTAATATTAGCGGATTGGCTAGAGTCCTGACTTATGTTGCATCTTTCATATTAGGTTGGCTGAATGTGTGCCATCCAGATCCTTGGAATTTTCATACGATCTTTATTGTTGATATTTGGGTGGTTTATCAGGATTTCGCAGGATTCTTTAAATTTTCTTTCGTACCATGTTTTTGTGCGGTGTAAGGAGCAGGTGCTTTTCCAGTTGATTTGGTGTAAGGTGTTAAGTGCGTGGTCTGAGAGGCCTGCTTCACCATAATGGTTATATTTAATGTGTCTAATGTGTTCTTTCTTGCGTATAGGGATTGTCCGTCCTGTTTCACCAATGTACGGTGAGTTACAGGTGCAGCGGATGCAATAGACTCCAGGATGTGCTAATGAGAGGAGAGGATCCTTAGACGAGCTGAATATGGTTTTAAGTTTAGTGGGTGGTTTAAAGGTGGCATTGAGGTTATAATGTTGTAGGATTCTGTTGATTTTTTCTGATAACCCTTTAATGTATGGGATGGCTATGGTTTTACTGTAATCTAGATTCGTTTTTGTTGTGGTTTTATAGAGTATTTTATTGACAGTATTTTTGTTATAGCCATTATTTATGAATGTGTCACTAATGATTTTTAGTTCTTGTTTCAGGGCTTGCTGGTTAGAGCAAATAGTTGTGGCTCTGTTTTTAAGGGTGTTAATGACTCCATATTTTTGTGCTGGGTGGTGGTATGAATTCGCATGTATGTATTGGCCCTTGTGTGTGTCGGTTTTCGGTAGACCGTGAAGGATAGACTGCCTGAAGGAAGACGTGTAACTAGTGTGTCTAGGAACGGGAGCGAATTTTGGTTTTCGATTTCGATGGTAAATTGTATGCGTTCGTGTTGTTTGTTTAGGTGGCTGAGGAATGTGTTTAGCGTTTGTCGCCCGTGCGGCCAGATCGCGAACACATCGTCAACGTATCTGAGCCAGATTGTCCGTCGAAGCGTGGTGGAATCAAGAGCCCTTTACTCAAAGGTTTCCATGTAGAAGTTTGCGATTGGGGGAGGATAATGGTGAGCCCATGGCTGTACCTTCCTTTTGTAGGTAGAATTTGTTTTGCCACACGAAGTAACCGGACTTTAGTACGTAGGCAAAGAGGGCCGTAATGTCGGGCGGAAATTTGTTCTGTAGTAGGAGAATTGTGTCATTTATGGGGACATTAGTGAAAAGGGCAGAAACGTCAAAACTGACTAATAAGTCGTCTTTGTCGAGTGTTATGTTTTTGATTTTGTTTATAAAGTGTTGTGTGTTTTTATGTAGGAGGGGGAATGACCTACCAACTCCTTGAGTGTTGCCGCTAATTTCTTGGCTAGGTGGTAATTGGGACTGTCTATTCCTTCCACTATTGGTCGAAGGGGCACATTTTGTTTGTGTATTTTTGGAACCCCATATATTCTGGGGGGGGGGGTGTAGTGGGGTTTGAGTTTTTTGACTGTGTCTGGTGGCCAAGAAGTGACGGACTTTAGTAGTTTTTCTGTTTTGTCCCTTATCTTTTTTGTTGGGTTATAATTTACCATTTTATATGTGTTGTTATCAGCTACTAGTTGGTTTATTTGCAGTATGTATATTGACCTGTCAAGGACAACAGTGGTACTGCCTTTATCGACTTTCGTTATTATTATGTTTTGTTTGGCTTTTAATGATTTAATTGCTGCTAATTCTGTTTTAGTCAGGTTGTTCTGTATGGTTTTCTTGGTATTTAGGACATTACTGGTTTCTAGTCGTATTTTATCTGCTATGTTGTTAGGAAGAGATCTGATGCCCCTTTCAATGTGGTAGATAAAATCCAATTTGTTTACCTTTTTAGGTGCTATTGCGTAGTTCAGTCCTTTCTTCAGCAGCGTGAGTTCGCCGTTGTTCAGGGTGTGGCTTGATAGGTTAATCACATGGTTCTTGCTTGTCGGTGGTTGGTCGCTCCTTGTCTCCCTTGTTTGTTGTTCATTGTTTCCACCCAATCAGAGGACTTCCTCTCCGAGAAACAACAATGAACAACAAACATGGGAGACAAGGAGCGACCAACCACCGACAAGCATTTTTTTTTCCCCACCAGAGGTCAGGCCAACATTTGTAGTAGCGGTTGGTCAGTGTCTTTAACGAACCAGTCTGACTGTAGCATAGCTTGTTCCTTGTGTATATTTGTACACTCCAGAAGATGACCTTGGCATAAAGGTTGAAAAGTCGAATTGTAAATTTTAGTAATATTAAACTAAAGTTTTTATTCAAACATGGTAGTTGTCTCCATAATTTCCAAAAATGCATACAAGTTAAATAGTAATGGCCAAAAAACCACCCCTGAGGCATTCCACTAGTGACTTTCGTTTTCCTAGATATTGCACCCCCATACACAACTTGTTGATACCTACCAGATAGTCAGTCTCCAATCCAATGTACTACTCTAATATCCAACCCCATCTGCTCTAGTTTGACTGTCAACTTATCATGAGGTACTCTATCAAAAGCTTTTGCGAAATCCAAGTATATTACTGCGTATCCTTCTCCTCTGTCCAAGGAAGCAGTCACTTTATTGTAATAAGTAAGTAGATTACTAAAACATGACCTGCCTTTAGCAAATCCATGCTGTCCATCAAAGATTATGCCATTGTTTCAACCCAAGTCTGGATCCTAGTTCTCACAAGCTTCTCCATCAACTTAACCACAACACCTGACACACAGATAGGCCTATGGTTTGATGCTTGATTTCGATCACCTCCTTTATGAAGTGCCACAATCTTGCCCTCCTTCCACTCTTTAGGAACTTGACCAAGTGCAAGACTCGTATTAAAAAAATATGTCAAGCCAGGTGTCAACTCTCTGGCACATTCCTTCCGAATACGCAGTGATGTATTATCAAGTCCCACAACCTTATTTACATCTAGTTTACTCAACTCCCCAAACACATCTTGTTCACTTACAGTCAGTCTCTCCTCCCCATCATCAACTGCTCTCAATCTCTCCATGAAGTCGCAATCACAAGACTGAAAGACCTTTATGAACTGGTCATTAAGTATCTCCACCACACATTCTGCAACAGCTGTCTATATACCATTTTCTCCAATCAATGTCATCCTTCCATAATCATTCTTTTTTTTGCTGGCTGCATATCGAAAGAACTCCCTAGGATTCTTTTTGGCTTCATTAGCTAACTGCTATTCATACTTCTCTTTAGCTACCCTCACCAACCAAGTCATCCTCCTTGCCTGGTCTTTGTAGACCTCATGAAATTGGTTATTTCCACTTCTCTTATGTTGCCTCCACAATGCCCTTTTTCTCTGTATCACATTCTTAATCACTTTATTCATCCATCTCACACCTACCTTATTTAACCTTCTCAACCATGGTATACATTTAGACATTGCATCTACTAGATAGTTTTTGAAAATCCCCCAAGCTGCATTGATCTCTTTTCCAGTTAACTCCTCATTCCACACTACACCCGCAAGCTGTCTCCTGAGCTCTTCATAACTCTGTAGTTCCGTAGTTCCACATATACCCTTTTCTCACTGGGGTGCTTGCATTGCTGACAACAACCCAGGTAATCACCTCATGGTCACTCTCACCTATTGGTGGATGATTTGACACCTCATTTATAATTACATCCTCTGATGAGATGACCAAATCCAATACCCTTAATCCTCGTGTGCCCACCGTTACATACTGTCTGAGGTAGTTATCCCTCAAAAACTCAAGAAACTCATTTTCTTTACTTCCAGTTGCTATCTCATCATTCCAGTCTATGTTGCTATAATTAAAATCACCATAATGATCAACCTTTTCTTATTTTCTTGGCTAATTTGACTATATATTTCACTATCACCACCATCCACATTACCAGGTCTAGCAACATCCCACCAAGTATTTGATTGTATTCACCTCTATCTCACACCATACTGCCTCAAAACCACTGGCCCTATTTCCCTCTTGCATCTGTACTTTGTATGGACATATATCTTTCTCTATCATCAATAGCACTCCCCTTCCCTTTTTACCCCTTCTATCCTCATGAAACATATCATACCCTTCCATCTCTATTCCTGTCAGGATGTCGTCCTCATCTAACCATGTCTCACTTATTCCGACAATCTTTGGGTGAACAGACACAATTAGTGCAACCATTTCATCTGCCTTGTTTCTTATACTTCTAGCATTGGTATACAAACACAAGAGCTCATTTCTGGATCTACAGCTAGTTCCACTGATACCACTCACTCGATGTGATCTCTCTCTATCCATGCTAGATTGAGGCCATTTCCCTTTCTGCTTCTTCATTTTAGAACCATTTTCAATTCCAACTGTTTCCTCTTGATCCCTGGTCATCCCATTCCTTTTGAGCTTACACATGCTCTCACCTCCTCTTGGAGCATCCACCTTTCTCACGGTGTGTACCCCTGTCCACCCTGAGCCTCCCCGTTTCCCTGCTCCTCTTGCACACCCATTCTCTCATTTTCTATACTCATACCACTCACTTCCCCATTCATATCCACTTCTTCAGTCTCTCCTGTCTTACTCTCTTGTTCTTCCATATCACTTCCCCTCTCGATCTGATTCATTCTCTCTATTTGCTTCTCTACCTTCCAGCAGCAGTCTCTCCAAGTGACTCACACCATAACCATTCAAATGCAGTTCATCACTCCCATACAGCTCACTTCATCCCTGAAACTCATTCCACACATTAACAAACTGTACTCCCATCTCCTCACACATTTCAGCCAGCATATCATTCGTAATCCTTGCTCTCTACCTCATTTCACCACAGTCATACCTAGGCAACACACTGACTACCCTTCCTGTCACACTATTCTCTTTTATCCTTCCAAGCAGCCTCCTAATATACATTCTGACATGCCCTTTGTTCTCTCTCAAATCATTTGTACCAATTAATACTATTAACTCTTTTGCTTGCTCCCGCCTCATATCCAATGCCTCAATCACTCTACTCATTTTACCGCCTGAAAAACATACCTTGCTCATTTTATCCTCTATCACACCTTTAATAACAGAGTCACCATACAATGCCACTCGCTCATCTTTCGTTAACTCTTTCATGCCATCATGATTTATTTTAATAGTTTTGACCTGAATTCTCTTAATTTCATTCCACATCCATTTCATTTCTTGCCTCATCCAATCCAATTCAACTTCCAAATTTCGCGAAACATTCTCTCTATCATTAAATCTTTATAACTTTCTAACTCTCAACCCCCCCCTTCTCAAAACATTATATACACTCTATATATTGTATATATAGAGTGTAAAATTTCAATGAAACATCTGTAATAATCATCATTATGAATATTATAATAATATACGTTGTAAACAGTTATTGTTATTATTATATTATTATTATTATTATATTATATATCATAATATATTATAATAACATTATATAATATTATAATATTATTAAAAATGAGTGTGTTGTAAATGTGTCTACATTTATAACACACTCAGACAATGCATTCTACTCACCAACCACTCTTCATGCAAAGAACCTTAGCCTTACTCCTCTACTCATTCCCTCCATATACAATTTCCAGCAAGGGTTTCTTCTTGTTCTTCTATCTCCATCTACCATTCTATGAAAAATTTCCTCTCTTTCAACCTGATAACAACCCCTGACTAGCTTATTTGTCTCAGTCATATGCCCCCCCCCCCTTCCTCCTATTGACGAAGCTCTGCAACTTACATTCTCTCAATCTGTCCTCATACTCCACCTTCCCAAAACCACTGACCATCTTTGTGAATTTTCGCTGGTCCAATTCTAATATATCCTCAACACCATAAAAACATGGTGACCAAATTTATTCACAATAATCCATATGAGGCCTGATCAAGGCCTTATACAATGGCATCATAACCTCTTTATGATTGCTTTCTGCATGTCAGACTCCTCCACATCATGGCCATTATCTGATGTGACGTCTTTACAACTTGTGCAATGTGGCCCCCTGAATTTTGGGTCCTTGTCCACAAATGCTCCTGTAGAGCTTTCATCTCCTCTACTTCTGTTAAACTTTCCCCACCAAGTGTATATTTTGCATCCCATCATTGCTTACCAGATCTCAAAACCTTACACTTTGCGACATTGAACTGACAGTTCCACATAACTGCACATTCATGCAATCTATTCAAGTCCTCTTGTAATTTCATAACATCTGCTTGACTCTGCATTGCTCTTCCCAATATTGCAATATCTGCAAACAGCTGCATATCACTAGTTAAACCCATCCCAATATAATTAATATACAAATTGAACAACAATGATTCCAAAACTGACCCCTGCAGCACACCACTAGTGAC